>NC_083696.1:10797500-11422500 GCF_033118175.1 Dama dama | reverse complement strand
GAGAGTAGATTTGAAAATGAAATCTAAAAATGTTCTGAGTAAAATTTAGCAGCATTTGTATAAATACATGCCTCTCCCCACAAGCTGCTTATGTAAAAGAAGCATTATTTAGATGTGCAACTTATTTCAGTTCAGTTCAGTTGCTCAGTTGTGTCCGACTCTTTGCGACCCCATGAACCGCAGTACACCAGGCCTCCCTGTCCATCACCAACTCGTGTCTGTTGAGTTTACTCAATGGAGTAAACTCAAACTCATGGCCATTGAGTCGGTGATGCCATCCAACCGTCTCATCCTGTTGTCCCCTTCTCCTCCTGCCCTCAAATCTTTCCCAGCATCAGGGTCTTTTCAAATGAGTCAGCCCTTTGCATCAGGTGGCCAAAGTATTGGAGTTTCAGCTTCAACATCAGTCCTTCCAATGAACACCCAGGACTGATCTCCCTTAGGATGGACTGATTGGATCTCCTTGTAGTCCAAGGAACTCTCAAGAGTCTTCTTCAACACCACAGTTCAAAAGCATCAATTCTTCAGCTCTCAGCTTTCTTTATAATCCAACTCTCATATCCATACATGACTGTTGGAAAAACCATAGTCTTGACTAGACGGACCTTTGTTGATGGTCTCTGCTTTTTAATATGCTGTCTAGGTTGGTCATAACTTTCCTTCCAAGGAGTAAGCGTCTTTTAATTTCATGGCTGCGGTCACCATCTACAGTGATTTTGGAGCCCCCCCAAAATAAAATCAGCCACTCTTTCCACTGTTTGCCCATCTATTTGCCATGAAGTGATGGGACCAGATGAAAAGTCATTTATAACATACTGGAGAAAAAGTTTTTGACAAACAAAGCCATAATCAATAGCCATGATTTATAAAAAGCTCATGCAGATCAGTAAGGAACCCTGAGTCTGTTAGAAAAATGAGCAAAGAACTTCAACAGATAGCTGACCAAAATAACTTGACAGGAAGAAACTTTAAATAGCTGTGAACATGAAAAAAATGTTCCAAGTCACTGCTCAGCAATGTAAGTTACATTTAAAGAATAACACTATTTATTATGAATCAAATTTGCAAAGGTCTAGAGAAAAAGCATTTGGCTAGAGATGAGTAATCAGGTACTTCTGATCATGTATTGTGTGGTGATAGAACTTTTCTACCCTTTGGTTCAGTCACTTTTATGACTCACTTCTGAGGAAATATTAATCATTTGATAAACATTCCATACAGAAATAATTAGTAGTAACATTGATGTGATGGATTATTATATAACTCATAAAAGCTATCTTTATGAAGAATTAACCAATGAGGTAGGAATTATTTAAAAAGTAACTACATATTATATACATAGATTTTCTATCCTAAAGTATGTAGAAAATTTCTAGAAAAAATCAGGATTTTTAATAATGGCTAACTTCCACATCCATGTAGCATCAAGCTACCAGGACAGCTCCCACCCCTCTTAATCTTCTCCTCATTTCTTCTGATAAAGAATTTGGCCCTCAGTGTGATAGGCTGCTTTGGGAGCTTTCTCTTCCCCAGAACTCTATATAGTAGTCCTGTGTACCACATCATGATAGGAGCAACTCCAATTTTGTTTTTGGCAGCATTTATTGTATCAACTCACTGACCAAGGTCCATAGTTTATCCAGGTTGACATTTGGGCAAAAGTTCTGGTTCCTTGCTAAGTGGTAATGCGTCATACCAACTTGCCCAAAATTAATGTAGTGTAACATTTGTCCTTTAGTCGTGTCTGACTCTTCGCTACACTGTGGACTGTAGCCCACCAGGCTCCTCTGTCCATGGAATTCTCCAGGCAAGAATTTTGAAGTGGGTAGCCATTTCCTTCTCCAGTAGGTCTTCCCGACCCAGGGATCAAACCCAGGTCTCCCACATTGCAGGCAGATTCTTTACTGTCTGAGCCATGAGGGAAGCCCCAAATTACCTGGGTGATATTTGTCAAAATTGATCCTGTGGTGACACATGCCACCAGTGTTACCCTGGCCTCCAGGACGTTTCCAGTGTTTGCTGTGCCTGTGGTTCACGTGGCCCTTAAGTTTCCAGATCTTTCTTAGTCTGGATGGCATGTCGGCAACTGAGACCATAGAGGGAAACCCCCATGAAGTCTTCAGAGCTGTCCAGTGTTTTGTTTTTTTATAGTTTTCTGGTTAAAAATAAAAATCAGTCTTACGAAAGTGATACTGTAAGCTCATGATTAAGAGCCCAGATGAAAGAAAAAAACAAAAAAGAGCCAAGATGAATGATAAATAAAGGAATTAAGGTTCAGACCTTATTTTCTTGGGTTCCAGAATCACTGCAGATGGTGACTGCAGCTGTGAAATTAAAAGATGCTTGCTCCTTGAAAGAAAAGCTTTGACCAGCCCAGACAGCATATTAAAAAGCAGGGACATTACTTTACTGAGAAAGGTCTGTATAGTCAAAGCTGTGGTTTGTCCAGTAGTCATACATGGATGTGAGAGTTAGGTCATAAAACTGAGCACTGAAGAATTGATGCTTTTGAACTGTGGTGTTGGAGAAGACTCTTGAGAGTCCCTTGGACAGCAAGGAGATCCAACCAGTCCATCCTGAAGGAAATCAGTCCTGAATACTCATTGGAAGGACTGATGCTGAAGCTGAAACTCCAATACTTTGGCCACCTGATGCGAAGAACTGACTGATGCTAGGAAAGATTGAAGGCAAGAGGAGAAGGGGACAACAGAGGATGAAGTGGTTAGATGGCATCAACAACTCTGTGGACATGAGTTTGAGCAAGCGTTGGGAGCTGGTGATGGACAGGGAAGCCTTTTGTGCTGCAGTCCAGGGGTTGCAAAGAGTCGGACACGACTGAGTGACTGAACAGAACTGAAGATTCAGAGAGGAGCCATACCTTGAGAGTATGGTGTTAGAGACTCTGGGACTTGAACCCTAGACTTTACCAGATTGTTATTTTTGTGCTAGTGAAGGCGCACAAAATTCAAGGGGTTGAATTCTAGGCAGTCTGAAGCATTAAGACTGAAAAAACAGGACTGAAAATGCAGTCCTGTCAGGGACAGTAAATAGATGCCTGGTTAGAATATCCACAAGATTGGTAGGGGGCTGGTGGCTCAGTGGTAAAGAATACACCTGCCAATTCAGGAGATGCAGGTTTGGTTCCTGGATTGAGAAGATCCCCTGGAGAAGGAAATGGAAACCCACTTCATTATTCTTGCCTGGAACAGTCCATGGGATCGCAAAAGAGTTAGACACAACTTAGCAACTAAGCAACAAGGTTGGTAGGGCCAGCTGGGTGGTAACCTTTGAAAGTCTAACATAGATGTTATTGCATGTTTGTGATGTGATTAACATTGTCTATAAACTTAGTGGTATTAGGCTGCTTTGAGAAGAGGCAGTGTGGTATAGGGATCAAGAGAGTGGGCTTTGATGTCAGACTGGGTGTCTCTAGTACTTACATGTGACCTTGGGTAAGCTAATTACAATTCACTCTGTGTGATTAGTTGTTATATCTATAAACCAGGGATGATGACAGGTCCTACTTCATAGGGTTATTGTGAAAATTAAGTGAAATTTGAGTAAATTGCTTGGTATGGGACCTGGCATTTGGTAATTATTCAATAAACACTTGCACTGTCATATTATTATTTGGAAAGAGAATAAATTGATGTAAGGAGAGTAAGTTTGAACCTATTACAGAAATTGCATCTCTAACTATAAAGCACAAACCTATCATCTTCCTCAATATTTTTCCTAAACTTTCAGTTCCCCCAGTTTCCCCATGTCACTTGTTCCTTCCCTGCTTTATGAGACTCTGAAAATTTTCCAGGCCCTGTTTCTTACAATTTCTATGGTCTTTGTTCCTATTTCCAAATGCAGCAGCTTTCTTTATTGCAAACAGGAAATACTCTGTTTGTTATTTCTTTTAGAGTGTGAACTTGGTGGTGGATTGAAGGAATCTGGCGGAAGTCAAGATGTTCTTATGGAAGAATCGACTTTAGATAAAATAATAGAAAGGTATCTAATGAGTGGCGATTGTGACTCAGTGGGAGAATCCTGGAAACGTTATGGCAGATTCGAGGATGGTTGTAGCAATAGGGAACATTCACAAGGACAAATCACACAGAAGAAAACTCATGGGAGAGGCAGTAAGGGTGAGGAATTTGATCCAGAAAGGAGTCCCTTTGGAAGTAGCTTCAAACCACCTTCGGATCTAATTAAACATCTGAGAGTCTACTTAAGGAAGAAATCTCGGAGGTATAATGAAGGCAAGAAACCCTTTAGTTTTCATTCAGACCTTGTTCCAAACCGCAAAGAACACAGTGGTGAAAAGCCAAGGAAATGTAACGAAGGCAGGAAAGCCTTAAGTCACTCTTCTTCTCGGACTGAACATCAGAAACATCAGAAAAGCCGTTCGGGGGAGAAGTCTCAGAAGTGTAGTAATTGCGGAGTAGCCTTTATTCCAAGCTCATCCCTCAGTAAAAAAAGCTCCTCTACATGTGAAAAATGTTGGAAAGGTTTAGGTCAAGATACAGCCATAGATAAAGAAGAGGGAACTGAGACTGGAGAAGGAACCCATAAATGCAGCAAATGTGGAAAAGCCTTTGGCTATAACACCTCACTGACCAAGCATAGGAGAATTCACAGTGGAGAGAAACCCTACATGTGCAATGAGTGTGGAAAAGCCTTCAGTGACAGCTCATCTCTCACGCCACATCACCGAACTCACAGTGGAGAGAAGCCCTTCAAGTGTGATGACTGTGGGAAATCTTTCACCCTAAGTGCCCACCTCATTAAACATCAGAGAGTTCACACAGGTGAGAAACCCTATAAATGTAAAGACTGTGGGAGGCCCTTCAGTGACAGTTCATCTCTTATTCAGCATCAGCGAATTCACACTGGAGAAAAACCCTACACATGTAACAACTGTGGAAAATCCTTCAGTCACAGCTCATCCCTTTCTAAACATCAGAGAATTCATACTGGAGAGAAACCCTATAAATGTGGTGAGTGTGGGAAAGCCTTCAGACAGAATTCTTGCCTTACCCGACATCAGAGGATTCACACTGGAGAAAAACCATATTTGTGTAATGATTGTGGGATGACTTTTAGCCATTTTACATCTGTAATTTATCATCAGAGACTTCATTCAGGAGAAAAACCCTACAAGTGTACCCAGTGTGAGAAAGCCTTCCCTACCCATTCACTCCTCAGCCGTCATCAGAGAATTCACACGGGTGTCAAGCCTTATAAATGTAAGGACTGTGGAAAATCCTTCAGTCAGAGTTCATCTCTCAACGAACATCATCGGATTCACACTGGAGAGAAACCCTATGAATGTAACTACTGTGGGGCAACCTTTAGCCGGAGCTCAATCCTTGTAGAACACCTGAAAATTCATACCGGAAGGAGGGAGTATGAGTGCAATGAGTGTGAGAAGACATTCAAAAGTAATTCTGGCCTCATCAGGCATCGGGGATTTCACTCTGCAGAATAATTCTTGGAAATACAGTGAGGTGCGGGGTGTGGGTTTACACAGTTCTCCCTCATTAAGAACCTAGGGTGTAAACTACCACAGCATTGATTAGTAGGAAATTTAGTCACAGTGGTCCCTTATTAAAAACCTGGGGTGTATACTGCCACAGCACTGATTAGTAGCTGCAGCTTTGGTGGGTTGGCAGCTAGGAAAAGTATCTTTTGTCATTTACCCTTCTTCTTTGCAAGGATGTCAACGTTTGGTAGAGAGTGAGGAAGGGTTGGTAAAGTCTGTGGAAAGAGAAGAAAGTAGCATGTGAACTAATCCTAAAAGGCCAAATGTGAATATAAAAATTGGGGAGGGGGCTGCTTGGGACCCACCTTACTAACCTGTTTTCTTCAGATTTCTTTCTCTCCTAGCTTCCCCTTCTACTGCCATGTTGTGTTACAGAAAGAGGACCTGACTGCAGTCAGGTAACTTGAGTTCTGTCCCATTTTGCCAACTAACTCACTGTATTTATAACCTTGGACAAATCATTTGACCTTTCTGAATTTTTGTTTCTTTACTGGTAAAATGGAGGAGTGGGACTAATGATTTCTGAGGTTTCTTTCCCTCCCTCCCTCCCTCTCTTCCTTCTTTTTCTACCTCTGATAACCTCTGAAGCTGTGGTAATAAGTTAAAACATTTTTGATTCATTGGCATTTCAAGTTTCTCTAGTGTAATAGAACATAACTCATTTAAACTACTGAACTTCTGGCATAGTGAGAATGCAGTATGCTTTTTAAATATTCAATGCTGGAACTGCTCAAAAGCTATGCACAGGATCAAGTCAGTAGAGGTCAAACAAGTTTGCCATCAGGGAATGTCTTGATTGGACAAAGCGCCCCAACCCCCGTGTTTGCTCTGGATGTTGGCTGTGGGGACTGAGAATCTCTGGCATATTCCAGGCTGTCTGAGCCATGAGAGTGTAACTGTCCTAGGAAAACAGACAAGGGACTGGGAGGGGTGGGCATTGGGAAACGGGTACTCAATAGAGCTATTTTGGATGGATTGTCTTTTGCAAGATAGAGTTCTATTTTTTACAAGTTTGTCTATAGTAAGTACAGTTTCCAGTAATCAGAGTGTAAACATTCTGTGTGGCAAAGGTCACAAGCTAAGATTGGGCCCTTTGATGTGTCTTAGTTGTGTGTGTGTGTGTGTGTGTGTGTGTATGTGTGTGTGTGTGTGTGTGTGTGTGTGTGTGTGTGTATGTATGCACGCACGTGTGTAAGTAGTTGTCACCATTTAAAAATTAGGAAATTTCATACCAAAAAGAAATTTGTCTTGAAAAGTTACTGGGCTGACAACAAGACTGCCCATATTTCTGTGGGGCAGTCAACTGGTTTTGGGTATCAGCTGCCCCCTTTAGAGGGGGAATCTGTTCTTGCAAAGTTCTGTCATTCATGTAACCTGACTTGCCCACTGTAAGAAGCTGATATTGTGATCCCCTACCACCTGGAGAGTACCTATGCTAAAATCTAAAGAGATTTTGTAGTAAAATTTAGGAATAGAATGTAGAAATGATACAGAATAAATTTTCAATCAAGTTTTCCATTATGAAAATAGACATCAAAGGAGTAGATGTTAGTGGGTTATTCCTTACAAATGTCAGTGTGGAGTCTGAATAATAATCTTTAACTGTGAAAAAGGAACTGAAAACCCTGGGTCAGTTAGATTTGGGTCTCAAGTTGTAGGATTCTGAAGGAGCCCCAATGACTCCATGTGGTGCAGAGTTCCTAAAGTTGAAATTTGAGGCAGCTCTTGAGAACGAAACGGGTAAACTTTCAGCTTATGGAAGTGAAGACATGCTTAATGGTCATCTGAGATTCAGCAATATTTGCTGGCATTTAATGGGTTTAATTTGCAGTGCTACCTCTGGATAATGGTTTTGGTTTCTTCCTTGTCTCCTTCCCCAAGGTAGCCCCAACTGAGTGAGAAATTGGTCTGTATAGTTACTTCTAAATAGACCAGCCAGAGACATTCTAGATATGGAAGAATTATAGCTTACCAGAATTATTCACCCTGGTTGAAATTTTTTTGTGAAAAGATGGAAACCCTGATTTGTTTTCTGGAAAGATGCAATCTATAGAGAGAATTAAATATGTAAAAATCTTGAGAAGAGGCTTGTTCCAGGATGTTAATTGTTACATTCCCCAACATCCGTATGAGGATGCTTTGTATCTGTACCAGTTGGGAGTCTGGAATATAAACCTGTTTTTTGGGTTTTATTACAGTTTTATTGAGGTATAAATTGCGATATTGTGGAAGTCATTCAAGTGTATAATTCAGTGAGTTTTAACAAATTCAGCGAATTGTACAGTTGACAGCACAGTCCGTTTTTAGAACATTTTAGCACCTTAATAAGATCCCTCACACCCATTTGCAGTAATCCCATTCCCACCCTGATCCCAGGTAACTGCTAATCAGTATACTCTCTGTCTCTGTAGAGTTGCCTTTTCTGAACATTTTATATACATGTAATCATATGTGGTCTTTTTTAGTTGTCCATTAACTTGTGTCTAAGTTCATCCATGTTATTTTCTAAATTCATGTGTGTTGTAGCATATCAGTATTTTAATCCTTTTTATTGTCAAATAATAGCTGATTGGATGGATGTGCCATATTTTGTACATTCACCAGTTGAAGGACATGTGGGTTGTTTCCCATTTGGGGCTGTGAAAAATAATGCTGCTCTGAACATTAGCATGCAAGTCTTTGTGTGGACATAATGTTTTCACTTTTCTTAGATGCCTGAGTAGCTGGGTTATATGTTAAATTTTTGTTTTAACTATTTTAAGAAGTTGCCAAGTTGTTTTCCAAAGTGACTGTATTATTTTATATTCTGAACTTCAGTGTGTGAGGGTTCCTGATGAGGTTATATCCTCACCAACCCTTGTTATTGTTCATCTTTTAAAAAATTTTCATTATAGCTAATATGGTGATTGAAATGGTATCTCTTTGGGGCTAATGGTATTGAGGATCTTTTCATATGTTCTTTAGCTGTTCATGTACCTTCTTTGGTGAAATATGTTGCCCACTTAAAAAATTATTATTAATTTACAGATCTTTTTATTCTGCAATAAGTCCTTTATCTAGTATGAGCTTTCTAAATACCATGTACTGGCCACAGAGGGCAACCTCAGATCCTTCTGTACAGCTTTCATCAAAAGCTTGGTTTTGGTAATTGCTTATATAAAATTGCCTAAGGATATTTAATCTGGCCTATTATCTAAATACTTAAATTCATTCAAAAGGTTTTAAACGTCTTTTGCTTCCTTATAGAATTTTTTTTATTAACCTGTGTTATGCTCTTTATCTGTTACCCAGTGAAGAACTTGCATTTTAAAATGTTTCCTCTTTATGAGTTTCTATTGAAGAAATTTCTTTGTAGTCTCAGGACAAGACAAGGCTTCTCTTGTCAATGAATTCACTTTTGTTTACTTATTTTAGAATTTTTTTGTAATGTGGTAAAATATATATAACATAAAATTGACCGTTTTAGCTCTTCTGAGATGTATAATTTAGTGGCATTAAGTATGTTCATGTGTGTTTCTCACACATCCCCACCATACATCTCTAGAACTTCTCTATCCTCCCTAACTGAAATTCACTCATTAACCAATAACTCCTCATTCTCCCCTCCCCGAAGCCCTTGGTAACTACCATTCTACTTTCTGTCTATGAATTTGACTGTTCTAAGCACTTTGTATAAAAGAAATCATTCAATACTTGTCCTTTTGTGTTGAGTTGTTTCACTTAGCATCTTTTTAAGGTTCATGTTATAGCATGTGTCAGAATTTCATTTTCTTTTCATTATTTTAATGCTAAATAGTATTCTTTTGTAAATATACCACATTATTTGCTTATGCATTCATCCTTCAGTGGTCATTTAGGTTATTGCTATCTTTTGGCTGTTAATTAATAGCACTGCTATGAACAGTGGTTTGCAAATATTGTTTGAGTCCCTGCATTTAATTCTTTGAGATACATACCTAAAAGTGGAATTGCTGGATGGTTCATCCATGTCTTAGTGTATGACAGGATTTCCTTCTTTTTTTAAGGATGAGTAATTTTCCATTGTATGTATATGCCACATTTTATTTATCCGTTCATCGATCAGTACACATTTAAGTTGCTTCTACCTCTTTGACTATTGTGAATAATGCTGCAGTGAACATGGGTGTGCAGATGTATCTGTTTCCAGCCTTCTCTTTATATACTCAGATGCAAGATTGCTAAAAGATGATAGTTCTGTTTTTAATTATTTAAGGAACTTCCCTGCTGTTTCCTATTGCAGCTGCACCCATTTCACACTCTTAACAACAGTGCTTAAAGGGTTCCTGTTTCTCCACATCCTTGTAAAACTTACTATTTTCTGTATTTTTTTTTTTTTTAGTTTTCTGTATTTTTGATAGTGGCCATCATAATGATTGTGAGATGGTATCTTGGAGTTTAGATTTGCTTTTCTCTGATAATTGGTGATGTTGAACATCTTTTTATATGCCTGTTAGACATTTGTATGTCTTCTTAGAGAAATGTCTGTTCAAGTCCTTTGCCCATTTTTTAAATGAAAATTTTCATTTCCTGTTCCACTCTTTTTCATTGTTTTTTTGTTTTCTTTGCTATGCAGAAGTTTTTTAGGTTTGATATAGTCTATTTGCCTCTTTTTCTTTAATTTTGCTTGTGTTTTTGTGCCATATCCGAGAAATCATTGCTAGACCCAGTGTCGTGAAATTTTCCCCCTGTATTTTCTTTTAGGATTTTTATACCTTCAGGTCTTATGTTTAGATCTTTAATCCATTTTGAGTTAATTTTTGTGTGTGGTATAAGAGTCCATCTTCATCCTTTTGTCTTTAGGTATTCAGTTTTTCAAGCACCATTTGTTTCCACGTTGTGTAGTCTTTGTACCCCTGTTGAAAATCATTTGGCCGTAAGGACTAGTGCATTTCTGGGCTCTCTGTTCCATTGGTCTATATGTCTTTATGCCAGTACCATACTGTTTTAGTTACTGGAGCTTTGCCATACACTTTGCAATCAGGACATGTGAAAAAACCTCTAGCATTTTTCTTCTTTCTTAAAATTATTTTGGCTATTTGGGGGTTAAGATTCCATATGAGTTTGTGGATAGTTTCCCTTGTTTGTGTAAAAAAATCACTTGGGATAGTATAAATATTTTAACATATTTAGTCTTCAGGCCCATAAATACAAAATGTATTTCCATTTATTTGTGTCAACTGTTCTTTCAGCAGTGTTTTGTAGTTTCCGGTATACAAGTCTTCTACTTCCTTAGTTAAGTTCATTCCTAAGTATTTTATTCTTTTTAATGATATTGTAAATGGAATTGTTTTCTTAGTTTCCTTTCTGGATTATTCAGTTACTGTATAGAAATGCAACTTATTTTTTAATTTTGGTTTTATATTCTATCAATTTTTCTGTATTTGCTTATTAGTTCTAACAATTTTGTGTTTGTGTGTCTGTGTGATGTTTAGAGTTTTCCACATAGAGGATCATGTCGTCTGTGAAAAGAGATATTATTTCTTTCTTCCTGAGTTGGATGGTTTTTACTTCTTTATTTTGCTTGATTGCTGTGGCTAGGACCCAAATACTATGTTGAGTAGAAGTAGCTAAAGTGGGTATCCTTGTCTTATTACTGATGTTAGAAGAACAGGTTTCTATTTTTTACCATTAAATATGATGCTAGCTGTGATCTTTTCATTAATGAGCTTTATTTTGTTGGGATAATTTCCTCCTATTCCCTAGTTGAATGAATTTTCCCTCATTTTTGATAGATTTGCTAGATATGAGATCCTCAACAAACTGTGGTGGTTTTCTTTTTTTTTTTTTTTTTTCCTTTATGCACTTTAACTATATCAACCCACCCACTTCTGGTCTCCAAGTTCTCTGAGAAGAAATCAGATAGATTCATTGAGATTCCTTTTTATATGATAAGTTTTTCTTCTTGCTTCTTTCAGGATTCTTTGTCTGTGGGTTTTGACAATTTGATTATAATTTGTCTAGATTTTTGTATTTTTGTGTTTACAAGCTTACCTTGGAGATATTGTGGGTTCACTTCCAGACTGCTATAATAAAGCAAATATTGCCTGAACTGGTTCACAGGAATGTTTAGTTTTCCTGTGCATATAAAAGTTATGTTTACACTCTACTGTAGCCTGTTATTAATAATTATGTGACAACATTATGTCTAAAAAACCAGTTGTGTGTGCTCAGTTTAAAAAACACTGTGTTGCTAAAAAAAAAAATACACATCTGAGCCTTTAGCAAATCATAATCTTTTTGCGGGTGGAGGGTCTTGCCTTGTTTTTAGCTGCTGACTGATCAGGGTAGTGGTTGTTGATTTGGGATGGCTGTGGCAGTCTCTTAAAATAAGACAGCATTGACGTTTGCTGCATCAGTTAACTCTCCTTTTCACGAACAGTTTCTTGGTAGCACTCAGTCTCCCTGCTGTTTGATAACATTTTACACCACACTAGAGCTTTCAAAATCGGAGTCAATCCTTTCAAACCTTGCTGCTGCTTTATCAAGTAACTTTATAGATAGATAATATTCTAAGTTCTTTGTTGTCCTTTCAACGGTCTTCACCAGGAGTAGATTCCATCTCCAGAAACCATTTTCTTTACTCATCCAGAAGAAGCAACTCTTCATCCATTAAAGTTTTAAATTGCAGCAATTTTTAGCCACATTTTGAGGATCCATCTCTGCTTCTAGTTCTCTTCTATTTCCACCATGTCTGCAGTTCCTCCACTGAAGTCTTGAGCCCCTCATAGTCACCCATGAGGGTTGAAATCAACCTCTTCCAACTGTTGTTCGTGTTTGTATTTTGGCTTCATCCCATGCATCACATGAGGGTTCCCTGGTGGTTCAGATGGTAAAGAATCTGCCTCCAGTGCAGGAGACCTGGGTTTGGTCCCTAGGTCAGGAAGATCTCCAGAAGAAGGGAATGGCAACCCGCTCCAGTATTCTTACCTGGAAAATTCCATGGACAGAGGATCCTGGAAGGTGGGCTACAGTCCACGGGGATCACAAAGAGTTGAACACAACTGAGTGACTAACACTTTCATTTTCAGCATAACAAATATTCTTAGTGACATCTAGAATAGTGAATCCTTTGCAGAAGGTTTCAGTTGACTGTACTTGGTTCCATCAGAAACACCCGTCTCCCATCAAGTCATCTTCTGTTAATTCCTCTGGTGTGGTGTCTGTTAGCTCTTAAATTTCCCCAAGATTCTGTCTTGAAACCTTTCACCCCCCCAGCTTTTTGCCATACCCCCAGTCTCTTTCATCATTTCCTTGGTGGGCTCTGTCCTAAGTTCTGTGTGGTAATGTACATCTGGACGGCAGTTTTCTCCAGCAGGAATGTATTGTTTTTGGCTTGGTGGCTTTCATAGCTTTATCTTTAACAATGATGGCATCTTCAGTGGTGTAATCCTTCCAGACTGTCATGATGTCCTCTCTATCTAGGTTCTCTTCCATACTGCCGACAGTCCTTTCCATAGAGTACCATGTGGAATGAGCCTTAAAGGTCCTTATGACACCCTGCTCCAAGGGCCAAATTAGAGATGTTGTGTTGAGGGCAGGTAGACCACTTTGACACCTTTGTTGTTGAATTCATGGGGATCTGGGTGGCCAGAGACATTGTCCAGTATTAAAAAGAATTTTAAATCGCAGTCCTTTATTAGCAGAGTTCTTCCTGACTTCAGGGACAAAGCACCAGTGTGCCCAGTCCAGAAAAAGCATTCTTGTCATGGCTGGTGTTTATCTTTTTCCTTCAAGGTTTGGTGTTAGCAGCTTCATAGTTAAGGGCAGACTGATCAGAAGCTCGACTGCATTTGCATAGACAGGAGACTTAGCTTTCCATTCCTGCCTTAAATCCTGGTGCTTGCTTCTTTTCCTTACTAATGTCCTTTGTGGCATTTTTTTTCCCCCCAGAATAGGACACTTACCTCTGCATTAAAAAGCCTGTTTAGGCAGATGCACTTTCTCAGTGATTTTTCTTAGTGGCATCTGGGAAGGTCTGCTGCCCCTCGGTTGACAGAAGCTGTTTCTTCTGTTATCTTGACCTTTTTTTTAGGCTAAGCCGCTTTCTGAAATTCTCAAACCATGCTTTGCTGGCTTTAAACTCTCCACCTTTAGATCCTTTACCTTGCTTTGCTCTAAGTTGTCACATAATGACTTTGCCTTTTCTTCAATCGTATTAGAGTCTATAGCTATGTCTTACTTAGAGCAACCTTGCACCCACGTAAAAGCTGCATTTAAAGGATAAAATCATATGTAGTTTTAGTTTTTTAAACTTTATTTAGGTTGTGCTTGGTCTTAGTTGTAGCACATGGGCTCTTTGTTATGATATGTGGAATCTTAGTTCCATGACCAGGGATCAAATCCAGGCCCCCTGTACTGGGAGCATGAAGTCTTCACCACTGGAGCACCAGGGAAGTCCCTTTTTTAAAGTTAGTTTTTGTTGGAGTATAGTTGCTTTACACTGTTGTGTTAGTTTCTAAAAGATACGTATTTTGCAAAAAGAACAAGGTTGAGCTAATATGGCTGTGGCTTGAGAAAGATTAAAACAGATCCAGGAACACTCATTACAGGCTATGTTATAGCCTAACCCAATACATAACATCCATAGGCTTCTAGATAAATTGGCAGTGATATTTGGAATTCAAAAGAAATTGGTTACAGGTAAGACCAAAGGATCTTGGGCATCGGACTATTTGTTTTTCCTAAACATACATATCTATGGTAAAGTTTAGGTACAACAAAATAATAAAAGGGGTTATTATAGTGTAATAAAAATTTTGTGAATGTGGTTTCTCTCACAAAATGTCTTGTAATACTGTACTCATTCTTTTTATCATGATGATGATGTTGTGACCACGTGGCTCGCAGGCTCAGGTTTTATGGTAATGAGATTAGTTTCCAGGTTCTCTCTGGCCAGTCATTCTGACTCAGGGTTCTTCCTGGGGGGATGCGCATCACTCAGCCAAACTGAATTCCAGCACGAAGGATTCTGGGAGGTTGGGAGGACATTTGGACTGGCGTCTCCTGTCTCCTTTTGACCTTGACTGAATTTTTCTGCTTGGTGGTACCTTGTTAGTATCTTGGTCTTTACCAGGACCTCCTGTTGTAAATGGCAACCCACTCCAGTATTCTTGCCTGGAGAATCCCAGGGACAGAGGAGCCTAGTGGGCTGCCGTCTATGGGGTCGCACAGAGTCGGACACGACTAAAGCAACTTAGCAAAAGCAGCAGCAGCAGCCTGTTGTAAAACAACTCGTCCAAGTGGTTACTGTGGTACCTGGCCAGGGTGGGTAGTTTTGATCAGTGGTTCCTCTTAACAAGAATGATAAAATGCCTCCTATGTAATATAAGGTAATTAATGAATGACATAGGCAATGTGACAAAGCATTTAGGCTGCTATTAACCTTTGGACGCTGTCAGAAGAAGGGTCCTCTGCTTTGGGTGTTCTTGGATCATTGACCGTGACAGTGTTGTGTGGTGGATGGCAGGAGCAGAAGGTATTGATGGTTGGGGATCCCCGGCAGGCCACAGCGGGATGATGTGAGATTTCATCATGCTATTGAGAATGGCATGCAATTTTAAAACTTATGAATTGCTTATTTCTGGAATTTTCCATTTAATTTTGGGGCTGTAGTTGACAGCTAGTAAACTGCACAAAGCAAAACCATGGATAAATGGGGGGAGTACTAAAGTGTAGGTAGCTCTGGAAATCAAGTTCTCCCCTTCCTCAGAATTTTTAAAATTGTTTTAGGGTATGTCTGTGCTAGGGATCCGTCTGTGGTGAAAGCCTCAACTTTTCTCAGGTCTTTCGTGAGCCCATCTTTTCCTGGGCAGAGGCAGTGGCTTTCTAAATTCTCACATACAGGCTTATTTTTCCTTTTTGTTGTTACTCAGTTGCTAAGTCATGTCCGATTCTTTGTGACCCCGTGAACTGCAGCACACCAGGCTTCCCTCTCCTCCCTGAGTTTGCTCAAATTCATGTCCATTGTGTTGGTGATGGCATCCAACCGTCATCCTCTGCGGCCCCATTCTCTTTTTGCCCAGCATCAGGGTCTTTTCCACTGAGTCAGCTCTTCGCATCAGGTGGCCATAGTATTGGAGCTTCAGCATCAGTCCAAACACCAGGTGTTCTGTTGCCCATTTAAATCCCCTGGGAGTCACTTTAAGCCAGTGGCAGTGGGGTGAGGGTGGAAGAATGGCCATTCACCTATATATCTGCTCTTTCTTTATGATCAGGAGCGATCATCCACAATCAGGACCTCAGACTCGTATTTGGAGGGAAAGGTCTTTATTGCCCATCTTGGTTCCAGCAAGTCAAAGTAGGAATGTTTGGGCTGGCTGATTGCGGAGGTGGTAGCTGCTCCTGAAAGGCTGAAATCCTCCGCTGTTAGTTTCGGTTTAGCAGTTAAGGTTTCCTCTGGACATTGAAATCCTTAAAACAGTGTCCTCCATTCCAGAGTAGCTCACTTTGTGTACTTTCTGTCCGTATAATTGTTGTCTAGATAGAGATGGATTCCTGGTGCTTCTTACTGCTCCATCTTCCCTGACATCACTCCCTCCATGTCTTCAGTTTTTATCCTGCTCTCTGAAAGTTGTTTGTCCACTTTTATCTTCTAACTCTACTACTAAATGTTTAGAGTGTTCTATTTCTGTTGTCATTTTTAAGTTTCCAAGTACATTTTTGACTCTCTGCTTATTTTTTTTTTTTTAATCATACTCTGTCTCATAGGTGAAATACTCGTTTCTCTGAGGATACTAATATAGTACCTTTTAGTGTTACTCAGCTCCCTGCGTTATCCTTCCTCTGAGTTATTTTTATCTGTTTTTCTCTTTCACCTTGGAGGCTTTCCTCAAATCTCTGGTTATCTTTTGTCTATTCACATTTAAGAACAGGGCCCTAAAAAGCCATTGTTTCAGTTACTGCAGCACACTGTACAGTAATCATAGAATGTGAGACACATTCAGATTGTTTTCAGGCAAGGCTTTATTGGGGCCCCTGTTGCTGCAGGGGAGTTTGAGAACAAACGACAGGTTCCCGTGCTTGCTTGCTTCCCTGGGGAGGTGAGCTGCTTCTTTATATGGGGTGAGGGTAGGGGTGTCCAGGGGTCAGGCCAGAGGGGTGGGTTACCTGGTTTCCCAACCCCTTAGGTAGTGTTATGTGCAGAGGGCACGCATGGCATGCTGCTTTTGCTCTGGGCTCTTCAGAAGTGGCAGATGGCTTTTTGATCTCTTTGTCTCTTTTGTCCAAAATTTGCCCTAACTGCACATTTCAGATTTTGTAGTAGCCACTTTAAAAAGGTAAGAGAAGACAGGTGAATAATATATTTTGTTTCACGCAGTATATCCATAATCTTACATTAACATATAATCAATATAAAAATTATTGGTGAGAGATTATATATTATTTGTTGTGCTGTCTCCAAAACCCATGTGTTATGGTTGCAGCACATCTTAATTCATACTCTATCCATGTTAATAAAACTTAGAGTTGAAAAGTAGGTGCACATAGTTCTTCCAAATGTTCTTTGTTGTTAGTCTAGATATACCTAAAGTTTTCAAGTGTTAGAAAATTATTTTCCTTCAATATTTGCATCCACATTGACAAGATTCGTCATCTTTTATTAGAAGAATTGATGTGGTTTTGAATAAAAGGGTATCAATTTCAAAGCAGTATCTGTTTAAATAAATTCAACTCTTCTGTCAATTCTGTTATTAACATCACATTCAATTAAGTAGTACATAACTGGAAACAAAATTAAATTTATCAGTATCAACCATTCTTCACATTTTTCTTATGTTTTGCAGCCAAATTATACAATGCTGTTGATTACTTTGAAAATCTGCAGGTTGACTCATATTAGAAAAATGCGTAAAGTCATTATTTTTTGTTTATATTATGAAATGTTTCAATTTTAACTAATTTTTCTCATCCAAGTAGGTCACAAGTTTTTCCCGTTCTAAGGAGCTTGAAATTTAGCTCATTCATATTCAGTGTGATCCTGCCACTTTTTGTCTTTGATTACTGAATATTTCACAAGCATTCCTTTTCATTAAAAAAGAAATCTTAAATTGAAATTCCCAGTACAGGAAATTTTTGTAAAATTCTTTTATAACTCAACTAAAGAACATTGGTAAAGAACACAAGATCATTAAAACAGTATTTTCAACATTTTCATAAACTAACAGTGATTACATCATTTCACATATGTACTGAAGAATTTTAACATCTATTTATGACTCCTGAAGTCTGCTTTGGAAAACTGAACAGATATTTTCAGTAGCTATCATATAGTGAAACAAAGCAGTGAGGGGAAATATCATTCTCTTGCTTTAGAATTCCAATATATTTATCTTCGGACCTAACATAATTTCAGTCTTTATGAAAGAAACTAATTTTTCTGTCTCTTGCTGAAAGTCTTTGTCAGGTTTAAAATGTCAAAAAATATGTCATGAGTTTGAGTTTTTACGTAATGAATTGACATTTCTTTGTAAATTTGGATGTTGAGACAGAATGTACTCAAAAGTTTTCAATTGGCAGTGTCTTATATTACACACCTAAAGTTGAGTACTTGAAATTTTTCTAATTTTGAACCAAATGATCTTTGATATTACAAGAAACTTCTTGTATTCTAGGAGCAACATTAATTAAAGTGTTAATTAAAAATTTCAATTTTTATGTGTCCTTTTAAGTCTTCCTCATAATTTTCTAGTTAGATTGCCATAACTAAAATGGTAATTTCTTCTGTCTTCTCTCCATCTGAGATTTGTGTGTGTGTGTGCACACGCATGTGCACAAGTATTCAAACCATTTTATAGTTGGCCAAGTATAAGCTCAAAATCCTGTTAAAAATTGTTTTAATGTTTTGATGGAAATGTAATTCTTGTTTCATAAGACTTCATGGATTTTTCTTTTACTATTAGGAAAATACTACTAGTCGTTGCTAAAAAATGGCATAACTATTAGCTGCTGTCTTACGTAGTGTCTACTGTATTGAACACTTGTGTACAACAAACAGCCTTCTCATTTTGCCGTGCCTGCAGTGAGTTGCAATTGCTACTCATCATTGAATGTGCACCGTACCTTCTTGCACTCCGGTTTTCTTTGCTGTACTAGTTTGTAGTACTAGCTTCTGTATTGCACTGAATTCTGCCTCAGTAATATGCCTTCATTAAAATCTAAATATTTTTCCATATTTTTTAATCTAGGAAATAGTTTTATTATATTGCAATGAAAATAATACGTATCTCAATGTATGACTGTGGTTTACCTATAGGTGTCGTTGTAACTTGTGCTGTATGCAGAGGTGTTCTTTCACTTGTACTATCTACATAAAATATCCAAGTAAACACTTTTGTGATGTCACTTCAGTGCATAGAAAAAAAAAAATCATCTGAACTGAGTCAAGTCTGTTGATACTAGATTGGTGGAGTGTTCATCCGCGATACTAGAAATTATGCACGTTCCTAGACAAACATTACAGTAAAACAGCAATGTCCTATGCAGTGCAACAGTCAAAGTAAATTGTAGTTCTTCTAAAACAATAAAGTTGTGTTTAGTGGAGAAATATTCACTCGGCCTCCGTTTTTTAAACCTTGAAATATGGCACTATGCATATTTCCAGTACACAGTGGCCTCCAGTGGCTCCCAGCCTGAATAGTACAGAGTTGGAGAACGCAGTGCTCGCCACACAAAGCCCAACAAACCAGAGTGATGGAACTCAGTAAAAGTTTATCTCCCAGTCAGGCCTCAACAGTTTCTTTCCAACATTTGCTCGTTATGCCATCTGGAACATAGAGCCTCCAAGGTCCCAGAGGTAAGGAAAGCAAGACCTGGAACATTATACAAAGTTTTCAAACACTGGCCTGAAAAGAGCTTAGAACCATGGGTCCCACTTTGGTGCCAAGGTGTCCCCAGGGCACTGTAGAGAATTCATAAGGGCTGCCTGAAAGTAAAAGTGTTAGTCACTCAGCTATGTCCGACTCTTTGCGACCGCATGGACTGTCACCCGCCAAGCTCCTCTGGGGAATTTCCCATGCAAGAATCCTGGAGGAAGTTGTCATTCCCTTCTCCAGGGGATCTTCCCAACCCAGGGACTGAACTAAGGTCTCCTGTCCTGCAGGCAGATTCTTAACCATCTGAGCCACCAGGGAAGCCCAGGATATTTTAAATTGTAGGGAAATGTGTGTGTATACACAGACACACAACACATACACACATATACTTGACATCAGGTTTCTGATCTAGTATCATCAGTCTGTCCTAACAAGAACATTGAGCATAAAAAAAACAAACAAAAAAACCCCTTTGAAATCCAGCAGAGACCTGAGGTCATGGGGTAAACTGCTGCCCCAAGCTGGGAGAGTCAGATATCCAGTCTCAAACTACTGGGGTCGAAGCCCTAAAGTACAGCCCTCCACGGGGCCCAGTGTGGGCTCGGGGATCTTCACCTGGAGGCACGTTTGCTGGACGCTCCGTGTAGGCAAGTTTGAGAGGTAAAAACCCCGGTCTTAGGGGTGACACCTCTCATTTACGTGTTTTACTTCCCCCGTGTGGGAAGAGGACACAGAAAGGCAGAACTTTGATTTTTTTAATTGCATTCATAAATACTAAATAATTTCATTAGATTCAGAATTCAAAAAGTTCCAAAGGGCTTATATTATAGTTTTTCTCTTATCCCCATCCTTTAGGCGCACCTCACTTGTCTTCCCTGGGGATGAACCATATAATCATATTTATTGCTTCTCACTGGAGGTTTTACCATACCCACACACACTTTTTTCTCTCATTTTTTCCTTGTAATACAATTTAATCCCTCCTCTATTTGGGGGCAGAATCAGTTAACAGAATTGACATTTTCCTGATAACTAAACCGTCAAGTCCAAGAACAAGGTAACCTTTCCATGTTCGGTCTTTTGTGTTCCTCAGTGATTTTTTAAAACTTTGCTCAGAATAATCTCACATTTTCGTAGGCTTATAAAGATTCCTATGTGTTACTCTTTTTGTAGCTGCTGTGATAGATTCCTTTCTTGGTCTGTCATGTTAGACCCACGTGCAGAGGACCAGTGGAGGCTGCCCTGAGACCTCTGTACGTTAGTAATGATTATTTCTCCTTGTGTAACCATCAGTCATAGCAGTGGTAATCTTGACTTCAAATTCACAAATTTCTGCAGGGAGGTACTTATTGAATACCTAATATATGCCACGCATTATGTGGGTGGTCTAAATAAATGTATGATATGTATGTGAAGCAGACATTATTGTTTGTACTTCACAGATGAAAAATCAGAAGTTGATGGTTACAAAGACAGGAAACTTTTGGACTCCAAAGCCATTATTTTCTATTATACTCCAGAAGGAACTGCAGCAGGCAGTTAAGTTCAACTGGCCATTGTTCAGTATGAAAATTTCATTCTCTGTTGCTAATTATATACCACTTCAATGTATTTTATTAGGTAGATCAATCACATTACAATGACTTTTTTAGATCATGAAAACACAGATTTTACTAAATGATTAAAAAGAAGCTAATCACCCAAATGATTTCTAGATTCCACTAGTCACTTTTGTTCATGCATTATGAAGTTAGTATATATTTTACTAGAGGGTTAAAAAGAAACTAGTCATCTTGGTGAGTTCTGGATTCCACGTGTCATTTATGTTCATGCTTTCACTATTGCCTTCCCCAGATTCTCTCCTTTTAGCAATCCAATAAATGCAGCCGGCATGTTTTCAAATCCTTCAGTGACATGTTCATGGTACTGGATTTTACCCTGTATCAAAACAATAACAAATATAATAGATTAGTTTCATATTCTAGGTGATACACTCTTCTCATCATAGCACCAAATTAATCAGTACATCACAGGAAACTTGGAACTAAGAAGTAGAGAGCCTGTCCTCTTTGAACTTACAGTCATTTGCGGGGCATGATCCACATACATAGTGTATGTAATAGATTATGCATAATAGCTTATAAGAGGCATCAGATCACAGTAAATACAAAAAAGTCACAAGGGAGCAGTTAATTAATTTCTAAGTAAATTGGACAGAAAAGTTTAATAATGATCTCAGGAGAGGTGGGAGCAGGAGGAGGGGACACCCTTCCGGGGTGTCATCTACGTTCATCACTCCAGTACCCAGTGCTGCAGCATCTTTACCTCTATCTGACCCCCGCATACACAGAACCTGTTCAGCAAATGTAAATACCACGACAGTCTAATAAGCTGTCTTCCCTTCAAGTCAGGATGTGTTCAGTATGTGTTCAACATTCATTTAGCAGTGTGGGAGTGAAGAGTTCGTTCAGTGAAGAAGGATTTTCATTTCTCCTTCTATAAGGCACAGTGTCCTAAATGGACCTAACTCACATTTTCACGTTTTAAGGGGGTCTTACGTGGAGACCTCAGCTACCTGATGACACTTTCCCCTAGTGTATCCCAGTGATGGTTTAGCGTCCTCCATGGATTCATAGAGGAACTCACTTATTTGCTCGAGGTCCCTCTAGTATGTAGGCAAGCTGGGATTTGAATCCCTAACCAGAAATCCCCAGCTCCTTCCTGTGCTTGAGGGCCAAAGAACCTGGAAAGGGTCGAGAGCTACAGTCAGAAGTCCAGCGGCTAAAAGTGGAGGGTGAGCGACTTTCTGAGCGGTCCGGCGGTTAAGACTCCAATGTGGGGGCGTGGGTAAAGCCCCTAGTCAGGGAACTACGATCCCACATGCCATGAGGTGCGGCCTTAAGGAAGAAAGCAGAGGATGAATGCTAATATGAAAGGTTAATGATACAGGAAATTAGGATATAGAATACAGGGTATATGGAAAGTCTCTGTCCTCTCTTTGGAATTTTTCTTTATAACTCTTCTAAGGTAAAGAATAGTTTACTCCTCTAAAGTAAAGAATAGTTTACTATTCTGTATTATTACTGTAACACAAAAGGGGGGAGGGGTGAGAAAAAATAAGCAGATGAGAGAGAGACAATTCAGTAGTTACGCAGAACAAAATTAGAAGTAGGTTCACTCTGTTAGAAGAAAGCATCAGGGACACTGGCACAGTGGTGTCTGTTGTCAGCTGTGATCATATTTGATTTCACCAACAGAGAAAAAGAAGCTACACACTGGGAACTCTAAAAACATCCTGCTCTTCCCAGCTCCCTGGAAAGAGCCCAGCCCAGCACAGCAAGAGTGTTAGACTGGGAGAGAAGCCAAGCTCCAGGGGCTGCCAGAGGAGCAGTCTATTTCTTTAATTTGGAGACAATCATAAAGCCAGAAATTAGAAAGTGTGGGGCCACTTTTCTCCTTGGAAATGAAAATAATGCACCTTGGTATTCAGATTTCTGTTGACTAAAGCTCCACGTGGTGTAAGGTGGGAAAATGATCACAGCATAGGACAACAGAGTTGGCTTCCTCCTCGGGATCTATGAGGTGTGACTATGAGAAGACTGCATTCTAGGACCTGGAAGAGCTGTGGCCCAAATTCATGCCCCTGTAACGCTCATTCACTCAACAGTATTCATCTAGTGCCTATATTGATATCAGAACATTCTAGGTGCTGGGGATACATCAGAAAATGGAATGTGTGAACACTGATGCCCTCATGGAGGTTACATTCTCATGGAAGGGAGATGGGCAATAAATATAATAAATGAGTTACAGTATATATTATGTCAAAAGATGATAATTGCTATGGATCAAAGTAAGATAAGGAAGATCAATGAGTGAAGGTGGATTGCAATTTAAAAATAGGGTCATTTTCAAAGCTGTCTCATTCAGAAGGCAGTTTTCAGCAAAAACTTGAAGGTGTGTGTGAGAGAGAATTGAGTAAGCAATTACAGAGAGGTGGAGGAGTGTGGGGATGAACAAAAAGAAATGAAGTTAGAGAGGTAACGGAGACCAGACAGTATCCAGCCTTGCAGGGTTTATTCTATGAGAAATGGGGAGCTTTGTAGGGTTTTAAACATAAGAATGATTTGGTGTGAAGCTCACTCTGGCTGCTCTGTTGGGAATTGTCTGCAGGGTGAAAAAGTGGAAGAACTGAATATTGGCCACTGCAACACCTGGGCCAGACAAGGTGGTGGCCTAGAAGGATGGTGGGAGTGGAGGAGGGGGAACTGGGCAGATTTTGAATGTATTTCCAAAGATGGGACACCAGAATTTCCCAACAGATTAGATACAAGTATGAGAGAAAGAAAGGAGTCAAAGATGATTTCAAGGTTTTTGAACTGAGCAACTGAAAGGATTGTCATAACTGAGATGATGAAGTCTGTACATAGCAGGTTTGGCAGGAAAAATCAAGACATATTTGGTTTTTAATACATTAAGACAGAGATGAAGAAGTGTGCTACACATCCAAGTACAGCTACTGAACAGTCCAGAAATCAGAGGAGAGCTCTTGACTGGAGACAGATGGTTGGGAGCCATCAGCATATTGGTGATATTTAAAGCCAAGAGCTTGGATGAGATAACTAAGGGCTGAGAAGAGTGTGGACAGAGGTGAAAAGAGGCCCAGGGACGATGTATTGGAAAGCTCTGTTATTAATTTGGGGCGAAGAAAAGAAGCTAGTAGAGGAGTCTGAGAAGGACCGATACAGTGAGGAAAACCAAGAGCCAAGGGAAGCAGGGAGAGACAGCGATGCCCTCTGTCACCACTCCCTACAGCCAAGTGATGCTAAGAGCTGACCATAGGAGTTTACACGTGAGGGGCATTGGCAACCTTGACAAAAGCAGTGTTGGTGGAATGGCAACAGTGCAAAGCCCGACAGGCATGTTTAAGAAGGAATGAGGAGGGACTTTGCTGGAGGACCAGTGGTTAAGATGTCTGCCAGCGCAAGCGATGCTGGTTTGATCCTGGCTGGGGAGTTAAGATTCCACATGCCTCGCAGCAAAAAAAAAAAACCAAAAAAACCCAGTATATTAAAAAAGAAAAAGCAATATTGTAACAAATTCAATAAAGACTTTAAAAACAGCTCACAGCAAAAAAAAAAAAATTTATTATTTTTTTAAATGGAGAGGAACTACAGACAGTGACCACAGATAAGACTTCCAGGTGTTTTGTTATAAAAAGGGGAGCAGTGCGAGGAACCCATATTCACAGTGGAAGTGAAATCTGCAACCCCCACAGGGAAGGGCATCTGGTGTCACAGTGGTTCCGGGGCCCCTCACCTCTAAGACCCACTTCAGCAAGTCTCTCAGAGCCTTCTGGCGGACTTCTCCTTGCCAGTGGTAGACGACGAAGCCTTGCAAGTGGAGTTCCTTAAAGATGATGACTTCCGGGGATGGGCCTGTGAAGAGGAGGGCACGTTTGAGCAGCAGGATGAATGCAGGGAGGTGGCCGTGGTGAAAACGCGCGTGGTACAAGGCATGTCAGAGTTCCCCTAGTGCTCTGCCTTCTGTGTCCTCCACTCTTCCCGACCCACAGGGCTGCCCGAAAATCAACGTGCACTCTGTGCGGGCAGAGTAACTGCCCCAAGACGTCCATGTCCTAGTTCCCAGAGCCTTTACTATGTGACCTTACGTGGCAAAAGGGACTCTGCAGATAGGACCAAGTTAAGAACCTTTAGATGGGGAGATTATCCTGTATTACATAGGTGGGCTCATGTGAAAGTCCTTGTAAGGAAGAAAGGGATACAGGAAAATTAGAATCGAGAAAAAAATATGTGATGATGGAAGCAGAGATCATAGAGACGGAGGGAGATTTGAAGATGCAGTGCTGCTGGCTTTGAAGATGGAAGAAGGGACCACGAGCTAAGAGATGCAGGTGGCCTCGAGAACTTAAAAAGGCAAGGAATCTGAGCCTTCAGAAGCAACGTAGCCCTGCTAACCCATTTTGAGCTCTAGACCTGTAAGAATAAATTTGTGTTTTTTAAGTCATTAAGTTTGTGGTAATAGACAGGACTGAGCACAACTCACAGCTAGAAGACTCACCCCAGCTACATTTCTCTTGAGTAAAGGAGTGGAATCCTCATTTGCTCATCTTGGAAGAGGATGAAATCCTGTTCCTGGGATTGTCCACACTACTGGGGATGTCGTTTCTTTATTGTGAGCAGAAAACAAATATGGCGTGAAAGCCGGGGGAAACAATTACTTGTCTCTGAGCTCCCCTAATAGTGAAACATGTTAGAGTTCCTAGAGATCACAGGCAGGCAGAATGTCACCTGCTTAAAATGGAATGGACAACACCAGCTGACATCTCATAACCTGAATGAGCAGCTGAATTTCAAAAGGCTAGATCAAGTTACTGTATCCAAAATATTTGGCAGTGCTCAGGAAAATGCACCCTGGAGCTCTGCTCAATTGGCAGGAGAGGGATTCCCCAGGATTCTAGCTTAGCATCAATTAGAAAAATATGGAGGAAAAAAGTCCCTAATAAGATTCCCTGGTGCATCCGGAGTGTCCCCTTTGACCTTTCACAACCCAACAGGGAATCTACAAGTGATCCTTCCCCCTCCTTCGACTCCCACCCACCTGTCTCAGTGTAGCCGAGGTGCTAACTAGCAGAGCTATAAGGTTTCTTCCCCACAAGTGAAGCCCATCAGAGAACAAATAAGCCATTTATTTATGGTTGTCAGGATCTTGATGGTGATCTGGATGATTCCTTTTTGGTTTTTTTTCCTCCTCTTTTTTTTTTTTTGACCACAAGTAAATCTGTAATCTCTTCAACAGCACAGAATCCTTGTAGCAGAAAGGGTTCTGTATGAGGAGTTCAGAAGATCAGCCTTTGTTTTGAGTCTGTCACTAATGCTTCCCTCATGGCTCAGCTAGTAAAGAATCCACCTGTAATGTGGGAGACCTGAGTTCGATTCCTGGGCTGGGAAGATCACCTGGAAAAGGGAACAGCTACCCACTCCAGTATTCTGGCCTGAAGAATTGCATGGACTCTGTAGTCCAGGGGGTCACAAAGAGTTGAACATGACTGAGTGACTTTCACTTTCTGTCACTAATAGGATTGAAAGAGTCTCTGGTCCTTTTGCCGATTCATCTCCCCACCTTTCAATGAGACCTGGGCCTGGAGGTGGGAGGGGGAGGTCTCAGATAGGAGTAGAGAACAGGAGTAGAGGGCATGGCAGGGCAGAGGAGAAGCAAAACAAGGACAGTCCAGGAATGCAGAGAAAAGATGCTCCTTTCCCTTTTAGTGGAAATTGTCAGTGTGGTGAGGCCTGGCTGTTCTGCTGCTCCAGGAAGCTCTGCCCACTATTGTCTGAAGGAAATGGCAGCCCGTTTCCCCTGCACCCACATCAAGTCTACCCATCCCCAAACCTCCAGGACATCCCCAGTATCCTGAAGACCTCTAATATTTTACCAGTCAGACCAATGTGTTCTATTTCTAAATGATTTTTCACAACTTTGTAGAAAACAGTAAGTAAAAAAACTAAAACTTTTTTTTTTGAACTAAAATTTTTAATAACTCTGTTTCATCCATATTTTCAGATCCTGTTTTTTCTCTATGTCAAAATCCAATATAAGCTGACTTAGCCCAAATATACAATCTTATATATTTTTAGTTAATACCATTTCATCAAGAATATTAGGAAATATTTAAAAATACTTCAGTAGTCACTGGCCTGTACCATATCTGTGAATCATCTCTTCCTCCCATCTTTCTACACCTCTGATCGTGTGCATGAGCTCATTACCTGGGGGAAGTGGGCCGGTTCTGTTGTATACAGAGATGGCCCCACATATAGCAATTCTTCCAAATTTCTTCATCTGGGTGATAGCAACGTTGGAAAACTCTCCACCCACCTAGCAGACAGGGAAACAAAAAACCAAAACCTTTAAATAAACCCTACCACATTCATGGGAATCATTAAATCACAATCATCATTTCACAATACTTGTTTTAGCAGCAATAACATTGATTAAGTTAGTACGGCAGGGCTGAAAACCAAATTTAGCAAAAGACATTTTTAGAAGCTGGGCATTTTTATATGACTGTAGGAACATAACTTATACAACTAACTTATAAATTTTGCTTTATTATATTTTTGGAGAAGGCAATGGCACCCCACTCCAGTCCTCTTGCCTGGAAAATCCCATGGATGGAGGAGCCTGGTAGGCTGCAGTCCATGGGGTCACTAAGAGTTGGACATGACTGAGCGACTTCACTTTCACTTTTCACTTTCATGCATTGGAGAAGGAAATGGCAAGCAACTCCAGTGTTCTTGCCTGGAGAATCCCAGGGACGGGGGATCCTGGTGGGCTGCTGTCTATGGGGTCGCACAGAGTCGGACACGACTGAAGCGACTTAGCAGCAGCAGCAATAATCTCATTTCCCTTATCCAGAGGTATGGGAAAATAACTCAGAAGTCATATAGAGAACAAAGTTGGAAGACTCATAATTTCCAATCTCAAAACGTACTACAAAGCTATATTAATCAAGACAGGGTGGGAACAGAAACAGATCAATAGTACTAAACTGAGACTCCAAAAGTGAGCCCTCACATTTGTTGTCAATTGATTTCTGAGAAGAGTGCCAAAATAATTCAACAGGAGAAAAAACATCTTTTTAACAAATGGTGCAGAACAACTGTAGGCATCTACAAAGAAAAGAATGAAATCGGACTTCTTCCTTACAGGATACACAAAAATTAACTTAAAATGTGTTATAGACCTAAATGAAACAGCTAAAATGATTAAACTCTTAGGGGAAAAAACATAGGAGTAAACATTTTGTGACCTTGGATAAGGTGAAGCCTTCTTAAACATGACACCAAAAGCCCAAGCAACAGAAGTTGGACTTCAACAAATTTAATACTTTCAGAATACCATCAAAAAAGTAAAAAAAAAAAAAAAAAGAAGGTGAAAGCAACTTAGAGAATAAGAGAAAATATTTGCAAACCATATACAGGAGGTATTTTAACTAAAAATATACTAGTATATTCCATATTTGAGAATTGGATTACTTGCTAAAATTTATTTATAACTCCAGAATCAATACTCAGAGCTTTCTCTGGTCATTCACAGAATAGTTCCCAGCTAAGGTCAAAAAAGGCCAAGGGTCTGCTTTCTTTTTTCAACTCTCATGCGGAGATTACCAGACCATGAAGACAGTAGGGGGCAGTGCGGAGTGGTTCAAGAAGCTCCAGTCCTGGGGCCGGTTGGATGGGGTGTGAATCTCAGCTGTGGGAGGATTAGTTGTGGCAGAGGCTCAGACAAGTTACTTAACACTTTTTAACCTCACTTTAAAAAAAAAAATAAAGAAATAAAATAGAAACTATGAGAAGGATTTAAGATCATAATCCATGTAAGATACGTGCATGTATGTGCATGCTTCCAGTTGGATCAATGGATCAGTGTTTGTGGCAACTTTATAGACTATAACAACCAGGAATACTGAGAACTGACTGTATCTGATAAGGGACTTGTATCCAGAATATATAAAAAAAATTTGACAACTCAACAGATAACCCAACTGAAAGTTGGTGAAGGATTTAAGCAAACATTTCTCCAAAGAAGACATACAAATGGCTGCTAAGCACATGAAGAGATGTTTAATATTATTAGTGACTGAAAAAATGCAAATTAAAACCTCAATGAATTATCACTCCAAACTCACTAGAATAGCCACAATCAAAATGACAGGTAATAAATATAGTAAAGGTTTGGGAAAATTGAAACCCTCACAATTGCTGGTGAGAATGTAAAATAGTGCAGCCATTTTGCAAAATAGTATGGCAATTCCTCAGTCACTGCAGATGGTGACTGCAGCCATGAAATTAAAAGATGCTTGCTCCTTGGAAGAAAAGGTATGACCAACCTAGACAGCATATTAAAAAGCAGAGACATTACTTTGCCAACAAAGATCTGTCTATTCAAAGCTATGGTTTTTCCAGTGGTCATGTATGGATGTGAGAGTTGGACTATAAAGAAAGCTGAGTGCCAAAGAATTGATGCTCTTGAACCGTGGTGCTGGAGAAGACTCTTGAGAGTCCCTTGGACTGCAAGGAGATCCAACCAGTCCATCCTAAAGGAGATCAGTCCTGGGTGTTCATTGGAAGGACTGATGTTGAAGCTGATGTGAAGAACTGACTCGTTGGAAAAGATCCTGATGCTGGGAAAGACTGAAGGCAGAAGGGGACGAGAGAGGATGAGATGGTTGGATGCCATCACTGACTCAATGGACAGGAGTTTGAGTAAACTCTGGGAGTTGGTGATAGACAAGGAGACCTGGTGTGCTGCAGTCCATCGGGTAGCAAAGGGTTGGCCATGACTGAGCGACTGAACTGAACTGAACTGAACAGATGGCAGTTCCTCAAAATGTTAAACATGGTGATACCATATGACCTGACAATTCTACTTGTAGTCAAGAGAAATGAACATTTATATCCACACAAAAACTGCATATGAATGATCAAAATAGCATTATACTTAATAGCCAAGTGTGAATGACTCATTTGCCGATCAACTGATGGATGATTGATAAAATGTGATGTGTGCATACAATGGAATATTTTTGGTCATAAAAAGCAATGAAGCAACACTGAAAATCAACTGTATTTCAATGAAAAAATGTATAAAAAGGAATGAAATACTGATAAACATGCTACAACATGGGTGGATTTTGAAAGCATGTTAAGTGTAAGAAGCCAGTCACCAAAGATCACTTTAGGGGGACTGACTGCTTCTGAGCACAGCATTTCTTTTTGGAGTGATGAAAATGTTCTAAAATTGTGCAAAGAGTTGTACAATTCTGTGAACACACCAAAAATTACCAAGTCTTATACTTTAAATGGGTAAATTATATCTCAATAAAGCTGTTTTTTATTTTTTATTTTTGTTAAATGCCTTCAAAATTAAAAAAAAAAATTATTTATTTATTTGGCTGCACTGGGTCTTAGTTAATGGCATGTGGGATCTTTAGTGGTGGCATATGAACTCTTATTTGTGGGATCTAATTCTCTGACCAGTGATCAAACTCAGGCCCCTTGCATTGGGTGCAGGGAGTCTTTGCCATTGAGCCACCGGGGAAGTACCAATAAAGCTGTTTTTTTTAAAAAGGGCATATGGGCTTTCCTCATATATTTTATATGGAAACTCTAGAAGTAGATTTCCTGGTATAGTACTTTGTTAGTAAGTCAAATATTAAGTCTAATTTGTACTTACATTATCAAAATAACAATCATAACCTTCAGGAGCGGCTACTTTCAGAGCTTCTTCCAAAGACTTTACTGTTTTGTAGTTAATGGCAACATCAAATCCATGCTTTTTAAGCCAAGCAACTTTTTCATCAGACCCTGCTGTTCCAACAACTTTGCAGCCCTAAATGGGGAGAAAAATGAAAACCATTTATAAACCACAACCAGGGCCAACTCTATCCTCCTAGATTAGAATGGCCAGGTTCTCCCAGAACACCCTCCTAGGTGCTGAGTCACATATATAATGGACCAATAGACCCTAGAGGTTAGATTAGTCCCTAAACTAGCCAGATGTAACTTCAGCTTGCCTCTGCCCACCCAACAGATCCCTCCTACGTTTAGGTGGTTGGCAGCTCTTTTCACCTTTGACAGTCTGCTCATTAGACTCTCCTGTTTCTTCATGTCGAGGCTTCGCCCTTGCAGTGACTTGCCTGCTATCTCTTGGTGCACTGGCACTTTAGACTGTAATTTTGGTTCAGCCCTGTAACTCTCATATCATAGAGAGACCTCTAGGTAACTGCCCCATATTCTGTGATTTGGCCCAAAGCGTTGGCTTAAATACTGCCTAAGCATAGAGGAAGTGGAGTGCATTCAGCTTGAGAATAGAGATTATATTGGCACATAGAGAGTAGCTCTTTAGAAAGTTCTATTCTGAATGCATCGTGAAGACCAGAATATCAGCCTCTGTTTACTTTCACCTGGATTGGGTACATACCATGTATGTATCTGCACAAACAGCTACCATATAGTTTTTCCACTCATTCCTGATTCAAGAAGAAATGATTTTGCACAGTCTCTAGCCTTGGTCCTTGTTCCTTCTAAGCATACACTCTCATGGGATGATCTCATTTACTCTTACCACCTCACTGCCACCTTCCTGCAGATGATTCCCTTGCCTCTTAACTCCAGCCAGGCCTCTACCCTGAGTTCCAAATCAGTATTTCTAAAGACCTCTACTAATCTACACTTGGATAGCCCGTGGAGCCTCGTAATCAATGTGTCTAAAGTGGCATCTGTTTTTTTCCTTGCTTCTTACCTGGTGTTCCTCCTCTGTTCTCTATTGTAGTGAGTGATACTCAGTCACCCAGTTAACCAGACCTGAAACACACGGGTCGGAGGAGATGCTTGCTTTCTGCCCTTTTGCTATCCACATCCAATCACCAGGTTTTATTCTTTTTCACCAAATATCCTTAAAAGCTACTTCTGACTTTCTATCTTCACTGTCAGTCTGTCATAATTTTCATCTGAATTATTGTAAGAGCCTCCTAATTTGACTTCTTGTTCCTAGTATCATGTCCCTATGAACTGTTCTCCTCCAAAGGCCAAGATGATTTCTCTAAAATCAAGGATTAAGCATGTCACTCCTCTAAGGATTAAGCACTGACTTCTTAGCATGGCAGTCGCTAGTGAAGTTTCTAAAAGAACAGGTTTAAGGATAAGTCCTATCAAACTTTTGAAATAAAAATTCCTTTAAAAAATTATTTTTTTAATGATACCATGTGGCGTGAGGGCTCATACTTCCCTGACCAGGGACTGAACCTGCATCCTCAGCAGAGAAAGTACAGAGTCCTAACCATAAGGCCATTAGAGAATCCCCCCCAAAAAATCCCTTAAAATTTTAATAAAACATTTAAAATTTGAATTTTGGAAATATTACTAATTCATTTTATAAGTCTAGTATAATCCAAAGCTAAACACTGATACGTTCCAAACTTTAAACCAAACTCACCTATGAATATAGATGCAAAAATTCTATATATAATGTTATTAGATCAATTCCAAAAGTATAAATTTAATATATACCATAGGTAAATAATATTCCAGAATGCTATTATGGTTTAAGATTAGGAAACTAACATAATTCTTTAACTGAAAAGTATGATAAAATTCAACATTTATTCTTATTTATTTACTTATTTAAATAAATTCTTCCTGCAACCACTATGATAGCCTCATCTATTTGTATTCCAAGTGCCCATCAGCACTGGATACCAGCCCGAACACTTGGCTGTTGGTCATAGCCCTGTACTCATCTGTATTCTCCCTAACTCTTTCACTAGAAACTAGGCCCTGAAACTAGGTCCTACATCCACCCTCTGGCAAAGGATCAGCCAAACCAGATCTCCTTGGAACATTTCTATAATGCGGTACATCCTGACCACATCTGAGCTGCCTGATGTCTTGTACTCCCACCATCAGATCAGATCTCTTGAGCACAAAAACCTGTCCATATCAGAGCCAGTGTTTCCAAGGCCTGGGTGCCTCCCATGAGTTAGTTTCCAAGCTAGGGCCCCACTGCTCTGGGCTGACTGCAGTAACCTTTGAAATGGGGCTATAGGGGCAATGACTCTTGGTTGGCTGATCAAGTCCCTTCTTCAGTTGTTTGGGGCAGTCACGAAGAAAGGAGATTAAGCTGTAACAAGAAACATTCAGTAAAAACTGCGAGAATAGTTTACCAACTCACTAGCAGAATCCATTCCTGACCTGATACCTGCAATGTTATCAAATAACAATGTTCAGGTCATCATTGCTACACCATTTCCCCTGTTCCCCCCATTTCTCAGTCATTCCCAGTATCCAACTTCTACAAGAGGTCAACTAGACCAAACTCCCGGAGATGAGGCAAGGTCTGCTGTGTCCACTGCTGCATTCCCAGTGCACACTGTGGGTGTCAAGTCAGTGGCTGTTATGGAGGAAGACACTTACCTTGAGCTTAGCGATCTGCCCCACAACAGATCCCACTGCTCCTGCTGCCGCACTAACCAGCACTGTTTCTCCACCCTTCACTCCACAGATGTCAAACAGGCCAAAGTAGGCTGTTAGGCTGAGGGAAGAAAAGCAAGACTATGTGGATGAATTTGTTTCTTTCCTTGGTATCTCATTTATTTATACCCTGAAGACCTCAGCAGCCCAATGGCATGGGTCCAGGTAAAAGACAGAAAATATAGGAAATGGATATTACCAGCCACCAATGGTCCACTTTCTCCTTCTTTACCTCCAGGAGAGGAATAAAGATGATGGGAACTATGGATGGAACAGCGAGGTGGTTCGAAGAGAGTAGTATCCTGTCCATCTCCAGGCCAGCTTTCAAGGGTGAAGGAAAATCGGTTCCCCTTAAACCTTAGGGATCCCAGAACAGACAACTTATGCCTCATTCTCCTGTAAATCCTAGGGAGATGATGAGCTTCATGGGGAAAGCCTCCATGTCATCATGGCGCCCTAGAACCAGAGCAGATATGACTGTGTGTGGATGGTATCTAGGCCTGAGGGGGTCAGGGAGAAACACCTTGAGTTTCCCATGCTCTGAAGTGTGTGGAAGAACTCCTACAGTTCCCCCGTCTTGTTTGGAGTGAAATGCCAAAGTCAGCTGGCAGGGAGAGAACTAGTGGGCCTGCAAAGATGCAGCTCAGACGGCACCCAGTGGCGACCAGGTGAGGAAACCACCATGCCTCAGTGGAGTTCCAGCTCAGAAGGGATGTGGCTGAGGACTCAGTCGGAAAAGTTATGCTTTGAGACTGATGACCAGCATCAGACTAAGACAGATCAAGAGCAAGAAGTTGCTGTCCCCGCCTCTATTGGCCCCAGGTTTGTGTTAGCCCTGGGAGCTTTGCATCTATCCCAGGGAGAATACAAAGGAAATTATGAGTATGATCCTGAAATGATGTGAGAAATCATTGGTTTAACTAAGGTTTACTTTACTATACCAGCTGAAGACAGAAATGAAACACAGGAGTAGAAAAACTTTAAGTTCTATTTTTGTATCCCTGAGTCTGAGCCCATGAAACCTGTTCCATCACGGTGATTGTTGAGCCACTGGCAAAATTTCAGACAGATTCCTAGAAAGTTATTTCTGTGTAAAACAAAGCTACACGCTGGCATAACTTAAGCTTACTCAGCCTCTGATTACATTTGAGGGCCAGATAGAGTTGGGCATTGGAGGGAAAGCAAAGAAAGGCAGACAGCACTTTTTCTGAGGACCCACATATCTAAAGTTCCCTTGACCCAGTGTGTTTCAAAAGATGGATGGAACAACCATCTGCCTCAAAATCAAGTGAAGTTTTATTAAAAATTTGGATTCCCAGTCCCACTGATTTAAAAATACTGAGATGAGGAAGTCTGAATTTAATAGGACTCTAGGTAATTCTTATGAATGCAAACAACTGAGAACCACTACCTTAATGGATGCTGATACCACAGTGTGTGGATAAGTTAACCTAACTCCCAGAAAGAAGCAGAAGGTATATTTCAGATAGGGTCAAGCCACCCACAACAATCCTTAGGCCCCCTCCCCCAATTTCCCTTCTAGATATTTGCAAAGTCAGTGTTCAATTAGATATACTGACTTAAGACATACAAGGTCTTTCCCAAACATCATCTTTTAAAAGTAAACTGGAGAACTTCCCTGGTGTTACAGTGAATAAGTATCCGCCTGCCAATGCAAGGGACATGAGTTCAATGCCTGGTCTGGAAAGATTCCACATGCTGCAGAGCAACGAAGCCCATGTGCCACAATTACTGAAGCCCAGGCACTCTGGAAATGGCAACCCACTCCAGTATTCTTGCCTGGAGAATCCTGTGGATGGAGGAGCCTGGTGGGCTGCTGTCCATAGGGTCACACAGAGTCGGTCACGACTGAAATGACTTAGCATGCATGCATGCATTGGAGAAGGAAATGGCAACCCACTCCAGTCTTCTTGCCTGGAGAATCCCAGGGATGGGGGAGCCTGGTGGGCTGCTGTCTATGGGGTCAGTCGGACACAACTGAAGCGACTTAGCAGCAGCATGCACTCTGGGGCCTATAAGCCTCAACAACGGAAGCTCCTGGGCCTACAGCCTGTGCTTCACAATAGGAAAAGCCACTGCAGTGAGAAGCCCATGCACCACAAGGGACACCAGCCTCCACTTGCTGCAACTTGAGAAAGCCTGAGTGTAGCAACAGAGACCCAGCACAACCCCCCAAAAATTAATTAAAAAGTAATAAACAAATAAAAATAAACTGGAGATAAGATGGAGAAGCCAACAATAAAGAAATCCTATAGGGAAAATGAAAGGTATGCTTTGGATGAAGGGTGACTGGATAGAATCAACATGTTGGAGAGAAAAACACTTAAACTCTTTCAGCCGAAGAGGAAGACAGAGGTCTCATTGATAGAAATAATGCAATACTTTGGGAGGATGTGAAATCTTTGGAGCTTGGACAGCTGAAAGTCCCTAGGTTTCAAAGTTCAACTTCTTTCATAGATTAAAGGAAGCTCCTGGATTCTGGAAGTGTTGACCCATCCTGTTGGTAAGCGGCTCATCTACGCAAAAATTCTCAAAGAATGGGTGATGTGTGGCTAGGGGAGGCTAGAAATGTGGCTTGTATAACCCCTCCCACTCAGTCTTTGAGAACCACTGTATGAAGTTAATTGTTTGGAGTAAAAATGTACTCCTTAGGGACTTGGAACAGGTGAATGAGAAATATACCCACAAATGAATAAACTATCTTCTGTTTTAGAATTCAAATCTCCTAATATTTTACGAATTACTTTCTCTCCAACTAAGTCATGGGAGACTGACCCTGTGGTTTCCTCGTGTCTGCCTTTACCCCTGTGCTCCTACCGCTGGGTCACAATTTAGAGAGAAGGATGGGTGGAATAATAAGGTGAGAGGAAGTGCTGTCACCATAGAGGGTACAGGCCAGGCAGGAAAGATTGAGAAGGGCTGTCATTCTGTTTAGTGCTCTCTATTTGCATGTAAGAAGGCATTGCTAAGTCACTTCGGTAGGGTCTGACTTTTTGCAGCCCCATGGACTGTAGCCCACCAGACTCCTCTGTCCATGGGATTCTCCAAGCAAGAATACTGGAGTGGGTTGCCATGCCCTCCTCCAGGGAATCTTCCTGAACCAGGGATCAAACCTGGTTAAATCTCCTGCATTGGCAGGTGGGTTCTTTACCACTAGCACCACCTGGGAGGCCCAAGAAGGCATTACTGCTAAGTCACTTTAGTCATGTCTGACTCTGTGCGACCCCGTCCCTGGGATTCTCCAGGCAAGAACACTGGAGTGGGTTGCCATTTCCTTCTCCAATGCATAAAAGTGAAAAGTGAAAGTGAAGTCGCTCAGTCATGTCTGACTCTTCGTGACCCCATGGACTGCAGCCTACCAGGCTCCTCCGTCCATGGGATTTTCCAGGCAAGAGTACTGGAGTGGGGTGCCATTGCCTTCTCTGCAAGAAGGCATTAAGCATCCTCTAATTTCACAATGTTGTCTCTTGACTGTGGTAATTCTGAGGAGTTCAAATTCTGAGTGTTACATGAACTTGAGATGTAAGAGATTGGTTATGCAGGAGGCTGATCATTCATTTCATTCCATGAAATGAATAATGTTTCATTCTCTAGAAGTCCTCCAAAAGGTTAAAAAGAAGGAGGGCAGAAGAGTGGGAAGAAGGAAAGAAGGAAGAAAAGGATCACATAGCTTAGAGAAACTCTCCAGCCTAGAAAAGTTTTGGGGACTCTGAAAGCAATTCTGTCAACCTTGCTTCTCCAGGGCATGAGAAGAACCTTGAGGCGCAGAGAGCAGCGGGGGCCTGGAGAGCAGACGCAGGATGAACTGACCAGGAGGCTTCCTGAGGGCCAGGCCAAGAGACACTGGGCTATTTTAAAGCTGTCCACACTGAGTGACTGTACAACTATTGTGATTCATCTCAGTTATTAAATTTCAGATCCCCTGACACCTCTGGAAACTCAGACGTCGAAAGGAGGTGAAGGATCAGAGACGATACAGAAAGGCCAAGGTACATTGAACTCTCTCTCCCTTTCCAGCTCTGAAATGGAGGCAGATGAGTGAGGGGTGAAGGAAGACCTCTCCAGGGACAGAAGGAGCTGGTTCTTTTGTGTCAGCACTTGCCGGGGGCTTGAGAGGGACGTGCCCCCTGCTGTTCCTCACTGTCACTTCCTCCTTGTACCTGACCCTGCCTCTCTCCCCTTCAGCCCCAAAGCGAACTCCAGCCCCGCTTATTCCCTTCTTAGTCCGATCATCCTCTCTAATCCACTCCTGAGCTTAGAATGCCTCAAGTCTCTTCTTGTTAATCAAGCTTCCGGACCAACCATTTTGGAAAACCAGAACATCAGGGATTCAAACGAGTGAAATACACCCATGAAACTCACCCGGGCATGCCAACCGTTCCCAGAGCCAGAGACAGTGGTAATGTGTCTGGCCACTCTGCAAGCACCTTTTCCAGTTTTTCCCCATCAGAAATGGAGTGTGTTGTCCAGCCGGAAGGAGCCACCACAATAGTTCCCGTTGGGAAGGCTGAATTTTTACTTTCCACAACTCTGAAAGAGAGAGCACATTCAGACACATGAGACCCTTTCCTTTCAAGGGAGTCTGGATGCTGCATGGTTAGTGTCCACAAAGGGGCACTGAGTTTGATAGTCCTTGATCAAATACCCTACCACATCTCTCCATCAGAATTCTTAGCCACTGGTCTCTCCTTGAGAAAAAAATACAGGCCATCAGAGAGGAATTCTCAGCTGGTCCAGCATCTGTCCCTATCATCACTCACTCCTCTCTAAGCAAGAGAAGTGCATCCTCTGGCTCAAGGTGACCTGGACATCAGCCTCTTCTTTTCTTCAGGGGCTACCCTCCATCTCTTAGCCCTTCCTTTCTCTTGAGTCCTCAACATTTCCTCTCTCACTGTCCCTCTCCCTCAGCATGGAAGTATGATCTCCTTCACTATCGTTCAAGCTCATCCTATATGAAGAAAACTGTTAATAGGCCATGAGACAAAAATGGATAAATGAAGAGATATATACCTTGTGCTTGGAGAGAAATATTGTAAATAAATCATTTTCCCCTAAATGAATCTATAAAGTCATGGAAATCCTAATAAAAATCCAAATAGAATTTCAATAAATGGTATTTTAACTTGCTAGTCATTTGAAGCATAAACATTTTAATCCTTGCTCCAAAATAAAAATTAAATGTCTAGAAGATAAAATATAACATACTAGAAGAAAAAGTGAATAAATATTCTAGCAATTTTGGAGGGGAGGATGCCATTCTAATCATGAAATTTTATCACATAAAATTTTCCAGTTATGATTGGACACAAAAGAAAGATAAACAAAGGCCCAAATGTTTTCAGTACTAATATTCATAACACACAAGGTTTTATAGATCAACTTAAAAGATGAAAAGACTTAAAAAGGCAGATGACATGAACAGATAATTCACAGAAGAAAGGCATTAATTTACAAAGAGAATGTCAACATCACTAATAATGAAAGAAATGCAAATTAAACTAAGCATCAAATAAGCAAGATCAATTAAGTATCATTTATTCACCTCAGATTGCCCAGAGTGATAGTTAGCAATGACCATATAGCTACCAAGGAAATAGGCTCTTTAAGACACTATTGGTAGGAATGGATATAATCTTTTTGAAGTGAAATCTGTCATTATCTCTTCAAATTAAAATGTACATCTTCTCTGACCTAGAGTTTACACTTCTGGGAATTCAACATAAAGCGATAGTCATCCAAGTGGGCAAAGAATACAGAGACATACTCCGATTGACGTATGCATATTCCTTGCAGAACTATTTCCAGTAGAAAAAACTGGAAACAGCTGTTTTAATAAACAGCTGTTTAATAAACAGTTTTATTAGGAGTAGATAAGTTAAATGTCAGGTATCAATGGAAATGAGTTTCTCAGGTGTCTCAGTGGTAAAAGAGTCTGCCTGCCAATGCAGGAGAGGCAGTTTTGACTGCTGATCTGGGAAGATCCCCTGCAGTAGGAAATGGCAACCCACTCTAGTATTCTTGCCTGAAAACCCACAGACAGAAGAACCAGGAGGACTACAATCCATGGGGGTTGCAAACAGTAGGACTTAGTGACTGAACAACAATAAAAACAATGAAATAACCTGCAAGCCATTAAAAGGTAAGTGGTATATTTATACACTGTCAACAAAAGATAGGCATGACATACTGAGGGAAAGCAATTTGCTGAAGGGCTTTTAATCCCCTTAAAGATTCTAAACATTAGTACGGGTACTGAACAATTTTTGAAATAATAATACATTAATGACAGTCATCTCTAAGGTTCAGATGATGGGGGAACTTTCAGTTTCCAATATATAAATTTTTATCTTATTTGAATTTTTATAATAATCAGTAACTGCATGAATACACTTTTTTTTTTTAGTACTTAAAAGTAAGGATAGCAAAGCAAAGTTGCAATGATAAGAATTTCACCTTCTTCCCTTCCCATCAGCTAGTCAGGAAAAGGACAGATTTCCCAAGTTCTTTCCAAGGTTGAACAGTGAGTGACCCGCGCAAGCTGAAGAAATTGTAGGAGTGATGGACAGAAACAGGGCCCAGTAAGAGGTAAAGGGGAGACGTATTTTCCAAGGACTAGGACAAAAGGATATCACTACCTGGCCACTTGCTCTCCCATCATCATGTCACCCTCCTTCAAGCTTTTTGCCATAATTCTGAAACAAAACAAAACCATTCTTAATATATAGGAGCATCTGGGAGAAAACAGGCTTAAGTTTCAAGTCAAATGGAAAACCACTAGGGAAGTGTGAATAAAACTGAAACCCAGCCAGCCACATGAGGGCAGTACAACTGGGTGGAACGGGGGAGGAAAGCTGTGACAGGCGGTTCTGATCTGGTAGCATTTTTCTATGAAATGAACATGAGAATCTTACCATCATGCTCAACTGTGGCTGAATTTCTACCAATGACTTTGAAAACATAACCCAGGTACCACTGGGCACTCGTTACCCAAAACACTAGACATGCATGAAAAAAGAAGTGCTAGTTAACATCTGGAAATACATTTTTCACTTTAGATTTGAATCTCTATCAATCAACTGTGAAAAAAAAAATTATTTAAAAGAATGATGACTGCAGTGTTCACCTAGGCAAAAAGTTATTGAATCAGTGGCCAATGAAAGCTTTTATTCCCTCCCCACCCCGAATTGCTTACTAAGTACACACAGTTTAGTCAGCTGTGGATTACCTAAATTACAAGAATATATGTAAAGGAAAGGTAAGAAAGTCTAATTTTAGTCTCAGTCATCTTCCTCTACCCAAATTATTTGTGAACAGTGACATGGAGAAACTGGAGTTTGGCTTCTTTCTTCTTTTAGTGTTTTGGGAAGCAATTCTGGTGAATGATGAGGGGCAAATGGAACCCAATAAGATAGGGGATGCTTGTAAAATAAAGGGGCCAGTGTTGTCTACCACCATTCTGCTCAGACTTTTGCCTGAAAAAGATGAGCATCCGTGAATCCCATCACTGACATCATACTGGGAGAAATGGGGAAGTGACAGTGTTTTGAATCAGCTGGGATATTCTAAAGGATTGCCCATGGCAAGGTAGTATCCAATGCACAACATAAGAATTTTCCAGAGGAAAATAATACCTCATGTAAGGATCCACAGTGAAGTACAAAGCTTCCAGCAGGACCTCTGCAAAATAAAGCATTCCACAGGCAATTAGAAACCTTGGCCTTGTGCCTCATCTCTGGCACAATAAATAAATAAACAAAGACAGTCTTCTCAAGAAACAAAGACAGGCTTTCTGCTTCAGGCTTATGCTCTCATCTGTGCTTTCTGGGTTTTTGTTTATTTTTTGTTTTAGAATTAATTTTGAACATTTATTCTCGTCATTACAGTTTGACGTATGAAGACATCAGACATATAAGTAAACATTGGGAAGCATACATGTATTTCCATTCTGAAAGAAGTCATGTTATATTTACAGAAAAAAAATGCAGCAAATATTATGGTATTCAAAGTAATCTTTTGACAATTCAGATGTGGCATACTTATAACAAAAGTATAAGCTTTAAAATAATCAAATAATTTTCATAGAATTATAAAAGTACTGAGATAAAGAGACCCTGAAACTCATAAGAACATTTTCCTATGCTATTGAATACAAGGGTAGTTCTATAAAAAGTCCCAAAATAAAGCTAATATTTTTCCACTCTGAAGTATATTAAATTACCATACCAAAATATTAAAATGAACATGCAATGTGGAAGCTGTACCAAAGAAAACAGCATTAAAGTCCTGAATATTGCCAACCGTCTGCACAATATGTCTTAGGTGTGTTCATGAAAAATGAGCTTTCTAAAAGAGCCGATGTAATGGATATATCTGCAGAGAAAGAGAATAAAGCCTTTTCATTCTGTCATTTTCAAATGTAACTGCGAAAAAGAAAAAAAATCTAATATAAGTTTTTAAAGTATTAGCTTATGAATAAAAATGTGGAGTGGTGCATTCTTTATACATTTGGATTTTTAAACTGATGCTAGGACCATTATAGTATAATAGATAATAACCTCTAGACCCCAACACTGTAGTAAGAAATCCACTCCCTCTCTCTCTTTCTCAAACAAGAAGTCATCTTAGAAAGTGGAAAGGAGAAACAGTGACTTGTGTGAATTCAAAACAACACAGTACTGTAATGTGGCAAAAAAATCATAAAAACAGCAGCGTGTGAAATTCAAGACTATTTTCTTAAAGCAAATGTTTAAGACTGAACCATAAAAACACTACTTGGTCATACTGGTCTATTATTCAACTCCTGAAAATAATGACTTTTTAGAGAGGCGCTTATATTTATGATATCCCCATGATTAAATGTATACTCAAATTTGTGTTTTAAAACATATATTGAGAGGCTTCCCTGGCAGTCTAGTTAAGACTTAACCTTCCAATGCAGGGGGCTAAGATCCCCTGCATTTGGGGCCAAAAAACCAAAACATAAAACAGAGGCAATAATGTAACAAATTCAATAAAAGACTTTAAAATTGGTCCACATTAAAAAAAACTCTTTAAAAAAGACACAATTTAAAATATAAATACTACACAGATAGTAGAATAACAGTATTCCAGTATCTCTAACACAAAATGGTATGTTATTTAGCACATTAACATATGCTACTGAAAATTAATTTTATCCCAATTGTATAAAACCCATCATGGAGGACTTTTGAGTACATTAATCTCAAAACATTCCTAAACAAGATAAAAAAACACAGACACTTGAATATAGATTATTAGTGACCAAAAAGCAGAGACTACGGTCACATGACTAAGGGTCTTTACATATAAACTTGAGGTCCTTACATATAAATTTGAGGTCTTTCACTGATTCAAATATAGAAGTAAGAGCCAAAGAGCCAACATACTGGAAAGGACCCTGATGCTGGGGAAAACTGAGGGCAAAAGAAAGGGGTGACAGAGGATGAGATGGTTGGATGGCATTACTGACTCAATGGACATGAATTTGAGCAAACTCCAGGAGTCTTTACATATAAACTTGAGGTCTTTCACTGACCCAAACATGGAATAAGGACTATTGAGGAAACTTTGACAAGAAAATCAAATCTCCAAGAAATTTCACGGCAAAGAATTTTCACTTAATAAAGCAATAAATGTTGTACATCTTGACTCAAGTTTTACAAATGTCCGAGTTATAGCTACTTGAATTCTAATTCTCCCCCTTTCTCCACTCCAGTATAACCCATAACCCTTACTGATAGTCCAATAATATCTTCTATGGAAAACTCACAGCTCACCTTGAGATCCAGAGCATCAAAAATGGTTAAAATTTCAAAATTGTCCAATTTATAGTACAGCACCACAGATGTCAAGAGTTTAGATATCCTTGGTACTATTTCATCCAATAATATTAACCAGTAAGGATGTGTAGAGTTTGAACGTCTAAGAGGAAGTCACAGTAGCATTTTAAAAATAACAAAAATACGTAAGAAACATTTTCATGTTTTAAATTGTGAAACATTTAAATTGTCAGACTCACTAGGAAAAAAATGTCACACACACACTTTTATCACCCCATGAGAACAAAGCATCAGACAGTTGCTACTGAGACACACTAGGGCTTTTTTCTTTTCTTTTTTTATTTCTTTGTTTTTTTTTTTTTAATAACAAAGCTCAAGTGTTTATTAAGAATTAATTTTCTTTTCTTTTTAAAAGAAACTGTTTCCGAGCCCAAGCTCATTCTGCTCGCCAGAGTGTGGAGGGGCTCCCTCCAGCACTGACCAAGGCTAAGCAAAGCTGCTATTGCACCCTGAGGAGAAAGATGTGACCCAAGAAAGCGGCCGGGTCTCAGGAAGTAACGGGCTGCTAAGGAGTGAGACGTGTGGGGAGCAGAAACCGCGGTGGCCACGCCAGGGAGTTGACACGCCTGTTACTGGGATTGCTGTCTCAGGTGGCCGGCACCGTGGGCTCAGCCTGCCACTGGCTTCCCCAGTCAGTTTTGACCGATGAAGTGGCCGGGGAGCTGGCGTCCCTGGAGCGGAGCTCCCACCTGGCCGCTTGCACAGTGGGTGGGCAGTGGGCACAGGCTGGTCTGGTGGGTTACAGCTGTGGCGGACTGGTCTCTGCCTTCGAGGCCCATGCCAGCTGGCTCCAGGGAAAGAGGAAGGAAGGGCCTATCACACTTTGGGTTGGGGAGGCCACTACAAAAATACATTTAGTTAGGTTACTCCCTAATTTCTTGGCTTGCTGTTGTCTGACTCTTTGCGACCCCACAGACTGCAGCATGCCAGGCTTCCCTGTCTTTCACTATCTCCCTGAGTTTGCTCAGACCCATGTCCATAGAGTCGGTGATGCCATCCAGCCATCTCACTCTCTGCCACCCCTTTCTCCTTTTGCCCTCAATCTTAGCATCAGAGTCTTTTCCAATGAGTCAGTTCTTCATATCAGGTGGCCAAAATATTGGAGCTTCAGCTTCAGCATCAGTCCTTCCAATGAATATTCAGGATTGATTTCCTTTAGGATTGACTGGTTTGATCTCCTTGCAGTTCAAGGGACTCTTAAGAGACTTCTTTAACACCACAGTTCAAAAGCATCAATTCTTCGGCGCTCACCTTTCTTTACAGTACAACTCACATCCATACATGACTACTGGAAAACCATAGCTTTGACTATACGGACCTTTGTCAGCAAACTAATGTCTTTGCTTTTTAATATGCTGCCTAGGTTTGTCATAACTTTCCAAGGAGCAAGCATCTTTTAATTGCATGGCTGCAATCACCATCTGCAGTGATTCTGGAGCCCAAGACAATAAAATCGGTCACTGCTTCTAATTTTTCCCCTTCTGTTTGCCATGATCTTAGTTCTTTGAATGTTGAGTTTCAAGCCAGATGTTTCACTCTCCTTTTTCACCCTCATCAAGAAACTCTTTAGTTCCTCTTTGCTTTCTGCCATTAGAGTGGTATCATCTGCATATCTGAGGTTGTTGATGTTTCCCCCAGCAGTCTTGATTCCAGCTTGTAACTCACCCAGCCTGGCATTTCACATGATGTCCTCTCCATAGAAGTTAAATAAACGGCTGACAATACAGCCTTGTTCATCCTCCTTTCCCAATTTTGAACCAGTCAGTTGTTCCATGTAAAGTTCTAACTGTTGCTTCTTGACCCGCATACAGGTTTCTCAGGAGACAGGTAAGCTGGTCCTGCTATTCCCATCTCTTTAAGAATTTTCCACAGATTGTTGTGATCCACACAGTTAAAGGCGTTAGTGTAGTCAATGAAGCAGAAGTAGATGTTTTTCTGGAATTCCCTTGCTTTCTCTATGACCCAACAAATGTGGGCAATTTGATCTCTGGTTCCTCTGCCTTTTCTAAACCCGTTTTGTTCTTGGCTTACCAGCTTGTAAGAGAGGACGGCAAGGACACAGGATACTATATGCATTAATACCCATTTCCCCTTTATCACTGGCAAGAAGCCTTGTGAAAGAACACCCAGGGCTGATGAGGCAGGTCAGGCTCCATGTATTTCCACCTTACATACACATCACTGACAGGAAGGCTCATGTCCTCCAAGTCCACAGGGTCACAAACTTGTTCCCGAGGGCCATTTTCACTTTGAAGTTTTAGCAGAGCTTGTTCAGTCACTGTGGAATCTGGCTCTCGTGGAAAAGAGAGTCAAGCCTTTGAAGTTCCCTGGCTTGACCTTGGCAAGAGATTCATAAAATCCTCCCTCCAAAGGGTTGCTTCGAGAGGCTGTGGAATGTGGTGTGGCTGCTGCAGCCCTGGCAGAGCGGAGTGCATGTTTGGATCTGGAAGGACTGTTGGAATGCTCTTCTGTATACACAGATTTCACAGCCTTCTTCCTGCGGCATAGAAGATGCAGATCTGCGGGTCCTGCAGCGCTAAAACGGCACCCAAAACTGCTTGAGTCCAACTGTGCCATCAGCCTGCACATAGAAAGTTCGAGACGATGTTACAGTCTCAAAGAGGGTGTCTCTCATCATCATGTCACGTTGCTGACATTCCTGGACTTGATGAAGCTCTTTAAGTGGCTGTACGCAGAGAGGTTCCTTTTCCAGTTCAGATTTGAAGTAGGCTATTGTGTCTCCATCCAACTGAAAATATCTTCTCTTTCAGTTTTTCATCACTGCTCCTTGTTCGACACAATAACCAGCTTTGATCACTGCACTGTCTGAAGGCAGTTTGGGAGTAAAGCAAGGAAGATGGCTTTGTGACCACTTCACCTTATTTTGGTCAATAGTTTCACCACATTGGTTTACTTCTTTTTGCTGAGTTGGGGTAACAATGGGCGCACCACCACCAATGTCAGTTCTGTAAGATATTTGCTTCTTTCACATTCACCTTGATGACTTGGGTTATCAGAATGAGGCTGTGATGGGCAGCTGGATGGGAGAGAGGCTCAAGAAGGAGGGGATATATGTATACTTCGTGGCTCAGTGGTAAAGAATCTGTGCACCAATGCAGGAGATGTGCTGTTCAATCCCTGGGTCGGAAAGACCCCCTGGAGAAGAAAACAGCAACCCACTCCAGTATTCCTGCCAGGGAAATCCCATGGACAGAGGAGCCTGTTGGGCTACAGTCCATGGGGTCGAAAACAGTCAGACAGGACTTAGCAAGTAAACAACAAATAGCTGATTCACATTAGTGTACAGCAGAAACCAACATAACATTGTAAAGAACTTACCCTCCAATTAAAAATAAATTAAAAAAAAGAAAAATATTAATACCTCGTTTTGGTACTGTACTTTTTATAGCTTTGTTCACCACATTTACTCATTCTACTAGACCCTGCTGATCATTGACTTGTAGGAAATATTTTCTCCTCCCTGCATTCACAACAAAACAGAACTCAGCCTTTGGCCTTTGCTTAGTTGCATCGTTGGCCTTTGAAATGTGGGTAAGTTTAATGACTCCAGAGCTGATGGATCCAGAAAGCAGGTTCTGTGGATGATCTATGTACCAGGCACAACTCTCTTCTCTGGGATCCAGTATGAAGTACCTCGGAAAAAATTTCCCACTGTTTTCACTTTCTTCACTGTCTAAGAAACCACAAATGCGGTTCCGACAAGCCACGTAAAGCCTTTCCCAGCTGGAACATTACACAGTGCCCCGCCTGTCCCTCGAGCCGCCCAGCTGGCTTCAGCGAGCTCTGAGCTCTAGGGGCCGCGCCTCTCCTCGCCCCGGCAACGCTGCGATGATCGATTATTGCACCAGTCTTCATGTCAGCCCTTGGCCTGGAGCACCAGCGCAGACCTGCCCCGTGTCCCATAGGTACCGAGCTTCAGCTTGGGGAGCGGCGCAAAGAGACGGCCCCACGAAGGCTCCCCCGCGCCGCGCACGGGCGCCCACGCAGCCGCAGCCCCGCCAGACAGCAGCCAGGATTCCAGAGCTTGGCACTCCTTGGGCTTTCTCTTATGTCTACGTACTCAGCGTTCACTTCATGCTCTACATAGATTATTTCCTATGATGTTCTGAACAATTATTGTTTCCATTTTATTAAAGCTTAGGTTAAGTATCTTGCCCAGGGCCACATTTGTAACTGCTATGCCACAGGGCTCACATAGGATTTTATTATCAGCCTATTAGTATTTTACAAAGCATGCAGTTCCCTGGAGTGACTCTCATGCACCCATCCTCTGGAATTTTGATTCTGGGTTTGGGCTATGGCGACCTAGATGGATGGATAACAGTAACCGGTGTTAGTTAAGTGCATGCCTGTTGCCCAAAGCTTACCTACCTGAAAACAGCGCTTAGCAGATGCTTTGCAAAGCTCACCTCCAAACACGCGATGGGGTGCCTTGCCATTTCTGCCCCTTCAACTTCTTCAGGCTTGCCTCATCTCTCCAGTTCCCCCAAGGGGACGGGCGGCCCCTCAGGGAAGCAGCTTTCGGCTCCTAGTTTGCTCCAGGGATAGTCTCTCTGCAAGCAGCTGCTAAGCAGTGCAGCCCCACTGTTATCGTGGGACTCACGGGATCAGAGAGGAAATCCTCCCCTGTGGCTGGCCAAAGTCAGGAAGAGCCATGCCCCCAGGCATGGGTTGCAATCACCAAAGAAAGAAGAGGGATCCTCCAACGTGACATCGAGGCTTCACAGAGACAACCTTGGAAAGGTTGTTGTGAAAGGGCCACAGATACCACCCATCCCTGCATGGGAGCGTCTTTGCCATCTTCCCACCAAAAAGTCTATGGTGGGACCTCCCTGGCGGTCCAGAGGTTAAGACTTCACCTTCCAGTGCAGGGGGTGCAGGTTCGGTCCCTGGTCAGGAAGCTAAGATCCCACATGCTCTTGGCCAAAAAAACCAAAGCATAAAACAGAGGCATTATTGTAACAAATTCAATAAAGGCTGAAAAAAATGGTCCACATTTTTAAAAAATCTTAAAAAGGAAAAAGAAATCTATGGCTATACTTTGGGCTTAGCTATGTGACTTACTTTGATGAACAGCATATTAGCAAACAGTCTTTGCATATTGGAGCTTGCCAGTTCCTGCTGCTCTAGATTGATGAAATCACAGGAAAAAAAAAAAAAAAAACCAAAGAGCTCAAACCAGCATGTTAGAAAGGCCACAAAGAGGAGAACTGAGAAGCGCACCCTCAGCAAAAAGCCAGTTAACATGACATGTGAGTCCCATCCTGAAGGAACCATTTAGCCCAGATAAGATCTACAGAATGCTTGCCAACTTAATCCTGCCTAAACTGCCAACCCACAGAATCGTGATCTAGTAAATGATTGTTTTAAGTCTCTAAATGTTGCGGTGGTTTGTTATTCAGCAAAAGTGAACTGATACAGTCTCTTCCAACTTAAATCTCATGAGTATGACTTACCTCCATCTTTTAAGGGTGGGAGTTCAACTTTCTTCAGTTCAAAGTCACTATTAGTAGGGAGACCTACAAAGTGTTTCTTCAGGGTCCATCTCTTAGCATGAACCATCCTGAAGCTCCTAGAATACAGTAAACATGGAGTCAATGTCATGATGTGACTGATTTCTTATGGCTTCCTGAGGGTTGCCCAAAGGCGAACAGAGGGTTTATTTACCCATCATCAACTTTATCATTTAACCTCAATCGTGTTTATTTCGTATTCACTGTTCCTGATGCTGTGCTAAGCAAGGCATACTTATTTCATTTTACCCTCCTAACTTCCCTGTAAGAGGGGTATTATTATCATTGCCAGGGCACAGTATACCGATGAGGAAATGAGTCTACCTTAGAAATCTCCAAGGCAAAGTAACAATATTAACCCACACAGATTTGTCCTAGCCACCGCTAAGGCTTCCTTAGGAAGTGAACAGATACTGGATTGCAAATATTTCACTTCTCTCCTCATATGAAGAGAATTCTAAGAAAAAGCATCAAACATAAAGAACCTACTAGAAGTCCATGCACATCTTTCAGATAGAGCGCTGCCTTCTAAGACAAGCAGTCTCCAAAACACCTGACAACCACTGGGTGGCGATGCTGCTCAGCCTCATTTTCAAACGCGCGTTTTCTTTCGCAGCAAAGAAGAAATCAAGGGTAAATTTGCCTGCACCCAAGGCCAAGAGAAGAGAATTCAAGTGACCCCGAGCTCTTGGGTCAGAATATTTTGCTTGGAGCGATGGAGGTGGTTCGAGCCGCAACCTTGCTGTTCCTAATTGTCTTCGCTCTCCAAAAAGGCAGCCGCTGAGAATTTTGGACTCGCCGTTAAGTCCGGAAGCACCCCTGGAAGGGGGACGACCACAGACGCAGGCGAGGATCATGAGAAGTCCCACCCGCCAGAGAATGGGGTCCAGGATCACTCACCCCCGGATCCCACCTCCTCGCCTTGCCCACACGCGGGCGTTAAACTCCTGCCTTTCTTCTTCCACACTTGTGCCACTTTTGCTGTCCCGCAAGTTCCTAGCTAGCCCCCTCCCCGGTGCAGGGGGCTACGCCTGACCCAAAATGCTGCCCGGCCATGCCCTTCTCTTAGGCAGCCGTCAGCGATCTCTAAGAACCTGCAGGGGCCAGGAACATGGCCGGGACATCCTGCTTTCAAGTTTCCTCTGAGTGCAAGACTCAGAGGTTACCCAGCATTAGGAGAGGGCCAGCACCGGGCAAACGCTGCGCCATGGCAGGTCTCGGTACCCTGGAGATGGGGCGGGCGGGGGGACGTTTACTTACAAGAGTCTACAGGATCCACTTCCTGAAGCCGGAGGTTGGGACTGCGGAGCAGAGTTGCGGGAGCGGGTATTTAGGGCTGGTCTCAACAGAGGGTGGGGCTTCCTCCGGAGCAGGACTGCTGGGAGAGTTTACAGGAGGGAAAAGCAGAGTTCCGGGGGCGTGGGGGGGGGGGGGGGGGAGAGAAAGAGCGCGAGCGAGCGAGCAAACGAGAGAGACAGAGACAGTGTGTGCGTTGTCTGTGTGTGTGTAGGGGGTTCTTGCAAAACTAAAAGCCTCCATTGGAGCCCTGCCCTGGTAATACTGTGTCTCCATCAGTGCCTTAACTGGAAACCCCCTGCAAGAGGCTGCCTGGGAACCAGCGGCTCCCCCGCCTGCCAGGCAGGGAGGAGAGGCACAAAGGCGGGTCCCCCAGCGGCCTGAACCAGAGGGTTCCTCCTCAGCCTTGGAGCTCAGTTCAGTTCAGTCCTTCAGTTGCTCTGTCGTGTTCTAATCTTTGCGACCCCATGGACTGCAGCATGCTAGGCCTCCCTGTCCATCACCAACTCCCGGGTTTACTCAGACTCAGGTCCATTGAGTCAGTGATGCCAACCAACCGTCTCATCCTAGGTCTTCCCCTTCTCCTCCTGCCTTCTATCTTTCCCAGCATCAGGGTCTGTACAAGTGAGTCAGTTCTTCGAATCAGGTGGTCAAAATATTGGGGTTTCAGCTTCAACACCAGTCCTTCCAATGAATATTCAGGACTGATTTCCTTTAGGATGGACTGGTTGGATCTCTGTGCAGTCCAAGGGACTCTCAAGAGCCTTCTCGAGAACCACAGTTTAAAAGCGTAAATTCTTTGGCGTTCAGCTTTCTTTACAGTCCAACTCTCACATCCATACATGACTATTGGAAAAGTAAAAGCCTTAACTAGACGGACCTTTGTTGGCAAAGTAATGTCTCTGCTTTTTAATATGCTGTCTAGATTTGTCATAACTTTGCTTCCAAGAGGTAAGCGTCTTTTAACGTCATGGCTGCAGTCACCATCTGTAGTGATTTTGGAGCCAGAAAAAATAAAGTCAGCCACTGTTTCCACTGTTTCCCCATCTATTTGCCATGAAGTGATGGGACCAGGTGCCGTGATAGTAGTTTTCTGAATGTTGAGTTTTAAGCCAACTTTTTCACTGTCCTATTTCACTTTCATCAAGAGGCTCTTTAGTTCTTCTTAGATTTCTGCCATAAGGGTGGTGTCATCTGCATATCTGAGGTTATTGATATTTCTCCCAGCAATCTTGATTCCAGCTTCTCCTTCATCCAGCCCAACATTCCCCATGGTGTACTCTGCATAGAAGTTAAATAAGCAGGGTGACAATATACAGCCTTGACATACTCCTTTCCCTATTTAGAACGAGTCTGTTGTTTCATGTCCAGTTCTAACTGTTGCTTCCTGACCTGCATATAGGTTTCTCAAGAGGCAGGTTTGGTGGTCTGGTATTCCTATCTCTTTCAGAATTTTCCACAGTTTATTGTGATCCACACAGTCAAAGGCTTTGGCATAGTCGATAAAGCAGAAATAGATGTATTTCTGGAACTCTCTTGCTTGTTCGATGATCCAACGGATGTTGGCAATTTGATCTCTGGTTCGTCTGCCTTTTCTAAAACCAGCTTGAACATCTGGAAGTTCACAGTTCACATACTGTTGAAGCCTGGCTTGGAGAATTTTGAGCATTACTTTACTAGCATGTGAGATGAGTGCAATTGTGTGGTAGTTTGAGCATTCTTTGGCATTACCTTTCTTTGGGATTGGAATGAAAACTGACCTTTTCCAGTCCTGGCCACTGCTGAGTTTTCCAAATTTGCTGGCATATTGAGTGCAGCACTTACACAGCATCATCTTTCAGGATTTGAAATAGCTCAGCTGGAATTCCTTCACCTCCACTAGCTTTGTTCGTAGTGATGCTTCCTAAGGCCCACTTGACTTCGCATTCCAAGATGTCTGGCTGGTAAGTGATCATACCATCGTGATTATCTGGGTCATGAAGGTTTTTGGTATAGTTCTTCTGTGTATTCTTGCCACCTCTTCTTAATATCATCTGCTTCTGTTAGGTCCATAGCATTTCTGTCCTTTATCAAGCCCATCTTTGCATGAAAAGTTTCCTTGGTATCTCTAATTTTCTTGAAGAGATCTCTAGTCTTTCCCATTCTAATTTTCCTCTATTTCTTTGCACTGATCACTGAGAAAGTCTTTCTTATCTCTCCTTGCTATTCTTTGGAACTCTGCATTCAAATGGGTATATCTTTCCTTTTCTTCTTTGCCTTTCACTTCTCTTCTGTTCTCAGCTATTTGTAAAGCCTCCTCAGACAGCCATTTGCCTTTTTGCATTTTCTTTTTCTTGGGGATCATCTTGATTCCTGCCTCTTGTACAATATCACAAACCTCCAAACATAGTTCTCCAGGCATTCTGTCTATCAGATCTAATCCCTTAAATCTATTTGTCACTTCCACTGTATAATCGTAAGGGATTTGATTTAGGTCACACCTGAATGGTCTTGTGGTTTTCCCTTCTTTCTTCAATTTAAGTCTGAATTTGACAATAAGGTGTTGATGATTTGACCCACAGTCAGCTCCCGGTCTTGTCTTTGCTGACTGTATAGAGCTTCTCCATCTTTGGCTGCATAGAGTATAATCAATCTGATTTTGGTGTTGACCATCTGGGTTTGTCCATGTGGAGAGCCTTCTCTTGTGTTGTTGGAAGAGGGTGTTTGCCATGACCAGTGCATTCTCTTGGCAAAACTCTGTTAGCCTTTGCCCTGCTTCATTTTGTACTCCAAGGCCAAAATTGCATGTTAACTCCAGGTGTTTCTTGACCTCCTACTTTTGCATTCCAGTCCTCCATAATGAAAAAGGCATCTTTTTTTGGTCTTAGTTCTAGAAGGCCTTATAGTTCTTCATAGAACCATTCAACCTCAGCTTCTTCAGCATTATTGGTTGGGGCATAGACTTGGATTATGATGATATGGATGGTTTGCCTTTGAAACAAACAGAGATCATTCTGTCATTTTTGAGATGGCACCCAAGTACTGCATTTTGAACTCTGTTGTTGACTATGAGGGCTACTACATCTCTTCTAAGGGATTCTTGCCCACAGTAGTAGATATAATGGTCATCTGAGCTAAATTCGCCCATTCCAGTCCATTTTAGTTCACTGATTCAAAAAATGTTGATGCTCACTCTTGCCATCTCCTGTTTGACCAGTTCCATTTTACTTTGATTCATGGACCTAACATTCCAGATTCTTATGCAATATTGTTTTTGACAGCATGAGACTTTACTTCCATCACCAGTCACATCCACAACTGGGTGTTGTTTTTACTTTGGCTCCGTCTCTTCATTCTTTCTGGAGCTATTTCTCCACTCTTCTCCAGTAGCATATTGGGCACCTACTGACCTGGGGAGTTCCTCTCTCAGTGTCCTATCTTTTTGCCTTTTCATACTGTTCAGAAAACTAAGATCAAGGCATCTGGTCCCATGACTTCATGGCAAATAGATGTGGAAACAATGGAAATGGTGAGATACTTTATTTTTTTTTTTGGCTCCAAAATCACTGCAGATGGTGACTGCAGTCATGAAATTAAAAGACGCTTGTTCCTTAGAAGAAATTCTATGACCATCCTAGACAGCATATTAAAGAGCAGAGACATTACTTTGCCAACAAAGGTCTGTCTAGTTAAAGCTATGGTTTTTCTAGTAGTCATGTATGGATGTGAGAGTTGGACTACAAAGTAAGTTGAGCACCGAAGAATTGATGCTTTTGAACTGTGGTGTTGGAGAAGACTCTTGAGAGTCCCTTGGACTGCAAGGAGATCCAATCAGTCCACCCTAAAGGAAATCAGTCCTGAATATTCATTGGAAGGACTGATGCTGAAGCTGAAACTCCAATTCTTTGGCCCCCTGATGCGAAGAACTGACTCATTGCAAAAGACCCTAATGCTGGGAAAATTTGAAGGTGGGAGGAGAAGGGGACGACAGAGGGTAAGATGGTTGGATGGCATCACTGACTCGATGGACATGAGTTTGAGCAAGCTCCAGGAGTTGGTGATGGACAGGGGAGCCTGGCATGCTGCAGTCCATGGGGTTGCAAAGAGTTGGACACAACTGAGCGATTGAACTGAACTGAACTGTTCATGGGGTTCTCAAGACAAGAATACTGCAGTGGTTTGCTCTTCCCTTCTCCAGTGAACCACATTTTGTCAGAACTCTCCCCCATGACCCATCTGTCTTGGGTGGCTCTACACGGCAAGGCACATAGTTTCATTGAGTTAGACAAGGCTGTGGTCCATGTGATCATTTTGATTAGTTTTCTATGATTGTGATTTTAATTCTGTCTGCCCTCTGGTAGATCAGGATAAGAAGCTTATGGAAGCTTCCTGATGGGAGAGGCTGACTGGGGGAAACTAGGTCTTGTTCTGTTGGGCAGGGCCATGCTCAATAAATCTTTAATCCAATTTTATGTTGATGGGCAGAGCTGTGTTCCCTCCCTGTTGTTTGACCTGAGACCAAACTAGGGTGGAGGTAATGAAAATAATGGCAACCTCTAAGATATGTGATATCAAAAAAAAAAAAAAATGATACAAATGAACTTATTTACAAAAGAGAAACAGACTCATAGCCTTAGGAAACACTTATGGTTACCACAGGGGAAAGGTGAGGAGAAGGGATAAATCAGGATGCTGGGGTTAGCATATTGGATATAGGACAAGCAACCAACATGGTCTGCCACAGGATATATCAGGCATCAAATGTTTTTCAGAGTCTTTATTTCTGGCTGTTTACCATTAAGTGTACATACTTGTTACACTTCACAAAATTCCTGTTACTTTGCAATATTATTATGCAATATTTCTGTTAGAGAACAGTGGAAACCAAAAATTCTCTGTGCCCCAGATGGAAAAGGGAATGTTACAATATTTTGCAATTGGATGTCACCATTTGGGCCCAATGTCTCAGATGGTAAAAGAGAAAAGCAGGTTGTCTTATGTCCATGGATCTGGACTGAAACAAAATCTCTCTCTACACCATGCTAAGAAGATGGAAGAGGGGTGTCCTGGTTTCCTCACTGTTGGTATTTCATTTTGGACCTGAGAGCCAGAGGGTTTTGAGTTCTTCATACTCATCAGAGTTTACAGTATAATGTCATCTCTAGTCTGCCAAATTCTCTCTCCTCTCTCTCGTTAATTTCTGTGCCTTAAAAAAAATCCCCATCCCCTACTCTTGTCCTCCTGATACCATAGGCAACTACTGTGCTGTATTTAATGAGTAGTTTGTTTGTTGTTGTTGTTGTCTTTTGTAAATGTTCTTGCATAATGTACACTAAGGGTACCTGCTTTTAATTTATAGGAATGATATTGGGTCACACTTGTCTTTCTGTTCCTCACTTTTCTCATATAGCATTGTGTTTTTGGGCTTTCCAGTTGGGGCTAGTGGTAAAGAACTTGCCTGCCAATGCAGGAGGCATAAGAGACATGGCTTCGATCCCTGGGTCGGGAAGATCCCCTGGAGGAGGGCATGGCCACCCACTCCAGTATTCTTGCCTGGAGAATCCCATGGACAGAGGAGTCTGGCAGGCTGCAGTCCATAGGGTAGAAAAGAATTGGACATGACTGAAACAACTTAGCATGCATGCATTGTTGCATTATGGTTGTATTGTTCCATTCAGGTTGCGTTATTTCCATCTAACCCAGTGTTTATGATGGCTGCTTAATACTTCCTTGTGTGTGTCCACCACACTTTATCCTTACACTGTTTGGAGCTGAATTGTGTTCTCCCAGAATTAATATGTTGAAGCCCCAACCCCAGGACCTGACAGTGTAATCGCTTCTAGAGACAGAGCTTTAATGAGGTAATTAAGAGTAAGCAAGATCCTATGAGTGGTCTCTAGTTCACATATTTGGAGACAGGGGCTTCAAAGAGATGCTGAAATCCAACTGAGATGGTTAGGTGGGGTCCTAATCCAATATGATTGCTGTCCATAAAGAAGAGAGGTACTTCGGATGTAGGTGCACTGAGAAAAGGCCTTGAGAAGACACAAAAAGAAGGCCATCATCTGCAAGCCAAGAAGCAAGGGCTCAGGAGACACCAAACCTGCCAACACTTTGGTCTTAGCCTTCCAGCCTCCATAACCACAAGAAAATAAATGTTTAAGCCACACAGTCTATGGTATTTCATTGTGGCAGTGCTAGCAATCCACTTTATGCACTCTCAGAGACACTCAGATTTCTTTCAACTCTTTCATGGAAAGATTTTTAAATTTTATCTTATTTTACTCTAATTTTTTGGCCACAAAGAGAGGCATGTGGGATTTTAGTTCCCCAACCAGGAATCAAACCTGTGCTCCCTGCTTTGAGTCTTAACCACTGGACCACCAGGGAAGTCGCTATGGAAAGATTTTGAAGTCAACAGTCTTTACTGCAAAAATGGTAATACTCTGTAGCTAACATCTGATTATTACTTAATACTGTCTTATATATAAAACTGAGAAGTCTGTCTCTTGGAGTTCTGAATTGTTCACTAAGTGCCTTGTTAACTGAAAGTCAAGCAAGGGGAAAAACAAACTGTATCCCAGATGTCTGGGATAACCCAGACAACCTAGGGTTAGATAACCCAGGCCTAAGATATTTCACCTGAGAATTACAAAACAAAAACAAAAACATGCATGGTACCATCTTTAGAATGATCCCATGTTTGTAGAAATGGAGGGGACATTTTCTAAATGTATACATCTGAAAGACTGTGGAGAAGGGTGGGAAAGGGTAAACAGTGGACAAGTAACATTTGTTACCCTTCAGAGAGGGCAATGCAGGGAACAGGGCAGAGTTCTTTAAACATCTCTGCATTATTTCACTGTTTGTATGACTAACCAGGATTGGGTTCAGAGCTGGGGGAGTGCAATTGAGTGAGACAGTGTGGGGTGCCTAGGGCTGACTCCGGGCCAGTGGGAGGTGAAAAGATTTTTCAAAATCTAGCATTTATTGAGCTTACCATGCACCTGTACTTTCCTAAGTACTTGTGCTAACTCATTTTATTCTTTAAAAAGACAATTTTCTTTCTTTTTTTAAAAAAATTTATTCTTTTAATTGAAGTATAGTTGATGTATAGTTTTGAGCTAATCTCTGCTGTACACCAAAAAGACTCAGTTATACACAGATATACATTCTTTTTTGTATTCTTTTCCATTATGGTTTATCATAGGATATTAAATATAGTTATCTGTGATATACATTAGGACCTTGTTGTTAATCCATTCTAAATGTAATAATTTGCATATAACAACTCCAAACTCCCAGTCCATCCTTCTCCCTCCTCTACTCCTCCTTGGCAATCATAAGTTTGTTCTCTATGTCTAGGAGTCTGTTTCTTTTTTTAGGTTCATTTGTGCCATACTGATACTGAAGCTGAAACTCCAATATTTTGGCCACCTCATGCGAAGAGCTGACTCATTGGAAAACACCCTGATGCTGGGAGGGACTGAGGGCAGGAGGAGAAGAGGACAACAGAGGATGAGATGGCTGGATGGCATCACCGACTCAATGGACATGAGTTTGGGTAAACTCCGGGAATTGGTGATGGACAGGGAGGCCTGGAGTGCTGTGATTCATGGGTCGCAAAGAGTCAGACACGACTGAGTGACTGAACTGTGCCATATTTTAGATTACACATATAAGTGATATCGTATGGTATTTGTCTTTCTTTTTCTGGCTTACTTCCCTTAGTGTGATAATCTCTAATTGCATCCATATTGCTGCAGATGGCATTATTTTCTTCTTTTACATTGCTGAATAGTACTCCACTGCATATAAAGACCACATCTTTTTTATCCATTCATTTGTTGAAGGACATTTAGGTTGTTTCCATGTTCTAGCTATTGTGAACAGTGCTGCTATGAACACAGGAGTACATGCATCTTTTTGAACTAGAGTCTTGTCTGGATATATTCCCAGGAGTGTACTTGCTGGATCATATGGTAATTCTATTTTTAATTTTCTGAGACACTTCCACACTGTTTTCCATAATGGCTGTAGCAACCAACATTCCCACCAATGGCGTAGGAGGATTCTTTTTTCTCCACACCCACTCCCACATTTGTTATTTGTAGACTTTTTAATGATGGCCATTCTGAGTGGTGTGAGATGGTACCACATTTTAGTTTTGATTTGCACTTCTCTAATAATTAGTGACGTTGAGCATCTTTTCATGTACCTACTGGCCATCTGTATGTCTTCTTTGGAGAAATATCTATTGAGGTCTTCTGTCCATTTTTCAGTTGGGTTATTTTTATTATTGTTGAGTTGTATGAGCTGTTTGAATGTTTTGGAAATCAAGCCCTTGTCGGTCACATCATTTGCAAATATTTGCTCCCATTCCAGAGGTTGTCTTTTCATTTTTTTGTTTGTTTTTATGTTTTCCTTTGCTGCACAAAAGCTTGCAAGTCTGGTTTGTTTTTATTTATATTGCCTTGGGAGAAGGGCAGTCCCAGGCCTGTGTCCCTTGACCTAAGAAAACATTGGTACTTATGTCAGAGAATGTTTTGCCTGTGCTGTCTTGTAGGAGTTATGTGGTGTTATATCTTATGTTTAGAGCTTCCCCAGTGTCTCAGCAGTAAAGAATCCACCTGCAATGCAGGACATGGGGGCTGGGGAAGATCCACTGGAGGAGGAAATGGCAACCCATTCCAGTATTCCTGACAGGAAAATCCCTTCGGGTTGCAAAGAGTCAGACAGGACTGATCACAAGTATGTCTTATATTTCAGTCTTAAAAAGATTTAATTTTCATGAAGTAATACTGTTAACCACATCTTGCAGATGAGTGAATTATCCAGGAAGAGGCTAAGTAGCTCATTCAGAGATGTGTCTTGACAAGTAGTGGGTGTGGTGGGCACAGGCCTGAAACCAGAGCCCTGGAACACTTGCTGGAACAACCTTGCTGCACAATCTCTCCCTTGGACACCTCTGCTCCCTGAGGCCGGGGGAGAAAAGACCCTACCAAAAGCTGGGTGTTGTTGGGCTGCAGTGGGTTGGGGTGCCTCAGTGACAGGGATTGCTCACTGGTGCCTGGGAGAGTTTGAGAAAGACACAGAGGAGTGACCTTTTGGCTCTTATAAGGAAAATAGGTGCTCATCAGGGAAACTTGGGGCAGGAGGGCAAGGGGCCAGCACCAGAGTGCAACGGTGGCAGTATAGAAGCTGGCCAAGCACCAGAGTCAACAGAAGAGTCCAAAATGCAGTACTGGGTGCTGCAAAAAAGGCAGCCAACATTCTGTCAAAAAAGACAGAATGATCTCTGTTCGTTTCAAAGGCAAACCATTCAATAGCACCATAATCCAAGTCTATGCCCAACCAGTAATGCTGAAGAAGCTGAGGTTGAACAGTCCTATGAAGACCTACTAGACTTTCTAGAACTAACACCCCCAAAAGATGTCTTTTTCATTACAGGGGACTGGAATGCAAAAGTGGGAAGTCAAGAGATACCTGGAGTAACAGGCAATTTTGGCCTTGGAGTACAAAATGAAGCAGGGCAAAGGCTAACAGAGTTTTGCCAGAGAATGCACTGGTCGTGGCAAACACCCTCTTCCAACAACACAAGAGAAGACTCTCCATATGGACATCACCAGATGGTCAATACCGAAATCAGATTGATTATGCACTTTGCAGCCAAAGTTGGAGAAGCTCTATACAGTCAGCAAAAAGAAGACCAGGAGCTGACTGTGGCTCAGATCATCAACTCCTTATTGTCAAATTCAGACTTAAATTGAAGAAAGAAGGGAAAACCACAAGACCATTCAGGTATGACCTAAAACATATCCCTTACGATTTTACAGTGGAAGTGACAAAGAGATTCAATGGGATTATATATGATAGACAGAATGCGTGGAGAACTATGTTTGGAGGTTTGTGATACTGTACAAGAGGCAGGAATCAAGACCATCCCCAAGAAAAAGAAATGCGAAAAGGCAAATGGCTGTCTGAGGAGGCTTTACAAATAGCTGAGAATAGAAGAGAAGTGAAAGGCAAAGAAGAAAAGGAAAGATATACCCATTTGAATGCAGAGTTCCAAAGAACAGCAAGGAGAGATAAGAAAGACTTTCTCAGTGATCAGTGCAAAGAAATAGAGGAAAATTAGAACGGGAAAGACTAAAGATCTCTTCAAGAAAATTAGAGATACCAAGGGAACTTTTCATGCAAGTCCAGTTCAGTTCAGTTGCTCAGTTGTGTCCGATTCTTTGTGACCCCATGTATCGCAGCATGCCAGGCCTCCCTGTCCGTCACCAACTCCCGGAGTTTACCCAAACTCATGTCCATCGAGTCAGTGATGCCATCCAGCCATCTCATCCTCTGTCGTCCCCCTCTCCTCCCACCTCCACACTTTCCCAGCATCAGGGTCTTTTCAAATGTGTCAACTCTTCGCATGAGGTGGCCAAAGTATTGGAGTGTCAGCTTCAACATCAGTCCTTCCAATGAACACCCAGGACTGATCTCCTTTAGGATGAACTGTTTGGATCTCCTTGCAGTCCAAGGGACTCTCAAGAGTCTTCTCCAACACCACAGTTCAAAAGCATCAATTTTTCAGTGCTCAGTTTCTTCACCATCCAACTCTCACATCCATACATGACCACTGGAAAAACCATAGCCTTGACTAGATGGACCTTTGTTGGCAAAGTAATCTCTCTGCTTTTTAATATGCTGTCTAGGTTGGTCATAACATTCCTTCCAAGGAGTAAGCGTTTTTTAATTTCATGGCTGCAATCACCATCTGCAGTGATTTTGGAGCCCAAAAGAATAAAGTCTGACAATGTTTCCACTGTTTCCCCATCTATTTCCCATGAAGTGATGGGACCAGATGCCATGATCTTAGTTTTCTGAATGTTGAGCTTTAGGCCAACTTTTTCACTCTCCTCTTTCACTTTCAACAAGAGGCTTTTTAGTTCCTCTTCACTTTCTGCCATAAGAGTGGTGTCATCTGCATATCTGAGTTTATTGATGTTTCTCCCAGCAATCTTGATTCCAGCTTGTATTTCTTCCAGCCCAGCGTTTCTCATGATGTACTCTGCATATAAGTTAAATAAGCAGAGTGACAACATACAGCCTTGATGTACTCCTTTTCCTATTTGGAACCAGTCTGTTGTTCCATGTCCAGTTCTAACTGTTGCTTCCTAACTTGTATACAGGTTTCTCAAGAGGCAGGTCAGGTGGGCTATATTTCATGCAAACATGGGCACAATAAAGGACAGAAGTGGTATGGACCTAACAGAAGCAGAAGATATTAAGAAGAGGTGGCAAGAATACATAGAAGAACTGTACAAAAAGATCTTCATGACCCAGACAACCATGATGGTGTGATCACTCACCTAGAACCAGACATCCTGGAATGCAAAGTCACGTGGGCCTTAGGAAGTATTACTATCAACAAAGCTAGTGGAGGTGATGGAATTCCAGTTGAGCTATTTCAAATCCTAAAAGGTGTTGCTGTGGAAGTGCTGCACTCAATATGCCAGCAAATTTGCAAAACTCAGCAGTGGCCACAGGACCGGAAAAGGTCAGTTTTCATTCCAATCACAACGAAAGGCAATGCCAAAGAACGTTCAAACTACTGCACAATTGCACTCATCTCACACACTAGCAAAGTAATGCTCAAAATTCTCCAAGCCAGGCTTCAACAATATGTGAAACGTGAACTTCCAGATGTTCAAGGTAGTTTTAGAAAAGGCAGAGATCAAATTGCCAACATCCGTTGGATCATCAAAAAAGCAAGAGAGTTCCAGAAAAACATCTATTTCTGCTTTATCGACTATGCCATAGTCTTTGACTGTGTGGATCACAACAAACTATGGACAATTCTGAAAGAGATGGGAATACCAGACCACCTTACCTGCCCCCTGAGAAATCTGTATGCAGGTCAAGAAGCAACAGTTGGAACTGAACGTGGAACAACAGACTGGTTACAAATAGGGAAAGGAGTATGTCAAGCCTGTATATTGTCACCCTGCTTATTTAACTTATATGCAGAGGACATCATGTGAAATGCTGGACTGGATGAAGGACAAGCTGGAATCAAGATTGCTGGGAGAAATATCAATAACCTCAGATACGCAGACGACACCACCCTTATGGCAGAATGTGAAGATGACCTATAGAGTCTCTAGATGAACATGAAAGAGGAGAGTGAAAAAGTTCTGTTAAAACTCAGCATTCAGAAAACTAAGATCATGGCATCCGGTCCCATCACTTCATGGCAAATAGATGGGGAAGCAATGGAAATAGTGAGAGAGTTTATTTGGGGGGGCTCCAAAATCACTGCAGATGGTGACTGCAGCCGTGAAATTATAAGACGCTTGCTCCTTGGAAGAAATTCTATGACAAACCTAGACAGCATATTAAAAAGCAGAGACATTATTTTGCCAACAAAGGTCTGTCTAGTCAAAGCTATGGTTTTTCCAGTAGTCATTTATGGATGTGAGCGTTGGACTATAAAGAAAGTGAGTGCCGAAAAATCGATGCTTTTGAACTGTGGTGTTGGAGAAGACTCTTGAGAGTCCCTTGGACTGCAAGGAGATCCAACCAGTCAATCCTAAACGAAATCAGTCCTGAATATTCATTGGAAGGACTGACGCTGAAGCTGAAACTCTAATACTTTGGCCACCTGATGCGAAGAACTGACTCATTGGAAAAGACCTTGATGCTGAGAAAGTGTGAAGGTGGGAGGAGAAGGGGATGACAGAGGATGAGATGGTTGGATGGCATCACTGACTTTATGGACATGAGTTTGAGCAAGCTCCCGGAGTTGGTTATGGACAAGGAAGCCTGGCATGCTACAGTCCATGGGGTTGCAAAGAGTTGGACATAACTGAGCAACTGAACTGAACTGATAAATGATATGACATTTGTCTTTCTCTGTCTGACTTCGCTTAGCATGATAATCTCTAGGTCCATCCATGTTGCTGCAAATGGCCTTATTTCACTCTTTTTAAAAGTGTCTGAGTAGTATTCCATCGTATATATGTACCACATCTTCTTTATCCATTCATCTGTCAATGGACGTTTAGGTTGCATTCATGTCTTGCCTATCATAAATAGTGCTGCAATGAACACTGGGGAGCTTGTATCTTTGGAATTATGGTATTCTCTGGATAAATGCCCAGGAGTGGGATTGCTAGATCATATAGTAGCTCTATTTTTAGTTATTTTAAGGGCTGTCTATATTGCTGTCTACAGTGGCTACACCCGTTTACATTCCCACCAACAGTGTAGGAAGGTTCCATTAAGGCAGTTTTGACTGCCAAGGTTTAGAAGACTCTCCAAAAGAAAAGACAAATGGATAAAGCAATTCAAGAGGAAAGTGTGAGAGTAACAGGACAACACCAAACTCATTTCAAATTTTCATTCAGATAACTAGAAAATGCAGATTATAGCTTGTTATTATTATATAGATTACTATAGATCGCCTTTCAGTGAGAACTTTTGATGTATGAACCTGAATCATATAGGAAAACTTGTGTCCCAGAGTAAGTATAAGGAAGGATGAAAAGAAGAAAGGGCTAAAGGGGGAAGAGAGAGAAGGAAAGAGGGTGAAAAGGAGGAAAGGAGTCAAAAAGAGGAAGGAAAAAAGAAATCATCCCCAAATTTGGAAGTTGAGAAGGCAAGATTCAGAGGCATTTCAAGGCTGCCCTAGCTTCTCATTTCATGAGTCATTAACCTTGACAGAACACCAAGTGCATATCGCGTTTCTCAGTTTAGCAAAGAATGCTTTGCACTCTGTACTGAAGGCAAACAAAAACAAAAACCCAGGGCCATCACCCTGCAAACTTTTTTTTTTTAACCCAGCTACTCTTAGTACCAAGATGAATGAACGTTGAATTTTTCCTGTAATTACTTACTCCTTGACATGATTCCATCCTTGCCTTTTGCAAATTTGCAACATTCATGGCTATCACAATTGTGTGACAAAATACATTTTTCCACTAAGAACATCCTGAGGGTAAACTTAGGACTGTTTGCTACCTTGTGACTTTCTTTTTCATTTAAATACATGTTGCATTTTTAATTTAATGAGCCAGTCCTTTCAAAGCTTGTACTTTCTTTAAACATTTCTATTACAATCTGTATATATATATATAATATTTATATGTATATATAAATTATAATATATATATATAATTTTTTGATTCTGAGTCTTCCTTACACAGTAAGAACTGAAAGTCCTATGTTTTCAATAAGAGGAAATAAAGTTCTTTACTAAGTAAGCATAAATATAGAGAAGAGAAAAACTTGGGCTTAAATAGTTAAGAGAATTTTAAAGATGCTTATCTTTTAAATTAATGACATTCTTAAGGTTTGGTACCTATCAAAATCACCTGTGAGGCTAGTTAGAAAGAACCACCATGCTGCTTCCAAACCTGGGGAGTCAGAATCCCCAGTATCTAAATCATTATAGACTACTATTCTGTATCGTTACAACATGAATGTTCTGATCTGTGAAATGGGGATAACCTCAGAGAATGTTGTGAGGATTGAGTGATACAATGTGTATCAAGCACGAAAGCTCTTAGAGCTGTTCTTAGCTGCAGAAAGTAATACAGGAGGGTAGCTAATATTCTTTTTGTCTGAAGACAATTCTCCGTATTTCTGCTCGTCTTGCAAGCAGAGGCACTGACCACTTTTGTTCTGGCCCATTTTCTCCAGGATGTCTTTGTAGCAAATGGCCTTGGGAGATATAGTGTCTCCCTCCAGAGCAGGGGGCAGATTGGTTTTCTATCTAGTGGAATGATGTCTCCTTTTGGTGCAAATGTGTTTTATAAAAGATTTGGGCTCCCTAAGTCCAGAGCTTCTCAGCTGAAAAGCAAATCCTCTGCAAGCGTGGCCTTCACATGGGCCCCTCTGTCTTGTCTCTGAGGAATTGGGGTTGCAAAAGGAAATCAACATGAACACGAACTGCATGCTGCTTGCTGTGCCATGAGTAATAAAGTTCTTCATCTCTGACCCAAGAATTTTGTGTCTTCTTCCACCATCCATGTGGCAGGGTAACCAGCTAGCAAAGGGAGGTTAAAAATCTCAGCCCCTTCATAGTTCTTGACAATTTGGAGTACAGAACATGCAGTCATGTTTAAAGAAGCTCAATACGGCAACCAAAAGTGGCTTAGTTAAAGTAATTAAGAGCTACTTTCATTTTTCACTCCCATCTCTAAATGAATAGTTGAAAGCATTGAATGCATAATTTTCTTATTGCACAACCACAGCACCATCCAGCGTCTCCCACATGCAGCCATGGTCTCCATCTTATCTTCTGGTTTGAAGGATACTGTTAGTGACTTTGGGAATCTATAACCCACCTGGCCATTCTACAAAACCGCTTGTTTTTGTTATTGTTTAGTCGCTAAGCTGCGTCTGACTCTTTGTGACCCCATGGACTGTAGCTTGCTAGCCTATCTGTCCATGGATTTCCCAGGCAAGAATATTGGAGTGGGTTGCCATTTCCTTCTCCAGGGGAATCTTCCCAACCCAGGGATCGGACCCCCGCATCTCCTGCATTGCTGGTGGATTCTTTACCACTGAGCCACAAGGGAAGCCCTCAAAATCACATACAACTGGCCAAATGGCAGAGCCACAGAAGGTTTGAAGCATATTTGCATTTCTGAACTTCCTGCAGGATCTCAGTTGACCCCTTCTTCACCATTACAGCATGCAATGCATGTCTTCCTCCAGAGCATCTCTTTTGTCCCGTTACTTCCTCAACCCACTCACTACCACTGACATCCTGAGGACTGACTCATTCCTAGGAGAATATAGATCACCAAGTAGGACATCTAGGAAATCCTCCAGAGGGACAAACTCTGTTGGAAGAATGATGACTGATACCAGCTCCACAGAGAAAATCCAAGTGGTGAATACTGTTTTCCCACTATGATTTACACATGGTGGCCAAGTCTGAAGCTGGAGGACAGTCACCTGGATTCTTTCAAAGGATGAAAATTGTCAGGCTAAGGCTAAAGCTCTTTGGACCTGTTGTATCTATTCCATCTCTGGTTATTCTTTGGCATGCCAAATTCAATGAAGGCATGTTAAATAAGAAGAGAATGTTACTCAGGAGAAGTTGAACTCACCATAAATCCTGGGACATCAAGGAATGGTTGTGGGGATGGGTCACTGTCAAGAGTACTGGAGTCTTGTTCCTCCAAGTGTGGTCCCTGGACCAGTAGCATTGGAATCAGCTACAAGCTTGTTAAAGATTCAGAATCTCAAGTCTCACTTGAGACCTACTGATTCGAAACTAGATTTTAAACAAGATCTGTGGATGATTCAGATGAACATTATACAGTTTGAGAAATACAGTGTTAAAGCTTTCAGTGTGGGGAACCCAGGGAAATCTAGTTCTGCTTTGTTAATGCTGATCTGGGGGGGAGGCTGTATGTGAGTGTGCACAAGGTCATCTAAATGGCCCTGTGGCCTCTGATACTCATTCCACATCACTGTGGACTACACTCCAGCATCTCAGGAAATGTCTCCCAGATCTTGCCTGGCATTCTTTTTTTAATATTTATTTATTTATGTATTTTTGGCTGCGATGGGTCTTCATTGCTGCATGCAGAGTCTCCTTGCGGCGAGTAGGGACTACTCTTGAGTTGTGGGTCACAGACTTCTCATTACAATGGCTTCTCGTGTTGTGGAGCATGGGTTCTAGGGTGCGTGGGCTCAGTAGTTGTGAAGCACAGGCTTAGTTGCCCCACAGCATGTGGAATCTTCCTGGACCAGGGGTTGAACCCCTGCCCCCTCCATTATCAGGCGGATTCTTAACCACTGGACCACCAGGGAATCCCCCTCATGGCATTCTGAAGCCATGAAATCTGTTCTGGGGTCTCTGCTTGCATGCTCAGTCACTCAGTTGTGTCCAACTCTTTGCAGTCTCATGGACTGTAGCCCACCAGGCTCCTCTGTTCTTGGGATTCTCCAGGCAAGAATACTAGAGTGAGTAGTCCTTCCCTTCTCCAGGGGGTCTTCCCAGTCCAGGGACGAACCTGGGTCTCCTGCATTGCAGGCAGATTCTTTACCATCTGAGCCACCAGGGAGGCCTGAGGTCTCTGCTTGCCATCTCCTTATCTTGTACCTGATGCTTAATCATTTATTGCACACATTTCCACCTTTGCATCATCTCCTTATCTCCACATGTCCACGGGACAACCTTGTTCTGCCTGTGTCCCACAAGCTCTGGGCTGGCCCTCCCAAATTCTGCATGCATGGAAACGGAGTTTCGTAACAAGCCCCCATCTGTCTGCCCGATTACTGCATGAAGTGAAAGTTGCTCAGTCGTGTCCAAATGTGCAAACCAATAAGATATTAAAGTGAAAGTCTCTTAGTCGTGTGCAACTCTTTTTGACCCCGTGGAATAGTCCATGGGATTCTCCAGGCCACAAATAAATTAAATCTTAAAAATATAAATTAGGCACAATAAAATAAAAACATAGAGTTATTATAATATACTGTAGTAAAAATCTTGTGAATGTGGTTTCTCTTACAAGATATCTTATTACAATGTGCTCAATCTTCTTAGCATGATGATGATGTGAAGTGATAAATACCTATGTAATGAAATGAGGTGAAAGATGTAGGCAATGTGATCAAGCATTTAGGCTACTATTAACCTTTGGATACTGTGTCGTAGGGAGGACCATCTGCTTTCGGTGATCCTGGATCATTGAACCGTGATGATGCTGATGAGTGAATGTTGGTAGTAGAAGGTGTTAATTAATGGTTGGGGATCCCCAGCAGGATACAACAGAAGTCTCACACCATTCACAATGGTGTACAATAGGAAAACTTAGAAAGTGTTTATTTCTGAAGTTTTCCATTTAATATCTTTGGGCTGCAGTTGAGAGCTATTAACAAACTGCACAAAGTAAAACCATGGATAAATGGGGGACTAGTGTAGTGCAGTAGCTCTAGACATCAGGTCCTCCCTCTTCTCAGAATTGGTAAAATAGTTTAGGGCATCTCTGTGATCAGGGATCAGCCAGGGATCAGCCTGTGATGAAAGCCTAAGCTTTTCTCAGGTCTTTTCTGAGCCTGTCTTTCTCTGAGCAGAGGCAGTGGCTTTCTAAATTCTTCCACTATTGCTCTTCTCTGGGGATAAACCATATTATCAGCAGTTTATTTGATCTTTCCAGAGGTTTTAACACACACAGACACACACAATCACACATCACACACTTTTTCCTCTATCTTTTCCATTGTACTACAATTTAATCCCTCCTCTATTTGGTAGTAGAATTGATCAACAGAAATAACATTTTACTGATAGTGAATCTTCCAGTGCAAGAGCATGGTAACCTTTCCAAATGTTCAGTCTTCTTTTATATTCCTCAGTGATGTTTTAAAGCTTTCTTCATAATAATCTATCACATTTTTGTAAGCTTATAAATATTTCCATGTGTTATCATTTTTGTGACTGTTGTGAATGGTAGATTCCTTCCTTGATCTGTCACGTTAGACCCATCAGTAGAGGACCAGTGGGGGCTTCCTTGAGGCCCTTGTTCATCAGCAATAGTTATTTCTCCTTGTGTAACCATCAGCCAAGTCTACACCCTGACCAGTAGTGCTTAAGAAGCTGAAGTTGAATGGTTTTATGAAGACCTACAAAACCTTCTAAAACTAACATCCCAAAAAGATATTCTTTTCATTATAGGGGACTGGAATTCAAAAATAAGAGCCAAGAAACACTTGGAGTAAGAGGCGAATTTGGCCTTGGAGTACAGAATGAAGCAGGGCAGAAGCTAATAGAGTTTTGCCAAGAGAATGCACTGTTCATAGAAAACACCTTCTTTCAACAACACAAGAGAAGACTCTACACATGACATCACCAGATGGTCAACACCGAAATCAGGTTGATTATATTCTTTGCAGCCAAAGATTGAGAAGCTCTATTCAGTCACCAAAAACAAGATCAGGAGCTGACTGTGGCTCAGATCATGAACTCCTTATTGCCAAATTCAGACTTAAACTGAAGAAAGAAGTGAAAACCACTAGACCATTCAGGTATGACCTAAATCAAATCCCTTAAAATTATACAGTGGAAGTGACAAAGAATTCAAGGGAATAGATCTTATAGACAGAGTGCCTGAAGAACTATGGATGGAGGTTTGTGACACTGTACAGGAGACAGGGGTCAAGAGGATCCCCAAGAAAAAGAAATGCAAAAAAGTAAAATGGCCACCTGATGAAGCCTTACAAATAGCTGTGAAAAGAAGAGAAGCAAAAAGCAAAGGAGAAAAGGAGAGACATACCCATTTGAATGGAGAGTTCCAAAAAATAGCAAGGAGAGATAAGAAAGCCTTCCTCAGTGATTAGTGCAAAGAAACAGAGGGAAATTAGCATGGGAAAGACTAGAGAGCTCTTCAAGAAAATTAGAGAAACCAAGGAAACTTTTCATGCAAAGATGGGCACAATAAAGGACAGAAACAGTATGGACCTAACAGAAGCAGAAGATATTACGAAGAGGTGGCAAGAATACACAGAAGAACTATACCAAAAAGATCTTCATGACCCAGATAATCATGATGGTGTGATCACTCACCTAGAGCCAGACATCCTAGAATGTGAAGTCAAGTGGGCCTTAGGAAGCATCACTATGAACAAAGCTAGTGGGGGTGATGGAATTCCAGCTGAGCTATTTCAAATCCTAAAAGATGATGCTGTGAAAGTGCTGTACTCAATATGCCAGCAAAATTGGAAAATTCAGCAATGGCCACAGGACTGAAAAAGGTCAGTTCTCATTCCAATCCTAAAGAAATGCAATGCCAAAGAATACTCAAACTACCACACAATAGTACTCATCTCACACACTAGTAAAGTAATTCTCAAAATCCTCCAAGCCAGGCTTCAAGAGTATGTGAACCGTGAAATTCCAGATGTTCAAGCTGGTTTTAGAAAAGGCAGAGGAACCAGAGATCAAATTTCCAACATCAGTTGGATCATCGAAAAAGCAAGAGAGTTTCAGAAAAACATCTATTTCTGCTTTATTGACTATGCCAAAGCCTTTGATTGTGTGGATCACAAGAAACTGGAAAATTCTGAAAGAGATGGGAATACCAGACCACTTTACCTTCCTCTTGAGAAATCTGTATGCAGGTCAGGAAGCAACAGTTAGAACTGGACATGGAACAACAGACTGGTTCCAAATAGGGAAAGGAGTATGTCAAGGCTGTATATTGTCTGTATATCGCCCTGCTTATTTAACTTATATGCAGAGTACATCATGCAGAATGCTGGGCTGGATGAAGCACAAGTTGGAATCAAGATTGCCAGGAGAAATATCAATAACCTCAGATATGCAGATGACACCACCCTTATGCAGAAAGCAAAGAACTAAAAAGCCTTGTGGTGAAAGTGAAAGAGGAGAGTGAAAATTTTGGCTTAAAGCTCAACTTTCCAAAAACTAAGATATTGACATCTGGTCCAATCACTTCATGGCAAATACATGGATAAACAGTGGAAACAGTGACAGACTTTATCTTTTTGGGCTCCAAAATCACTGCAGATGGTAATAGCAGCCATGAAATGAAAAGACGTTTGCTCCTTGGAATAAAAGTTATGACAAATCTAGACAGCATATTAAAAAGCAGAGAGATTACTTTGCCAACAAATGTCCATCTAGTCAAGACTATGGTTTTTCTAGTAGTCATGTATGGATGTAAGAGTTGGACTATAAAGAAAGCTGAGCACTGAAGAATCGATGCTTTTGAACTGTGATGTTGGAGAAGACTCTTGAGAGTCCCTTGGACGGCAAGGAGATCCAACCAGTCCATCCCAAAGAAAATCAGTCCTGAATATTCATTGGAAAGACTGTTGCTGAAGCTGAAACTCTAATACTTTGGCCACCTCATGCAAAGAACCAACTTATTTGAAAAGACAGTGATGCTGGGAAAGATTGAAGGTGGGAGGAGAAGGGGACAGCAGTGGATGAGATGGTTGGATGGCATCACTGACTCAATGGACTTGAGTTTGTCTAAACTCTGGGAGTAAATGATGGACAGCGAGGCCTGGTGTGTTGTAGTTCATGGGGTCGCAGAGTCGGACACAACTGCATGACTGAAATGAACTGAACTGAACGGAACCATCAGCCATAGTGGTTGTAATTTTGACTTTGAACTCACTGATTTTTGCAGGAGGTAGCTAAACACTTACTGAGTACCTAGTATATGTCACGTGTTATGCTGGTGATATAAACTGATGTATGATATGTATGTCATGCAGATGTTACTATCCTCACTTTGCAGATGAAAAATTTTAAGTAAGGTCACAGAGGCATTAAACTTTTGGACTACAAGGCCATTATCTTCTACCATAACCTAGAAAGAGCTATAGCAGGTAGTAATCTCACTTGGCCATTGTTCAGTATGAAATTTCCACTCTCTATTCCTAATTATTTACATCAATGTATTTTATTAAGTAGATCAAATGCATTACCATGACTGTTTTTATGTCATAAAGACAGGACAGATTTTGCTAAATGATTAAAAAGAGACTAAGGAATCATCCAGATGTGTCATTTTTGTTCATGCTTTCACTATTGCCTTCCCCAAAGTCTCTCCTTTCAGCATTCCCATAAATGCAGCTGGCATATTTTCAGATCCTTCAGTGATGTCTTCATGGGACTGAATTTTACCCTGCATCAAAACAACAACAGATACAATAGATTAATTTCATATTCTAAGTGACGTATTCTTCTTGTAGCAACAAATTTGTTAGCACATCATGGGAAACTTGGAACTAGCAAGAGGAGACCCTGGTCTCTTTGAACTTACAATTATTTGGGGGGCATGATCTACATACGTAGTGTATGTAACACATGATGCATAAGAATGTAATTACTGGCGTCAGAGCCTTTTGGGCATATGTGTGTATAGATACACCTTTTCTCAGTGCACATAATCCCAAGTATCTCCTTCTCTTCTTTAAGGACAGAAATTCTATTAGATTAGGACCCCACCTAACAGTTTCAGTTGGATTTCATCATCTCTTTGAAGGCCCTGTCTCCAAATATGTGAACTAGACCTCGTGTGTAGAATCTTTCTTAAAATTAATTACCTTGTTAAAGTCCTATCTCCAAAAATTATTACATGCTCAGGTTCTGAGGTTGGGGCTTCAACACATGAATTTTGGGAGAACACAATTCAGCTCATAACAGAGTGTATGGGTAAAGTGTGGTGGACCCGCACAAAGAGGTACCATGCAGCCTTCAGAAGCACTGGGTTAGATGAACAGAAAGCAACCTGGATGATCCTGAAAACACAATGCTGCAAGAGAAGGAATAGAAAGTCATGTGAGGTGCAATATAATTTCTATAAACTAAAAATATGAGCTCTTAGCGCACAATTTGCAAGGATGTTTACAACAAATATAACTGACCCATTAAATACATTGCAATAGCTTTCTATGGTATCAGGAGGAGAAGAGCAGGGAATGGGGATGTTTTGAAAGGCACAGAAATTAATGAGAAAGTTATGGTTTCCTGTTAAACGGGGCAAGCTCAATCCACTTGCATCTTTTTTTCTTTTTATTTCTTGCTGCCTGAAATATGGAAATTCTGCCCAGTGGTTCAAGACATTTTGTGACCACGGAGCCACTCATGATAGAGGGCAGAAGAGGAAGAGAAAAGAAATCTCTTTTCCTGAGTAGTTGCGTGAGCTCTGGACTCCCAACTTTTGACTCCCTGTTACATGGAAATATAAAGTGCTTTTGAAGCCATAGTGGTTTTAGTTTCTGGAATCACTGAATCCAGCCCTGACCTCTTGCCAATGGAGCAGGCTGAAGCAGTGCCTCTCGGTTTCCCAAGTGAGAATTTGCAAAGTCAGTCCTTCTTCCAGATGAAGAGAGGATTATCATGGCGCCTGGGAAGGAAGTCTCCTCTATCTTGGTTTATGTTCCTAAAGCTTACCTGGCATATGTGGAGTGGGTTTTAGGGACACATCTGTCATCTCCACCACACTCTTAAGCAGCATTGTTGTAGAGATTAAGTGTGACATGGGGAACAAAGTGCTGGCAAGTAGCAAGCCCCCCAAGCATTTTCCCTCACCTCTTCTCTGTCTTGGCTTCTTAATGAATATTGAGTTGTAAACAAAACATGTTTCAGAGAATCAAAGATGAGACAGACACTCTTTGTTACTTTATATTGGAAGCATTAGCAAAAATCAGGTATGAAGAGTCTTTGGAAAGGAATTAGAATTACAGCAATAAAGCACCTGGAACAAAGTATCCTTCAAACATTTACTCACTTTTTTTAAATTATAAAAGTATTTACTTACTTGATATCAAATAGAAGGTATGGATAAATTCTGGCTACACTGAGTCAGAAAGGATCCTAGTCACCGTGATTCTGTCAGACTTAATCAATGAGATTTGTCAAGTCATGGTGATTAGGTCAATGTTGTTATCACACACTGAGAGTTAGAAAGTGAGGTAAAAGTTCAAGGGAAAAGATTTTCCCTTTCTTTACAGAGGTAAAACTTTAACCCAGCCTTAGATTTCAGAGAGCAGTGATGCAGCTAGGTGAGGGTACAATTCACTTAAAACAATAAATCACACAAGTACTAATAGAATGCCTCGTGTCAAACAATTCAGACAATATAAATGTGCACAGTGTAAGAAGAAAAAGCCCTTGTTATCTGTTTGGGGAGATTCCTTCCATTGTTCTTCTTTGGCCATGCACTTTCAAAGTACACACTCATTTCCTTGTCCTTCTCTACCACTTCCATTGCTTTGGCTTGGTCAGATAATGCTTGGGAAATAATTATAAAACTGGGTAGGATTATTGTTCTCCTAATTGAAAGAACCCCTGAAAACACAAAGGACACAGTATTTGGGAGGAGAACATTTATGCCTCTCCCCACAGTACTAGGAGATGTGCTGGTAGAGGACCGACCATGAGTCTCGCCCTAGACCAGCTCTTGAAACCTAGTATTTCTAGTCCTCATGATAGTCCATGGAAGCCTGTGTTCTTTTTATCTTCCTCAGAACCTAAGGAAACTGCAATTCCAAGAGGTAAAATAACTTAGACTCCTCATGTAAGTAGTCAGTCACAGGGTTGAGATTTGAATCTGAGTTAACAAGCTCCCAGGCCCTATACTTTTCAGTATTCTATTTTACCTTCCAATTACAGGTGAGATGGATTCCTCTTATAGGTAAAAGCAAATTTAGGAAACTTCATACTTATGAGATATCTGTAAACTACTACTAGTGATGTTATTTTAGACAGGAAAAGATGTTACTGAACTCAGGTTCGCTGGCATGCCACTTAGAAACCAATGAGCTTCCCTAGTGGCTCTGTTGGTGAAGAATCTGCCTGCAATGCAGGAGACCTGGGCTCAGTCCCCGGGTCGGGAAGATCCCCTGGAGAAGGAAATGGCAACCCATTCCAGTACTCTTGTCTGGAGAATTCCATGGACAGAGGAGCCGGGCAGGCCACAGTCCACTGGATCAAAAAGAGTTGGACATGACTGTGTGACTAATTTTAACTTCAGTAACCAATACTCAAGAGGCAGGTGTTAGCAGAAAGGAAAGGAAAGTTGCTTTCATCAGAAGAGTGGGCAATCTGGGGGAAAGGTGGGCTCAAGTCTCAAAAGCAACTCTGAAGGTTCTGCCTACTCATGAAAGTTTTTAAAGGAAAAGGGGAAGTAATTCCAATTATCACTGAGATAGGGAATTAGGCACTTAGCCATTTCCCTCTGCATCCAGGCTTGTTGATTCCTTGTGATCTTTCTTTAGGTGGATATTGTTCACACAGTCTATACACGAAATTACTGAGGGTAAAACTAGGGAAGAGATCTGATCATCTGTCAATTACTTATTATTCATTTCTACTTCTTTCATCTATGGAAGGAACTAACAAGTTACATAAGGTATTATGGGTCCCAAAGATTTGAAAGCTGTCCTTGGGCTGGAGATGAGTAGAGCATGGAGTGACAGATTAATGGTTCGCTACAATACAGCTTTGCCAAAGTGACAAGACAAGAGGGGTTTCCTGCAGAGAGTTCTTTCCTGATAAAAGCTGCTTACAAATCCCCACTTGTCAGAACATCATTCCATTTCTGTGGAATTATGGGCAAAGGTCTGTCTTCTGTAACTTTTTCAGGATGACGTAACAGCAGCATATTCTTAGTGTGGAAAATGTTGGCATGGGTGTATAGCACCTCTGTTGACAATTTTAGTTGTACTCTTACATTAATGGACAGAACAAGCAACAATTTCTAAAAGATTCTATTTATGTATTTTTGGCTGTGCTAGGTATTCGTTACTGAGCAGACTTTTCTCTAGTTGTGGCGAGTGGGGGCTACTGGGTAGATGCAATGCATGGGCTTCTCATTGTGGTGGCTTCTCTTGTTGAGGAGCAACGGCTCTCATGGGCTTCAGTAGTTGCAAGTCCTGGTCTCTAGAGGACAGGCTCAATAGCTATGGCACACAGGCTTAATTGCTCTGCTTGTGAGATCTTCCTGGATCAGGGATTGTACACCATGTCTCCTGCTCTAGAGGCTGATTCTTTACCACTGAGCCACAAGGGAAGCCCTACAATTATTTTTTTTAATATTTATTTTTATTTATTCACTTATTAGGTCATGCCCAGTCTTAGCTGCAACACACTGGATCTTTGATCTTCATGTGGCATGAGGAATATTTAGCTGCGCCATGCAAACTATCAGTCGTGGCATGTGGGATCTACTTTTGCAACCTGGGATTGAACCCAGGCCCCTGCATTGACAGTGCAGAGTCTTAGCAGCTGAATCACCAAAGGAGTTCCAAGGTTCAATTATTTTGATGACACAGAGATATAGACTACTGTGAGCAATAGTGTTAGTTACATTCTCTCAAGGTCAGTTCTTGAAATTGCTGCAGCCATAGATTCGGTACTGCTCAAGTTGGAGCAGCTTATATCATGGCTATAGTCTGGTCATTATGCAGTTAACTTTTTCCCTCTGTTAGGCAGTTACAGTGTCTATAAAACGACTCAGGGATGTGCATCTAACTCTGAAGATGTAACATCTATAGATATGATTCTATAGTCCCAATCATTAACTGTTGCAGCCTTCTTATTTGCGACTCAGGGAAGGCTGAGAGATTTCAGTTTTTCTACAAACAAGAGGCAGGGGACATGGGGGTCCTTTTTTCCTGGGGCATGGGTCCTCGCAGGGATCTGCTGGGTTCCAAATATACCATCACCCATTGAATAAGTTACCAAGACTTCATAAATGAAGAGCTAAGGAAAAGATCTTCCTTACAGGGACTTCCCTGGTGGTCCACTGGCTAAGACTCTGTGCTCCCAGTGCAAGGGGTACAAGGTTCAATCCCTGCTCAGGAAACTAGACCCCACATGCCGCAACTAAGATTTTGCAAGCTACAGCTAAAAAAGATTCAGCATGCTTCAACAAAGATTGAAAATCCCATGTGCTACAATATAAACCCAACACAGCCAAATAATAAATACATAGCTATTAAAAGAGAAGATCTTCCTTAGAGTAGAATACTAACTAATAAACTTGAGTAAAATGATGAAATTAGAATGTCACCACTTTGCAATCATTGTATTAATAATTCTTTCAGGCAAAAATCATGGAAACTAAAAAAGCAGGCGAAACTTGAGGTGGAATTGAATAAGTCTAAAATAACTTCACAAATTATTTATTAAAGGAAAAAAGGTAGGTGTACAGTGGAATAACCACACAGACAACTGGTCAACGTCAACATGAGTTTTGAAACAAACAGATATTATCTTATGCTTTCTGATACTGTACGTTGAGAACAGAACATCAATTCTGTGATTGTTGCTGTTCAGTTGCTAAGTCGTGTCCGACTCTTTGTGATCTCCTGGACTGCAACACGCCAGGCTTGTCTGTCCTTCATTGTCTTACCGAATTTCCTCAGAATTATGTCCATTCAGTTGGTGATGCTATCTAACCATCTCATCCTCTGTTGCCCCCTTCTCCTTTTGCCTTCAATCTTTCGCAGCATCAGGGTCTTTTCCAATGAGAAGACTCTTTGCATCAGGTGGCGAAAGTATTGGAACTTCAGCTTGTGTATCAGTCCTTCCAATTCTGTGGTCTCCTGATAGAAATGCATAACATGGATTTCATTATGAGGAAATACCAGACCAATACCAATTGTAGGACCCTCTGCAAAATAACTAACTGGTAATCTTCAAAAGTTCTTAAGTTCAAAGAAGTCAAGGACAGGTTGAAGAACTGATTTTTAGATTAGAGGAGACTAAAGAGACAGGAAACTAAAAGCAGTGCAGGAACCTGGACTGAACTTGGGGCAAAAGGATAGTTATAAAGGGCATGACTGAAACAACTGTGAAATTAAAATGCCCATAGATTAGGTCAGGCACTGGCAAACCGCATGCTCCTCTGGCCAAATCCAGCCCACTAGTTTTGTATGGCTTGCAAGCTAAGAATGGTTTTCACAATAAAAAGAAAAATTTGTGGTGAAGAATGTAACATAAAATTTACCATTCTGAACATTTTTAAGTGTGTTTTTTTTTTCTTAGTTGCTAGGTTTGAGACCCCATGGCCTGTAGCCCTTCAGGCTCCTCTGTCCATGGAATTTTCCAGGCAAGAATAGTAGAGTGAGTCTCCATTTCCTACTCCAGGAGAGCTTCCAGACCCAGGGATTGAACCTGCATCTCTTGCACCTCCTGCATTCTTTATCACTGTGCCACTTGGGAGGCCATTTTAAATATATGGTTCATGTTATTATGTAATAGATCTCTAGAACTTTTTCTAGAAAAAAAAAAACTGAACCTCTGTGCCCACTGAACAATTCCCTACCCCCCTCTCCCCCAAAACACTGGCAACCACAATTCTGTTTTTTATTTCTATGAGTTTGACAGTTTTAGATGGCTTATATAAGTGACATCATACAATGTTTATCTTTTTCTGAGTAGCTTATATCACTTAATGTTCTCAAGGTTTATCCATGTTGTAGCATGTCATAGGATTTCTTTTTTTTAGGTTGTATAATATTTCATTGTATGTACTTATCACTTTTTCTTAGATTGTAATTAATTTTACTTTTTATTTTTTAAGGAATTTACATTGGAGTAATGTTGATTTACCATGGTACGTTAGCTTCAGGCGTACAGCAAAGTGATCAACTTATACATATTTATGTATCTAGTCTTTTCAGATTCTTTTCCCATATAGGTTATTAGAGAGTACTGAGTGTTACCTGTGCTATAAGTAGGTCCTTGTTGATTATCTATTTTATATATAGCAGTGTATGTATGGGAGCTTCCCAGGTGACTCAGAGGTAAAGAATCCACCTACCAATGCAAGAGATGCAGGAAACTTGGGTTCGACCCCTGGGTCAGGAAGACCCCCTGGAGGAGGAAATGGCAACCTCTTCCAGTATCCTTGCCTGAAAAATCCCATGGAGAGAGTAGCTGCTCTGCGAGTCCATGGGGTCACAAAAAGCTGCACATGGCTGAGTGGCTGAGTGACTGAGCACACGCAGAGTGTACGCATGTTAATCCCAGCCTCCTGGTTTATCCCCCCAGCAGTTTTCCCCTGTGGTGACATAAATGTGTTTCCTAAGTCTGTGTTTTGTAAATGAGTTCATTTGTATCACTGCATTAGATACCATACGTAAGTGATATCATGACATTTGTGTTTCTCTGTCTGACATTCACAGAGTATGGTAATCTCTAGGTCCATCCGTGCCGCTGCAAAGGGCATTATTTCATTCTTTCTTATGGTTGAGTAGTGTTCCATTGTATACATGCACCACAGCTTTACCCAATCATCTGTCAATGGACATTTAGGTTGCTTTCTAAATCTCTTGGCTATTGCAAATAGTGCTGCAAAGAACATTGGGATGCCTGTATCTTTTCGAATTATGGTATTCTCTGGATATATGCCCAGGAGTGGGATTGCTGGATCATACGGTAGCTCTATTTTCAGTTTTTTAAGGAAACTCCTTACTGTTCTCTATAGTGGTTGCACCAATTTACATTCCCACCAACAGTGTAGGAGGGTTCTTTTAAGGCATTTTTCACTGTCAAGAATTAGAAGACTCCCCAAGAGAAAATGCAGACAAATGATTAAAGAGATTCAGGAGGGAAATGTGAGAGCAACAGGACAACAGCAAACTTGTTTCAAATTTTCACTCAGATAACTAGAAAATACAGATTATAGCCTGTTACTATTATAGAGATTACTATAGGTCACCTTTCAGTGAGAACCTTTGATGTATGCACCTGACTCATAAGAAAACTTGGTCCCAGAGTAAGTATAAGGAAGGAAGAGAGGAATGAAGGGAGAAAGGACAAAGGGAGGGATGGAAAGAAGGAGAAACAGAGGAAAGGAGTCAAAAAGAGGAAAGAAAAGAGAAATTACCCCAAATTTTGGAAGGCAAGGAGGCAGGATTCAGAGGCATTGCAAAACTGCCCTAACTTCTCATGTCATAGAAGGAAATCTGTCCCAAAGCTCTTTTAGTTTATTTGAAAGCAAAAACTTTGGGTGAAGGCAAATTATTATTTTTATTTATTTATTTTTTGACTACAGAGTGTGGCATGTGGGGTCTTTGTTCCACGGATCAAACCCACACCCCCTGTACTGGAAGGCAGACTCTTAACCACTGGACCACCAGGGTTAAGATAAATTGCCTAAAGGCAAATTATCTTTAGAATGCTCATGCTGTTGAGATTTGAAATGACCAGTGATACAGAGTTCACAAATTATACAGTAACACTTTGTTAACATAAATTGCTACGGTATTTTTGTGACCAGGCATTTGCTGAATGAAAGAAACATAATTTAAATTGGGAGCCTCCCTGTAGTTCTAGTCAAGTTCAGGCAGAAGCTCTCTGAATCAGCCTCTGACATGGCAAGAAATTAAAGAATCAATCAAGAATTCATTGTTATTTGGTTAACCTTAACCAAAGACTATTTTTTTTCTTTTTAATCACCCTTGTCTTCTTCATTTGCTTGTTTTAAATTGTAAGTATATGGACAAAAATTTTTATTTTTCTCATTGAAGACTATGGATCTGAAGGCTGGTTTGGCCTCTTACTTGCTGTGCACCTTTGGATAAATCACATCTTTTCTCCAGATCATACAAATCTGTTCCTGTTCCTGACAGAGTTGTGACACAATGTACATGGAAACAACCTCCAACTTCAAAGTGAAAGTGTGTGTGTGTGAAAGTGTTAGTCGCTCAGTCGTGTCTGACTCTTTGCGACCCCACGAACAGGCTCCTCTGTCTGTGGGATTCTCCAGGCAAGAATACTGGAGTGGGTAGCCATTTCTTTCTCCAGGGGATCTTCCCAACCCTGGTCTCCTGCACTGCAGGCAGATTCTTTACTGTCTGAGCCACAGGGAAGCCCTCCAACCTCAAAGGGCTGTACAAGTAATTATTCATAACATAAGACCAAAGTGATCTGTGATAAAAACAAACAGTCAAAACATGCCCGCTTTCTGGGAAAGGCAGGGACGGCTGATCCTATTCAGATTTCCTCCATTTTCCCCTCCAGATCCACTCTCCAGCTGGTTCCTCACAAGTTCAGCTCCTTTCTCAAGCTTCTGCTTGGTTTGGGTGGGTCTGGTGATGATTCTCCCTGTATTACTTAGGGCTGGCTGTGTCGTTCTGACAAAAAGCCACAGCTCTTTCAGACAGCTGCTGGGCAATGCCCCACCTCCTCCCCGACTCCTTTGGGCCCAAAGGGTCTTCCCAGGCCCCAGTTGGTTCCCCTTTTCCCTGCATGTTGCCCTTTGGGTGGGTAAGCTGTCTGACTCCTCTTAGGAGGCTGTGAGCGCGCATCGTCGCTCAGCCGTGCTCAGCCCCTCAGTTGTATCCGACTTTGGTGAGCCCACGGACTGTAAACCGCCAGGCTCCTCTGTCTGTGGGATTTCCCACGCAAGAATCCTGGAGTGGGTTGCCATTTCCTTCTCTAGGAGATCTTCCCCACCCAGGAATTGAACTCGTGTCTTCTGCATCTCCTACATTTGCAGGCAGATTCTTTACCACTGAGCCACCTGGCAAGCCCAACATGGATAGAAAAAGAAATTTTTAAAAAAGCTATTTTAGACAAATGGTTTAAATTAACAAAACCAGGAAAAGGAACCATTCCCAAAGATATATGGATGCAAATGACATCTTGACATGTCACCATTGTGGAGAAATATGTACACCGTATTTCTCAACCCACTTTGCACTCTGAACTGTGAACAAGCAAACAAACAGAAACCCAAGGTCCTCACCCCACACACTTCTTTTATTTACCCTGAATACTGTTAGTGCCAAAATTAATGAATGCTGAATTTTTCCTGTAAGTTACTCTTTGATATAACTCCATCCTTAGCATTTTTCAATGCTGAATTTTTTGCAAATTTGCAACATTCATGGCTATTACAATCATGTGACAAAATACATTTTTCCATTAAGAACATACTAGTTGTAAACTTGGGAATGTTGGCAATCTTGTAATTTTCTTTTCATTTAAATGTCCAGGGTGTTTTTTAATGAACCAGCCCTTTCAAAGTTTGTACTTTTTAAAAACATTTCTATTGCAATCTATGCTTTTTTCCTGTTTGATTCCAAATCATCCTTTCACAGTAAGAATTCAAAATCCCATGTTTTAAATAAAAGGAGATAAAATTCTTGACTTTATTAAGTAAGCATAAATATAGAGAAGAATAAAAATTTGGCTAAATAATTAAGGCGATTAAAGAGATGATGATATCTTTTAAATTAGTCAGTCTTAAGGTTTATCTTAAGTCTATCAGAATCACCTGTGAGGCTGGTTAAAAATAAACATCAAGCCCCTTCCAAACCTGGAGGGTCAGAGTCTGCAGTGATCTAAATCATTACAGACTCCCACCATTCTATGTCATTATAATATCTAATGTTCTCATCTGTGAAATGGGAATAGCATCATAGAATTGTGAGGGTTAATTGGGATAAGGTATATAAAGCACTTAGAGCTGTTCTTAATGCACAGTAAGTACTATAGGAGTATAGCTATTCTTATTTTTGTCCAGAGACAATTCTCTATGTTTCTGCTCGGCTTGCGAGCAGAGGCACTGACCACTTTTGTTCTGGCCCATTTTCTCCAGGATGTTTTTGTAGCAAACGGCCTTGGAAGATATAGTGTCTCCCTCCAGAGCAGGGGGTAGGTTGGTTTTCTATCTAGTGAAATGATGTTTCCTTTTGGTGCAAATGTCTTTTGTAAAAGATTTGGGCTCCCTAAGTCCAGAGCTTCTCAGTGGAAATGCAAATCCTCTGCAAGCCTGGCCTTCACATGGGCCCCTCTGTCTTGTCTCTGTGAACTTGGGGTTGCAAGAGGAAATCAACACGAACACGAACTGCATGCTGCTTGCTGTGCCGTGAGTAATAAAGTTCTTCATCTCTGACCTAAGAGTTTTGTGTCTTCCACCATCTGTGTGGCAGGGTAACCAGCTTGCAAAGGGAGTTAAAAATCTCAGGCCCTTCACAGTTCCTGATAATTCTAGAGTACAGAACATGCATTTGTGTTTAAAGAAGTGCAATGTGGCAAGCAAAAGTAATTTAATTAAATTAATTTAAAAATAATTTCATGGAATTCCCTGGTGGTCCCATGGCTAGGACTCCATGCTTTCAGTGCTGAAAAGAAGTAATTTTACTTTTCACTCCCATTTCTAGATGAATATTTGAAAGGATTCAATTCATAATTTTCTTATTGAAAAACCACAGCATCATCCAGCCTCTCCCAAATGTAACCACAGTCCCCATCTTATCTTCTGGTTTGAAGGCTACTGTTAATGACTCTTGGAATCTAAATCCACCTGGCCATTATTCATAACCACTTATCAGTGGCCAAATGGTACAGCTGCAGAAGGTTTGAAGAGAATTTGCATTTCTGAACTTCCTCTGGGATATCAGTTGACCCCTTGAATTCCATGACCATTCCAGCATGTGATGCACAGTTTGCAGCACCTTCCTCCAGAGCATCTCATTTCATAGCAAATAAAGTTTTGTCCTGTTGTTTCCTCAACCCACTCAATGCCACTGACATCTTGATGGTTGACTCGTTTCTAAGAGAATATAGGCCACCCAGGAGGACATCTAGGAAAGTCTCCAGAGAGGCAAATACTATTCGAAGAATGATGACTGGTACCAGCTCTAGAGGGCTTCCCTGGTGGTGCTAGTGGTAAAGAACCCGCTTGCCAATGCAGGAGACATAGAAACGCGGGTTTGATCCCTGGATTGGGAAGAGTCCCTGTAGACTCTTCTCCACCTTTGCATCTCCTTACCTTCGCATGGCCATGGGACAACCTCATTCTGCCTGTGTCCCACAAGCTCCAGGCTGGCCTGCCCTAATTCTACATACCTGGGTGTAGGGTTTAATTGCAAGTTCCTGTTTCTCTTGTCAGATGCCATCTGACAGAGGATGAGATGGTTGGATGGCATCACCATCTCGATGGACATGACTTTGAGCAAGGTCCAGGAGTTGATGACGGACAGGGAAGCTTGGCGTGCTGCAGTCCATGGGGTTGCAAAAAGTTGGACATGACTGAGCAACTGAACAGAACTGAACCGACCCATTTCTCTGCCCAATTACTGCATACTCAGCTAGAAGCTTTTGGCTAGGAAAAAATGATTCAGTAAGAAAGCGGTCTATATTCTTTGATCTTTCTGAAAGACCTGGGAGAATAAGCATCTCTTCATTGGATTCTTATAGCAGAGGTTGAAGGTTCTACCTGGACACATTTGGACATGCCTGTTTTGGGCGAGACTGAAATGCATTGCTGGTATTTTTTACTAATGCTCTCAGCCACACTTGTCAGGATTGTTGAAAAGTTTCCTACCAAGAAAGGAACAAGCAATAAGGAGTTGGCAGAGCACAAAGCTCAATTTTAATATCCTTATTAAGGATCCTTTATGGGTTTCTAATTTATGTGTTTTTTTTTTTTTTTTTGGGTCATGCCTCATGGCTTGACGGATCTTAGTTCCCCAGCCAGGGGCTGAACCGGACCTCCAGCAATGAAAGTACAGGCTCCTAACTACTGGACTGAGAAGGAATTCCTTTATGTGCTCATCTTTCCCTGGTTTTGACATTTGGGCCTTTTATTACTATAATCACAGTGGACATTAATTTTTAGTCCACTTCAGTTAAGATTCCAACATGCTCCATAATAATTATTCCCTGGCAAATTCCTTCAGCTTCTTTGCTTCTTTCTTCATCAACTACCTTGGCATAAATTTCTGAATCAATGCAACTACTGACTTTTGCATTTCTTCCCATGAACAGTTGAACATTTTGTGACAAACCACACAACCAGACTAGCTGGTTTTACTTTCATTATCACAGACAATGTGTATGCACACTCAACCCTGCCCAGCAACTCCAGGATTCTCCATTAAGCTTGCTTTCTCACACACTGTGGTTACAACTTAATATTTTCATTTCTATTCTCACACCTCAGCCCTCAAGAGATACTCTTACCTTATGCTTCATTGAGAAAATAGAAGCCATTAGACTGGAGACCTTGTCTTTTCAAGGTCAAAGCTACCAACTTCTCTGCATCTACACCCATTTTTTCTTTTCTTCCTGCAATGAAGGAGAAAGTGTCTCTCCTCCCTCAAAAGGTTACTGTAATACTTGGATCTCAAATCTTCTAACCTTCTTAGGCTTATTTGGATTGTTTCTTTTCTCCGGCATAGCCAACGTCTTCTGTATCAACTTGAAGCTGTTCACTGCAAATAAAGAGACAGAAACAACTTGTAGACTAAAATCTCCTCTGCCCGAGATCTGGAGCCAGACACCTGAGTGGAGTTTATGCTAATCACATGTCCTTAAGCTTCCTGTGTAAAACCTTATTATAGAGAATCCTTATGAAATGGCTGTCTGCCTAACTCGCACATTATTTAAGTTAAAAGTAAATGTGTTAGCCTGCACACTGGAGATTTTTCTTTGCAAATCTTTCTCCTCCCTTTAAAAATGAAGCCAAACACCAGTGTTCAGATTGTGTGTTTGGCTCAAAATCCTCTTAACCCCCATCTCATTACGTGTATGCCAGGGGAATGGGCATTGGAACCATGTTTAGTTTCTCCTTTGTCTAACTTACCAATCAGAGAGTCTTATCTTCTCTTTGTAGATGTTTGGTTTTAAAAAGTGATTCAAAAAAAAAAGTGATTCATTCAGGGACTTCCCTAGTGGCCCAGCGGCTAAGGCTTTGCACTCCCAATGAAGGGGGGCCTGGGTTCGATCCTTGATTAGGGAACTACATCCCACATGTCTCAACAAGTGTTCACACACTGCAACTAAAGATCCTATATGCCACAACTGAGACCCGGCACAGACAAATACATAAAAATAAATGTATTTTTAAAAACTATGTCATTCATTAACTCTGAAGGAAGGCTAAGAAGAATTGGAACCATTATAAATTGCAGAGTTTAGCCATTAGACACCTGTACCAGACTGTGCAGGGGTGGGTAGCATTCTTTATGGATGATTTTGCAATTGATGTAACCTCTGCTGGATGCACTGGAACCAGTTGGAATGATGTGGAATCAGGATGGGTTCTCTCTAGACTCTCTGCTCAACCAGATTCTATCTGTGGCTCTCTAGTGGTCAGCAAGTAAGCAGCTGGCTTCTGTCTCCCTGATGACCTAGTGGGTCAAGGATATAAACCCACTAGGAGAGGACTGTGTGAGTTGTGTGAGTTTTCCATTTGCTCTAAATAAGAATGCTGGAGGAGTGGGAGAATTGTAAATGAGTTTCTCCGCAGAAGTGACTGAGTGGGCTGGACAGCAAAGGGCAAGTGAGTGTGAAAAAAAAGGAACGAATATTCTCAGAATCTCCTCCCCACCCCATTCTTCAATTGGATGACTGATGGAAGAGAAAGAAACAGATATTAACTCTTTTTAAAAAGGAAGCATATATCAAGGGAGCAGAAGAGAGGTTATACTCGTACCAGTCTGACAAAATTTATAAACTGGATTGGCAATGAAACTTATGATGTTCCAACTACATAAACCAACTCACTCACACTAGCAGGCCTCTGTGCTAGAGACAAAACCAAAAGAAAGTTGAAGAGCAATGCTTGCTTTTAGTTAGCCACCCTAACCCTAGTTTAAAATTTTAAAAAATAATCTTGTAGTATTGGTTCCGTGCCTTATAAATATAGTGAACCTTAAAATACTGCAATAGCCCAAAGTTATATACAGAATGGTTGTTTTTCACCTATTGATTTGCGAGTGTGTAGGTTGTGACTCTTGCTCACTCAATACAGTCAACTTTTAGGCCAAGCAGGTCAATGGAAGTATGAAGAAAGTATACTCAGTTTGAATGGGAAGACCTTTCAAAAATCTTATGCCCAGAAATTACAATAAGAGGTCTTCTCTCATTTCAGGTAAGTGGAGATTATAGCTACATGTGCACTGGTCTGTGAGGTTTGGTCAGCCAATTAGTAGTCACCCAGCACAGGTGTACAAATGTCGGGTTATCTTAGGTGTATGAATTATGACAACCGTATTGTTCTAGAAGAACAGTGCAGATCCATTAGGCTAAAATTTATGATTAGAGCAGTTTTTATCTTTATTGTTTTGCCATTGGATATGTAGACAAAGCCAATTCACTCCAAATTATTTTACCCAGATTATTTGCCTTGTAGGTTAATCAATTTAGTCATCATTCAGGAAATACCCACTGAATGCTAATTATGTACAAGGCATTATGGAAATATAAAGAGTTACAAGTCATGGCCTTAATACTTACTTACAGACATTTTTAGAGCAGCTTGCTGCTGCTGCTGCTGCTGCTAAGTCTCTTCAGTCATGTCCGACTCTGTGCGACCCCACAGACAGCAGCCCACCAGGCTCCGCCGTCCCTGGGATTCTCCAGGCAAGAAAGAACACTGGAGTGGGTTGCCATTTCCTTCTCCGTTAGAGCAGCTTAGTCCACAAAAAATTGAGGGGAAGGTACGGAGATTTTCCATATGCCTTTTCCCCCACATATGCATAGTCTCCTCCATTATCAACATCCCCCTACCAGAGTGGGATATTTGTTACAACTGACGAATCTACATTGACACATCACAATAGCCAAAGTGCTTAGTTTACATTAGGGCTCCTTCATTCCTCTAAAGCATTCTATTTGTTTGGACGAACATATAATGACATGTATCCATCATTATTATATCATACACAGTATTTTCATTGCCCTAAAAATCCTCTGTGCTTTGCTTAATCATCCCTCTGTCTCCCAATCCCTCTCAATCACTGATTATTTTTACTGTCTCCATAGTTTTGCCTTTTCCAGAATGTCATATAATTGGAATTATATATTATGTAGCCTTTTCAAATTGGTTTCTTTCACTTAGTAATATGCATTTAAGTTTCCTCTCTGTCTTGATAGCTCATTTCTTTTTAACCCTGAATAATATTCCATTGCCTGGATGTACCTTAATTATCTATTCACTGCGGGACAAACTTGGCGCTTCGAAGTTTGGGTAATTATGAATAAAGCTGCTATAAACGACTTTATGCAGCTTTTTGTGTAGACACATTTGAACCCTTTGGGTAAATACCAGGGAATGCAACTGCTGAACTGTACGATAAGAGTAAGTTTAGTTTTTTAAGAAATGCCAAACTATCTTCCTAAGTGACTACCTTTTTTGCATTTCCACCAGCAGTGAATGAGAACTCCCACTGCTGAATTTGAGCAAGAATGGATACATATATATATGTATGACTGAGTCCCTTTACCATTCACCTGAAACTATCACAATATTGTTAACTGACTATACCCCAAGTTTAAAAAATAAATAAAAATAATTCTCACTTAAAACAAAAAACTACCATTGTTCCACATCCTGCTCAGTATTCAGTGTTGTCAGTGTTCCAGATTTTAGCCTTCCCAGTAGACGTGTAGTGACATCTCATTTTTGTTTGGTTGGTTGTTTTAGTTGTGGCATGTGGGATCTAGTTCCCTGACCAAGGATGAACCTGGGCCCCATGCGTTGGGAGCATGGAATCTTAGCCACTGGACCACCAGGGAAGTCTCCTCATTGTCATTTCAAATTGCATTTCACTGATTACATATGATGTGGAACATCTTTTCATATATTTATTTGCCATCTGCATATGTTCTTTGGTAATGTTGGTGATGGACAGGGAGGCCTGGCGTGCTGCGGCTCATGGGATCGCAAAGAGTCGGACACAACTGAGATACTGAACTGAACTGAACTGAGTCTCTTAGGATTTTTGGTCCATCTTTTAATCAGGCCTTTCCTTTCCTCACTGCTGAGTTTTAAGAGTTCTTCTGTGTATTCCAACGGTTCTTTATCAAGTGCATCTTTTGCAAATATTTTCTCCCATCTGCGGCTTGTATTCTCATCCTCTGGACACTGTCTTTCACAAAGCAGAAGTTTTTAAATTTTAATGAAGTCCAGCTTCTCAATTATTTCTTTCATGGATTGTGCTTTTGGTGGTGTGTTGTTAAATTGACCAACATACTCAATTGAGTCAGCTTTTTGATCTGTGATTTTAGTTTTAAAACATATATGCATTGCAGCATTTTTTTTCCTTCATTTGGAGAAGAAAGATTTTGAGACTTCTTGCATGTGCATGAATTAACTGTGCATGTACTTACAGATTTGCAAAAGTTACTATTAATAAAGACTTTTCTTTTGGAGGGCTTCCCTGGTGGCTCAGCTGGTAAAGAATCCTCCTGCAATGCAGGAGACCTGGGTTTGATCCCTGGGTTGGGAAGGTCCCCTGGAGAAGGGAATGGCTACCCACTCCAGTATTCTGGCCTGGAGAATTCCATGGACTATATAGTCCATGGGGTCACAAAGAGTCAGGCATGACTGAGCAACTTTCGCTTTCTCTTTTGGAATAAGCATGTGTGTTTGGTGTGTGGCAAGTTAACATCAAATGAAATAAAGTTAAATTTATGGAAGTTTCAAGTCCATATTGATACCAGAAAATTAATTATATTCCTTATGACTTCCCAATACTGTTTGTTGAAACTTAGAAGTGCTGTAGAGATCAATCTCAGTTATTAGAATCCAAAGTTCATCTGTGATCGAGTTGCTACTCATGAACTCTGTTTTAGGCTATATATCTATTAACTCATGGAGGTCATTTAACTGAAGGTTTTCTGTGAAGAAATCACTGTTTACTATGTTTATTGTTTCTTTTTTTTTTTTATAGAACTCATGAAGAGATACAAGATTTAAAACCCTGGGCACACATAAATAATAAAATGAAATGAACTGGAATGGGTGAATTTAACTCAGATGACCATTATGTTTACTAATTTAACTCAGATGACCATTATGTTTACTACTGTGGGCAAGAACTCCTTAGAAGAAATAGAGTAGCCATCATAGTCAACAAAAGATTCCAAAATGCAGTACTTGGATGCCATCTCAAAAATGATAAAATGATTTCTGTTCATTTCCAAGGCAAACTATTCAATATCACAATAATTCAAGACCAGTAATGCTGAAGAAGCTGAAGTTGAACAGTTCTATGAAGATCTACAAGACCTTCGAGAAACTAACACCCAAAAAAGATGTCCTTTTCATTATAGGGGACTAGAATGCAAAAGCAGGAAGTCAAGAGATGCCTGGAGTAACAGGCAATTTTGGCCTTGGAGTACAAAATGAAGCAGGGCAAAGGCTAACAGAGTATTACCAAGAGAACGCACTGGTCATAGCAAACACCCTCTTCCAACAATACAAGAGAAGACTCTACACATGGACATCACCAGATGGTCAACACCAAAATCAGATTGATTATATTCTTTGCAGCCAAAGATGGAGACGCTCTATACAGTCAGCAAAAACAAGACTGGGAGCTGACTGTAGCTCAGATCATGAACTCCTTATTGCCATATTCAGACTTAAATTGAAGGAAGTAGGGAAAACCACTAGACCATTCAGGTATGACCTAAAACAAATCCCTTACTATTATACAGCAGAAGTGACAAATAGATTCAAGGGATTAGATCTTATAGAGTGCCTGAAGAACTATGGATGGAGGTTCGTGACATTGTACAGGAGGCAGGGATCAAGACAATCCCCAAGAGAAAGAAATGCAAAAGACAAAATGGTTGTCTGAGGAGGCCTTAAAAATAGCTGAGAAAAGAGAAGTGAAAGGCGAAGGAGAAAAGGAAAGATATACCTATTTGAATGCAGAGTTCCAAAGAAAAGCAAGGAGAGATAAGAAAGCCTTCCTCAGTGATCAGTGCAAAGAAAGAGGAAAACAATAGAATGGGAAAGACTAGAGATCTCTTCAAGAAAATTAGAGATACCAAGGGAACATTTCATGCAAAGATGGGCTTAATAAAGGACAGAAATGACAAGGACATAACAGAAGCAGAAGATATTAAGAAAAGGTGGCAAGAGTACACAGAACTATACAAAAATGATCTTCATGACCCAGATAACCATGATAGTGTGATCACTCACCTAGAGCCAGACATCCTGGAATACAAAGTAAAGTGGGCCTTAGGAAGTATCACTACGAACAAAGCTAGTGGAGGTGATGGAATTCCAGCTGAGCTATTTCAAATCTAAAAGATGATGCTGTGAAAGTGTTGCACTCAATATGCCAGCAAATATGGAAAACTCAGCAGTGGCCACAGGACTGGAAAAGGTCAGTCTTCATTCCAATTCCAAAGAAAGGCAATGCCAAAGAATGTTCAAAGTACTGCACAATTGCACTCATCTCACACGCTAGCAAATTAATGCTCAAAAATCCTTCAAGCCAGGCTTCAGCAGTACGAGAACCGTGAACTTTCAGATGTTCAAGCTGGTTTTAGAAAAGGCAGAGGAACCAGAGATCAAATTGCCAACATCCTGTGGATCATCAAAAAAGCAAGAGAGTTCCAGAAAAACATCTACTTCTGCTTTATTGACTATGCCAAAGCCTTTGACTGTGTGGATCACAACAAACTGTGGACAATTCTGAAAGAGATGGGAATACTAGACCACTTTACCTGCCTCCGGAGAAATCTGTATTCAGGTCAAGAAGCAACAGTTAAAACTGGATGTGGAACAACAGACTGGTTCCAAACAGGAAAAGAGTATGTCAAGGCTGTATATTGTCACCCTGCTTATTTTATATGCAGAGTATATCAAGTGAAATGCTGGGCTGGATGAAGCACAAGCTGGAATCAAGATTGCTGGGAGAAATATCAACAACCTCAGATATGCAGATGACACCACCCTTATGGCAGAAAGTGAAGAAGAACTAAAGAGCCTCTTGATGAAAGTGAAAGAGGAGAGTGTAATTGTTGGCTTAAAACTCAATATTCCGAAAACTAAAATAATGGCATCCAGTCCCATCACTTCATGGCAAATAGATGGGGAAAGAATGGAAACAGTGACAGACTTTATTTTTTTTACTCCAAAAATCACTGCAGATGCTCCTTGGAAGAAAAGCTATGACCAACCTAGACAGCATGTTAAAAAACAGAGACATTACTTTGCTAACAAAGGTCTGTCTAGTCAAGGCTATAATTTTTCTGGTAGTCATGTATGGATGTGTGATTTGGACTATAAAGAAAGCTGAGCATCGAAGAATTGATGCTTTTGAACTACGGTGTTGGAGAGGACTCTTGAGAGTCCCTTGGACTGCAAGGAGATCCAACCAGTCCGTCCTAAAGGAAATCAGTCCTGAATATTCATTGGAAGGACTGATGCTGAAGCTGAAACTCTAATACTTTGGCCACCTGATGCAAAGAATTGACTCTTTTGAAGAGACCCTGATGCTGGGAAAGATTAAAAGTGGGAGGAAAAGGGGATGACAGAGGATGAGATGGTTGGATGGCATCACCAACTCAATGGACATGGGTTTGAGCAGGCTCCAGGAGTTGGTAATGGACAGGGAGGCCTGGCGTGCTGCGGTACATGGGGTCACAAACAGTCGGACATGACTGAATGAACTGAACTGAATTGATAGGCTACATCCCAAATCTCCATGTTCAGTTATCTAATTTTGAACTTTGGACTAAAATAAATAGAGTCAAGGCCAGAGATTAATTAGATAAAAAGGATGTTTTGGCTTCAGAGGTAATTCCTTAAGTTATTTAATATTTGTTGACTCAATCCACCCAGAAGATTGTTCTGATTTATTGAACATGTTTTCACCTAAGCAGTTTAGCCACAGGAAGTAATAGATCTTAAACCTCATTCCTTGCCTGGGCTCTATTATAGTATGACGTGAACCAATGAGTGATAAGTCTCCCTGCTTCTTCTATTACAGTTTTGGGAAAGAAAGTCAGGAAGGAAGAAGCTCTGGTCTGTGGACAGGGGTTGTGGGGAAAAAGTTACCAACGGGATAGCCCCCGTGGCTGCAGTTAGTGGTACATCCATTCCTATTGGATCAAGACATAGGGCCTTTTATAATCACTGGTGGATTCAATTAGCTGTTATTGTTTTCTTGTACAGCCCTTATCTGGTTTTGGAATCTATATTATACTAACGTCATAGAATGACTAGGCAAATTTTGAAAGTCTTCTTTTTTTCTTTTTTTGTATCACTTGTTCTTTTCAGGAGAGACAATGTAATGACTTTCAGTTTCCTTAATATTTATACAAGCACCACTTTATGCATTTTATATATTTCTAGGAACTTTAGCACCCCATCTAACTTTTTCAATGTACTATCTATCTGGTGGCCTTCAATATTTTATCCCAGATTCTATTTTATGGAGCTTTCTACAGTGAGAGACAAGAGCATCGTCTACCTGTCTGAGTAGGGTGATTCTGTCCAGGATGTAGCATCCTTAAGACTGGTCTTATCATCTGACCCTGACCTGGCCCTTCTGTGCTTCTCCCAGGCTGCCACCTTTCCTCGGAGTTCTAACCCCAGCTTAGGCATCCTCTTTGAGGACTCTGGCCATGGCTAATAATCAAAAGGAATAAAAAAGAACTCAAAGAGGTATAGGCAAAAGAAGTATTAGATGTATGCCTAATAGGTACAGGATTTCCTTTTGGGGTGATGAAAGGTCTAAGAACTAGATTATTGTGATGGTTGTACAATATTGTGTTGTACTTCATGCCACTGAAGTGTACACTTTAAAATGGTATTCCTGGGGAGGAGCCAAGATGGCGGAGGAGTAGGACGGGGAGACCACTTTCTCTCCTACAAATTCATCAAAAGAGTAACTGAACGCGGAGCAAACTTCGCAAAACAACTTCTGATCGCTAGCTGAGGTCATCAGGCACCCAGAAAAGCAGCCCATTGTCTTCAAAAGGAGGTAGGACAAAATATAAAAGATAAAAAGTGAGACAAAAGAGCTAAGGACGGAGATCTGTCCCAGGAAGGGAGTCTTAATAGAGGACGTTTCCAGACACCGGGAAACCCTCGCACTGGCGGGCCTGGGGGAAGTGTTTGAATCTCGGAGGGCAACCTGACTGGGAGGGAAACAATAAATAAAACTCACAGATTACGAGCCTAAAATCAACTCCCAGCAGAAAATTACCCCAGACACCCGCATCCGCCACCAGCAAGTGGGGGGCGGAACGGAGAGGAGCAGGCGGCATTGCTTGGGGTAGGGTCCAGGCCTGAGTGCCCTGAGGACAATCGGAGGGAGCTTCTGTGAGTTGCCAACTTGAACTGTGGGAGAGCAAAAGAGAGAGAGAAAATTAACCGGCCCGAACACACTGCCGGCCGTTCGCAGAACAAAGGGACCAAGAAAGTCCAGAGAAGAGCTCGCAGGCTGCGGACCGGCCCAGCCCCGCCGGAGGCAGGAGGCGGGCGGGGGGCTAGGGGAAGGGGGCAGGCTTGGCCCCAAGGACCGCATCCCCTGCCGCACTGCAAACAGGCCTCCAGTTTCTAATTAAAGACCTCCTGAGATTCTGGATGGTCGACTTCCGCCGGGAGGGTCGCGGCAAGACACAGGACGCAGGCACCCGACCGGCGCGGGCGGGGACTGGGGCTGGGGACGCCGAGGGCAGAAGGCGCGCGCACCCGACTGGCGCCGGCGGAAACTGAGGCTGGGACCGCGGAAGGCAGTGGGCCCGCCGCACCCGGGGAGAGTGCGCCCGTCAGGCCCCTGGCTGCCTGGACCGCTCTGACGGGGAAGGCACAGAGAGCAGGCGCAGCTTTTTGTTCCGCGCTTTTGTGGAACACCCGAGGGCTGGAACCACGCGCAGCGCGGGGCGCGCTCCCTATAGAGCAGCTGGGAGCCTGAGGAGTGCAGACGGAGAAAGCAGCGCCAGCCCGTCCCGCGGCGCAAGCCCCTCCCCGCAGAGCGACGGAACTAGCTACCTGAATAAGAGTCCACCTCCGCCCGCCTGTGTCAGGGTGGAAATGAGGCTCTGAAGAGAAGGCAAACAGAAGCCAAATAAACAAAGGGAACCGCTTCAGAAGGGACCGGTGCAACAGATTAAAATCCCTGTAGATAACACCGACTACACCAGAAGGGGCCTGTAGATATCCAGAAGTGTAAGCTGGAACGAGGGGCTATCTGAAACTGAGCCGAACCCGCACTGACCGCAACAGCTCCAGAGAAATTCCTAGATATAGTTTTACTTTTTTTTTTTTTTAAGTAAGAAAAAGAAAAAAAAAATTTTTAATTTTTCTTTTTTATTTTCCTTTAAAATTCCCTATTACTCCCCCATTACTCCTTAACTTTCATTTTCATAGATTTTTATGATTTTTTTAATTAGGGAAAAAATTTTCTTTCCTTTCTTTTTTTTTCTTCTTTTTTTTTTCTTTTTATCTTCTACTTTATATTTTTCTTTTTCTCTTATTTCTTTTAAAGTCCTCTAGTACTCCTCTACTACTCCTTAATTTTCATTTTCAATACACTATAACCTTACAAAAAAAAAAAAGAGAAGCCCTATTTTTAAACCGAACTTCGTATTTCTAAAATTTTTTTTGTGTATTTTGGTTTTTGTTTTTAATATAGTATTTTTAAGAGTCTAACCTCTACTCTAGATTTTTAAGCTTTGTTTTTCAGTATATGATATAAATTGTGGACATTTAAGAATCCAATATTCAGTTCCCATTTTTATTCAGGAGTGTGTTGATTACTCTCTCCCAATCTTGACTCTCTGTTTTCTACCTCAGAACACCTCTATTTCCTCCTTTCCCCTTCTCTTCTCAATCCAATTCTGTGACTGTCTGTGGGTGTCTGGGCTACAGAGAACACTCTGGGAACAGACAACTGCGTAGATCTGTCTCTCTCCTCTTGAGTCCCCCTTTTTCTCCTCCTGCTCATCACTATCTCCCTCCTCCCTCTCCTCTTCTTCATGTAACTCTGTGAACCTCTCTGGGTGTCCCTAACAGGGGATAATCTTTTTGCCATTAACCTAGAAGTTTTATTATCAGTGCTGTATAGTTGGAGAAGTCCTGAGACTACAGGAAGAATAAAACTGAAATCCAGAGGCAGGAGACTTAAGCCCAAAACCTGAGAACACCAGAAAACTCCTGACTACATGGAACTTTAAGTAATAAGTGACCGTCCAAAAGCCTCCATACCTACAATGAAACCAACCACCACCCAAGAGCCAATAAGTTTTAGAGCAAGACATACCACGTAAATTCTCCAGCAACGCAGGAACATAGCCCTGAACGTCAACATACAGGCTGCCAAAGGTCACACCTAACACATAGACCCATCTCAAAACTCATTACTGGGCACTCCATTGCTCTCCAAAGAGAAGAAATCAAGTTCCACACACCAGAACACCAACGCAAGCTTCCCTAACCAGGAAACCTTGACAAGCCAATCGTCTAACCCCACCCACTGGGTAAAACCTCCACAATAAAAAGGAACCACAGACCTCCAGAATACAGAAAGCCCACTCCAGACACAGCAATATAAACAAGATGAAAAGGCAAAGAAATACCCAACAGGTAAAGGAACATGAAAAATGCCCACCAAGTCAAACAAAAGAGGAGGAGACAGGGAATCTACCTGAAAAAGAATTTAGAATAATGATAATAAAAATGATCCAAAATCTTGAAAACAAAATGGAGTTACAGATAAATAGCCTGGAGACAAAGATTGAAAAAATGCAAGAAATGTTTAATAAAGACCTAGAAGAAATAAAAAAGAGTCAATTAAAAATGAATAATGCAATGAATGAGATAAAAAACACTCTGGAGGGAACCAAGGGTAGAATAACAGAGACAGAAGATAGGATAAGTGAGGTAGAAGATAAAATGGTGCAAATAAATGAAGCAGAGAGGAAAAAAGAAAAAAGGATCAAAAGAAATGAGGACAACCTCAGGGACCTCTGGGACAATGTGAAATGCCCCAACATTCGAATCATAGGAGTCCCAGAAGAAGAAGACAAAAAGAAAGGCCATGAGAAAATACTCGAGGAGATAATAGCTGAAAACTTCCCTAAAATGGGGAAGGAAATAGCCACCCAAGTCCAAGAAACCCAGAGAGTCCCAAACAGGATAAACCCAAGGCAAAACACCCCAAGACACATATTAATCAAATTAACAAAGATCAAACTCAAAGAACAAATATTAAAAGCAGCAAGGGAAAAACAACAAATAACACACAAAGGGATTCCCATAAGGATAACAGCTGATCTATCAATAGAAACCCTCCAGGCCAGAAGGGAATGGCAGGACATACTTAAAGTAATGAAAGAGAGTAACCTACAACCCAGATTACTGTACCCAGCAAGGATCTCATTCAGATATGAAGGAGAATTCAAAAGCTTTACAGATTAGCAAAAGCTGAGAGAATTCAGCACCACCAAACCAGCTCTTCAAAATGCTAAAGGATCTTCTCTAGACAGGAAATGCAGAAAGGTTGTATAAACGTGAACCCAAAACAACAAAGTAAATGGCAACGGGACCACACCTATCAATAATTACCTTAAATGTAAATGGGTTGAATGCCCCAACCAAAAGACAAAGATTGGCTGAATGGATACAAAAACAAGACCCCTATATATGCTGTCTACAAGAGACCCACCTCAAAACAAGAGACACATACAGACTAAAAGTGAAGGGCTGGAAAAAAATATTTCACGCAAACGGAGACCAAAAGAAAGCAGGAGTCGCAATACTCATATCAGATAAAATAGACTTTCAAATAAAGGCTGTGAAAAGAGACAAAGAAGGACACTACATAATGATCAAAGGATCAATCCAAGAAGAAGATATAACAATTATAAATATATATGCACCCAACATAGGAGCACTGCAATATGTAAGGCAAATGCTAATGAGTATGAAAGAGGAAATTAATAGTAACACAATAATAGTGGGAGACTTTAATACCCCACTCACAACTATGGATAGATCAACTAAACAGAAAATTAACAAGGAAACACAAACCTTAAATGACACAATGGACCAGCTAGACCTAATTGATATCTATAGGACATTTCACCCCAAAACAATCAACTTCACCTTTTTCTCAAGTGCACACGGAACCTTCTCCAGAATAGATCACATCCTGGGCCATAAATCTGGTCTTGGAAAATTCAAAAAAATTGAAATCATTCCAGTCATCTTTTCTGACCACAGTGCAGTAAGATTAGATCTCAATTACAGGAAAAAAATTGTTAAAAATTCAAACATATGGAGGCTAAATAACACACTTCTGAATAACCAACAAATCATAGAAGAAGTCAAAAAAGAAATAAAAATATGTATAGAAATGAATGAAAATGAAAACACAACAACCCAAAACCTATGGGACACTGTAAAAGCACTGCTAAGGGGAAGGTTCATAGCATTACAGGCTTACATCAAGAAACAAGAAAAAAGCCAAATAAATAACCTAACTCTACACCTAAAGCAATTAGAGAAGGAAGAAATGAAGAACCCCAGGGTTAGCAGAAGAAAAGAAATCTTAAAACTCAGGGCAGAAATAAATGCAAAAGAAACTAAAGAGACCATAGCAAAAATCAACAAAGCTAAAAGCTGGTTTTTTGAAAAAATAAACAAAACTGACAAACCATTAGCAAGACTCATTAAGAAACAAAGAGAGAAGAACCAAATTAACAAAATTAGAAATGAAAATGGAGAGATCACAACAGACAACACTGAAATACAAAGGATCATAAGAGACTACTACCAGCAGCTCTATGCCAATAAAATGGACAACTTGGAAGAAATGGACAAATTCTTAGAAAAGTATAACTTTCCAAAACTGAACCAGGAAGAAATAGAAGATCTTAACAGACCCATCACAAGCAAGGAAATCGAAACTGTAATCAAAAATCTTCCAGCAAACAAAAGCCCAGGACCAGATGGCTTCATAGCTGAATTCTACCAAAAATTTAGAGAAGAGCTAACACCTATCTTACTCAAACTCTTCCAGAAAATTGCAGATGAAGGTAAGCTTCCAAACTCATTCTATGAGGCCACCATCACCCTAATTCCAAAACCAGACAAAGATGCCACCAAAAAAGAAAACTACAGGCCAATATCACTGATGAACATAGATGCAAAAATCCTTAACAAAATTCTAGCAAACAGAATTCAACAACATATTAAAAAAATCATACACCATGACCAAGTGGGCTTTATCCCAGGAATGCAAGGATTCTTTAATATCCGCAAATCAATCAATGTAATACACCACATTAACAAATTGAAAGATAAAAACCATATGATTATCTCAATAGATGCAGAGAAAGCCTTTGACAAAATTCAACACTCATTTATGGTTAAAACTCTCCAAAAAGCAGGAATAGAAGGAACATACCTCAACATAATAAAAGCTATATATGACAAACCCACAGCAAGCATCACCCTCAATGGTGAAAAATTGAAAGCATTTCCCCTGAAATCAGGAACAAGACAAGGGTGCCCACTCTCACCACTACTATTCAACATAGTGTTGGAAGTTCTGGCCACAGCAATCAGAGCAGAAAAAGAAGTAAAAGCAATCCAGATAGGAAAAGAAGAAGTGAAACTCTCACTGTTTGCAGATGACATGATCCTCTACATAGAAAACCCTAAAGACTCTACCAGAAAATTACTAGAGCTAATCAACGAATATAGTAAAGTTGCAGGATATAAAATTAACACACAGAAATCCCTTGCATTCCTATATACTAACAATGAAAAAACAGAAAGAGAAATTAAGGAAACAATACCATTCACCATTGCAACAAAAAGAATAAAATACTTAGGAATATATCTACCTAAAGAAACATAAGACCTATACATAGAAAACTATAAAACACTGATGAAAGAAATCAAAGAGGACACAAACAGATGGAGAAACATACCGTGTTCATGGATTGGAAGAATCAATATTGTCAAAATGGCTATTCTACCCAAAGCAATCTATAGATTCAATGCAATCCCTATCAAGCTACCAACGGTATTTTTCACAGAACTAGAACAAATAATTTCACAATTTAATGGAAATACAAAAAACCTCGAATAGCCAAAGTAATCTTGAGAAAGAAGAATGGAACTGGAGGAATCAACCTGCCTGACTTCAGACTATACTACAAAGCCACAGTCATCAAGACAGTATGGTACTGGCACAAAGACAGAAATATAGATCAATGGAACAGAATAGAATGCCCAGAGATAAATCCACGAACCTATGGACACCTTATCTTTGACAAAGGAGGCAAGGATATACAATGGAAAAAAGACAACCTCTTTAACAAGTGGTGCTGGGAAAACTGGTCAACCACTTGTAAAAGAATGAAACTAGAACACTTTCTAACACCATACACAAAAGTAAACTCAAAATGGATTAAAAATCTAAATTTAAGACCAGAAACTATAAAACTCCTAGAGGAGAACATAGGCAAAACACTCTCCGACATAAATCACAGCAAGATCCTCTATGACCCACCTCCCAGAATGTTGGAAATAAAAGCAAAACTAAACAAATGGGACCTAATGAAACTTAAAAGCTTTTGCACTACAAAGGAAACTATAAGTAAGGTGAAAAGACAGCCCTCAGATTGGGAGAAAATAATAGCAAATGAAGAAACAGACAAAGGATTAATCTCAAAAATATACAAGCAACTCCTGCAGCTCAATTCCAGAAAAATAAATGACCCAATCAAAAAATGGGCCAAAGAACTAAACAGACATTTCTCCAAAGAAGACATACAGATGGCTAACAAACACATGAAAAGATGCTCAACATCACTCATTATTAGAGAAATGCAAATCAAAACCACAATGAGGTACCATTACACGCCAGTTAGGATGGCTGCTATCCAAAAGTCTACAAGCAGTCAATGCTGGAGAGGTTGTGGAGAAAAGGGAACCCTCTTACACTGTTGGTGGGAATGCAAACTAGTACAGCCGCTATGGAAAACAGTGTGGAGATTTCTTAAAAAACTGGAAATAGAACTGCCATATGACCCAGCAATCCCACTTCTGGGCATACACACTGAGGAAACCAGATCTGAAAGAGACACGTGCACCCCAATGTTCATCGCAGCACTGTTTATAATAGCCAGGACATGGAAGCAACCTAGATGCCCATCAGCAGATGAATGGATAAGGAAGCTGTGATACATATACACCATGGAATATTACTCAGCCATTAAAAAGAATTCATTTGAACCAGTCCTAATGAGATGGATGAAACTGGAGCCCATTATACAGAGTGAAGTAAGCCAGAAAGATAAAGAACATTACAGCATACTAACACATATATATGGAATTTAGAAAGATGGTAACGATAACCCTATATGCAAAACAGAAAAGGAGACACAGAAATACAGAACAGACTTTTGAACTCTGTGGGAGAATGTGAGGGTGGGATATTTCAAAAGAACAGCATGTATACTATCTATGGTGAAACAGATCACCAGCCCAGGTGGGATGCATGAGACAAGTGCTCAGGCCTGGTGTACTGGGAAGACCCAGAGGAATCGGGTGGAGAGGGAGGTGGGAGGGGGGATTGGGATGGGGAATACGTGTAACTCTATGGCTGATTCATATCAATGTATGACAAAACCCACTGAAATGTTGTGAAGTAATTAGCTTCCAACTAATAAAAAAATAAAAAATAAAATAAAATGGTATTCCTGAAACTAATATTGCATGTCAATTAGTCATCAATATTAAGTACATACATATATATATATATATATACATTGGGCTTCTCTGGTAGTTCAGACTGAAAAGAATCCACCTGAAATGTAGAAGACCAGAGTTCAATGCCTTGGTTGGGAAGATCCCCTGGAGAAGGGACTGGCTACCCACTCCAGTATTCTTGCCTGGAGAATTCCATGGACAGAGGAGCCTAGCGGGCCACAGTCCATGAGGTCGCAAAGAGTCGGACACGACTGAGCGACTAACACTTCACTTCCAAATATACATAATACAATTTACTGTCTGAACCAGTGTATGTATATAAGTAGTGTGTTAGTCACTCAGAGCCTGCCAGGCTCTCTGTGTATGGGATTCTCCAGGCAAGAATACTGGAGTGGGTAGCCAGTCCCTTCTCCAGGGGATATTCCTGACCCAGGGATTGAACCCAGGTCTCCCACATTGCAGGTGGATTCTTTACCACAATAAAAAAAAATTAATCTCAGACTTGGGGCAAGAGCCTCCTCTGAGTTTCGAAGGTCCTTATTCATTCTCTTTCCCCTCAGGTCCAAGGGTAGTAGCTACCTTTTGCATTTATTATTTAAGTTTTTTTCTTGTTTATAAATGTAACATAAAATCTACCACTTTATCCATTTTGAGGAGTACACACACTTCTAGAGGTTGTGAGCTGAAACTAAGTTGTCAGCAGGGTTGGTTCCTTCTGGTCTTCCCAGGTGGCTCAGTGGTAAAGGATCTGCCCCAATGCAGTAGATGCAAGAGACACGCCTGCAGCCCCTGGGTGGGGAAGATCCCCTGGAAACTAACTCCCGTATTCTTGCCTGGAAAATTCCAAGGACAGGGAAGACAGCCCGTGGGGCCACAAAGAGTTGGACATGACCGAGCGGCTGCGTGACTGACTTGGTTCCTGCCGGGGCTTCTGAGGGAGGATCTTCTCCAGGCCTTTCTCCCAGCTCTTGGTGGTCACTGGTGATCCTCAGGGTTCCCTGCCTTATGCCGGCATCATTACTCCAATTTCTGCTTCTGCCTCCACATGGTTGTCTTCCCTGTGTGTGCATCTCTGTTTTCTCTTCTTATTCAGTGACTTCATTTTCATTGATTACATCTTCAAAGACCCTATTTCCAACTAAAGTCATATTCCCTGGTATCAGAGGTTAGGACGTGAACATATCTTTTTGGGGAGGACACAATTCAACCCACGGCAGGAGCCATCACTAAGGTGGTGACAAAGAAAACTGGGGCCACACGGTTTGCACCAAGTCTGCACACAGATCTGTTTACTTTCAGAGGAAAAAAAAAAAGTCTTCTTTTCCTTTTCCAGCCTTGCAGTGTGCTTCAAGCACCCTCTGTTGGCAGAGTTTAACATCCAGCTAGCTGGGAACACGGCAATGCAGTTTGCAGAGTACTGTATTCTAGGGTGGAGGCAACACATCTGGAACAGCCACAGGCTAAAGTTCTGCCTGCTTTGAAGGGAGCCTTCCCTATGTTAGTTTTATCTTGACCATGGAGTTCAAAATCAGCTGTGGGACTATAACCTGGGAAGGAAAGAGTCCAAATAGAGGAGGTGCTTAGGATAGATCTGGTAGGATACAGTGGGTGGGAGGGTCTTGAAGTGGGAGAGGGATGATATTTTAGGCAGAAGGACCAGTATGAACAGAAGCAGGGTGTGTGATGGAATAGATTGTTAAAGAATCCTGAAGGCCATGCTAAGGTATTTGAATGCTAATCTGAGGGTGAACAGCAATATGACCAAATTTGTAATTAGAAAATGTCCCTTATCTCCAGGCAGCATGGGAACTCCTTCCATTTGGAAGGAGACCCTGAGCAGGTACCAATGAGCAATGAGCTTCTACAGGAGGAATGTACATAAAGTAGACTGGGAAACCTGCATAGCTGAAGAGTCTGATAGGAGGCAAGGTTCAATAAGAATCATCACATGTTTCAAGTATGGAAACAACACGATCCGATGTGCATGTGGCTGGCATCTCAAACACAACATGTCTCGAATGAATGCATCATCTTACACTGTAAGGTTACTTTCCTTCTGTGTTCCTAATTTCAGGAATGGTACCTGGTTTCTTAAACCTAAGTGTTATCAGGACTCATTCCCCTTCTTCACTCTTCCATAATAATAATAAAAAAAAAAACCTGCCCATTTTTTCTTCATAAATGGGTCTCCACTTTTCTCCATTCTTTGTCCATCCTTGGTGCTACCATCTTTAAATATCCCTGTAGCATCGCTTGCTTGGATTGATAACTATCTCATAACAGTATGCCTAACATCTTCGAGTTCATTTTCTCAGGCAGAATAATTGTTCTGAAATGAAAATTTGAAGGTACCACTTTGTTACGTAAAAATTCTACACTGGTTCTACATTGCTGTTAGGATAAAGAGCAGCTTTTTTATTCTGAAATAAAAGGACCCTTCCTAATCTGTCTTTTTCCAGTTTTATCCCCTCCACTCCTCATTCCCCACTATACCCCTAATCCAGCCATATAGACTTTTATTTCTTGAAAAGCTTCATATTTTTTTCTTGACTGTCTCTTTTATCTTCTTGGTACTTAACGTCCCAACTCCCTTAACCCAAAACTTGTCCCTTATTCTCACCCCTCAAATTATCCTCTATTTGTTTATTTTTATCTTGAATGAGTACTGAATTTTATTTAAAAATTTCCTGCATCTATTAAGATGATTACATGCGTGTCCTCTCCCCCTCTTTTAGTATGGTAAATTCCACTGATTGAATTTTCAAATTTTAAGCCAGACTTGTATGTCTGAAGATAACTCCATTCAGTCATGATATACTAGTCTTTTCATATGTTGCCAATTTTTATTTGGGAAAATATCATGGAGTATCTTTGTGTTACACAACACATGAAGGCTGTGAGTATTCTCTCTCTCTCTCTTTTTTTTTTTGGACTGAGTCGCATGTGGCATCTTACTTCCCTGACCAGGGATTGAATCTGCACCCCCAGCAGTGGAAGTGAGGAGTCTTAACCACTGGACAACCAGGGAAAGTTCCTATTTGTCCTTTAGAGTCAGTTTTGATGTTAATTCCTCCTGAAATAATTGACTCTAACTGACATAGGTATACCTATGGCTGATTCATGTTGATGTTTGGCAGAAAGCAACACAATACTGTAAAGCAATTATCCTTCAATTAAAAAGAAATAAATTTAATTTTTAAAAAATAGAGTCAGTTTAGATATTAATTCTTCCTGGAATAATTGACGTGAACTAGCACTTGTCTTGATTCTAATAATTTTAAGGTAGGCAGTCTCCTATATGTCACCATTACTTCTCTCTCTCTTTAATATGTATATATATATATAATATATCCATATATATAGTATATGTTCTCTGTTATAGGATATATCTATCTTTACCTTGTTTCATTTTCTTAAAAGAATCTATTGTATCTTAAAGTTTATTTATTTGCTTGTTCATTGTCTGTCATCCTCCACCAGAATATATGCTCCGTAAGATCAAGAACCTTGTCTTCTTTACTCACCACTGTGTCCCCAGAGCTTACAACAGTACCTAGTTCACAGTAAAGACTCAAGGGATATTTACTGAATGAATGATACAAACAACTTGTTGAGGTAAAGTTCTTCATGTTGCTATACAGTCCCATGGAATATTTGGAACATAATTATACTAAAAATGTTTATCTGAAATTCAAATTTAACTGAACGATCTGTATTTTTTCCAGCAGCTGTACCTCCAGAACACATTCGAGAATACGAGGATACATTTCTGGGGCTTCCTAGGTGGTGCTAGTGGTAAAAGAACCCACTTGCTAATGCAGGAGACTTAAATGAGGCGGATTCGATCCCTGGGTTGGGAAGATCCCTGGAGGAGGGCATGGAGAATCCCATGGACAAAGGAACCTGGAGGGCTACAGTCCATGGGGTCACAAAGAGTTGGACACGACTGAAGCGATTTAGCACAAACGCACCGATACATTTTTGATCGTCAGGATTAGGGTGGTGGTACTACTGTAAACTAGTGTTAGAGACCAAGACGCTGCTAAACATCTTAGAACGCGTAGTGAGTAAGTAAGTGAAGTCGCTCAGTCGTGTCCGACTCTTTGCGACCCCGTGGACTGTAGCCCACCAGGCTTCTCCGTCCATGGGATTCTCCAGGCAAGAATACTGGAGTGGGTTGCCATTTCCTTCTCCAGGGGATCTTCCCGACCCAGGGATCGAACCCAGGTCTTCCGCACTGCAGGCAGATGCTTTAATCTCTGAGCCACCAGAGAAGCCCTTAGAACGCGTAGGACAGCCCCTAAAAGGCAAAGAATTATCCAGTTCAAATGTCAATAGTGTGGAGGCTAAGAAACCCAGAACAAGATGGCCATGCACTTTAAGTCAGATAACGTCTAGAATCTCTAAGTTTAGTTTACTTTTGGAAAGGCAGAATGGGGTTATCGAGAGCCGGCTTTAAAACCCTGGGCACACATCTTGACGCTGAAAACCAGACCGCAAGAAAGCTAGATTACCAACCGCAGCCGCTGAGGTCGTGATGCCTTAAAGACTGCGAGGGAAGGGGACAGTAGGGCGCTCTGCACACACTGGTTAAGTGCACCTCAGAGACAGAGACAGCCTTTAGGTCTGTCAGACAGAGAACAAACCCAGTCCTCTGGGACTAGGAACAAGTTTCCAGAGCTACCGGAAGCGGCCGGGCTGCTGAAGCGTCCTGTTCCCCTAGCAACGGTCGTGAAGGAAGTGGTTGCCGCCACCGCGCCTGGTGCGCCTGCGCCGTGGCGCCGCGTGCTGACGTGGAGCTGAGCCTGGGCCGCCGAGTGGGGCGCAACGCCGAGTGCCGGGGTGCGGCTGGGCTCTCGGAGCCGTGGCCCAGCCGGGATGGCGATCCCGTTCGCTCCGCGCCGGGGAGCCGGGGCTGCCAACCGGCGCTGGTTCGTGCTGCTGCCGCCCCTGCTGCTCGCGCTGCTGCTCGCGCGGCCCGCGGCGGCCCTGGTGGAGGGACTCTACTGCGGCACGCGGGACTGCTACGAGGTGCTGGGCGTGAGCCGCACGGCCAGCAAGGCGGAGATCGCGCGGGCCTACCGCCAGCTGGCCCGGCGCTACCACCCCGACCGCTACCGGCCCGAGCCTGGCGAGGAGGGCCCGGGACGGACGCCGCAGAGCGCCGAGGAGGCCTTCCTGCTGGTGGCCACCGCCTACGAGACTCTCAAGGTAAGCCTGGGGGCTGCGAGGACCTGCCAGGGAAGCGCACGGCGCGACCCGGTTGTCACCTGGCCGGTGGAGCAAGGCTCCCTGTGATTCCGGCGCCCGGCTCGACTACCTCTACCACCATTAGGATGCTCGGGCTTTCCCAAGTGAGAAGTGGCCCACTGACGAAGATGGGAACCCCTTCAGTCTTGGGGAGTAGCTAGCCCCTTACTTTTTGTGGCTGTCTTCGGTATACAAAGGTTTGGGCTTCTTATGATTTGGTGAAGGCATTTTAATAAGATGCAGCTCACACTCGGAAAGCAGGGTTATTATTATTACCGAGGTCTGTGATAGAACACTGGAAAGATCTCCAATGACAGTGCGATCGCCCCAATCTGACATGACAGAAACTTGGTTTTGGGGGATGGTATTAATTGTGACATTCAGCTTGGGCGTAAGGTTCTAGAAAAACACTAAGAACACCAGATGTTTGACTCTTGGCTCTGACACCCCCATGTGACCTTGGATAGTGACTTAATATGTCAGAATACCTGTTTCTTCATATGCAGGATTATGGCCATGAAACCTGCTCAGTGGGTTGTTTTGAAGATTAAATGATCAATGAGAAACCTCCTATATAGGAGCTGCAAATTGGTGCTTAGTAACTTGAGTTTCAAGACTCTGAGAATTTCTAGTAGGAAATATTTTGTGAATATATGTGTAGTTATTTGACAAAGGATTTATTGAGTCCTATGGAAATGGGGAGGGCTTCCCTCCTAGCTCAGTCAGTAAAGAATCTGCCTGCAATGCAGGAGACCCAGGTTCAATCCCTGGGTTGGGAAGATCCCCTGGAGAAGGAAATGGGCAACCCACTCCAGTATCCTTGCCTGGAAAATCCCATGGACAGAGGAGCCTGGTGGGCTGCAGTCCATGGGGTTGCAAAGAGTCGGGCACGACTGAGTGACTAACACACTTACGGGGATGGGGAGACTTAGCCTGATCCTGTTTTCAGCAAAAAGCAAACTATAGGAAATCACAAAGCACGAATCATATTTGGTGTGTTACTGTTTCAGGGGTCTCTTCATGCTAATACAACAGCAGTTGCAGTTATAGTGGTTTTTTTTTTTTTTTCTTCTATTTTTTCTTTCTTTTTGAGGCATAGTTTTTCATGTTGTTGTATGGTCTGCTTTTAACGACTGCTTTGAGTGGGGATAGTATAATTCAACCGTGGATTATTTTTCCAGATAATATTTCTAGTGCTGAAAATACTGAGTCAAGGAGTTCATGGCTTGCTTTCCAGAGCAGTTCAGATAGTATAGAGCCATAAAACTCACCAAATTCGCACCAGCATTGGTGAGATTGCAGTGTTCATTGGCAATTACCTGAGGAATGGGTGGGGGTTTGAGAAAGTGCGGTGGCCAGAGGCAACCAAGAGGGCTTAGTTGTCTGTTATTTAGGATAAAGAGTGACTAAGGAAAGACTGCCGAAAGATGGGGAAATTTTTCATCCAAGGCAGCCCGGCACCTGAAGCTCCAGTCTGCTTTTCTGCAGTGAGGAAAGAGAGCGGTCCAAGAAGCAACCAGAGCTCCTGCCACTGCTCCTCCAAAGCCCTCCTAGCGCAGAAGGGAGCGCTGGGCAGCTGAAGAGCGTCCAGAAGAGAGGCAGCAGAAACACTGGCAACTCTTGCCTTCTGCTGGGGTCGGAGATGGGTAGATTTGGCCTGAAAAGCGTGAGCCTCACATTAAGAACTTTGAAAACAAAGACCAAGAGACAGAGACAGTACAGAAAATCTGGCCAGGGGGTGGGGGAACTCCCAGGACTCTTAACTGTTCTTGCTATTTTCTTGAAGAGACAAAAGCAGAGGCGGATCTGGTGGCTTTGTCATGGTTGCCTCTCAGTGTTTCTGCAAGTTTAGCACTGATTCGTCAGCTAATAAAGAGCCTGAGGAAATAATTTGTCCACTCACGAACAAGGAACTTTGAGGCAGTTAAAAAGGAGTAATGTCTGGAGAAAGGCGCACTGTTCCTCTTGATTGGGACAGGTTCGCGGTAGCTGCTGCTGCTGCTAACTCGCTTCAGCCGTGTCCGACTCTGTGCGACCCCATAGACGGCAGCCCACCAGGCTCCGCCGTCCCTGGGATTCTCCAGGCAAGAACGCTGGAGTGGGTTGCCATTTCCTTCTCCAATGCATGAGAGTGAAAAGTGAAAGTGAAGTCGCTCAGTCGTGTCCGACTCTTAGCGACCCCATGGACTGCAGCCCACCAGGCTCCTCCGTCCACGGGATTGTCCAGGCAAGAGGACTGGAGTGGGGTGCCATTGCCTTCTCCTGTGGTAGCTGCAGGTGCCTCCAAACAGGGAACTAGAATTAGAATTGCAGTGATGGAGGGAGTAAGAGAGTGTTCTATAGTTTCCCCAACTCCACGCATTATTACTCAGGAGAACGGAAATTATCTGTGAGAGAAAAGGGGTGTCTGGACTTAGTTCGGACCCTTGCTGAGCTCTGTGAAAACGTCCATGTTAATTTTACAGAGATAGATATGGATTCCACTTCCAACTAGAACACCTCCAGAAACTTTTTTTTAAAAAAAACTTCATTGCAGATGCCCTCTTCTGGAATAAGGAAGACGACTTTTTCTTGCTGTATGTGCAAGAAGTTATTAAAAACAAATAGGGTGGTCTGATTTTATTGCTGTCATAACAGAGAATTGTGAGAAAGTTGTCAGAAGATATAATTTCTGGAGAATGCAGTGATCTGATAAACTGAGGTCATCCCCTCTAGGCAACAGTGTGTGGCACGATGTGCATGTTCAGTTGTGTCCGATTCTTTGTGACCCCATGGACTGTAGCCCACCAGGCTCCTCTGACCATGGGATTTTCCAGGCAAGAATACTGGAGTGGGTTGCCATTTCCTACTCAAGGGGATCTTCCGGACCCAGGGATTGAACCCGCCTCTGCTGCATTGGCAGGCGGATTCTTGACCACTGTGCTGCCTGGGAAGCCAGAGGCAACAGAGATGTAACCCCTGTTACATCTGTTATATCTGATATCTGTTATGTATCAACCACTGTTACATCTGCTATATGTTGCACTTGGATTATATTCACAGCCTGGAAGGAGGGCTTGTGAGGGCTAAGAGGTCCATCTGGCTTTTCGAGCAGGTCAGACAAAATAGTGGGAGAAGTTGATCAGTTCAGAGGCTCTGGAATAAAGATAACCACAGACACCTGCCTGGAATTGCATATATCACCTCATGGGGGCAGCACTGCTGACTTGGGGTCACATTTCCTTTCTATTTTCTCTTTTTGATAACACACTATATATTTCTCCATAAAGCAAGAAAGGAAGTGAAGTTGCTCAGTCCTGTCCAATTCTTTGCGGCTCCATGGACTGTAGCCCACCAGGCTCCTCCCTCCATGGGATTCTCCAGGCAAGAGTACTGGAGAGGGTTGCCATTTCCTTCTCCAGGGGATCTTCCCAACTCAGGGATCGAACCCCGGTCTCCGGCATTACAGGCAGACGCTTTAACCTCTGAGCCACCAGGGAAGCCTACCTATTTCTCCGTAAAGACTAGCAATAAACCCTGTGAGAGGGGAAAAGGAGGGAGGATCTTGGTAGGGCCTTTGGGAAGACCGTGTTCTCCTTCACAGCCATGTTCAGTTATTGCCGGCATATGGCCGGAAAGTTGATTCTGTATTTGCTTTGTAGAATGCTCAGGTAGATTCCATCTCTGGAACAGTGTATGTGACAGAAATTGTTTCTTTTGTGAAATCCGAAATAATTCAGTTGTAAATTCAGTGGAGCCAGGAGCCTTTTTCTCTCTTCCCCATAGTTTTTTGATAACCTCCCTAATTTCCTATTCTTGGTGTGTTCAAGCCTCTTAATTTTTTTTTAACATAAATAAGAAGCTATATTATATCCTCGTTGCAACCTTACAGTGGTGTTCCATCAAAACTTGTAACAACCAAGCATCTCTGACTCACCAAAATGAGAATTTTGGTGATACGGTGGGTTTATGACTCTGAAGTTGGTCTTGGTTGAGTAAACACTTCTTTGAGAGAGTTTTTTTTAGATGGAGATTGTTTAAAAAGATGATACTAATGTGATTTAAATGTAGTTGGTCAGACAAGGAGATACTATCACAGTTCGTCATTGTTTTTATAGCAACAGAGATTCTTCCTGTGAATGGAGAGAATGGAAAAAAAAAAAACAAAACAGAAAAAGAAGGATGATAATAATGCAGGGCAAAGGGAACTTGCCAGATGCTTTTACCATGTTTATGTTCTCAGATAACTTAAACTTCCAGATCTCAGCAGGGCTTGGAACCATTATGATTTCACACGCTGCTTTATATTTGTTTCATAACATGAGTTAGGATGATGAAATAACTATTTAGTGTATTTGACTACTGGGGGTTCAGGGGGACTCATGGACTTTGGAAGTTAAGTAAACAGACTCTCACTGTGTCAGCGTTGGATCTTTTTCTGTGGATATAGCACTTATCACACTGCATTAAATACTGAGTAGCCCATCTCCCCTCTCCACCAAACCTTCTTTTTGCATATGTATCTGTGGCAACTAGCACAGTGTCTGGCACATAGATAATGAAAGTTTGTTAAATGCATACTCCTATCTGGAGATGGATTCAGATAGGATGGCAATTGAAAGTGAACTTCTGGTGTTTTGACACAGGTATGTGAAGCTGACGTTTTACCCCAAATTAACTGTAGTTTGAAAGAGTGGTACAGATAAAATAAATTAGATGGTTATAAATGAAAAATTCCGATGTGAGAGAAAGATCACATTTCTATTTTTAAGGAGAAATTATTTTCTCAAGGGTTTTAAAGTGAGAACATTAATTCTGAATATACATAAGAATTGGATGAACTAGATAAAATGAGAAGGCTGGGAAAGAAATAAGCAGGTGAGGAAATAGGTGTAAGGAAGGATGCACTTATAAAACCTATAATTGGTAGACAGGGGTAGAGTTTGATAGCATTTTGCAAGATCACAAGAGAAGAACACAGAAAAGGTCTTGGAGGTATTACTAGCATGCAGGTTATCCGATACTTTGAAGGGATGTGTAGGGAGTGCCTTCTGCTCCAGCCTTGTCTTGGCAGGGAAGTCACAGGAACACTTCAGTTTCTCTTTATCGGTCTGGTTGATGTGGCAGGACTTTTGTAGTTAAGAATGTTTTGGCAAAAAGGGGATTCTGAACTTCCTGCCCTGTCATGTTACTGTTTATTGTTCTCTCTTCGTATATTCTCTTAATCAACCCTGTCTCCTAACTGGTACTGACGTAAGTTTTTTCTGAAGGAGGAGACCATAGCAATGAAAAAGGCACAATTCCTGCCTTTAAGCTTTTAATATAATAAGGAGACAGATACTTATTGTTCAGTTATTGTTTATTTAAGTTACATAATTAAAACGTGTAGCTTATATTGCAACACTGAGAGGGCACAATTATTTCTTCTTGGAGGACTGGAGAAGAATGTACTCTTTGATCTGGGTCTAGAACAGTCACCACGGTTGACTGTGAAGGGACATTTCTGGTAGAGAAAATTCTTGATCCATGAAAACGTGGAGTTGTGAGTGTGCAAGGCTTGTTCCAGCAATGAGATGTACAATCAGTTTTATGCTTTTCCCAGGGACTCTTGTTTTGGAGGAAGAAAATTAGCCGCACTTATTGGTATTACTATCCTATTGGTATTATTTTTTCTTTTTCAGCATCGATCCAGATTTTAATCAGTCATTCATAATAAATGTGTATTCATAAAAATAATAGAAATGATGTGAATTTGTATTACTGTTGTGATGCTGATAAACAGCCAAGTTAAGTAAGCTTGATGGCAGATCGTTTTCATTTCATACAAACTCTGATTGGTCACAACTCCATGTAACACTTACACGTTTGGGGGGCCTTTTCTGGGTTTAGTGGAAAAGATGACATATTGAACAGTTCTGCCACGGGCCCAGAAGAAGGATGTGGGACCTTCTGTGCCACATTTGCTGTTTCTGCTATAAACCCATAAGTCTTATTTTTCACATGTTACATGTTAATGTCACATGTTACTCCCTACTTATGGCCAAGGTTGATTACACACCAGATGTGCTTAATTCTAGTGCTGTGACTGCCTGACACATGATGTTATCAACAGCCCATCAGAGCTTTTGAATAACACAAAAACTACTGAGTTGATGTAATTCTAGGCAGAAACTAATTTTGCTTGTGTAGGTTTATCATAGGTAAACGGAATATTTTGAGATATTTCCAGCACAAAGACCCTCAGTGTCTTTTTAGAGATTGTAGGGGATCTACTGTTTCTAGGTTAGAAGCCTCTCAGGTGCGTGGTAGGGAGAATGTTTCAGGAGACTGGAAATAGTTCGGGATGGCCACTTTAAACTGTGTGTTGAACTTTATGTATTGACGAGTTACCAGAGGTTTGAAAGTGGATAAGTAACACAAGTCTGATGTTTATTTCAGAAAGAAATTCCTGGGAACAAGATTGAGGATGGATTGGGGAAGGCAGGAAGGTATTCTTGACTGAACTCATTTTACTTCCACCTTAATCTTCTGGAATCTTATCATTCCTCTTTGATAACTTGGGAATCTCTTAATTGGTTCATCTCTCATTCCTTAATTTTGAAACTATGGTCACATTTTTCTTCTTTCTTCACCGTTGGCTGTCCTTACTTCTTTATACCCCGTCGTTTAAACTGTCACAGAGGGACATGTGCATCAGTACACATCCTGGAACTGTTCTTCCCAAGATGAGCAGTGGTGTTCAAGCCTCAGATCAGAGGGCTGCTCTTCCTTTTGAAACTGTTTGTGGCATTTGATGTCCACCATGTAGTTCTTTAAGCTGTTCTCCTTTGACTGCCTTGATGTAATTCTCCCCCTTTGCTCTGAGCTTTCTAGCCATTTCTTTCAGTCTGTATAGACTTCTTTTTCCTCTGCCTTCACCTTAAACACTGCAATTCCTTAGAGTCTTATCCTTTGGGTACTCTTTCCTTTTTATTTTCTAAGCTCTTCCTGATGAAACTCAACCGCATCCTCGACAGTCCTGAAATTTGTGCATTCTCTGGGTTCATATTTTTAAATTGTCTCTCATTTGTAGCACAGGTACCCAAAATTAAACTTGAAACCAATTCTATTATGTTTGTTAAAAGCATAAATTTTAAAAGAGGATGACTGTCATACAAAATGAACATATGTCAAAGATTTTAGTTAACTCATTAATGTGCAAACCAATAAGATATTAAAGTGAGAGTCTCTTAGTCGTGTGCAACTCTTTTTGACCCCGTGGAATAGTCCATGGAATTCTCCAGGCCAGAATACTGGAGTGGGTAGCCATTCCCTTCTCCAGGGGATCTTCCCAACCCAGGGATGGAACCCAGGTCTCTTGCATTGCAGGTTTCTTTACCAGCTGAGCCGCCAGGGAAGCCCGAAAGAAAAAGTGCCAGACCCTTTACAGTCAAGACAAGAAGTGTTGAAATGCCTATAATACTGGTCAGCATGACAAGGCAGTCATCAGTTCCCTTAATTCTACTGGACACAGTTTGTGTGAACAAGAATTATTTGCATTACTCCCAGTTTTCCACAAGTTACTTTCCTACAAAGTTAAAGTAGACTTTTCAAATATAGATAAAAGCACGCCCCTCCTACAGGAATAGGTAATCCCTGGAGGCTCGAGGCTTTGAAAAGCTGTCCAGTAATTTTTTTCCCTCCCCATTTCAAAATCTTCCACAGTTTCCCCCTGCACCTTCTCCACACTTGATACCCTCTTCTTTTATTCTTAGAATAAAGGGGTTCACAGAGTGACTATAATTAGAAACATCACTATTCTCAACATGATTGATTCCTGTACCCCTTTAATCACTAGAAGTCTTATTTTTTCTGCTTCCTAGTCTGTAAAATCTGTTTCTCCCTCATCCCATTCTTGATAATACTGTCAGAGTTAGCTTCCAAAAATATACACTTCTCCCCAGCGCTGTTAGTCTCATACTTGAAACCGTTTTATGTTTGAATAGCGCAGCCAGTTCACAGCCTTACCCCTCGAGCGTGGCATGTGAGAGCCCCTGCAGTTCTCACCAAACCTGTCTTCCGGCCACGTTCGCTACCCCTTTCTTCCCTAAACTTCCCCAGTGCCCGAGCTTCACCGAATCTGTTCTCTTCACTGTGCTTCTGCACCTTAACACTTGCTGCTCCCTTTGCCTGGAACAAATTTTGCTGCATCTTATTTACTTTTCAAGATCGAGCACTCCTTTCATGCCTTCTGTGAATCCTATTACCAGTGGTCTCAGGCAGGGAAGTCAGTGCTTGTTCACGGCTTTTCTTGCTTGCTAGATTCTTCCTGTACACGGGGGAGCTCTTGAGGCCAGGACTTTAGTTTGTCTTTTGATTCCCCTTTGTGTTCAGCACGTGGCTTAAATGCCTTGCATAACTATTTGCTGAGCTGAAAATAACTAAGGTTTTTTAAAGCTCAGGTAACCAAATACATGGTTAACAAGCTGAAACACAGGAACAGATCTATATTTTGACCATGCTGAACTTGAGATATTTATGTTACATTTAGGAAATGTTCAAGAGCTATCTCAAAATAGGAGAAGCAGGAAAAACAGATCTGAGTGTCACTCTTAGTGGTATAGACGTGATACTGCAAATGGTGGAAGTTACTGTGAGCACATGCAGACTGAGAAAAGATGTTTAAGAGGACAGTTGCCTGAGTGGCTGCTGGGCAGGGAACAGGAAGAGAAATGGGAACTCAGAGCAGTTAACTTTCTTCCTCTTTAGTAGGGTGTAATAGTCTGGAAAAAAATCAGATTTTTTTTTTTTTTTTTAAAAGGATCATTTGTGTGTGAATTTCTCTCAAAAATAGGATGAATATATATATTTTTAAGAATGAACAAACTATTACTATATTTTCATATATTATTGATTCTTGGCCTTTACCATCCTAAATGGTTTCTATTATTTGTGTAATTGAAAATTTTTAATGTGAAACTGGTTGCAATATCAAATTATTGCAGTTTACGTCTGTTGAGATCAAACAACTCATTATTTCTTCCAAGGACAAGAACATAATATATTTTTGCCTCTGGGGAGGGGGGATGATCATTTTCACAAGAGAAGGAAGCGTTCAGTGCTTGCTTTGCCTGTGGGTCTCCTCTTGTTCACTTTTGATCTAGATATTGGTGGTTACGTTCCAGTCCTCCTGCATATGCCCAAGAGGATTGGGAGTGGAGTGAACACCAGCAGAAGCACCATTTTTTCCTGTAGAGATTAGAGACAAGGAGCTTATTGCCCTGCTTGTCAAGGCTCAGGACAGAGAGGAGGAAGAAACAAGTATAAAGGTTTTGGCTTTGGAAAGAAGTTGGAATCTCCTGACCCTGGGACCTTAAGATCCACAAAATTGCTGAAAGAAAAAGTACTACCTTATTGAAAGGTAAGATATTAACACTGTTTTAAGGTTTAAGCTCTTATAGCCACATTGGCATATCTTCATAAGCTATGAAATCAAGCAGTCATTTCTGGCCAAGCCCAGGTTTTTGTGATAACCCATCCCACCTTCATGGTGAGATGGAGACCTGGGTGGCTGGGGAGATGTCTGCAGTGAGGGAGAGCCTGTACAAAATTTCATTCAGTTTTGAAATGATATTTATTGAATGCCAGGCACTGTGCTAGGCCTTGGATATACAGAGATTAATGGATCACCCTACCTGCCTTCTAGAAGTTCTCATTCAAGGCAAAGAAAAAAACCCTGATGATTACAATGTGATAAGTGCTATAATAAATAGGTAATAAGTGTAGTAAGAGTGGTCTGAATTTGTCTACTATTGTTTATGTCCTAAGGGTTAATAGAAGCTCATGAAGTTGGATAAAAGGAAAGAGCATTTGAGTTAAAGTGAATTATCTGTTCAGACATAGATATAAAAGAGCATGCTATACTTAAGAACACACCAAATTCCAGAAGTTGCTATCTGAATGTTTGCTGTGGGCAAAAGAAGAGAGAGTGATGAGATGTTGCTAAGGAGGTAAACTTAGGCCAGTTTTGGAGGCCTTGTTGCACGCCAAGGAAAATTGAACTTAACTTACTAGCCACTGGGAAGCACTGGAGATAACAAACAAATAAACTGTGAGGCTACTTAGGTCCCAAGATGGGTAGGAGAAAAGATAGATATATAATATTAAAATAAGAATGTACGTGAAACTCTTTAATTGGGTCCCAGTCTGTCTTTTCTTTTTTCCTAATATTCCTGGTGTCCTGTGTTCTTATGAGGTTGACTCTAAACTTAGTAGGTTACTGAAGAGTAGGACTTTGACTTAGATTGTTGAGACTCCCTAACTCTTCAATTTGTGCCAACCTTGAAACAACCTTGTAAAGTGTATTATGCATGGGTCAGCTTAAAATCCATTTTCTTCATTCTGGAGAGAAAGCTATAAACCCAGTAAAGAAAGAAGATTGTGGCTGAATAAATGCTATAACAAGGGGAACGCAGGCCTTCTTTTCTCTAATCATGACCAAAACAGGGTCATGAAATTATGGGCCCCAAGGAAAAGAAAACCATTCTAAGAGAAGTCAGGCTTGACCCTGAAACCGTTTACAGGGATGAGGTAGTTTGAGGACTCATTATAGAGGGACCTGAATAGACCCCACAGGCTCTGGTGACAGTAGAGAGGCCAGACATAAGGTATAAATTGTGAAGTTGCTGGTGCTGGAGCATTAGCTGACCATCTTGTTAATGAAGCTCTGGGCTTGATGAAGTCACAGATCTAGGGACCAGTGAGAAGATGGTGACTCGGGGGTAAGACACGGGTGAAATGCTTGAAGAAGGATATCTGCATTCTATGGATTATGACCTTCACTAAGATAAGAGAACAAAGAAGAGAGCATAGCCCCCGGGCGTATACGCATGGTATTCACAGAGCGCATTTCAGAGACACTCCGATCTCTGTATACTGCAGTCAGGAGGAGTGCAGACAGTCAGACCTGGCTGAGGGCTCTGCAGAGACGATGACGCCGGAGGACTGTAGGAATCTCACCTCGGGGACAGTTAGCTTCTAAACTACTTGTCATCTAGTTGGAGCAAGGAGAAGAATCGTGTTTGAAGAAATACATTTCAAAAAGTGTCTGCCAAGACTGGGAGGCTGAGTTTAAAAGGCAATAATTTCAGGCCAGACAGAGCATATCTATAAAGTTAGTCCAAAAAGCAAAAAAATGGAGGGAGGGTGGAAAAATTCTCCAAAGATGTCTTGAAGTACTCAAAATGAGGTATATCAGATAGGCTTTCGTCTTCAGAGCTCTCTGTATGACCTGTAACGTTTTACCCTCTTTAGGTTAGAAGCTCTAGAATATGATGACGGCTTATAGAAGGAATAATGCACTGACAGTTGAGGCGTGTGGCTTGCAGGGTCTCAGTTCCCCGAGAAGGGGTTGAACCTGGGCGGTCACAGTGAAAGCCTGGAACAGGGTCCCTAGGCCACCAGGGAACTCCCGAGAAAATCTTTTCTGATCAAGAAGTGAATTTGAAAATATCAGCCTGAGTCAGCTTTCCTTGTATATCGGCTCAGCTTTCCTCTCATATTGGCTCTCCATATAGTGCCATGGAATATACTTTAAATATATTTACATCTAATTATACTAGATACTACTTCATCTAGCTTCAAATTCTAGTCAGAGGTAGAAAATATTTTGAATGTAATGAATGTAAGAACTGTTACCGAGAATGTGCTCAAATTCAGAATTCTTTTTTTTTTTTTTTCCAAATTCAGAATTCTTCATAGGAAATATATAATGTTTTAATGGGTACAGTAAAGATTTTGTCATTAGCAAACTTTTTATTTTAAATCTAAGAAACTGCATATTGGAGGACTCAGGAGGAGGCCCTGAACAGATCCAAGGACGACCTCTGTGGTTACAAAGCACTAAATGTAGATTTTGAAATGGTTTTGCTAATAATCTGCAGCTTTATGAATGTTGAATAATTAATTTATCATAGAAAGAAATCCTCTAGGTTTAAAAAAGATGTTTGTTTTCATAATGATTTCTGTTGTACTCACTTATAGATAAAAGAATTTGCTGTGGTTTTGGTGCTTAACATTTTTTCTGGAAACAAGACAAGCTGAAAAACAGGTTTTTGTGGGATTAAAAAGCAAATCATAATTTTATGATTTAACCTATGTAACTCAGTAAAGGGTTGGCATTTGTACCCGTTACAAACTGATTCAAATTACAGAAGGTTTTAAAAAATGCTTTATTTGTAAACATTTGAGCAGCATTTCAGAAGGCTATAATTTTTTCAACATGTTTACACGATTAAGAAAGAGCTGTATATTACCTTATCTATGAACTGGGCTGTGCAAACGTGTTATAATAGTAAAGGAGAACACATTTTTAACATGTTTTTATATGATATACGTCATTTGATATTCAAAACAGCCCTGTAAAATTAGTAGGGCAGCTATTAATATCTCTGTTTTACAAGTGGAGAAGAGTGAGGCTCAGAGAGGCTAAAAGTTTTGCCTAAAATCACAGAGGTAGATTTTGCCCATTCTACTCCATCTGTGTCTCAGTGTTTCCTTGAGATGAACATAATTCAGTTTTGAGGGCATAGACTGGTTTTGTCTATTTTTTTGTTATCTTAATCTTTGCTTTCAGAAGAAAACATACTATACAAGGCTGGGAAATGATTGTGAATATATACAGCAGAAATAAACATTCTTTTTTTCTGTCAACAGTTACTAAGAGTAGGTGTCAACATGCTCTTAAAGTGTAAGAACAAATCTGTATCCTTATTAGCACCACAGCACTGGCTAAATAAGCTTAGTTCTTTGCTATTGAAGTGTTTTTATGTTTTCCAGGAGGCCTAATAGTTCTCAAGAATTTGAGGAAAAATTTAAATTCTGCTTTATACCTAATATTAAGTTCTGGAAACAAATTTGTGTGTGCCTTTGAGGAATTATGGGAATTTTTTGGGACAATTTGTTGTTTTACTCAGATTGACTACATACTTATAAAATTCTAGGTTTGACTTCAACAGAGTATTAACTAAGGCCATTTTACGAGCTGTCATATGAAACTGGGTATCTGGTTATTCTTACTTTATAGGATGAAGAAACTCGAAAGGATTACGACTACATGCTGGACCACCCGGAGGAGTACTACAGCCATTACTACCACTACTACAGCAGGCGCCTGGCCCCCAGAGTGGACGTGAGGGCTGTGATTTTAGTCAGCGTGTGCGCCATTTCAGTGTTTCAGGTGTGTGCTGGTGGACGTATGTGTCTGTGTGTGTGAAGGAGTGCACATTGCCTAGTGCTAGTCATTAAAACTGAGCTAGAAGTATGTTTTTGTGCAGTTTTACTTCCAGTTCAGATTAACTTTTTATGTTAGAAAAATATTTAATCAGTTAATAGCAGTGGAATCTTTGATGGCAGGAAGTCAAAGAAATTGTGCGTGTCATTATATAACTACTAAAACTAATTACCAAACAGAAAACCCAGATCTCTTCCTCATTGCCTGCTCTGTATTTTCCATATAACAGCCAGAGTGACTGTCAGCTAGACCCATATGATTTACTGGTGACCCTTGAACAGCATGGGTGCGAATTGCACGGGTCCACTTATCCTCGGGATTCTTTTCCCTAAATGCGGCCCTGCACTGCGGCGCCACACAGTTGAGGCTGGTTGAATTGGAGGATAGGGAGGGGGACCGAGTTTATGCACAGTTGGCACCTACGGAGGGCCAGCTATGAGTCACACTCGATTTTGCAGAGAGTGGGGCCCCCTCGTGTTGTTGAAGGACCAAACTGTACTTTCATAGGACTTTTCAATGATTTCCCATTAAACTTGGGGAAAAATCCAAATTCCTTAGTATGGCACAAGTCCTGGCCTCTGCCTACTGAATGCGGGGAGTATAGTGCTTGCCACCATTTAACAACCAGAAATCTCACACATCTCCACGTGACAGCGAAGGGCACTCCTGCTCCAGTTTAAAAACCACTGAAATAGAGTAAAAGTGCTACAGTAACTTTATGTTCTTTTAATATATCACAGAAATATAAGTTCAGGCTGAAATGAGCTTTCCCTACTATTAATTCCTAAACTAACCATACCCATCATAGCCTCCTCCTCTAGAGGCAAAAAAAAAAAAAAAAAGATTAGAATGAACCAATTTGCTGGTTTCAAAATTACTTCTCCAGTTTAATTCCCAGAAATGAAATTCAATTTATATGACAAAAGAATTCCTATTGAAAACTAAAATTGTGTATTTTAAATGTTTCAGCTTTTGTAGTATTGCCTTTTCAACAGGGAGAGGAGGGGCAATTTTACTTTTCTGTTTTAGATAACATAGTACTCTAGTCACTTTTTTGTTGTTGGTATTAATAGATTGCTTCTATGATATTTTAGGATACTGGTATAATTGCTTTTTTATTCAGTAAAATAGCTGAAATGTGTGGAGGTACTATATGAGGAGTAGTACTTTTTCTGATAACAAAACCCTTTGTGGTTGAATATATTTAAGAAATAATTTAATGTTTTCTTGCCCAAATAAGTAAAGATTCAAACATACTTGAATCTTTCAGTTCATAATATGATGAACATTACTGTGGCATGTGCAGATGGTTTAGGAAACAGATAAATATCGTTGCCTGAGTCTACACCCTGTGATTGTTTGAAAGAAATGCCTTCTGACCTAGTTTTGCCATTTGACGACTCCTCCAGTAGGTAGATTGCACCCTTAAAGAAGAGGGATTTCTTAATTGCGATCTAAGGAGGAGTCAGATGTAAAGGTGTGGAATCAACAGGTACGGTGTGTTCCCCTGAGCCATCCTCCGATCCTGGGTGTCTCCTGTGGAGAATCAGTGGCTTTTTGGCTCAGCTGACATCTGACTTATCAGTCCTGAAGATTCCCATGTCCACACGGCTGTTATTCAACTGTATCTTTAACCTACAGAGTAAGATTTTTGAGGTCCCCTGTTTTTAATCAGAATGGGTTTTTTGTGGGCGGGATTGTGTTCACCAAGATGAATTTTGGTAATAAAAGTGATCCGTTTTTCTTTGTTAAATATTCTAGTTTTTCAGCTGGTGGAATAGCTATGACAAGACGATCAGCTACCTGGCCACGGTGCCCAAGTACCGTATCCAAGCCATGGAGATTGCCAAGCAGCAGGGATTGCTGAGAAAAGCCAAAGAGAAGGGCAGAAACAAAAAGTCCAAAGAGGAAGTTCGTGATGAGGAGGAGAACATCATAAAGAACATTATAAAAAGTAAAATAGATATAAAGGGAGGCTATCAGAAGCCCCAGATGCGTGACCTTCTCCTGTTTCAGATTCTCTTAGCTCCGTTTCACCTGTGCTCGTATATAGTGTGGTATTGCCGATGGATCTATAATTTTAACATCAAAGGCAAAGAATACGGGGAAGAAGAAAGACTATATATCATACGTAAATCTATGAAGATGTCAAAGTCTCAGTTTGATAGTCTAGAAGATCATCAGAAAGAAACTTTTCTTAAACGGGAGCTTTGGATAAAGGAGAATTATGAGGTGAGTAATGACTCTGCTGTGATTTTTACTGTTCTCTTCCTTACCAACTTAAAACTAAAGGATCACAGAAGTGTGCTCTAATTTCTGAAATCGAATAGTTCAGTATGGATAAAGATCTTTTGTTGACAATATGACTAGTAGTCGAACAGTGAGTTTTTAACCTATAATTTGTCCTTTAAAAGATGAACTTCAAATACTTTAATTCACTAATGCTAAAAATTTAAAGAATGGTCTAATTCGTTATGTTAAATTGCACTGGGATAGAATGTATGCAAGGATGTCACCATTTTCTGTTAATTGCACCAACTAAACTTTGATCATAACATCGTATGACCTGAACTAATTTTATGGCTGACCCAATATATGAAAAGCTTTCACTTTTAAGTAGTTTAAGCAGCCCACTATACAATAAACTGTCTGTCATGGAGTGCTATCCTGGGCTAAATTATGGTATTATGTGAAATTATCTTAGTCATTACTTCCTGAAATTTGGAAGTAAAGTAATTTCCTTCTAAAATTTGATATGGCTGTGAAATTGTTTATGAAAACTTGTCCATTTAACTGACATTCACTAAAGATTATAGAAATGAAAGCTGTTCCTTGTTTTTAACCTCTGTGGTTTATTTAACCTTCTTTGGGAACTTTAAAAATATTTTGAAAAACCAATAATTATCTTTGAAGATAAAAGAAGTTGTAAGTTCAGTTTGGAGACCGAAGTATTTATAAGGTCACTTTGTTCCTTGGTTAGAATCAACATATACTTAAATTCATCTGTTAAATTTACTGAGTACCATGTTAAGAAAATTTATGTTGATTCTTTAATATTGGATGTTAGTTGTAGAGAGGAAATGTTTAAACCCTTTAAACTCACCTTACATATAATTTCAAGGAAGAAAAGAATGTATTTCCAGTTTATAGAAATCAGTGGGAAGAAACACTCGTTCTTGCATGAGTTGTTCTTTTTTTATTTTTTAATTTAACACTGAATGTTAAACTGCTTAATTGCTTAGTATTATTTGGTGCATGGTTTTCAGAAGACAAACCAATACATTCATTGGGAACTTTTACCTAAAATTATATTTGAAAAATATAAACATGCTATTGTGGTTCAGTTGTTGTGTCCAACTCTTTGCGAGCCCATGGACTGCAGCACACCAGGCCTCCCTGTCCGTCACTGTCTCCTGGAGTTTGCCCAAGTTCATGTCCATTGAGTCGGTGATGCTGTCCAGCCTTCTCATCCTCTGCTGCCCTCTTCTCCTTTTGCCCTCAGTCGTTATCAGCATCAGGGAAACATGTCATAAAGCTAATGAAAATGTTTCTGTTTGGATTGTCAAGTCAGTTCGTGTTATTTATACTTATAGGTCTACAAACAAGAGCAAGAAGAGGAACTAAAGAAAAGACTGGCAAATGACCCTAGATGGAAAAGATATAGGAGATGGATGAAGAATGAAGGGCCTGGACGGTTGACGTTTGTGGATGACTGAAGACCGCTGGAATGCTGCTATGCCAAACCTTAACTGTGATACTATTTCCATAACTGAATTATTTTAGCAATGTATCGACTGCACCTCAGCAGTAACTAAAATTCCTCAAGAATTAGATTAAACAGAATAATGTAGACATTTAAACTTTCCCTTCAAACTTTATACATAAGGCATTTATGATTGTTCAATTTTTATAATCGATTTGTGGATTTTGTTAAAAGACTTGACAGGAAGATTTATTAGTTGCCATTTAAAAGTTTTATATCTTTAGTGAAAAATTTGACATGAAAATTTATTAGATACCATTTAAAAATATTACGTGTTAAGTGTTTATTCTTCAAAAGTGTTTCCTTATTCTTTGTTAAGTGCTACATTTTTCTGCTTTTGTGACCTCTGATAGTTTCACAGAACGTAATTATAACACCATTTAATTACATTATTGAGCGTGTCTTTCTAGACACAAACTTCTTCAGCAAAACGAATTCAACTATCATGTCATCTTCATGACAGTCATTATAGGATTGAAATAAGTTCAAAATATCTCTCTGGGAGAGTCTTCTGCTGGGCTGTCTTTATACTATCTCCCCCCCAGTCATAATATTGTTAATAAGATCAGAAACTCTCCAGGAGAGTGAACGTACCTTCCTGTCCTTGTGGGATGGTCTTGATTACAGTCATTATAAGACTATAACTGTGCTCGCAAACATTTCTCCAGAAGAGGACCTCAGAAGAAGGTCTTTTTGTAACACAGCATTGCTTTCTTAATCTTCCCTTCAATTAAAAAAAAAAAAACGTACAGAGCGAAAGTAGTGTAATGAAAAGTTCATATGTTATGAAGTCCTTGATTAGTGAAAAATCTATTTTATGTGAGCATCTTTACATGCATTTAAACCAGAAAGAAGAAGTGCATGGGTGTGTGCTGTTCTGTCAGACAATGAAATGTAAATGTTTTATGTGTGTGGAAGTGAAAGTAATTCACACCTAATTTGACTGAATTGAGTATGATACTGGAGCAGAGTATCGGAACACATTCATGGTAGCTGGTCAGTACTCCTGGTAAAAGATACATCCCAGCCCATCATTTTAATAAAATGGTTGCAATATATCCCAAGTTTGTTGGTATGCCATTTTAAGTCAAAGATTAACATATTGCTTCGGTATTATTTTAAAAGATGTAGCGTAAAAGTATAGTATATAGTAGATAGGCAGAATCAGTTTCTCCTCCAAGGAAACTCGGCCTTTCAAGAGCTCAGCCCAAATATCTGACACATGGAAAGATGGAGGAGGGAAAAGTTCACCAAACTTGTTAATACAGCAAAAGACCTGAGGGGGATTATATATTTCTGTGAGTGAGGGCCTCAATTACCTCATTAGAAAATCAGGGGAGCAGTCTGGCTAGATTATCACTAAGGTCCTTTTGCAGCTCTAAAATTATATAATATTTATATTTTTGTAGACTTCAGATGAAAGTGTTTTATGCATCCATTCTTTTTTGGGAGGGTGGAGAAGTCACAGCCCTAAATTATAGGAAGCTGTGTTTCAAACCCCAAATGCCCAACTCTTAACCATAGATAAATGCCTTTGAAAGGTGCTGCAGTTGTCTAGAGAGTCAGTAATCCCTATCTCAGTGAATGTGTTATCATACATTTGACACACAACAGTATTATCTAAGAATGAAAGTGTGTACCATATGTTACAAAGACCGGAAAGAAATGTAGGTACTTGCCCTTCTGTTAAAATTTCAAATACGTTAATGATTAACTGTATTTTTTTTTTTTTTTTAAACCTGATGATAAGGAAAAATAAAAGGACTGAATGTGTTAGCATTCATAAAGGTTGACTGTTGAAAACAGCGTATCTTTGGATATTATTTTGCATATATGCTAGATTGCTGTATTTCTTTTGGTCTTTATATAGGAATCTCATTTCTGTTCCTGGCAACCTGCTTACTTGGTAAAAGTTTGGTCTGTCTTTTGGAATCATGGCCATTGAATGGGTAAGATGAATGGGCTTTCCTTAACAGGATAGTGATTCTTCTCTCCCCTTTCCTTAGCAAAATGGCTTTATGCTTCAAAATCCTGGAGGGAAGGAAGGGCAATTAGTTGTATCACAAGTGTCACTCAAGTATCCTGGGTATCTTTACTAGTAGTCACCTTACTCTGCCCATCCCCACCAAAAACCCAACAGCTTCTCCATTTTAGAAACATCTGGAGAAGAATCTTGAGTAGGGGATCCCAGAACCCCACTATAGTTAGAAAACCTTTATTGAGCTTCATTTTAGAGCTATCACCATTTCCTTTTTACTTGAAATTCAGGAGTTTACAAAGCATAGTTGCTTATTGGTTTCTGTTTATTATGACTTCATGTAATTGAGGTCTGTGCTAAAACTACCCTTAGAGTTACATTCACATCAAATATCCTCATAGCAGATTTCAAAACTGATCCTTCCTTCATTGGTCTTATTTCTTTATGAATTTTCCAAGTTCTACAAATTGTAGGTTGCAGTTTCATAACGTATCTATCAAGTAGGGACCATGACTAGAATTTTAAACACTACAAGTGGTTTGTAGAAATTTAAAATACAAGGGGTATACAGAAATTTAAAATATTATATGCAAAAATAGTTCAGTTTACAGAATTGACAACTATTTTAGTACTATTGAATGTATGTTTAGAAAACTGTAGTTTATTTCCTTTGAGATTCTTTATTTTTTGGACTGAAAGGGAAGTAAACTTTTAACACCCATGCCTTGGAAATATTTTCCCTGAGTGGAAGCCAACTGCTAAGCTTACATTCTGCTAATGTTATAAACCAGTGTGTTAGCCCCAAACTGAAAGTTCTGTGGAAATTAAAGAGAAATGGCTTTTATTAGACATTAGTATGACTAGGTCTAGCTACTTAAAGACTTTATATTGGACATGGTCTCTGGAGTTATAGTTGTGCCCTTGAGGCAGATAAATGTTGATACTGATACAAAATAGTTGTGTATGGATGAATTATAGTTTTATTTACAAAATGCAATACTCTTCACATTTAAATATGTACTAAGGCCAAATCTGAACCCTAACAACTAAATAAAATTTGCTAAAGAAATTAACCTTTTTGGTTTCCTCATCTGTGAAATGAGGGGATCTTTTTAGAGAATCAGGACTTAATCTATAAGCCTGAAAATTTACATAGGTTTAGGGTCTTAAGTAGATTAGATGGCTTGCAATTGAGAAATGTTACACATCATTTAAGTAAAAAATCTACATAATTTGTCATAAACTTAATCAGCTTCTTATCCTTGACAGTTGTGTAAATAATGGGTCACATGACCTTAGGTCAGAGACATATAGGATTTCTTACAGACTCCTCCCCAACTTCATTAGGGATGAAGAAATTTCCTTCCATTTCACTGTGTCTTCTTTTGTGACCTCAAGACGAGTGAGCAGAATGCAGTCGCATGGTTCAGGCTTTGCAACCAGATCAAAGTTGTGCTTCTTGGCCATTTGGCTAAGATCAAGTTTAGGATGGGGACTTCCTAGATGGCACAGTGGTGAAGAGTCCACGTGCCAATGCAGGGGCCACAAGAGATGCAGGTTCGATCCCTGGGTCAGGAAGATACCCTGAAATAGGAAGTGGCAGCCTGCTCCCGTATTCTTGCCTGGAAAATTCCATTGATGGAGGATCCTGGTGGACTACAGTCCATGGAGTTGCAAAGAGTTGGGAGGGACCGAGCACAGACCAAAGTTTAGCTCCCGGCCCTACAAATGATTAACAGCTTGACTTTGGACAGGTTAACCTCTGAACCCCATTTTTTTCATCTCTGATAGTGATACTAACTTCACAGGATGCTTATGAGAATTAAACAAGATGGGGTAAAATGCCTGACCTATGTTAAATGTTCAATAAATGAGTTCCTCTGCCTTTCAGAGAGAACAAGACAGTCTTTTTTGTTAAAAATCCATGGTAATACTGTTCAGTGATTACAAAACTGTTGTTTCTTTACTATTTTAATAGGTATTTGAATTCCTTATTTTGTGCAGAGTACCGTGCTAGAGTGAAAAAGTGACACTCTTTAGGGTTGGGATTTGTGTCTTAAAATCAGCTGCCTGCCCCTTGTTGCCCCTGGGGTACAAGGTGAAACAGCTGGGATTACAGCTCAGAAAAGAATGAACTTTCAGAGCAGATAATCTGCTCACTAGTTCAAGGCCTACATTTATGGAAGGGATCCTTCCAGCAAAATACAGAGGCATGCCTGGAATGGTTGCTCAAAAGGACATCAAGTAGCCCTAAGTTACACTGCCTCCCAAAGTCTTAAGCAGCCTCTAAAAATCTCTCCAGAGAAGCTGAATCTATAAACCTGTTGGTGAATCGTTCACTTATTCATTAATAGATTCATTATTCTAAGGTCTAAAAATAATGCAGTGGGTATAAGGAAGTGACATGGATTTTTATGGTACATTATATTGTGTCACGTTAAATATAGTTGTTAATGTTTTCCTGTTTCTTTTTAGAAAACTGAAGGTAGCAGAAAGAAAACACCTCATTTTATCATTTATTGGAGAAGAGTGATTTAAAGCCTCTTTTCTGGAAAAAATAACCCACTGTTAAAAGGTGACAAAATACATATTAGGAGTGAGGAATTACAGATCCGAACAGGGAAACAAATGAAATATTTGTCTTTAGAAGGACACTGACATTTCTAAAAGTACTGAAGTTCTTAGAAACAGTGGAAATTTTTATCTTAACCAAGGGGGGGAAAAATGTGTAACAGTCTCTAACATACTGGTGACCTTTTACTGAAGTCTTGTCTCCCCAGCTTCAGTTCGTTTTGTCTCTTCATCCAAGATTAATATTTCTAAAATATCTTACCATGTGGCTACCCCACTGCCACAGAATTCTGTTTCTTTTGAGGTCTCCTGTGACTTGTAGTCTTAACAGCTTTGTATCCTGTATTACTCACTAGAGCCTTCTTCATTCATTAACTGATTCATTCCATGGCCTCCCGTTCTCCATATTGGAATGCTTTCCCCTTTTTGCTTTCCATCTGTCACACATGTATCCAAAGTTTAGGTCTCATCATCTAAGATGAGCTTTTCCTAGTCCTTCCAGTCTGTATCTTTGAATTCTTTGCCACATCTTTTTTAAACACAACTTTTCTGTCAACAATTTAGTCATGTTTCCAACATGTACTTTTCATTTTTTGACTAGAATATGTCAAGTTCCTTGTGGTGAGAGAACTTGCCACTAGAGGGCTTTAAAATTTGTCAGGAGACAAGAAAAATTCTTTTTAACACCCCAAAGACTGAACACATAGCTCACAAGATGAATAGAAAAAAATGTTCAACCTCAAGAGTTAAGACATCTAAAAGACTTAAGGCATCATTTTCCATCTATTAGGTCAGTAGAAATAAAGAACCACAATATAGATTTGTGGGTACAAAGAAATAGCCTTCTGGTGGGAATAACAATTGCTATCACCTTCTGGATGATAAAGTGGCAAAAAGTTTTAAAAACTTATATATTCTTTGATCCACTAATTCCACTTTTAGGAATGCATCCTGAGGAAATAAAAGACATGCAAAAAGCTGTTTGTTTAAGGTGGCCACCACAGTGTTAAAGAATAGGGCAGTACATTACACGCCAGTCAGGATGGCTGCTATCCAAGTCTACAAGCAATAAATGCTGGAGAGGGTGTGGAGAAAAGGGAACCCTCTTACACTGTTGGTGGGAATGCAAACTAGTACAGCCACTATGGAGAACAGTGTGGAGATTCCTTAAAAAACTGGAAATAGAACTGCCATATGACCCAGCAATCCCACTTCTGGGCATACACACCGAGGAAACCAGGTCTGAAAGAGACACGTGCACCCCAATGTTCATCGCAGCACTGTTTATAATAGCCAGGACATGGAAGCAACCTAGATGCCCATCAGCAGATGAATGGATAAGGAAGCTGTGATACATATACACAATGGAATATTACTCAGCTGTTAAAAAGAATTCATTTGAACCAGTTCTAATGAGATGGATGAAACTGGAGCCCATTATACAGAGTGAAGTAAGCCAGAAAGATAAAGACCAATAGAGTATACTAACGCATATATATGGAATTTAAAAAGATGGTAACAATAACCCTATATGCAAAACAGAAAAAGAGACACAGATGTACAGAACAGATTTTTGGACTCTGTGGGCGAAGGCGAGGGTGGGGTGTTCTGAGAGAATAGCATTGAAACAAGTATACTATCAAGGGTGAAACAGATCACCAGCCCAGATTGGATGCATGAGGTAAGTGTTCATGGCTGGTGCACTGGGAAGACTTAGAAGGATGGGATGGAGAGGGAGGCGGGAGAGGGGATCGAGATGGGGAACACATGTAAATCCATGGCTGATTCATGTCAATGTATGGCAAAAACCACTACAATATTGTAATTAGCCTCCAACTAATAAAAATAAATGAAAAAAAAAATAGGGCAGTAGCTGAATAAATTCTGATCCAATTGCATAACGGAATACCACGCAGTCGTTGAAAATAATAAATGAAGAGCATATCTTTTTTGACTGCCCCTGGATCGCTTCTAGTATCAGCATCCTGGTTTTCCTTTGGGAAACTGATGTTCCTCTTTCAGTCTATACAGTTTGAATGGACTGAGAAACCATCAGTTTGGGTTCCCCAGAGAAACAGACTCAGATGGAGATTTTCATGCAGAAAGTTTGTTGTTTAGTCGCTAAGTCGTGTCTGACTCTTGCGACCCCACAGACTGTAGCCTGCCAGGCTCCTCTGTCCATGGGATTTTCCCCACAAGAATATAGGAGTGCACTGCCATTTCCTTCTCCAGGGGATCTTCCCGACCCAGCGATCAAACCTGCATCTCCTACATTGGCAGACAGATTCTTTACCACTGAGCCACCTGGGAAACTTTGTTGGGGAGTGTCAAAATCAATAGGTATGTGGCGGGGTGGGTGGTCCAGGGACTGGAAGTGAAGCAGAGAGAAGAGCTGAACTGTGAAGCAACTGTCATTAAGGCCTCAGATGACCCTGGCCAGGAGCCTGGACTCCTCCTTCAAGTGAAAGAAAGTCAAAGTGTCAGTTGCTCAGTTGTGTCCAATTCTCTGGGACCCCATGGACTGTAGCTGGCCAGGAACCTCTGTTCATGGACTTCCCCATGCAAGAATAACTGGAGTGGGTAGCCATTTCCTTCTCCAGGCTATCTTCCCAACCCAGGGATCGAACCTGGGTCTCCCACATTGCAGGCAGACTCTTTACCATCTGAGCCACCAGGGAAGCTGCAGCCTCCACTGCCAACTCCAGCTGCCGGGGCTGGAGTTCAGATCTTTTGCATCCCACATCAGTCACTGGATGAGAGCTGACAAGGGGAGCGGTGGCTCTGGTTCAGGGCAGTTTCCAGAGTGACTCAGCCGAGAGGCATCAGCTGCTACTACTCCCAGCAGATGGGGGAACCAGTGCCTTTGTCCTAAATGGGAAGTTGGGTGGTACTCCACAGCACCCACTAGAGGTGGGGCTGACCCCACCCGACATCCTGCTCTTGGCCAGGTGCAGCTAATCTGAGCATTCCAATACCACACAACCCTCGCCTTCAAATAGTGACTGGTTCAGGAGTGGACCCATGACTCAATAAGGTCAGTGAGATCCATTATGGGGATTTTTGCTGGAGCAATTAGAAAAGATGCTTTATTGCCCTTGGGTTTCCTAGGCTGGGACAATGAAAGCATGGAACTTTCTTCACAGCACTACAGGGAGTCTATTTACCACTGAAGAAAACAAGGCCAACACTCAGAAAAAGCAGAGTGAAAAGATGGGAGAATGAGAGCCTTACAGCTGTTATTTGGGCAATTAAATCTATTAAAGTCCCTGAGCTTTTCAGTTACTCAAACTAGCATACTACCTTTTTGGATTACTCAGTTTAAGTGGGTTCTGACAAATCCAATGCCACACAAGAATAACAAGGAAACATTCATGATACATTAAGTGAAAAATATCAACAAAACATTTTACATGTAAGTAATGATGCCGGTTTTGTAAAACTAATTACTATAAAAAAAAGAAAATGCAGCACAACAGAAACAGTGGTTACAGTTAAACGATGAGGTAGGAATGAGGCGACCTGAACTGAATTTTCTTCTATGCGTTCGGCAAAGAAGTCAGGGTCTTGGATTTTATGATACTTACCCTACTGACCCTACCAAGTCAGCTGGCTGGATTCCGGTCAAACACAGCTACAGAGTATTGTAGAAACCTGTTTTGAGGACTTCCCTGGGGATCCAGGGGAGAAGGAAATGGCAGCCCACCAGGCAATCCAGTATTCTTGCCTGGAGAATCCCAGGGACAGAGGAGCCTGGTGGGCTGCCGTCTATGGGGTCGCACGGAGCCGGATACGACTGACGCGATTTAGCAGGAGCTGGGGATCCATTGATTAAGACTCCGCGCTTCCACTGCAGGGGGTGCAGGTTCAATTCCTGGTGGGGAGACTAGGATCCCCAAAATAAAAATTGAATCTTGTTTCCGTTCCATCGAACCCCACCCACCGTCCCACATCTCCGGAGGACGACACCTTCTGACGCTTAGAAACCTTCACACCGGGTCCCTTGTTTCTCCCGCTCACTGCACACCTCGCTCCGGCCACACACAGGCCCAGTTCCGATTCTCCAGGAAGGCGTCCTCGCCTTCTTCATCCCCCACGCCCCACACCCACTCCTGCTCCTCCTAGAAGGAAGCCCTAGACGGCGAGGTGGAAGGGCGCGCCCCTGTGTGGGCCCCGCGGCGCGGCTTGGGGGACACGTGGGGACGCAGGTACCTCTCGGCTTAGAAGGCAGAGTTGGTGTCCGTCAAGTCGGGACCCCGAGGTGTCGCGTACCCGTGGTTCTGTCTTCTCGGAGAGCGGCCGCGTGGCGAGGCCGGGCGCGGGGGGCGGGCGGCAGGGCGGGCACAGCGGCTTCCCCGCCTCGGGGCGGTGCCGCGCCTCCCGGCCTCGCGTCTCCCCGCCGGCCGCCCGCCCGCCCTCTCGGAGCCCAGGCCGCCGCCATGTCTTCCGGGGCCAGCGTGAGCGCCTTGCAGCGCCTGGTGGAGCAGCTCAAGCTGGAGGCCGGCGTGGAGAGGATCAAGGTGAGGCCGGCGCCTGGCCGCGGGCGCGGAGGCCGCCCCGTCCCGCCCGCTCCCGCCCCGTCCCGCCGTCCGCGGGCCGGAGAGGAGCAGGCCGCTCCCGGGCGGAGGGCTGCGGAGCCGACCCCCGCGCTAGCCGGGGAGCCTGCCGCGGTGGGCGGCCCCGAGGACGGCGCCCGGCCTGGCTCGCGCGGCCCGGCCTCTGTGGGTGCGAGTCCGCGCAGGGCCGGGCCCGGACCCCAGCGCCCGGGAGAGGCGGCGGCGCGGGGACCCGAGAGGGAGGCCGGGTCTGGGGGCGCCGGGGAGAAGCTCCTGTCTCCGCGAGAGCTGTCCGGGACCGAGCGCCCCGGGGCGGTCAAGTTTTCAGTGATACGGACACTGACTCGGGGTGCGGGAGAGACGCCAGGACACCAGGAATGGGGGCAACTGGCCGGTGGCCTCCCCTCCCCGAACTCGGCTGGTGAGGGAGGATGGGGTCTAGAGCTGCGGAGGCGACTGCATGGAAGGGCCTCGGTGATGGGTTGATAGGATGCGAGGGGAGGAGGGCGCTGCTCGGGCTCCTGGCCTGGTAACGGGATGGATGGCGTGGCCATTCGCCACGGTAGCGGGGAGAGATGGTGCGTTCAGTTTCGGATACGTGGACCTTTGCAGGGATGCCCGGGAGGTGTTTGACTGCCTTGGCCGAAGCTCAGAGAACAAAGCTGAAAGACCGTAGGGGGGTGAAAACTGAAGTTACCCGAGCGTGGAACCCAGGGACCCGCTGAAGGAGATGGCTGTCAGAAGAGAAGCGAGAGAAAGCCAGGGTACTGGAGCGAGGAAGGGGAGGTTATAAAAAACTGGCGCCTTAGTCCAACGTGTCCAGTGTTTAGTCACTTGATAAAAAGCCTCTGGTGTGTAATTGTGTTTAGCAACTAGTATATAGCATTATTTGTAGAATGTGTGTGTGAATGAATGAACGCTACTGTGGTACTCGGTGCACCTGATCGAGCCTTTACTCCGGACCACGCCCTATTCTGTGTGCTGAGAATATGGTGATTCCTTGGGGGAAGGTAAATAATAAACATATTAACCAGTGAATTAAGTAACTTCAGAAAGTGATGTGAAGATTATATACAAGATAAAGAGGCAGTTGTGGAATACAAAGGAGGCTTCAGTGACATACAGTTTTAGAAGCCAAATCTAAATTATAATAGGATAGGCAGACACTTTTGACACTTTTTGGGGAAAAAAAAAAATCTGGTTTTAAAGAGGAAACTTTTTTTTTTATTTTAGGAAATGAAAAGCTGTATTTTGAGGTTGAGAGGAAGGAACACACTGTATTTTTAGGTCAGGGGGAGAAACAAATGGAGGAGAGCTGGAGGTAGAGACAAGGAGTCTAAGGGTGCCTGGGATTGGAGGGACACCTTCTGAAATAAGAAAGGAGGAAGGATATGTGTAAACATATATATTTCCAGATAGAGGCCTAAGAAACTTGTATGATGACAAATGTCTTTGTGGAATAGGAGGCCGAGTTTTCTTCTGGGGCAGAAAAAAGGGGAACTAATGGAGTCACAAGAGCTGAGGATGGGGGAGAGAGAGCGCTGTGGGGAATGCCAGAGGACCCCCAGGAGACACATTCGGAGATTCTGAAGACCTAGCTACTGTGAGATTGATTGTCTTATTTTCCTTCTTCTTTTTCTTCTTTTGTCTCCAGCAGCATTTTGGCCACCCAGGCATCTGTGGTGAATGGTGGTTGATCCAAGTAGTGAGTTAGCAAGGGATTTTTGCCAGAAAGATAGAAATGGGAGTGGAGAGCAAGGAGTCCGAGGGTCTGGCTAGAAGAAGGCTGAACCGAGAAGGAACAGAGCCAGCCTCCCTACGATGGGCCAGATGAAAAAGGAAGAGATGTTTCCCTTGAGATCAAAGAGCAGGTGTAGTGAGAAGGCAGGAAGCAGCGGGAGAGATTGTGATCAGAAGGTAGGATGTTGGAGTGTGAAATTTCAGATGCGGAGCAGTGTTGGCTGTAACTGTTGGTGTTGAGGAGAAGGTTGTTTGAGGAGAGGAGCTCAGGAAACGGAAACTAGGATTGCTGGAAATGTTGAGGATGATGTTGGGGCCTGAGATGGAAAGAAAAACTGTGAGCTAGATGTCTGCCTATCTTGGGAAGTAGCTGGGGGAGGTATTCTTATCTACATTTTAAAAATAGTTACAGGTGATGAAACTAAGGCCTGGAGAAGTCAAATGACTTGCTCAAAGTCACGCAGCTTCTTTGTGGGGTGTCCTCATGGGAGTATGGTTTAGGGTGCTTGGCAGCATTTTTCTCAGGCAGCACCTTAGGGAGTCACAACCATCCAGGGTCTCTGGTCTGCCTCATTTCAGGGCTCAGTGACGGATGGATTCATTCAGAGATGTCTTTTCTTTCGCAGACTTGCTAACTGGTAAATAAAGCAGAATACTGGTTTTGTAGCATTTGATGGAAGGTACCCCTTGCCATTGATTGGAATGCTCAGTATCCTTCCAAGGACCCTTACTTGCTTTGGAGAAGTCTCTCAGAAGTTGATGGGTCAGCCTGGACTCAGACCAAGGAAAGAGATATGATTTGAGTGGGGATTAGCCCACTTCAGCTGAGAGGATACAACTTATAAGGGTTGGGCTTACACTCTCCCAGGCCAGAGTCTCTGCCCCTTGAAAGTGCAAGAGAAATACCTACCACTTAATTCTTCTCTTATTTTCTTTGCATATCCTCCACCTTAACTTTTTGACTATATTCTTTAGGCTGGCATCTAGTTAGTCCCACTTTTCTGGGTGTCTTAGGAGATTGTCTCTTTCCACCCATCATGTGTAGAGTTCCCCTGTTCCCTCTGAAGGAGACATAATTAGCATGAGCATAATTGGTTCCAGATTTCTTTTGAATTAACAACTTATGAGAATTCCTTGGACAGCAAGGAAATCAAACCAGTCAGTCCTAAAGGAAATCTATCCTGAATGTTCGTTGGAAGGATTGATACTGAAATTCCATTATTTTGGCCACCTGATGCAAAGAGCTGACTCATTGGAAAAGTGATGTATGTGCATTAACTCATTTAATTATTACATCAACTCACTGAGGTAGGCACTATTACAAATACATTTCCCAGGTGAGAAGTAATGTGCCAGAGGCTGCACTCTTGACCAGTAAGCTATTCTGCTTCAAAAGCATGATGGAGGAACCTCATCACTTGCTTTGAGCAGACTGGATAAGGCTCCACCAAGCCTTGTAAATATTAAAACAGTCTGTCACATGGCAAATCTGGATATATCAATGTGTGGTTTATAAGTGAAAATGTGTAAAGGGCACATTAGGATAAGCTACTTCTTTATACTTTGTCTCAAAACCAGGATTCTATATAGGTGAAAAATATGTTTTATCTTTCCTTGGTTGAATAAGCCGCTAAGACAAAAAGGCCCTAAATCACAGTTCATAGGAGTTGTAACTTTCCCTCTTTGGAGTTCAATTATTAGAACTTGCAGCAAAAAGAGACTCTTGGAGGTTGTAGAAAGTGTGACCTTTATCAAGTTGTACAATCATTTTTCAGAGTTTCAAGTGACTGCTGGATGGATCTGGCTGTGAGCAGCATATCAAGAGCTCTTGTCCCTTTGTTGCAGGTCTCTCAGGCGGCTGCAGAGCTTCAACAATACTGCATGCAGAATGCCTGCAAGGATGCCCTGCTGGTGGGTGTCCCAGCTGGAAGCAACCCCTTTCGGGAGCCCAGATCCTGTGCCTTACTCTGAAGACTGGTGAGTAATGATACCCCAGGCCATCTGGGGGCCAGGGGTTATCCTGGGGCTTCCCAAAGGACTTGGGCAACTGAGTTTTACATTTCTACTGTTCTTGAGGGAATTAAAATAAATCCCAGCAAAATGCACAGCTTTACCTGAAGGGTGACTAATCTGCCTGCTTGTGGAATACATCTAATTAGGAGAGCCTCAATCCCCTTGTACGAACTCACCAGATAATATCCTTATTTACTTAAGCTTTTGAACTGACGGGGCCAGCAGTAATTTCTTGTCCTTAACACCGTCTCCTCTGTCCTTACACCATCCTGGACTTGTGATGTTGCTTGGTGCTATCAACTGACTCGTTACTCTTGGGACTAAGGACTCTGCAGAGGAGACTCATTCCTGCTACCAGCTGTGATTTCTTTCCTAGAGGCTTTCAGAATGTATTTCTGTGTATTAATGGAGGAACAAATGTAGTGACTGGGCCAAGTGTGAGTAGGGTTAAAAGAGCCTTAAAAATGTATTCTTGAAATGAAAACACCTCTTTAAAGGGTAGCCTACATTTCCTGGGTTCTAATGTGTTGTATGGGGTCTCAATTCATATTTTCACTTTTCTTTTTTGTAAAGAGGTCAGGGCATAAATTATTAGTCTTTTGGGGCCAATATATTTCAAGTTACATATTCTCAGGAGTGTTTATGGGTTCTCCAGGTGGCGCAGTGGTAAAGAATCCGTCTGCCAATGCAGGAGATGCAGTTTCGATCCCTGATCTGGGAAGACCCCCTGGAGTAGGAAATGGCAATCGCTCCAATGTTCTTGCCTGGAAAATTCCATGAACAGACAGAGGAGCCTGGCAGGCTACAGTCCATGGACTCACAAAGAGTCAGACACAACTGAGTGACTGAGTGCACACACATACACAAGGGGTGTTTATACAGGAAGTAATCATCTTAGATCTTTTTTCATATACTTGAAAAGGAAATTATTCATGTTAACAAAAAGGAAGTAATAATACTATTAGGTGCTATTGTATCTTTTAATGGAAAATGTCTACATTTATGATATTAAAATAATAGTCTTATGTTGGCATAGCATTTGTCTTTTTACAAAGCACTTTCGTGGGTATTACTCATTCAATGGTGTGGTTTGGATTTTCTGATATTAACCTGTTACTTTCTACTTTGAGAACCCTAAAGTGACCTATGAAATAATGACTAGTTAATTTTATGTATAAATCTTACTAAGTGAAAACCTACCAAATTTTTTTTACAGTAGAGAAGAAGTTCGCTGAAGGATGCTTTCAAGCACAAACTGATGAATGACTGCCTCCAAATTTCAAGAAAACACTTCTCTAACCACATGACTTCTAGATATTTCACAGGACCTTTCCTGTGACCTGGTCCTTTAGCCAACATTCTACAGAAATTGATGTTTCTACTCAAATAAGGAAACTGGGTGAAGGTGTAGATTTTAAATAATAATGGCCGGATTCTTTGTTGAAGTGCTTTATACTTAAACAAAAACCTTACCACCAAATATACCAAAATACACTTCTTTCATTAAGTGAATTACTAGTGTTTCTATGCCTGGAATGTTATGTATGTTTTATTTACTAGATGTTTACATTTTGGGAAGGAAAACAGTATTCTTTGTTAAAAAATTGAATATTTGTAATTGCTGTTCCCAACTAAGATCTTTATACCATAACAAAATTTGTTATTTTCTCATGAATTTATAATTTCTAAATGAAGACATGCAAGTGTAAAATTGGGGGAAGAATGGGCTTTGTTAATCAAATGATGTCTTGATTTTTCTAAATGAGGAGATTGTTTTATTTTCAACACTAAGCATGGGATCTCTTTCTTAGCAACCTTGTTTGAAAAGATGAATGTTGTTTTCTGTATGAGACTGCCCCATCCTGTATATGAAGCAGATTTGATCTTCGTCTTCTTAAGTTCCTCTACTTGATAGGGGTGGTTTTACTTAAAAAAAATACTAAATTATTTCATATTTAATGTGATCTACAGAGCATTGCAAATGATTTTTAAAAAGTAATGTGAAAATATGACAACCTAAATGAATTTTTAATGTCACAGGTGTATTATTTTGATGATGTGCCTTTGATTTAATTTGGGACACTTAAAAAAATACTTTATTTGTGTTTGTTTTAATCTTTGAAGAACTTGGAAATAAAATTTCTGCTTAATTTCTACTAACAACAGCAATATTTTATGTCTGATTTTGTTTTAAGGCTTCATAGATTTTGTTTGCTTGGGTGATTGAGTGCTGAAAGTGGGAAGTGAAGTTTTGTGTACAAGTCCTTGTAGAATTTTGTGAAAAAATAGGTATAATATGCAGAAATATCTCAACTGGCAAATTTGCTCTTTGAGATAGCTATGTATTCTTGTTCACTCGCTAAGTCATGTCCAACTCTGGAACCCCATGGACTGCAGCATGGCCTGGCTTCGCTGTCCTTCACTATCTCCTAAGTTTGCTCAATGTCCACTGAGTCAGTGGAGCCATCCAACCATCTCATCCTCTTTGGTCCCCTTCTCCTCCTGCCTTCACTCTTTCCCAGCATCAGGGTCTTTTCCAATGAGTTGGCTGTTTGAATCAGGTGGCTAAAGTATTGGAGCTTCAGCTTTAGCATCAGTCCTTCCAGTGAATATTCAGCATTGATTTCCTTTAGGATTGAGTGGTTTAATCTCCTTGCTGTCCAAGGGACTTTCAAGAGTCTTCTCCAGCATCACAATTCAAAGGCATCAGTTTTTCAGCGCTCAGCCTTCTTTATGGCTCAGCTGTCACATCCATACTGGAAAAACCAAAGCTTTGACTATATGGACCTTTGTTGTCAAAGTGATGTCTTTACTTTTTAATACACTGTCTAGCTATGGATAAATCTATAGGTAAATGGGGATATCTTTGAACATAAGTAGTGTTACAGTAGAGAATGTAGAAGTCATTAGTTGGAACTCCTTTAACTTCCAGCCACTAAACTTCCAAATCTAAGTGATCTAAATCCCTTCCATTGGATCAAAATTCAGATGTCCCTTTTCTAACCCACTTACTCATTCTGTAGATCTGTTTCATCTTCTATGAAGTGTCATATTATCGGTTGTCCTTTCTTTCCTTTATCTTCAACTTCTCTGTTGGATTCCTTTTATTAGCATTTAAACATTTTCTGTTCTCCATCTTAACAACAATAAGCATTTAGAAAAAGTCTCCATTAAAAAACACATTTTCAGTTATAAAAGATGAGTTGGCCTTAGAGATCTACTGTTCAGCACAGTGCCTATAGTTAACAGTGCTGTACCATATACTTTAAAATTTGCTAAGAGGATAAAATTTATGTAAATTGTTCTTATCACAAAAATAATAAGGCAGAAGGAAACTTTTGGAAGTGATGGGTAAGTTTATGGCATAGATTGTGTTGTGGTTTCATAGGTATATACTTATCTCCAAACTCATTAAGTTGTATACATTAATTATGTACAGCTTTTGATGTGTTGGAAAAAAAAAAACAAAAACACCTCTTGATTTCATTTTCCCTTTGGCAAAAACTTGGTAAGATAGTACAGGAAAAATATAGACATCTCACATATGAATATAGTTGTGTCTTAAATGTATCCCATTTCTACTTTAATGACAAAGCTATAAAAAATACTTGAGAATACATTTAACAAAAGTGCAAGAATCAAAGGAAAATTTTACCAATGTTTATAGAACGGAATCTAAAATTTCAGGATTATAGGACGATGTCATTAAAATGCAATCTTACTAAAATTTATGTAGATTTATTGGAATTCCTTTTTTATCTTTTAAGGGAAGCTGGTTAAAATAACTGAAAGTTTATATGGAAAATCAAGTGTCCAAGAATAGCTTTTAAAACTCTGTGTGTGTGTGAGTGTGTATAAAACATGGGAAGGTAAAACTTGCCTTACCAGGTACTAGCTTACTTTGAAACTGCTGAATCAAAATGATATGACTTAAAAAAAAAACAAATTCAAAATAATATTATTGTGGTCCTAGGAATAGACAACTAGATGATTGAATTGATCATAATAGTACAGAAGTAGGCCTGACTCTTTTTTCTTTTTCCTATTCAAGGGAAAGTATAATTAAACAAATGGTGCTGGCATTACTGGCTATCCATTCAGAAGGAAATAAAAATTGGGCCTGTATTATACTCTGTAAAAAAATTCCACATAGGTTAAAGAAAGGTGATACAAAGGCATCAGAAGAAAAGTTAGACTAGTTGTGTAACTTCAGGGTAAAAGAGAGCTTCCTAAAAAAAAGCAGGAAACCCAGAAATCAAAAAAGAGAAGAGGTGTATACTTGATCAAATTAAATTTAAACAATTTAAATAAACAAGCAATTTAAATAGATAAGTATGAAATCTAAAATCCTTGTATAGTAAAAACAATAAACCAAATAAAAAAGCAAAAGCAGAACACGTATTTTTCAGCTTTCATTTTGGATTGCTACAGTTTGCACTCCCCATCCCCACCAACCCAGGCTAGTCCCACTTAAAATTGTTGGATTGTTTGCTTTAGGCAGGCTTATTATTGGGGGAGAAAAACCAGGCTCTTAATGTGAGGGGCAGAGTGGGACACCCTGGTGTTTATGCCCAGTTGTATGCAGAGTCTCAGTGGCAAGGGAAGGAGTATCTTACCTCCCCCTACAATTGCAAGGGGCAGCTGATGTTCTGATGAGTCTAACAGTTTGGGCTGGGCCTGGGAACCTGGGGGTAAAGCCACTCAAAGGTCCTCAGGGGTGAGCATCACAACTACCAGTCATAGATCTACGTTTGGGCAAGTAACTCCCCTTCAAAATTAAAAAAAGAAACCTCATGGGGAAATGCTCTCAGAGAAAGAATGGAGGTTTCCATGGTAAGAGACTGGGAAGTTGGGACTATTCTAAATAATTTCATGTGATGTGGTGTTTGGGAGAGGACCTTGGAGGCTGGACTGACACTTGTAAGCCCCTAACAAGGGCCTTTCCAGACCCTTCAGGCTTCTATGGACCAACCCAACTGCTTCAGATAGTGCTGAAGCAGAGCTCATTTACTTTATTCTCTTTCCTAGGGTACCAACACATGACCTGCCTCTCAATAATACCTCTGATAATGGGATTCCCAGGTGGCACAGTGGTGAAGAATCCACCTGCCAATGCTGGAGACTCGGGTTAGATCCCTGGGTCAGTAATATTCCCTGAAGGAGGAAATGGCTACCTGCTCCAGAATTCTTGCCTCTGATGGGCAACAGCACAAGAGGCTGCTCCAGGCCCAGGCAGAGTGAATGTGTCCTTAAACACCAAGCATCACTGAGAAATGCAGGCAGGCGGGCTCAGGTGCTTTCACTGCGTTTGGTGAGGAGGCAGAAGGGGGTGTGTTGATAGCTTGGCCTAAGCTTGCCTCAGTCTAGTGCGCTGAACAAAGTCCTTTCCTCTGCAAGCTGATTAAAGATGGGATCAAGGAGATCTGCAAGCTGGGAAGACAGCCTTACCTTGGTTTAGGAGCAAACCTGCTGAAACTTTAAAAAGTACGATAGAAATTCGAATAAAATTTCCAGAAATAGTTTCTCTTTGAAGTCTCTACCCTCCACATATTCAAGCAAAACCAAACATCTTATATATAAATAAAAGTGTAGTAAAAGAGTAAGAGAGTTGATTTAAAGTCGAGCCTGTTTCAAAAAGGAGAATGTGTATCAAACACTGAAGAGAAATCAAGTGAGGTGATGTCTGAATGTCCATTGGATCTCAGAAGGTAGAAATCAGTTTTGGTAGTAATAGGGTGACCATTTCAGAAGTCAGGAAAGAGACAGGAAGAGTACACCTATGGTCTTCAACCATTTTTGCTAAAATGATGTTCACAGTCCATGTACCTCCATTTTGCTGGTGGTGGTAGCTTAGTCGCTAAGTCATGTCCAACTCTTGGTGGACATGGACTGTAGCCTGCCAGGCTCCTCTATCCATAGGATTTCCCAGGCAAGAAAACTGGAGTGGGTTGCCATTTCCTTCTCCAGGGGATCTACTTGACCCAGGGATCGAACCCACATTGCTTGTATAGCTGGTGGATTCTTTACCACTGAGTCACCAGAGATTTCCATACCTCCGTTTTAGAGACATATAAAAGTTTCATTATAACTCTAAGTAGCTGCCAAGAATAAAATTTTATTAGAAATGTTGACATTTTAAAATAAAGCATCTTTCTCTTAAATGTATTCAATGGAATATAATTACTATAGTAATTAGAAACCTACAGTCATCCATTTAAAAATATACCAACTATCCTCTCCAATCATACAGGGAAGCATTATTTTTCCCATATACTGACACTTGATATTATGAATTCTCAAAAATTTTGCTGATCTGATAGGTGAAAAAATAGTAGCTTATTGTTTTAATATGCATTTGTCTGATAAATAATGAAGCTACATACCGTTTCAAATATGTTCCCAGCTATTTTTGTTTCTTCCGTGAAATATCTATTCAAATTTTGCCCAATTTTCTATTACGTTGTCTTTTGCCTATCAATTTGTAGGAATTCGTTGTATATTAGGAATGTAAGCCCTTGTGCTATCGTGTGGGTAGCAAATGTTTTCTCTTAGTGATTTGTTTGAATATTTCGTTTGTGAAGACAACATTTTGATTGGAAGTTCTCTAACTTCAATTTTTCCCTAGATTTTAAGTTGGTGGTGGAGGGTGGACTATGGTGATCTTCACTTCTGAACTCAGAAGGTCAGACTGAGATGGAAGCTCCTTTCAAACACTTGCTGGAGGCAGCGGGCCTTTGAGGAGACAGCAAAATAACCCTTTATATACATCCAATAAGGTTTTCTGCCTCTCTTTAAAAAAAGGGCTCAAAATATTTAGGTGAACTGGGGAGATATTTGGATCTTATAATAATATTTTGCTAATTAGAATACTTATAAAGTAGAATATATATTACGAAAATTTAATATAGGAACATCAAGAACATCTAAGAACAATTGCATTTTCTTTGATATATGATCAAATCTAAATAATTTTATTACTGGTTTATCATAAAAAAAAAACAACGAAATGTGGCATGCAGCACTATTCTTTCTTTCAAAAAAACCTCAGACGAGTTTGTCCGTCAAGTCTACCAGGGACTTTTTCATACACAAGACGTTGTTTTTTGAATTGCGGTAGTTGTAAGCACATGAAATCTGTTAAAAGGAAAAAAAGAAAACCATTTTATTTCTGATAATAGTAAGTGTAGCTATTTTTTTCTCAAATGCTCAGGTGGATCTTCTCTCTTTATCATCTATTTACAGTGTTGAAATTTCCAAACTGAGATAAAAAGTGACTATTAAAAATTAAATTTTTAGCATAAATGTGCCTATTCTTAAAGGCCTGATACTAATTAGTGTAAGATACATGTATGTGTACGTTCATGCCTTGCACAAATAATTAAATCTCCCTGGATTTAAGACTCTTGCTTTTAAGTTTTCCTTCATTAAGTCTGTTTCTTAGTGCATATCTGTAATGTTGAGGAATTTATCCTGAGCTCTGATCATGTATAGACTCACCTTTCAAGACTGTGTTAGATATGACATAATTTGAAATATTCTAGATTTGGATACTTGCAGAGGTTGATTGATTAAATTAATAAAAAGAGAGACTAAAATATTTAGAATGGTAGTAATTATTCCCAGCAATGTAGTTTCATAATAGCAAGTGCTGGGTACCTTTTGAGCAAATTTAAAAGGCATTGCAGTAGATAGTTATTATCACAGAGACCACAAATATACATTCAAGACAAATGGAAAATTATCTTGATGTTATACCAATAGCTCTGGACAAATTTATGTCAGAACTTGACAGAGTACAAATAAAGAACACAATAAGTTAATTGCATTTGAATGTAGATATGAAAATCAAATAATAAATAGTAACCATATTCAATAGCATATTTTAAAAAATCACTCCTTAAAAGCCAATTAGGTTTATCAGACAAATGACATAAATGATTGATTATTAGTATACCTATAAATGTTGACTGATATTAATGTCAAGAGAGAAAACATTTTGATTTTCCCCAATAGGAACCAAAAAATGTTTGAATAAAATTCAGCATTTATTTCTTGCAAAAGTTCTTACAAAACTAGGGAAAGAATATTTTCCCTTAAAATCAAGAAAAAACAAATTATGACTATTTATGGGACCAAATCTAAATTTTGTGAATTCTAGAACTTATATGGTTTGGGGATTCTCTTTTAATAAAACAAGGAATTTAAGATTCTTTGGCACCCTTTGGCCTCACAAAATGGTCTGTGCAAAAGAGGAGTTCTGAAACTTCCAGCTTCTCCTTTCTGTTTTTTTCCCATCATAGTAAGGCCATCTTTGTATAGCCATCAGAACTTAATATTTTGTTTTAAATGCTCAGACCAATGCAATAAGAAATACATAAAAGGTATAATAACCAAAAATGGGAAAATAAAATTGTCCTTTTAAAAACTGATATGATTAAATATTCAAAAATGTCAATTGGAAAATAGAGAGCCAATAGTAGTATCTATTTAATAGGACTAACAGAATTAAATAATCCACATAAAGTGAATGTAATAAACTTTTAATAAATATTAGCTCATAAAATATTCCCAGCTTGACAAAGAGGCCACTTTTCTAATTGGCTAATTTCTGTACTTAATTTTTGTTACTTTAAGCCTTCAGCTTGACTTAGATTTGTTCTGTGTTTTTATTTTTTTTAATTAATTTATTTTTTATTGAAGGATAATTGCTTTACAGAATTTTGCTGTTTTCTGTCAAACCTCAACATAAATCAGCCATAACTTCTTCAGTTAAATGCTTAGTTCATCTAAAGCTACAAGATATTGACATAATTTCTTTGCATTTATTTTCTTAAAAGTCTATAATTAGAATTTTTATTTTTTTGATGCCAAAGTTATTGAAGATTCTTAAGTGTAGTAATTAAAACAATTTTTTTTAAAATTTGGAGATGATTCTATCTTTTAAAATTACTTTAGAGTATAGTTTTATTAACTATTGAATCATGTTACCTGTTAATGAGTTGTTGTCTCCTGAGTTAGATGAAGGCTCAGAGCGCGTTTTCTGTCCTAAACATTTTCCAGCTCTTTGGTAGAAATAAAGACTGTTGAATTCTTTTTGATTTACATTAGAATCAGAAGCACAGGATAAATCCAAACTGGGGACAGATGGTAATTCTTTCCAGAAAGTCTTTTTAGTCCCAGCATTTGGACTTTCACAGATGAAGCCTTCTAAGTCATCTGACTGATATTTTTGCTGATTAATGAATAAATTATCTTTCTGAGAGTACCATTTGTCACATGTACTTTGCTCTGCTCCACACTGTAAGTTGAATGAATGATTCTGTTGTTCCCATACATTTCTCTTAAAGTTCCAATGAAGAGGAGGTTGAGAACCCTCAAGTGAAAAGACAGGAGCTGACAATTCTTTTTTTATAGGTCCTTTTTTTTCATGTGTTCCCTTTTTCTGATAATTTATAAAGTGAGGGGTGACTTTCTCCTGAGTGTCAATTGGTGATATTATAGTTTCATAATTCATTTCTGTTAGACCCAAAGAAAAGACATCTGACTCTGAATCATTCTGGTTCAGAAAAGAATTACCAGACAGATTCCTTGCTTCTATATTAGTCAGAAAAGAATTATTCTGTACCATGTTAGGGTTACAACTAGACTCTTTCCAATGGCTGGTCTGATTGTAAGAACTCACAGATGGTAAAATGCCTGGCATTTCTTTTAATTCCATAAGGGAAGAGTTATAATTTGAAGCACTGTTGATGTCTTCCGGTACTCTCTCTCCTAAATTTGAATATTGATAATTATTATGTTCTTGAATGACAGAATCTGAAGATGCAGAAGCTGAACTCTGAGAAGTAAAGGTTCTAGTCTGATCCCTGTTTTCCCGAGGTGATGAAATTTGAGGTGATTTTGTTATGGAAGGACTAATCTTGAATAAGGAAGTGATGCCACAAAAATGCTACAAAATTTATAAAGTTAATTAATATAATAAATATGCAACATAAAAATCCATCAAGTAAATATAAATAATGATGCTTAACTATATGGAAATAAGGAAAAATATAAATAAGTAGTCCATTCAAAGATATTATATTGATCTATGAGAACAGAACATAATTTGGCTCCCATTAACAGAAAAACTTATTGTAATTTGCATCTATTTCCTAATCAATTAAGATAGAATTTTTAGTAACACATGTTATCTATGAATACCATTTCCTTCATAAAAATTAAAGATACTTACTGATAGGTCTAAAGTTCTCTTTAACTACTACTATAATGAAGGAACCAGAACTGTTTGGAAGAGATGATGAAAACACATTAGAGTGTGTAATTGAATATCTGTGGGCATAATAACACTTCAAAATGATCTGAAATGTGATAAATGATTTGTACAGAATTATAACTTTAAAATGTATAATGTAGTTGACAACCAGTAAGAATTCTATATGAAATTTAGCTTAAGTAGATTATTTCTTTGCTCTCTGAAGTCCAAAATAAACTTGGATACCTTCATTTTGAAAACCATTATGGTGAAAATAGATACTCAAATGCAAAGCAAATAGACTCATAGAAGAATACGTATTTCAAATAACTAACCTTTAACACTTTTTCTGGAACTTCAGGTAGGAGTTCCTGAAGTTGACAAAGAGTTGCTAACAATATCCAGTTCAGTGAAGGTCCTTTATATAACATGAGCTGAGCCACCAATGGAGTAATACTTGGAAAATCAAGTAAGTACATTTCTTCCTAGAAAAAAGTTTAAGGAATAATCAGAAGTGGTCTTTTTACTCTGCTCACTCCAGTAGATTAAAATTGATGTCATTGTACCTACCACTCAATTTGAGATGCTTGGGGAAAAAAGTATGGCCAGGAGGGAAAGAAATTTGTCTGTCAATAAAGATTCTAACACCCAGAAATGGGGAGGATCTTAAAGTTCATTCAGTCTAACCACTCATCCAAAGTGATTCATTATAGTTCATATCCTTCAAATGACAATTGTTATCTAATGATAGCTCTTCTAATGAGAAACCTTTTAGGGGACTTCATCATATAGCTCAAGGTTTTTTCAGCTCTCTCTTTGTAAACTGTATGCCATCATAGTTTGGTTAAGATAAACCATGTGTATGATGTCTTAACAGATATTATAATTTCAGAAAAGGCTTATCGTGAAGAGTACAGGAAGAACTTCTAACTAAGTCTAAAAGTTTATGTTTTCAGAAAGATCTCATAAATGTCTAGAAATGTAGCAGCCACATTTATTATTAAATTCCTTTTTTTTCTGGGTTACATTGACTTTTTGTACCTTCTTTGATTTTATCAAATGACAGACATGTTAGTAGATTGGACATGGCTTGGTAGGAAGGAAATTGCATATACATACACACAAAAATGTTCTAATCATACCCATACTTGCTGATAGTACTATCTTCTGTTTATGCATATAAAAGTCCTGTGATTTAATATATATGAATATTTTATTTGTCTTATAATTTAATTTTTTGAGTAGGTAAAACAGTCACATGGTTCAAAATTCAAAAGGACTAAAAGGTATATAGTAAAAAGTCCCATTCCTTCTCTACTACCTCAGTTTTCTATAGAGATAATCAATGATATCATTTTGTGGTATCTTTCCAGAGATATTTTATTCATTTATAAATGAATACATATAAATATTAATTTCCCTCTTTCTTACACAAATGGTAGTATACTGGATGCTCTGAACTGCAACTTTTACATTTCATTTAATATATTTTGAAAGTCATTCCATGTTAATACATAATGATCTCCATTCTCTTTCCATGATTTTAGGATTTGAATATATTTAAAAATAAGGTAACAGAAACACTAGGTTGGTATAAGAACCTGGAAATATTTATGCTTAAGCAAAAGGAATTTCTAAAAATTAACTACTTAATCTTGTAACTATTTCATAACTCTACTTTCACTTTGAATTATATAATTGAATTACTGATGAATCACGGAATGATAGAATTGTGCAATTCTCATATCTACTATTCCTGAATGTTTAAATGTAGGAATTAGAAAAATTATTATATTCTTAAAATATTAGACATTGAAGCCATTAGGTCACCCTATAACAAGTTTATTTTGAAAGTTCATGAAATAAGATCCCATTAAAATAGTTCTATGAAGTTGAAAAATACTCATAGTTCTGGAAAATTGTCTAAATAAATGTTGCACATTATGGCATATTGTTACATATGCTAATGCAAGCATGATAGAACAAGAAAATGCTACCAGAAAGAGAATTCAAGTACATATATTTATATTTGCTCTGCAAATCTCTAATTTATATGTTAGGAAATGAACCTTAGATGGTGCAACTTTAAGCCAGGACTTATCCAACCATTCATGAGGATCTCTCTTCGAGGTCATTAAATTGTGGTCAGCAATTTGTCGAATCATCAGTGCAGTCTCTTCCACTCCTGGGGCAATTATAAGCTAAAATATATTTTTTATGTTAGATTACAGGGAATACTAGGAAGCAAAACATATCATTCAAAAATTGTTTACAACTTGAAGAAACAAAACCCCAGTAGATTCTAATCTTTGAACACTATTTTGGACTACAAAGAAAGCTGAGCGCCGAAGAATTGATGCTTTTGAACTGTGATGTTGGAGAAGACTCTTGAGAGTCCCCTGGACTGCAAGGAGATCCAACCAGTCCATCCTAAAGGAGATCAGTCCTGGGTGTTCATTGGAAGGACTGATGTTGAAGCTGAAACTCCAGTACTTTGGCCACCTGATGCGAAGAGCTGACTCATTTGAAAAGACCCTGATGCTAGGAAAGATTGAAGGCGGGAGGAGAAGGGGACGACAGAGGATGAGATGGTTGGATGGCATCACTGACTCAATGGACATGAGTTTGAGTAAACTCTGGGAGTTGGTGATGGACAGGGAGGCCTGGCGTGCTGCAGTCCATGGGGTTGCAAAGAGTCAGACATGACTGAGCGACTGAACTGAACTGAACTTAGATATAATTTACTAATTTATCTATGTAAAATTCAGGATGTTTCATTTGTGAGAATAAACAATTTATTTTCCATCCTTAAATATGATATCCTTATAGTTTCTAATTTTTGGAACTAAATTGTTTTTCTTCACTTCCATTTGGCATTTATTAGTATATTTGGTGTTTTGTTTCATCTGTATTAGAAGAAAAAGCAATTTGGATGTCACTAGTAATATTTAATATTTTGCTTTTTTGTAGGTTAAACCTAATAGTTCTCAAGTAAAAATAAGAATGAAAGATATAGTGCAAGATTGTTTAAAAACAAAATTGAAAAATAAGGATGTTTACAGCTTAATTTGATGTTGTATTCAAAAAGAAAAATATGTTTTGATTCAGAATGTTTTTTGGAATTGTTCATCCAATCATGGCTCACCTGATGGTAAGATACCCCTGCCAGTGTGTATGTGTTAAAACTGCACGCTCAGTCACTCAGTCGTGTCTGACTCTTTGTGACACTATGCACTATAGCCCTCCAGGCTCCTGTCTATGGTATTTCCCAGGCAAGAATACTGGAATGGGTTGCCATTTCCTCCTCCAGGGGGATCTTCCTGACCCAGAGACGGAATCTGCATCTCCTGCATTGGCAGGTGGATTCTTCACCACTGAGCCACCTGGGAAGTGTTAAACTTAACTCTAAAAGGAGTTTTTAAATATCCCCTACTTCCTGTCTGTCACTTAAGTTTTCCTCCATGTCCTTCTCTCTTCTGAAATGCCAGCATTTTCCTTCCGCTTTCATTTCTATTTTTATCTTCTTCATCTTTTGGATTTTGTTTACAGAAAGATAACTAATTCATGGGTTAGCAGTTTAAAGCAGATGGAGAATACTGCCCTAAACAATCATATCTTAATAATAAAAATATTCTGTCCAGTGGTGGAAACTTAAGAAACAAAGACTGTACCAACCTCACAAAAATAATTATGACATTTTCTTTTCTTTCACAAGAATAACAAATACAAAGCAATGGACATGAGTTTGAGCAAATTCCTGGAAATAGTGAAGGACAGGGAAGCTTGGCATGCTGCAGTCAATGGGGTCACAAAGAGTTAGATATGACTTAGTGACTGAACAGTAACATATGCATGCTAAAGAAGGACTTTCTTTATATTAAATATACAGAGTACACAGAAATACACTGTTTGGTTCCAATTTATTTTATTAAAAGTTTTAGATGTTTTGAGAAGATCTAAGACATTTAAATACAAATTTTATTTTAAAGGGCCTAATTTTATAATGGTAATGAATATTACCTATACTCTAGGGTGAGGATTCTGGAGCTCCTAGCTAGACTTTGGGAGATTCAAGAACCCCTACCTAACATTGTTTTAAAAAATTTGCATGTGTGTATCTATACATTTTTCTGCAAAGAGAGTTCTTAAGAAATTTATAAAACGTTTTTTTTGGATTTTAGAGTACAATATGGCCTGATATACTAACAGTAAAATATTAGCAGTATTTTCTTTTAGTTTAAGAAAATACATTTACATTTCCCAACACTCCTTTTATGGCTAGGCTTTCCAGATGCTTGGAAATAAAAAAGTAATCCAACCTGATGGATTTTTTTGGCCCTAAAGGCCAAAAATGCAAAAGGCCAAGAAATGCAAAAAAGCAAAATGGCTGTCTGAGGAGGCTTTACAAATAACTTGAAAAGAAGAGAAGAGAAAAGTAAAGGAGAAGAGCAAAGATATACCCATTTGAATGCAGAGTTCCAAAGAATAGCAAAGAGAGATAAGAAAGTCTTCCTCAGTGATCAGTGCAAAAAATAGAGGAAAACAATAGAATGGGAAACACTAGAGATCTCGTCAAGAAAATTAGAGATACCAAGGGAACATTTCATGCAAAGATGGGCTCAATAAAGAACAGAAATGGTATGGACCTAACAAAAGCAGAAGATATTAAGAAGAGATGGCAAGAATACACAGAAGAACTATACAAAAAAGATCTTCATGACCCAGATAATCATGATGGTGTGATCACTCACCTAGAGCCAGACATCCTGGCATACAAAGTCAAGTGGGCCTTAGGAAGCATCACTATGAACAAAGCTAGTGGAGGTGATGGAATTCCAGTTGAGCTATTTCAAATCTTAAAAGGTGATGCTGTGAAAGTGTTGCACTCAATATGCCAGCAAATTTGGAAAACTCAGCAGTGGCCACAGGACTGGAAAAGGTCAGTTTTCTTTCCAATCCCAAAGAAAGGCAATGCCAAAGAATGCTCAAACTACTGCACAATTGCGCTCATCTTACACGCTAGCAAAGTAATGCTCAAAATTCTCCAAACCAGGCTTCAGCAATACGTGAACCGTGAACTTCCAGATGTTCAAGCTGGTTTTAGAAAAGGCAGAGGAACCAGAGATGAAATTGCCAACATCAGTTGGATCATCAAAAAAGCAAGAGAGTTCCAGAAAAACATCTATTTCTGCTTTATTGACTATGCCAAAGCCTTTGACTGTGTAGATCACAATAAACTGTGGAAAATTCTGAAAGACGTGGGAATACCAGACCACCTGACCTGCCTTTTGAGAAATCTGTATTCAGGTCAGGAAGCAATGGTCAGAACTGGACGTGGAACAACAGACTGGTTCCAAATAGGAAAAGGAGTATGTCAAAGCTGTATATTGTCACCTGCTTATTTAACTTATATGCAGAGTACATCATGAGAAACACTGGGCTGGATGAGACACAAGCTGAAATCAAGATTGCTGGGAGAAATATCAACAACCTCAGATATGCAGATGACACCACCCTATGGCAGAAAGTGAAGAAGAACTAAAGAGCCTCTTGATGAAAGTGAAAGAGGAGAATGAAAAAGTTGGCTTAAAGCTCAACATTCAGAAAACTAACATCATGGCATCTGGTCCCATTACTTCATGGCAAATAGATGGGGAAACAGTGGAAATAGTGGCAGACTTTATTTTTTTGGGCTCCAAATCATTGCAGATGGTGACTGCAGCCATGAAATTAAAAGACACTTACTCCTTGGAAGAAAAGTTATGAACAACCTAGACAGCATATTAAAAAGCAGAGACATTACTTTGCCAACAAAGGTCTGTCTAGTCAAGGCTATGGTTTTTCCAGTAATCATGTATGGATGTGAGAGTTGGACTATAAAGAAAGCCGAGTGCTGAAGAATTGATGCTTTTGAACTGTGGTGTTGGAGAAGACTCTTGAGAGTCCCTTGGACTGCAAGGAGATCCAACCAGTCCATCTTAAAGGAAATCAGTCCTGAGTGTTGAGTGGAAGGACTGATGTTGAAGCTGAAACTCCAATACTTTGGCCACCTGATGCGAAGAATTGACTGATTTGAAAAGACCCTGATGCTAGGAAAGATTGAAGGTGGGAGGAGAAGCGGACGACAGAGGATGAGATGGTTGGATGGCATCACCAACTCAATGGACATGAGTTTGGGTAAACTGTGGGAGTTGGTGATGGACAGGGAGGCCTGGTGTGCTGCAGTCCATGGGGTTGCAAAAAGTTAGACATGACTGAGTGACTGAACTGAACTGAAAAGCCAAAAGCCACATTACCAAATTATTCTAAAATAATATGTCTAGGTAACCCTCTTTAATGTAACAATGTCATCAAGTAGGAGAATGGGAGGCTTGAGTATTGGTGATATATTGATAACAGAATTAGAGCAAATTGATCATACTTGTTTCTCAACTTTCATGGAAAAATGGACCTACTTTTAAGAGCATTAGGAAAACTTGAAAAGCTTTTGGAATAGTTGGAGTCAGGTAGGAACAGACTTTTATTTGGAATGGATTGTGCCTGAGCAGTAATTCTATTTCATCCCCCATGCCTTTCTTGGAACATATACTCTGTAGGCCTTGTCAGTGTACCAGAAGAGTGTCACTTACTGGTATCAGATACCCCATGTAGAGAGGAATAAAATGATTCTCTAAAGCATGTTTTGCATATGACTGCTCACTATTAAGTGAAGAGAAAAGAGGCTGATTAAGTGATGAAACCTCCCTTGAATGAATAAAGGAGAAATTTACATTTATTTAGATAACTTTTCTAAGAATTGTATTTCTTTGTTAAAAATGCATCATAGGATCAAAATTATCTGGATTTTATTTCAAATAGATCATTTGATTATTTTTTAACAAGTTCTGCTTTCACTGATTTCTATTCAGCGGATGTTTGTGGAATATTTTTATTGTGTACAAAACACTGTGCTAGAATGTTAATGATTTTACAAGGAAAAGGGCCTGTTCTCATGGTCCAGGGTGGAGGATATATGAATAAATACCTCATATTACAATAAAGATATGAAATGTTATTGGGAGGATGGGAGGAGAAATTTACTTTGAGAGAGTATAATTGGGGCTAATTTTTTTTAAAGGAGATAATGTTTAAAGGAGTAGTATTTCAGGGGAAAGACAGGACAGAATCACATGGCTGAGAGGTGATAGTGTGGAGGCATATTCAGGAAATGGTGAGTAGAATAATATCTTTAAGGAGTCTAGGATTACTAGGGCTTCCCTGGTGACTCAGATGGTAAAGAACCTGCCTGCAATGCAGGAGACAGGATTCGATCCTTGGGTCAGGAAGATCCCCTGGAGAAGGAAACGGCAACCCACTCCAATATTCCTGCCTAGAGAATTCCATGGACAGAAGAGCCTGGCGATGGGCTACAGTCCATCGGGTCCCAAAGAGTTAGAACAACTAAGCTATGGGTCAAATTGTGGAGGAGTTTGAATCACCTGAGGTGAACACTATTTTGATGATGTAGGAAGCTACAGAAGATCTTTTGAGCAAGACAATTGAACTCAACAGCATATTTTTCAAGAGCTTGCTATGTAGTCTCTGTGCTGAGTGCTAGGAAGACAAAAATGAAAAAACATATTCCCTTTCCTTTAGGAGCTTGCAGTCTAGGTAGTGAAGTATCACATCTGTATTTCAGAAATGTGATTGGTGTCAATATACATGATGCATGGGAGTGGGAAAAGAGTAGAAACAAGGAGATTAATTAGGAAGTCACCTTAGAACTCCAAGTGAGACGTGAAAGCCTGCCTTTAGGGAAATAGCAATGGGAATAGCAAGGAGAGGCATAATCTAGAGACCTGCAGAGTTAAAGGGAAGATTTTGCTACTGATTAGCTTAGAATAGTAATGCCATAAACTAGGTGTAAAAATTAACAGAAATGTTAATTAAAATAGAGCCAGGAGACCAGAAGGAGGAGCGCCCATGTCCTACCATGATAGCAGAGTCCAGTAAGAAGAAAGACTTCCTCTTCTTTCCTGGCAAGAGTTCAGACAGTGAGAGACTGTCACAACTCCACTGATGAAAAGTCACTATACTTTGAACTCTCAACTCCTCCAGTGGACTCTTTGTTTATTATAACTCTCCAACTTTCTTTTTCCTTCTTTAAAAGAGTTCCTCTCTCCTTGCTGTGCCTGGACCTGTATATGGTTTCCCATATTTCCCATGGTTTCTCATGGTTGCAGACCTTGAATTGCAATTATTTGTTGGTCTCGTACAAACCCATTTTTACTGCACAAATAACTGGTCATCTATTTGTTTTAGGTCAACACAAATTTGGGGGAGGATAAGAAGTTGTGTTTTGGATATGCAGAGTTTGAGGTACCTGTGGGATATTCATGTAGGCATTTCTAGTAGAATTCTAGAATATTAGTGCAGACTTTAAGAAAAGTTAGGAAAATTTTAAGGATTTTCTTAGACATGAAAGCTAAATTTGTGGGATATGTCTGAGTTTATCAAAGAAAGAATATAAAGTGATAACAGTAAAGAACTGAGCCTTCCATTTGGAGAAACTATCTAAACGTCAGAGTGGGACACTGGAAAAAGCCAAGAAAGGAGATTGATTAGAGATCACCCAGGTACTGCTCTATTCATATGTCATAAGATTTCTATTTTATAGTAGATAAAAACAGTAAAGATGGTAACGATAACCCTATATGCAAAACAGAAAAAGAGACACAGATGTACAGAACAGACTTTGGGACTCTGTGGGAGAAGGCGAGGGTGGGATGTTTCGAGAGAACAGCATCGAAACATGTATATTATCAAGGGTGAAACAGATCACCAGCCCAGGTTGGATGCATGAGACAAGTGCTCAGGGCTGGTGCACTGGGATGACCCAGAGGGATCGGGTAGAGAGGGAGGTGGGGGCGGGGATCAGGATGGGGAATACATGTAAATCCATGGCTGATTCATATCAATGTATGGCAAAAACCACTACAATATTGTAAAGTAATTAGCCTCCAACTAATAAAAATAAATGGAAAAAAAAACACAGTATATCTTCCATAAGTGAATATTATTGATCAAGGGATATTTATTTTTATTCAGATTTTGACGTTTTTTTTTTTAAATCTCAGTAGTAGAGACAAATTATGAATTTAAATTCATTAAAAGCTTTTAGAGAAGAAATTTAAGTGGAAAGAATATATGTTACTTTGAAAACCGTTCTTTATATGGCTTTCAATATTTTTTTAGTTTACCCATTTAATGTTTCTTCTCACAGGGCAGTTGAGTTTCATTATAATTTTGGTTTATGAAAAATACTCATGAACAAACATATAGGAAAAGAATACCTTTACATCCAGTTCTTCTGATTTTAGCCCAGATGAAACCAAAGCTGCATAAATCAGTGCTAGGTGATGAAGAGTCTTTTCTGTAAGATGGTACCTAAAAATATATATATATTTTTATGTTATTATGTAAAACATAATATATATATATATATATGTTATTATATTCTACTCATTTGATGTCTGATTGTACTTATTAAAAATTTTATTTTCCACATTTCATAATGTCGTATTTTTTGTCCACTTAGCACTCTTTTGTAAAAACAATTCCACCTCCTTTCTTCAACAGTACTGTTAAATCTAGAGAATGCTCTGTGTGGGGGTTGGGGGCGGGGTGGGGAGAAGTTTAACTTATCCTCTTACTGGCCCTAGGGATGGCTATGTGATTGAAATCTAGCCAACTAGAATACTTACTTCATCTTCCTGGCCAAAGTATCAGGTTCAGATATGAACACATGACCAAAGTAAGAATAACTAGAATTCTCCCTGAGGCTTTTCCCTGAACTATTGGGGGAAAAAAAACCACTCTTTAAAATGATCATTATGTGATGTGATAGAGGTGTTAACTAACACTGAGGTGATAATTATAATTATATTGCAGTATATAAATACAGGGGCTTCCCCAGTGGCTCAGATGCCAAGGAATCTGCCTGCAGTGCGGGAGACCTAGGTTTGATCTCTGGGTTGGGAAGATACCCTGGAGAAGGGAATGGCCACCCACTGCAGTATTCTTGCCTGGAGAATCCCACTGACAGAGGAGCCTGTCAGGCTACAGTCCATTGGGTTGCAAAAAGTCAGGCACGACTCAATGACTAAACAACAACAACAAAACAACAACATATAAATATATCAAATTAACAGATTGTACTCCTTAAACTTACACAATCTTATAAATCAGTTATATCTCAATAATTATTAAAAACACCCCTTTTTTCCTTCTATAGTTATTAAGCAGGTCAGATATGGCTCTTGAGCTGTGAGTGAATATTTCTATTACCTTTATCCACTTTAAGTACTCCAAGCAACAAAAAAGAACTTTATTGGTTCATATCACTATGGGTCCAGGAGAAGACGTTGTTGGACAAAGGAATTCAAACCACGTCACTGAGACAATGGCTTTCTTAATTTCCTGCCTCTTCTTTCGTCTGCTGGCTTCTTTCTCAGACAAGCTGTTTTCATAAGAGTGGCTGATAAGAGAGACTCACTGTACCTAAACTGTTTGTATGAAAAATGTCGTTTCTATTGAACACTTGCTTTCTTTTTGGAGTCTAGAGTTTTGATTTGTGACTAGCTCTTAATAAATGTCCTGGGCACTGAGTGTCTGGCGAGTTTCCTGATAGACAACATTTCACAAGTCTGGGCACAACTCGTTGCTGGGAAAATTAAGCATGTTCTGTGTGACTCTACTAGGAGAGAACTCTCGGAAGCTTCCTCCTAGTTTATTCTGGAATTTGCTCCATGCCCTTTTTCCCTTTGCTGAATTTGCTTTGTAACTGTTCACTGTAATAAATCATAGCCATGAGCACAAGAATATGCTCAGTGTTATGAATACTCCTAACAAAGCACCAAACTTGGGAGTTGTCTTGGGGATTCCTAGCACTTTTTCTCAAATAAGAACTAATGGCATGAATGACTAAGGTCATAACTGGAAAAATTTATTTTGTAGTTTCAATTTTCCTCATTTGGTCAGTTAATTAAGATACTTTTAAAATGTTCCAATCTTCTAGAAATATGGAACTGAGATACCTAGAAGTCTGGAAAGAATTACATTTTAGAATAATATATTATTGTGAATAAATGATAATTCTTCACATCCTGAACATAAATCTATCTCAGAATATTAATTTTTTTCATGAAAATCTGGATAAAAATAAGTGAAAATCTCCTCTTATTATTTCTTGTATTACATTTGCACCTCTAGGTGGATACCAATCTAAAAACAACTTTAAAAAATTTCAAATCAATTGTTTATCCAGAATACTTCCAAGTTCTTGATAAAGCTTAAAATGCTTTATAGCCTTTATTAATCTTCAAAGTGAAGATTTGAGACCTGAATAATTATTTTAATTTTTATTTTCTGGTAGAAAGGAAAAACTAGGTTAAATGAGTGCTAGAGATGAAGTGACTTAGCAGCAGCAGAGATTATTGTTAATAGAAGAAGGAATAAGAATCAAGTTGTTCATATGCTTACATTCTGACTTACACTTCTCCCCACATGATAATAATTGTATATGAAGAGCTTGGTTCAGTAAGACAAGCAAAAATGGAGTCAAATAAGAATGCTAAATAAGATATCTGTGCCTTATCTAATAACTAAAGAATATTTTTGAAACTTCTACTATGACTGATGTGGTATGGGTTATGTAGTATTGTAGAGATTAAAAAAGTGAATGACTAGTGTGCAATTTATTTGGAAAGATACATTCATTTAATAAAGGAGTATTTACCAAGAATCTATCACATGAAAGCAATGTGGTTAGTGCTATAGGGCAAGGGCTCCAAAATGATAATATAAAACTAAACATGATAAATATCAAAGATGAGGAAAAAAACACGGAGCTAAGGAGTTTGAAGGATGGAAAGTTTACAACTAAATATTGATCTGTATGCATGAGTGGAAGATATTGAAGAAAGGTCGAATAGAAAAAGTAGATTGGCCCTAAAAAACAGGCGCAGTTTCACCAGGTGAAATAGTTGGAGGAAGTAGGGCAGATGGTTGGGGTTTCCCCAGTGACTAAGCTGGTAAAGAACCCATATGCCAAGCAGGAGTTGCAAGACACAAAGGTTTGATCCCTAGGCTGGGAAGATCCCCTGGAGAAGGAAATGGCAACCTGCTTCAGTATTCTTGTCTGGAAAATTCCATGGAGAGAGGAACCTGGCTGGCTAAAGTCCATGGGGTCACAAAGAGTTGGACAGGATGGAGTGTGCACGCATACACAGGGAATATTGTAGAAAGACAGAACTGTATGAGCAAAACTAGAAGTAGGAAAGCAAGGAGCCTGTTTGCAAGCCAATGAGCAGAACTTCTGGTTGAAATAGAAAGCAGTGAAAAGTACGCCTGAAAATATAGGTTGGGATTATATTCTGAAGATTTTGAATATTAGGGTGAATTGTCTATGTATTCAGTAAATAATGGGGAAGTCAGTGAAGGTATTTTATCAGAGTGAAATAATATGAGCCTGGTTTTGGGAATATTAATTGTGTATATGATGGGTTATGGAGAGTAACATTGAGTACCATCTGGAGGTGGGGAAACCATTGGTAGTTTGTTATAATAGTCCACATAAAATAATGAGAATCTGAATCAAAATGTTGGTAATATAGACAGAGTGAGGAGACAGATGAAAGAGAAAGTACACTGGTTGAATCTACAGTATTTGTTTTCCAGTCTTGGTGACTGAAAGGGAGGCAATGGTCATAAATAGCTAAAGGAAAGAAAAGAGCAGATACGTTTTGGGCAGGAATAGAGAATATAGTGAATTCATACTATGTTAAGTTTGAGAGCCTGTGGAATATCAGAATGGAAATATTATATGTAAAGTTAGAGACGTATGTCAGAGATTTCAAAGAGAGACTATGGCTGCAGATACATAAATACAATAATTATATGCAGAAAGATGTTGACAGAAGCTATCGAGAGGATAAGATTTCTAATGGACAAAATAGAAGGAAAAAAGAGATTTCAGATCTATTTCAAGCCTGGGACAAGAAAGAAGAAGAGGTAAAGTCAGAGAAGAAATGGTGAGATAGAAGGTCAAAAACATGCAAGTGCCATGGAACTGAAGAGTTTCAAGACAGAAGGCACTGACCAATAGTCTAAATATTTCAGGGCAATGAAGTGAAAATATTTTTGGAGCTGATCATCAAAAAGCCACAAATGACAAGTGACCTCTGAGAGAGAGAGAGATCAGTATAAAGGCAGAGACAAAAGCCATATTTCAAAGAGTAAAAGGAGAAAGTGAAAGCAGTACATTCATAAAACTCAGAATGAGGGCAAGGAGAGACACATGATGATAACTTTAGCCAGTGTCTTGGCATGGGTTTGGGGGGTAATTTTTCAGTTAAGAGCATCAGTGGAAGAAAGTATAGTAAGATGCTAGTTAGTTAGTGTATTTCACACGATTTTTAGAGAGGAGTGATATAAGAATGACTTAATAGATTGGTGCAAAAGTAATTGCTGTTGGTGCAAAAGAAATTGAGGTTAAGCAGTTGGTGCAAAAGTAACTGTGGTGCAAAAGTAATTGTGGACTTTTGGATAGCAGCCATCCTGACTGGCATGTAATGGTACCTCATTGTGGTTTTGATTTGCATTTCTCTGATAATGAGTGATGTTGAGCATCTTTTCATGTGTTTGTTAGCCATCTGTATGTCTTCTTTGGAGAAATGTCTGTTTAGTTCTTTGGCCCATTTTTTGATTGGGTCATTTATTTTTCTGGAATTGAGCTGCAGGAGTTGCTTGTATATTTTTGAGATTAATCCTTTGTCTGTTGCTTTGTTTGCCATTATTTTCTCCCAAGCTGAGGGCTGTCTTTTCACCTTGCTTATAGTTTCCTTTGTAGTGCAAAAGCTTTTAAGTTTCATTAGGTCCCATTTGTTTAGTTTTGCTTTTATTTCCAATATTCTGGGAGGTGGGTCATAGAGGATCCTGCTGTGATTTATGTCAGAGAGTGTTTTGCCTATGTTCTCCTCTAGGAGTTTTATAGTTTCTGGTCTTACATTTAGGTCTTTAATCCATTTTGAGTTTATTTTTGTGTATGGTGTTAGAAAGTGTTCTAGTTTCATTCTTTTACAAGTGGTTGACCAGTTTTCCCAGCACCACTTGTTAAAGAGGTTGTCTTTTTTCCATTGTATATCCTTGCCTCCTTTGTCAAAGATAAGGTGTCCATAGGTTCGTGGATTTATCTCTGGCCTTTCTATTCTGTTCCATTGATCTATATTTCTGTCTTTGTGCCAGTACCATACTGTCTTGATGACTGTGGCTTTGTAGTATAGTCTGAAGTCAGGCAGGTTGATTCCTCCAGTTCCATTCTTCTTTCTCAAGCTTACTTTGGCTATTCGAGGTTTTTTGTATTTCCATACAAATTGTGAAATTATTTGTTCTACTTCTGTGAAAAATATCGTTGATAGCTTGATAGGGATTGCACTGAATCTATAGATTGCTTTGGGTAGTACAGTCATTTTGACAATATTGACTCTTCCAATCCATAAACACGGTATGTTTCTCCATCTGTTTGTGTCCTCTTTGATTTCTTTCATCAGTGTTTTATAGTTTTCTATGTATAGGTCTTTTGTTTCTTTAGGTAGATATACTCCTAAATATTTTATTCTTTTTGTTGCAATGGTGAATGGTATTGTTTCCTTAGTTTCTCTTTCTAACAATTTCATTGTTAGTGTATAGGAATGCAAGGGATTTCTGTGTGTTAATTTTATATCCTGCAACTTTACTATATTCGTTGATTAGCTCTAGTAATTTTCTGGTAGAGTCTTTAGGGTTTTCTATGTAGAGGATCATGTCATCTGCAAACAGTGAGAGTTTCACTTCTTCTTTTCCTATCTGGATTCCTTTTACTTCTTTTTCTGCTCTGATTGCTGTGGCCAAAACTTCCAACACTATGTTGAATAGTAGTGGTGAGAGTGGGCACCCTTGTCTTGTTCCTGATTTCAGGGGAAATGCTTTCAATTTTTCACCATTGAGAGTAATGCTTGCTGTGGGTTTGTCATATATAGCTTTTATTATGTTGAGGTATGTTCCTTCTATTCCTGCTTTCTGGAGAGTTTTAATCATAAATGGATGTTGAATTTTGTCAAAGGCTTTTTCTGCATCTATTGAGATAATCATATGGTTTTAATCTTTCAATTTGTTAATGTGGTGTATTACATTGATTGATTTGCGGATATTAAAGAATCCTTGCATTCCTGGGATAAAGCCCACTTGGTCGTGATGTATGATTCTTTGAATATGTTGCTGGATTCTGTTTGCTAGAATTTTGTTAAGGGTTTTTGTATCTATGTTCATCAGTAATATTGGCCTGTAGTTTTCTTTTATTGTGGCATCTTTGTCTGGTTTTGGAATTAGGGTGATGGTGGCCTCATAGAATGAGTTTGGAAGTTTACCTTCTTCTGCAATTTTCTGGAAGAGTTTGAGTAAGATAGGTGTTAGCTCTTCTCTAAATTTTTGGTAGAATTCAGCTGTGAAGCCATCTGGTCCTGGGCTTTTGTTTGCTGGAAGATTTCTGATTACAATTTCAATTTCCTTGCTTGTGATGGGCCTGTTAAGATCTTCTATTTCTGTCTGGTTTAGTTTTGAAAAGTTATACTTTTCTAAGAATTTGTCCATTTCTTCCAAGTTGTCCATTTTATTGGCATAGAGCTGCTGGTAGTAGTCTCTTATGATCCTTTGTATTTCAGTGTTGTCTGTTGTGATCTCTCCATTTTCATTTATAATTTTGTTAATTTGGTTCTTCTCCCTTTGTTTCTTAATTACACGCCAGTCAGGATGGCTGCTATCCAAAAGTCTACAAGCAATAAATGCTGGAGAGGGTGTGGAGAAAAGGGAATCCTCTTACACTGTTGGTGGGAATGCAAACTAGTACAGCCACTATGGAGAACAGTGTGGAGATTTCTTAAAAAACTGGAAATAGAACTGCCATATGACCCAGCAATCCCACTTCTGGGCATACACACCAAGGAAACCAGATCTGAAAGAGACACGTGCACCCCAATGTTCATCACAGCACTGTTTATAATTGCCAGGACATGGAAGCAACCTAGATGCCCATCAGCAGATGAATGGATAAGGAAGCTGTGGTACATATACACCATGAAATATTATTCAGCCATTAAAAAGAATTCATTTGAATCAGTTCTAATGAGATGGATGAAACTGGAGCCCATTATACAGAGTGAAATAAGCCAGAAAGATAAAGACCAATACAGTATACTAACACATATATATGGAATTTAGAAAGATGGTAATGATAACCCTATATGCAAAACAGAAAAAGAGACACAGACGTACACAACAGGCTTTTGGACTCTGTGGGAGAAGGTGAGGGTGGGATGTTTCGAGAGAACAGCATCGAAACGTGTATATTATCTAGGGTGAAACAGATCACCAGCCCAGGTTGGATGCATGAGACAAGTGCTCAGGCCTGGTGCACTGGGAAGACCCAGAGGGATCAGGGAGGGAGGGAGGTGGGAGGGGGGATTGGGATGGGGAATACATGTAAATTCATGGCTGATTCATGTGAATGTATGACAAAAACCACTACAATATTGTAAAGTAATTAGCCTCCAACTAATAAAAATAAATGGAAAAAAAAAGTAATTACTGTTGGTGCAAAAGTGATAATAATTGCGTCTGGGACAAAAGTAATTGAGGTTGGTGCAAAAGTCACTGGCAATTATTTTTGAACCTCAATTACTGTTGCACGAACTGCAAATTTACTTTTGCACCAATCTAATAACAGATGAACCCAGAATTAAAAATGAACAAAAAGTGAAACACTTAAGGCAACTGTTCTTAGTGAGGAAAAGGAGGGGAAGATGATTTTGCTCTGTTTCCAGGGGAAATAGATCATCTCCCAAATTCTGATTCGTCTTCCTATGGACTTGGTTCCACCTTGAGAATCCCTTACTTAAAGCAAACTAGGTGAACAAGAGGAAAATTGACATAGCTACTTTTGTTCAAAGAATAAGACTGAATAACTTAACAGATATATATGTGACTTTGGATGGAGAAGTGTTTACTTACTCTGAGTTTAATGGCTTTTTGGCATATAAAATTATCCAACAATAGCTGTACTGGAATGATAATGCCATCAGTCTCATAATGATATTGTCTGATGCCTTCTCACAGTTTAGTTCTTCTAGGTCCTACCAGAAAATAAATAAAATAAACAGATTCACTAGGTTGACCAGTTGTTATGAAATTATTGTTATTATACTTCAAGAATCTATGATATATACATTATAACTTGAGAAGAAGCATTGGTATGGGCTTTTTATGGAAAAATGAAAGTCACACTGAAAGCAGTAGGGGAAAAGTTACAGTAGATGTCAAACCATTAATGAGAGCCTCAGCCAGGAGGGTTCATGAACCTCCCAAGGTCCTAGACAGGAAGAAAGCAGCCTACAGAGTGCTCCTATTTGGGCAAAATCCTTTGTAGACTGGGATCTGATTACTCTTAAGGACAAAACCCTGTGGGATGATCTGCACTAAATATTTATTTAAGGAAGATGAAAAAGCAGCTGTTAATAGGTTTATTGGAATCTCTCTCTAATGATCTCAAATCCCTTATCTCCTTTAACAAAATTAATTTTTGATAGAATGAATAATTCAGAAAGTGTTTTATTCTAACAGTAAATTATGTAATGTAAGCAAGGATTAAAAGTTTTCCCAAACAGGATATCCCTTCCACAAATAATTGTTATTTAAGAAATTTAAATATGTAAGACACAATATCCCATAAGGACTTTTCAAGCAGTTTTTTGTTTCTGTCATATAATTCTTACATTATTATATTTGCTTGTCAAATCAGACTTCTACCTTAATGTATACCCCATACCATCAAACTGGTTTCTGCTCTCCACTCCCACACTATTAAATTAATTGTAATTTGTATTCCAATCAAGCAAACATATCAGGGAGATTCATATACCTTAAATTTTAAAATATATGAATTTTTGAAGAGATCTTCTCTCTCTTCTAAAAAACTGCCTTATTTATAGGCAATCCCCACTTATACTTTAGAGGAAATCTCATATTATCAATCACAGATTAGTATGTTACTCCCTTTTAAGAAACAGTGGCTAACAGTCATCAAGACAGTATGGTACTGGCACAAAGACAGAAATATAGATCAATGGAACAGAATAGAAAGGCCAGAGATAAATCCACGAACCTATGGACACCTTATCTTTGACAAAGGAGGCAAGGATATACAATGGAAAAAAGACAACCTCTTTAACAAGTGGTGCTGGGAAAACTGGTCAACCACTTGTAAAAGAATGAAACTAGAACACTTTCTAACACCATACACAAAAATAAACTCAAAATGGATTAAAGATCTAAATGTAAGACCAGAAACTATAAAACTCCTAGAGGAGAACATAGGCAAAACACTCTCCGACATAAATCAAAGCAAGATCCTCTATGACCCACCTCCCAGAATATTGGAAATAAAAGCAAAACTAAACAAATGGGACCTAATGAAACTTAAAAGCTTTTGCACTACAAAGGAAACTATAAGTAAGGTGAAAAGACAGCCCTCAGATTGGGAGAAAATAATAGCAAATGAAGAAACAGACAAAGGATTAATCTCAAAAATATACAAGCAACTCCTGCAGCTCAATTCCAGAAAAATAAATGACCCAATCAAAAAATGGGCCAAAGAACTAAACAGACACTTCTCCAAAGAAGACATACAGATGGCTAACAAACACATGAAAAGATGCTCAACATCACTCATTATTAGAGAAATGCAAATCAAAACCACAATGAGGTACCATTACACGCCAGCCAGGATGGCTGCTATCCAAAAGTCTACAAGCAATAAATGCTGGAGAGGGTGTGGAGAAAAGGGAACCCTCTTACACTGTTGGTGGGAATGCAAACTAATACAGCCGCTATGGAAAACAGTGTGGAGATTCCTTAAAAAACTGGACATAGAACTGCCATATGACCCAGCAATCCCACTTCTGGGCATACACACTGAGGAAACCAGATCTGAAAGAGACACGTGCACCCCAATGTTCATCGCAGCACTGTTTATAATAGCCAGGACATGGAAGCAACCTAGATGCCCATCAGCAGATGAATGGATAAGGAAGCTGTGGTACATATACACCATGGAATATTACTCAGCCATTAAAAAGAATTCATTTGAACCAGTCCTAATGAGATGGATGAAGCTGGAGCCCATTATACAGAGTGAAGTAAGCCAGAAAGATAAAGAACATTACAGCATACTGACACATGTATATGGAATTTAGAAAGGTGATAACGATAACCCTATATGCAGAACAGAAAAAGAGACACAGAAATACAGAACAGACTTTTGAACTTTGTGGGAGAATGTGAGGGTGGGATATTTCAAAAGAACAGCAGGTATACTATCTATGGTGAAACAGATCACCAGCCCAGGAGGGATGCACGAGACAAGTGCTCCGGCCTGGTGCACTGGGAAGACCCGGAGGAATCGGGTGGAGAGGGAGGTGGGAGGGGGGATCGGGATGGGGAATACATGTAAATCCATGGCTGATTCATATCAATGTATGACAAAACCCACTGGAAAAAAATAATAATAATAATAAAAAAAAATTAAAAAAAAAAAGATTTTAAATATATCAAGCTAAAAAAAAAAAAAAAATAAAGAGCACTGGCAATTACAAAAAAAAAAAAAAAAAGAAACAGTGGCTAGAATTTGATTTTTAAAAGTTTTAACACTATAATTATTCTATAAATGTATTTAAAAGTAGGTCAGTGCATAATATTAAAGATTTTATATTTGCTCTATCTTTTTAAAGTATGTTAAAAAAAAGCTGATATCAAGATTGCAGGGAGAAATATCAATGACCTCAGATATGCAGATGATACCACCCTTATGGCAGAAAGCAAAGAGGAACTAAACAGCCTCTTGGTGAAAGTGACAGAGGAGAGTGAAAAAGCTGGCTTAAAACTAAACATTCAAAAAACTAAGATCATGGCATCTGGTCCCATCACTTCATGGCAAATAGATGGGGAAACAGTGGAAACAGCGGCAGACTTTATTTTTTTGGGCTCCAAAATCACTGCAGATGGTGCCTGCAACCATGCAGTTAAAAGATGCTTGCTCCTTGGAAGAAAAGCTATGACAAACCTAGACAGCATATTAAAAAGCAGAGACATTACTTTGTTGACAATGGTCCATCTAGTCAAAGTTATGGTTTTTCCAATAGTCATGTATGGATGTGAGAGTTGGACCATAACGAAAGCTGAGCGCTGAAGAATTGTTGCTTTTGAACTGTGGTGTTGGAGAAGACTCTTGAGAGTCCCTTGGACTGCAAGGAGATCCAACCAGTCCATCCTAAAGGAGATCAGTCCTGAATATTCATTGGAAGGACTAAAGCTGAAGCTGAAGCTCCAATACTTTGGCCACCTGATGCGAAGAACTGACTCATTGGAAAAGACTCTGGTACTGGCAAAGATTGAGGGCAGGAGGAGAAGGGGACGACAGAGGATGAGATGGTTGAATGGCATCACTGACTCGATGGACATGAGTTTGAGCAAGCTCTGGGAGTTGGTTACAGACAAGGAAGCCTGTAGTGCTGCAGTCCATGGGGTCACAAAAAGTCAGACATGACTAAGCAACTGAACTGAACTGACATAATATTAAAGATTTTATATTTGCTCTGTCTTCTTAAAGCATGTTAAAAATTATAAGGTATTGAAAAAGGTTGGTAATAGCCATTTTCCATAGTGATGATTTTAGCACTTATGACCCTTTTGCAAAGTTTTGGAAGAAATCATGAATACAGTGTAGTTAAGCTCTTTAAACTATAATTTCTAATAATAGATTACATGGTTACACATACATTTTAATGCATTTGATTTACATTTTTTTACTCTATAGTTTTACCTGCAAAATTACAGCAGTGTGCTCATCAATTGTCATCACCACATAATGCTCTGTACCTCCAAAGAGTTTCAGTGACTCGCTGCAGCATCTCTCCACTAGTGTGATGTTATAGCTGTAAAATACAGTATTTTGGGGTGACATATGGCTAAGAAAAATTCTTTAAGAAAAACTAGACTGTTCTCTGGCATATTAAACTATTTGAATGACTTTGCAAATTTCATACATCAATTTATTCTACTTTATAAACTTGAGTCTGAATAATTCATAGACTATGAATTGTACAGACTATGAATTATTCAGTCTATGACAGATTAGTTGAGATATGTGCTGCCTTATGTATTTTGCTAAATATTACCGTATATGATACTATTATAAATATCTTTTGTGTTTGCTTGGTTTGGGGGTTTTTAAGGGCTTTGCCTTTGTCAGTGCCTGCACAGTTTGTGGGATTTCAGTTCTCCCACCAAGGACTGAAGCCAGCCCTGGGCAGTGAGAGCAGGGAGTCCTAACCACTGGACCACCAGGGAATCCCCCTATTATAAACATCTTGATCAATTTATTCTGGCTCTGTAAGTAATAATTCATTAAACAAAACATTCTACATTTATCAGAATTCTCTTTTCTTTCTCCTGAAAAGTGATCTAGATTTTAACTAACTTTTATAAGCTCATAGTTTTCTGTGAATGCCCCGCAGTCTTAAGATACAAAAATAAAAGCATGGAAAATAGTTCTGCATTTTAACTAAGGTCACAGCATAATTATCCTTCCTTGATATAGAGAGCCCAGTGTCTAATGTCACAGAAGCAATGTCTTCTGTGACAGCTTGTATGCTATGATAGTTTTTATATCAGTTGGAAATTCTCAATGTTGGCATGACCTTAGAACTAAAGGCTTAAAAACTTGAGAATTCATGCAGAACTGCATAATCTTGTTTCCAAGGCAATATATTTTTTTAAAGTCTTTATTGAATTGGTTACAATTTTACTTCTGTTTTTTGCTTTGCTTTTTTTGGCTGTGAGATATGCAGGATCTTAGCTCCCCAACTAGGGATTGAACCCGCACCTCCTGCATTGGAAGGCAAAGTCCTGACCACTAGACCACCAGGGGAGTCCCTACACAGTATTTAAAGTCCTCTAAATAAGAATACTCATTCTCAATATCAGTGACCCAAAAATATGACCATGCAGTTCACAAAAACCACCCCCAACATAAAATGTTCATATTTGTTGGTAACAGTAGAAATGCAATTAAAATATGAATTGAAATAATTAAATATTATTTCTCTACAAAATTGATATATACCAAAAAAGACAATATTCAATACATATGATGGTGTGCTTTAGGGAGAGAAGTATAAATTGACATAAACTCTATGGAAAACTATCTTGTGTGATATAATTCCAGGCTTGAATCAGAAAGAAATAGTGCCACATTATAATGTAATATTTAGTCCATTGTGGTATATACATATCTCTGCTAACGTTATGAAATCAATAACTTACTTGGATTCTAATAACTGTAGTATTTCTGGAGTATTAAGAAGTCCTTCAGATGCAAAAAACATATATGGAATCTGAATTTCCAAGAGAAAACCACCAAAACTATCCAGCAAGGTGCTTCCTAAATATGAAAAGAATTATCAGTATGCTTCTTTTTACTCACCCTTCAGTTCATCCTCTTTTTACTAAACATGAGAATAACAGATGTATATTCAAGGAGTAGTATAAAAATAAAACATAGTAGTATAAAAATAAAAAATAAAACATTGAAAAAATATGAATTCAGAATAAAGGGCTGAAGAATAAAATAAAAACCACATGTTATTCTACTGCTGCTGCTGCTGCTAAGTCGCTTCAGTCAGGTCCAACTCTGCGCGACCCCATAGATGGCAGCCCCCCAGGCTCCTCTGTCCCTGGGATTCTCCAGGCAAGAACACTGGAGTGGGTTGCCATTTCCTTCTCCAACACATGCATGCATGCTAAGTCACTTCAGTCATGTCTGACTCTGTGCGACCCCATGGACAGCAGCCCACCAGGCTCCTCTGTCCATGGGATTCTCTAGGCAAAAATACTGGAGTGGGTTGTGATTCCCTTCTCCATGTTATTCTACTACCCAGAAATAAAACATTTATTACTTATTAAAACTACTATATACTAAGAACAGAGTTCAATATATACTTCCACACTATTTTCCTACATGTTTCCTTGTCTATACTTACACATGTACATGCACTTGAAAAAATAAAGAAAGGAAAAAATAAGATCGTACTCTACCTGAATGTTAATATCTGCTTTTTCAATTAGTATTTATTGGACATTTCCTGTATAAATATATATACTGATTTATACCAAAATTTAAAATTATGTACAATAATCCATAGGGAGTGTTATAGATCAATAGGACAAAAATTATATTCCTCAATAGATAAGTGGATAAAGGACATAAACAGGCAGTTTACAAAAGAATGGCTATGCAAGATCAATTCACTTATGAAATGATACAACAGTTCAGTTCAGTTCAGTTGCTCAGTCGTGTCCAACTCTTTGTGACCCCATGAACAGCAGCATGCCAGGCCTCCCTGTCCATCACAAACTCCCAGAGTTTACTCAAACTCATGCCCATCGAGTTGGTGATACCATCCAGACATCTCATTCTCTGTCGTCCCCTTCTCCTCCTGCCCCCAATCCCTCCCAGCAGCAGGGTCTTTTCCAATGAGTCAACTCTTCGCATCAGGTGGCCAAAGTATTGGAGTTTCAGCTTCAGCATCAGTCCTTCCAATAAACACCCAGGACTTATCTCCTTCAGGATGGACTGGTTGGATCTCCTTGCAGTCCAAGGGACTCTCAAGAGTCTTCTCCAACACCACAGTTCAAAAGCATCAATTTTCCGGCGCTCAGCTTTCTTCACAGTCCAACTCTCACATCCATACATGGCCACTGGAAAAACAATAGCCTTGACCAGATGGACCTTTGTTGGCAAAGTAATGTCTCTCCTTTTTAATATGCTATCTAGGTTGGTCACAACTTTCTTTCCAAGGAGTAAGCGTCTTTTAATTTCATGGCTACCTCTGCAGTGATTTTGGAGCCCAAAAAATAAAGTCTGACACTGTTTCCACTGTCTCCCCATCTATGTCCCATGAAGTGATGGGACCAGATGCCATGATCTTAGTTTTCTGAATGTTGAGCTTTAAGCCAGCTTTTTCACTCTCCTCTTTCACTTTCATCAAGAGGCTTTTTCTTCACTTTCTGCCATAAGGGTGGTGTCATCTGCATATCTGAGGTTATTGATATTTCTCCCAGCAATCTTGATACCAGCTTGTGCTTCATCCAGCCCAGTGTTTCTCATGATGTACTCTGAATATAAGTTAAATAAGCAGGGTGACAACATACAGCCTTGACGTACTCCTTTCCTATTTGGAACCAGTTTGTTGTTCCATGTCCAGTTCTAACTGTTGCTTCCTGACCTGCATACAGGTTTCTCAAGAGGCAGGTCAGGTGGTCTGGTATTCCCATCTCCTTCAGAATTTTCCACAGTCAAGGATGATGCAGTCAAAGAAATGCAAATTAACACAACTGAAAAATATTATCTGTCTCTAATCCTCTCAGAAATTTAAAAGATTAATAATACCTATTCAAAGTAAAAACATGAGGGAAAAGATCTTCTTACACTTTCTGCATAGATATAAATTGGGATCGAATTTCTGCAAAGATATTAGCAATATGTAAACGTGTGCACACCTTTGACCCAGAAACTCATTTTACCTTGGAGTTTTTACTTCTGAGAACAAATACATAGAGATATATAAGATACATAAATTCCTATAAATCTTGTGGTATAATAGTAGAAAATCAAAGCATTGTAAATGACCCAAATAAGGAATTGTTTGAATAATTTAAGTTCAAAGGTGAATGCTTATGTATTATCCTTTCTTGGACCCATGTTTTAATCATTTAATGATGTTAACACAATTCTAAAAGAGTAGGACATGACTTAGCGACTGAACAGCAACACTTAATTCTATATATCAAAGATTCCAAAGTAATAATTATGGTGACTGTGTTTTTAGAATTGAGTTGGAATGTCTCAGAATTCAAACTTCCTACTCGAGGTGGATGGAAAGTAACTTATGGCAAGTTTTGAAAGAGTGGTGCACTGTGACTAAATACATATAGGGATTTTAATTTAGTGGATCTGAGAATTCACAACCTTAGTCATGTGAAGCGTTAGTGAGAAATACAAGGAAACCTAATGCTGTGTAAAATGGTTTAGACTCTCTTCCAAGCATTTGTGCACAATTTTTATTGCATATTAAAAGTTCTCTGTGTCAGTCGACATACTATTACATATTTTCCCTGAAATTCAGTAAAAATACTGTTGCATAAAAGTCAGATTAAGATTAGATATAATTAAATTATGTTATTATAAATAAAATTTAGATGTTAAAGCAATGAAGACAAATAGAATCAGTAAAAGCTAGTTTCAAAAGAGGAATATGAGGTAAGAGATAGTTAAAGTCTTTGTTCAATGTCACACAGATGATGGTGAAGTTAGAGCTTGAACTCTAGTCTTCTAATGCTATAGCTTATTCTCTTTCCATAGATCAGAAATAAAAAAACAGAAAATTTTTATGTTAATGGAGCAAGAAAAGAATTTAAATTATATTCTTACTCTTTAAAATTGTGTCTGGAAGAATCACTTTAAAGGCCATGTAAGGAATATTCAGTTTTTCACAATGTTCAGTCCAACAAGAGTTTTCTACAAAATTGTATTCCACCACAAATGAGAAATTACTCCATGGGAAATCTGCTCCAATGTATTGATTGGGTACAACTACACAGAAACTTGTACTAAAGACAAAAGAAAGTGGAGAAAAGAGAATTAGACTTGTATCATTATACCCTTGGAATGCTAAAAGATGACTGCTTTGGCTATTTGGTGAAAATTCTTCTCTAATCTATGCCCACTCATCTTGGAAAGACACTGGTGTACTTCCTGTTGATTTGTTCTCCAATTGTGCTAATGTCTTTTCATATTTCTTTTTGATGGTAATACTTAAAGAAAAAAACTAGAATATAAAAAAATCGTGGACTTGTTTCACATCCTCAAATGCAAAGGACCCTATTTTATTACCTGATTCTTATCAATAATACAAAACCACCATGAGAAATCAATCTCCTTTCCTTACAGATGGGAGATTTTAATCTTTGATAATCCATATATTAATAATAGAATAAAACCTGACAACTTTGAAATGGTTTTTTTTTTCTCAATGGGCTGGCTTCATAAATGGTTTAACAACAACAAAATGAAGGATACTTAAATATCTTAAGTTTATCTTTCCAACCATCTTCAAATTTCATACAACATAGCATTTATTATAATTAAAATTCTCTACTGCTGCTTTCTACCTAGAAATAATTTCTACATAAAATAAGGCAAAGTAAAAACATTTTTAGACAAGTCAACACTAAATTTATTATTAGCAGGCTCTCACTGAAAGAATTTCTAAAAGATGCACTACAGGAAGAAGGAAACTCAAGAAGAAGGAAGAAAATATAAGAAGTAACGCTGAATGAAAACACTGGTTAAAAATAAGGATAAGTCTAAAGAGGTACTTCTTGTACCGACACTAACAATAGAAATGATAATCTGGAGGTATTAAAACAAGATTAAACAAAAATTCTGGACAACAATAATACATAAGGCAATGAACTTAGTTAAAGAATTTTTCAGGAAGAGGGTGTTATTAAACTTTTTTAAAAAAAGTTCTAGGAGAAATTGTGATTTTCCTATGGAACTGGTATGTCTGTTACCCATAGATGAATAAGTACATTTTCACCTGTTTAAAACACCTTCGGATTCCAGAAAGTCTTTTCTTTTGTTTGAATGTAAGACAGTCAGTGTCAAACCTGTTGGGAAAAAAAGAGAAATATGAAAAGTTTTTTTTTTTTCAGTATATTTTCGTATCTATTTTTAGGTGTGTCATATATTTTACTACCATAAAAATGAATTAAAGGTCCATGAACAAGGATCATTTTTCTAAGTCTAGGAAATCAGAAAGTTTGAGCCATGGGCACTATTTCTGGTGTGTGTGTATGCTGTGTAATTATAAGCAAGGAAATTCTGAATTTATTATGTAAAATAATAAAATGGATCAAAAACTTAATGTTAAAGTAACAAAACACACCAGCTCCATGTAGTTCATTTTATTTTGTGAAAAATTATGGTAGATTTTACCTTTATTTTAGCCAAAATTTTAAGTATATAACTAAACAGAAAGAGATGATATTTCACTATGATAGGAATTTTTTTCCTTTCTATTTTCTGTGTAAGAAAAAGAAGTCTTATTGTACACTACCTGTTTCATAGATTCACTCATGCTTCTTAATTATATTTAAATTACTTGCATTATTTATGTTATTTTTTTAAAAAATATAATCAAATTTATTATATCCACATGTACAGTTTATTTTTGGTAGACACAGTTGGTTTAAGAATAGCTAATTCCAGTTCATATAAATTCTACACTCTATTCATGAACTTTTGTCAACTGTAGCGTTCTCAAAGGTGTGATATAATAATGACATAGTAATGTTTAATAAGTTCATGTTTTTGTTTGCTTGACTTGATATGACAGTAGTTTTGGTGATAATAAGACGGGAGTTAGTACTATTTCTCTTTTATAATTTGCAAGGTCATATTATTTAAAACCTAATCTCTCTAAGTGATTTGTACTAGCTTTGACCCCAAAGCAGATTACTTGCTAAGCTTGTTACTAGGATCGTTCAAACACATGGAATATGGACCCACATCTTTATTTCTAATACTAGACAGAAAAAGGCCTAGTTCCTAGATACAAAGAATAACTGCAAAGAGAGTAAAAACATTTTTCAATATGTAGAGTTAATATTTTTGTGTCAGTAGACCTTGCTGAAACAAAATAGTAAGAGTAGTAATGATATAATCCCAAATGTCAAAAGAAATAGGAATGTTCAGCCTGAAGCCTAGAGTTGATATATATACATTTTAAATAATTTGTCAATATATTTTACTTGACATCGAAGGAAAAGGTGCCCCATTAAGTAGGTTTAAAGCTTCTTTTCTGTGCGACAGGAATACGTCCTCAGCTCTTCACAGAAATATTCCTCTGGTTATTCAAACGCTTTTGTTTTAATAATGCTAGCATTGGTCAGCACTTCACTAACTTTAAAAAACGTTTCTGGACTTCCCTGGTAACCCAGTGGCTAAGAATCCACCTTTCAATGTTGGGGAACTAAGATGCCACATGCTGTGGGTCACCTAAGCCTGCACGCCTCAACTACTGAACCCATGCTCTGCAACTGAAGCCTGATGCAGCCATAAATATATTTTTAAAGTTTCCAGTCACCCTGACTGTCCACACGACTGTGATGGCTTCAGCTCCACACTGGTTAAGTGTTGCTCTAACACATCGTTTCATGGCAAGTAGACAGGAAAGCAGTGAAAACAGTGCAGACTTTATTTTTTGGGGCTCCAAAATCACTGCAGATGGTGACTGCAGCCATGAAATTAGAAGACGCTTACTCCTGGGAAGGAAAGTTATGCCCAACCTAGACAGCATATTAAAAAGCAGAGACATTACTTTGCCAACAAAGGTCCATCTAGCCAAGGCTATTGTTTTTCCAGTGGTCATGTATGGATGTGAGAGTTGGACTATAAAGAAAGCTGAGCACTGAAAAATTGATGCTTTTGAACTGTGATGTTGGAGAAGACTCTTGAGAGTCCCTTGGAGTGCAAGGAGATCCAACCAGTCCATCCTGAAGGAAATCAGTCCTGAGCGTTCATTAGAAGGATTGATGTTGAAGCTGAAACTCCAATACTTTGGCCACCTGATGTGAAGAACAGACTCATTTGAAAAGACCCTGATGCTGGGAAAGATTGAAGGCAGAAGGAGAAGGGGATGACAGAGGATGAGATGGTTGGATGGCATCACCGACTCAATGGACATGGGTCTGGGTGGACTCCAGGAGTTGGTGATGGACAGGGAGACTTGGTGTGCTGCAGTCCATAGGGTCGCAAAGAGTCGGACACGACTGAGTGACTAAACTGAACTGAATTGAACACTTTGGTACTAGTAAGGATCTTGTGAATTTGGTAAATATGAACTCATTTTCCCAAGATTAGAAAATTGAATGAAACAATAAGATCCAAGCATGAAAATTTGGATTCTAGCACATGATAACATCATCAAAAAAATAGCACAATATAAGGATCTCCTTAAAAGAGCCTTCCATTCTCACATCACTATAATTTAATAGCTTATTATTATTAACTGCTCTGAGAAGCAGATATTAGTCACAATATTTGCATGTATTTCAGTTAAATCTTTTCCACTAGTCTTAGTCTAAATAGGGCACATGGGGAGGTATTCATTAGCTCATTCATTTATTCAAAAAATCTTTATGAAGTGCCTTTCATATTCCAGGCATTTTTGTGGGTGCTGGAAATACAAATCAGGACATGGTCATTATCCTTAGAAGCTGAAACTGTAGTGAGGAAAACCAACAGGAGCATTACAGGAGCATTACAGCCCAGGATGGTAAGAAGTGCCTTAGAAGGATGCACATATTACCCTGAGAATAGAGAGGGAACATATTCAAATTAAGGTTTCCTAACCAAATGTTTTAACTCATTTTTAAAGGATATGTAGGAGTTAGCTTCCTGAAGAAGAGAGAAGAGTATTAATGATAGCAGAAACAGGAGGAGTAAAGGCATGGAGATCGGAAACAGCATGATAATTAGTTTGGTAGGAGTAGAGCAAAGAAATATTTTAGAAGATGGCACAAGACGCAGTTTATAGAGAGAAGAGAATAAATCAAGGGTGACACAGGTTGAGGGTGGTATTTTATTTTTAAGACTGGGAAACTTAAAGAGTAAGAGAGTTATTAGAGAAGGCTGGCTGGGAAATAATTGATGGAACAAAGTGTTCGAGACTCCTGGAAGTGATGGGATCCACAGCACAAGTGAAAGATTGACTTTTTAAGGGTGGAGAGTCACCTCCTCTATAGAGAAGGGAGGAAAGATAAAAGAATAGAAGAAATGAATGCAAGTTTGTAGATGGTGGGGAAGATGAACTGAGGAGGAGTATTACTCAATTAAAGGTCATTAGAAGGCATAATTCCCTCCTCAAAATGAGGGGATAAGTGGCATGGTAGGGGTGTATGGTATAGCCATTAGTATCATAGGTATGGAAGCTAAGAACATCTACAAAGATTATTGAGAAGTATTAAAAGCCCATATAAGTTCAGGAAGCCTGATTTTGTAGTGGTACCAATCTACCTGATTTTCTCCAATAATGCACAACATCTTGGGTGTAGGGATAGAGAGATGAAATCTTGATTGATTCAGAGCTGAAGGTTAAATGGAAGGTACAATAGAAGGACAAGACTGGTTAAAGTGATGGCCATTACCAAATATGGAAGAAGAAAGAAATGAAAAAAGGAGTTGAAAGTTTATAATCTTTAGAATGCTGAAGATCATGAAACAGCCCGAGGTAGCTATAGACAGAGAGTTTCAAGTTTAGAGGCAGGATAGTTCTGCATTATCAAAAGGCTGATAGCAAAGCCAAGGAATGAGTATATTTGTTATAAAGACCAATGAAACTATAAGGTCAGGGTGTTGAATGAATCAGTCACATTAAAGACATCTAGTTCAATGGCAAGACCAGGAATAAAGAGAGTACCACGAGCCAAGTGCAAAACTGTTCATGGGTGATTGTGGGGTAGTAGAGAATGACATGGCAATATGGCATAGCCTCAAAGGATGGAGGAATAAAGTTTTGGAAAGGATAATGGAAAGCACAAAATGGCCTTCTCATTCTTATATACATACAGAGAGAAAATTATCAGCTTCTATATGAAAGGTATACAGGGGAAGCATTATCATCTAGGGAAAGTTGAGTTTCCCTTAAAACAAGGAGGTGAAGAAGGAGAAGAGTTTATATTTTAGCAATGGGTTCCACACCACAAGATGGAAAGGGTTGACAGAGGGGGCAATAGTTGGTAGAAGAGTTGAAAAATGACCCTGGAACAAGAGAGACTTAGGTTCAAATCCTGATTCCCTCACTTACTACTTGTGATTTCGGCATGATGCATCAACTTTATGAATTTTAGTCTCTTCATTTGTAAAAGCTGAGTTAAAGAAACCTACTCATAGGTTTGTAAATAGTCTGTAATATTAGTAACTTTAACAATAAAAGGTATCAATTAATAATAATAATAATCATGATAATATATACATAAGTACATTATAGTATATTTATATTTCAGACTTACAGTCCACATTGATTTAAACACAGATTAGATCCCACCAAACTATACATTTTAAAGTGTGAATTTTATAGTATGTTACCCATATCTTAATTAAAAACTTGGCTAGATCAATACATTTTTATATGTCCAAGCATTTGTTATTAAATTAAGCATAATTTAAAACTCCCTACCTTCTATTTTGTTAAGGATTTTAATGAGTAAACACTTTTCGCCATCTGAATCCATTCTTATTATAATCAGCACCTGATCAAAAATAAGAATTTCATATATATATATCTGAATGATTATTCTTTGTAATATTCTTTTGCTACAGTGACAAAAATAACAAACAACTGGTTACATGAAACTAATGACAATAAGTTGGCAAAGTAAATATTTGTATTGTAAAAGATATCAATGCTTAAACACAAAGGAATACACTCTGGTAAGATCAAATGGATGTGAGAGTAGGGCTATAAAGAAAGCTGAGCACCAAAGAATTGATGCTTTTGAACTGTGGTGTTGGAGAAGACTCTTCAGAGTCCCTTGGACTGCAAGGAGATCCAGTCAGTCCATCCTAAAGGAAATCAGTCCTGAATATTCATTGGAAGGACTGATGTTGAAGCTGAAACTCCAATACTCTGGCCACCTGATGCGAAGAACTGACTCATTGGAAAAGACTCTGATGCTGGGAAAGATTGAATGCGGGAGAAGGGGACAACAGATGAGATGGTTGGATGGCATCACCGACTCAATGGACATGATTTTGAGTAAACTCCAGGAGTTGGTGATGGACAGGGAGACCTGGCGTGCTGCAGTCCATGGGGTCGCAAAGAGTCAGACATGACTGAGCAACTGAACTGAACTGAAAATCAAATATCAATGAGGAAAACATTTGGGGGCAGGGCATTCTTATCAATTCTTCAAGAATTCTAATATAGATGACTATATAAGTAGTCTCTGCCCATATTGTAAGTGTTAAATTTAAACCAGACAGGTTTGAATTGCTCTTGTTTTTAAATCCATCCAGCCACTTTGTGTCTTTGGACTGGTGAACTCACTCCATTTACACGTAGGGTGATTACTGATACATGGGGATTTAGTACCGCCATTCTATCTTTTGTTTTCTGGTTGTTTTATGTTTCCAATGTTTCTTCATGTTTCATTTTGGTTTGACTGTTTTCTATAATGTTTTTCTCAGTTTTCTCTTTTTTATGTTTTGTGTCTCCATTCTGGATTTATGCTTGGTGGTTACCGTGATGTTTGTGTAAGATATGTCATAGGTAAAATAGTACTTTTTCTGCTGATAGCATCTTATCTTCATCTGCCTATATGGATTCTGTTCTTCTTCCCCTTTTATGTTTTTGTTTTCTCAAATTCATTCCTTTTTATATTGTGTTTATTACCAAATTGAAGTAGCTATTGTTTTTTTTCCTGATATTTCCCCTTTTAACCATTATGTTATACAAAGTGTTTAAAAACCTATTCTGATATAGAGTTGCAATTTTCCAATTGTTTGTCTATTCATTACCTTACTCAAAGTTTTGTGTACTTCTGCCTTTTTATTTCTGATAGAAGAGGTCCTTTCAATATTTCTTGTAGGGCAGGGCTAGTGTTGATGAAATCCCTCAGCTTTTGTTTGTAGGGGAAAGCCCTTATTTCTCCTTTATGTCTGAATGATAAGTTTGTTGGATAAAGTATTCTTGGATGCCAGTATTTATCTTTCAGTATTTTGAGGCTGTTATTCTACTCCCTACTGATCTGTGGAGTTTCTGCTAAGAAATCTGCTGATAGCTAATAGGGATTCCTTTGTGGGTTGCCATTCTTTTCTCACTGCTGTATTTAAAATTCCTTTTCATTGACTTTTGACAGTATCTTGGAGAATATCTTTTTGCATTGAGGTAATTAGGTATTCTCTTAGCTTCATGGACTTGTATACCCAGTTCCTTCCCCAAGTTTGGGAAGTCCTCAGCTGTTATTTTTTTAAATAAACACTCTGCTACCTTCTGTATTTCTTCTTCTCAGATAATTTTTTTTTAAATACTCAGCTGCATGAGTTGTTTATATATTTTGGAGATTAATCCCTTGTCGGTCACTTCATTTGCAAATATTTTCTCCCATTCTGTGGGTTTTCTTTTTATTTATAGTTTCCTTAGGTGTGTAAAAGCGTCTAAGTTTAATTAGATCCCATTTATTTTTGTTTTTATTTTCATCACTCTAGGAGGTGGATCAGAAAAGATCTTGCTGTGATTTATGTCAGAATGTTCTATGTTTTCCTTTAAGATTTTTATAGTTTCCAGCCTTACGTTTAGGTATTTAATCCATTTTGAGTTTATTTTTGTATATGGTGTTCAGTTTAGTTCGGTTCAGTCGCTCCGTCGTGTCCGACTCTTCGCGACCCCATGGACTGCAGCACGCCAGGCTTCCCTGTCCATCACCAACTCCCAGAGCTTACTCAAACTCATGTCCATTGAGTTGGCGATGCAATCCAACCAACTCATTCTCTATATAGTGTCAGGAGTGTTCTAACTTCATTCTTTTACATGCAGCTGTCCAGTTTTTCTAGCGCCACTTGCTGAAGTCCTTTCTCTCTTGTATGTAGAAGTCTTTCTCTTCTTTTCCAGCAGGTGGCACTACAGCACAAGTTTTTTGGTTTCCCTTACCCTCACTGCTGCTGGTTGTGGTTGAATATTGGCACCGGTTACCCTGGTGTTGGAGAAGACTCTTGAGAGTCCCTTGGGCTGCAAGGAGATCTAACCAGTCCATCCTAAAGGAAATCAGTCCCGAATATTCATTGGAAGGACTGATGCTCAAGTTGCAACTCCAATACTTTGGCCACCTGGTGCGAAGAACTGACTCATTAGAAAAGGCCCTGACGCTGGGAAAGACTGAAGGCAGGAGGAGAGGGGGACGACAGAGGATGAGATGGTTGGATGGCATCACTGACTCAATGGACATGGGTTTGAGTAAGCTCCGCAAGTTGGTGATGGACAGGGAAGCCTGGCGTGCTGCAGTCCATGGGGTCGCGAAGAGTCGGACACGAGGGAGCGACTGCCCTGAACTGACCCTGTAATGTCTGTGTCGGAGCTGTCACCCAGTGCATTTGTCACACTGCTTGTGCCTCTGCGGTTGTGATGCCTTGCTGTTTCTGGTGTTACTGATTTCACTGCCTGGATGGTGGTCTCCTCTGGTATCCCCTGGGTCACATGCGCTGCCACTGCAGGAGGAGGGGGACGGCCAGGAGGAGGAACCGGGGTCCTGCGCGCCTCTGCCTTGTCCAGTCTTCTCAGGTTTCTGGGCTCACCCACTGCAGGTGGAGGATGCGGCGGCAGAGCTGTGGGTGGCTCTGCAGCTGGCTGGCCGGACAGGGCCACAGGCCTCAGCGCCGCTGCTGCCCAGCTATCTGAGGCTGTGGGTGCCGCGGCAAGTGGGAGGCTGGAGTCAGGGGCGGTGTCTCCCTTGCCGCTGCTGGGTTCTCGGGGCCTGTGGGCTCGGCTGCCGTGGTTCAGGGACCAAAACTGCAGGCGCTGCCCATGCTGATCCTCCAGTTCTACCTCTTCCACGCGTTCCACTCCACCCGCCTTAGATGCACAGGCGTGTGGAACACTGTAGGGTCCTGTTGTCTTGGGCGGACGCCCCTGTGTCGAGTTGTGGATGTTTTCCCGGTTGTAGATTGAAGCGAAGAGACAAAGAGGGCATCTTGTCCTGCCATGATACCATCACTCCCAATTTTAAATTTCTTGTTGTTGTCCAGTGGCTAAGTCGTGTCCGACTCTGTGACCCCATGGACTGCCACACTCCCAGCTTCCCTGTCCTTCACTATCTCCCAGTTTGCACAAATTCATGTCCACTGAATTGGTTATGCTATCCAATAACCATAGGGTTGGGGATATAAAGATACAGTAGGGATATACAGGAAAACAAAGAAAAAGGCCAAATTTATTTCCAGATTTAGTGTAAAGTTTTTTTTAAAATATTTATTTTTTAATTGAAGGATAATCGCTTTACAGGATTTCGGCATTTTCTGTCAAATATCAACATGAATCAGCCATAGGTAGATGTTTTACTGCTTGAAAAGATTTTTTTAAGGTATTTTCTCTTAAATCTTTATTTATGCAAAGTTTCTGTCCAATGCTTGAGGCAGAATGGGCAAAAATTTCCAATATAATCCAAGAAATAAACAAAGTGCTTTTAAAAAGAATTATGGAAGATTATGGCTCAATATTTAAAAATTAATTATCAGAGGTCTGTTGTTAGGTATATGTTCATGAACTTACAAGCAGAAAACAAAATTTTTGAGATTTGAAGGACTAATCAATCCATAGAAAACTATGTATAATAAAAATGAAAGTATTTTTAAAATTCAAGACATATGAATAATGATACAAATGATCCTTTCTTTGGGTTTGATTCTGTCTGATGAACTTACTTAAGGAGAAAACTTTCAAGGGATCAAATTGTATACACTACATTATTTCATAATTTCAAATTAAATGCAAAAATTTATCTTACGTCCAATTCTTATATGAGCTGATTGTTGTAATCTGCTTTATTTCAGTACTTACCTTAATTTGCTGTTCACTTTGCATCCAATTTAGTATCTGACATTGCAGTTCTCGTATCTTATAGTTGGTTTCAGGCTTTTTCCCCCTTATAAACTGTACTATCTCCAGTTGTCGCCAAATGTCATACAAACAGGAACCAAAAACACTTTTGTAGATATCTTTTGCATTTGACAAATATCCTGTTAAAAACAAAAGTAGGGGAAAAAGCATGTCTTTTTGTTCTTTTAGAAACTCCATGGTAAAAATCTAAAAGGGAAATTAGGGTCATAGCAGAGACAGTTAAATTTTCCTTTACTGGGCTTCCCTGGTAGCTTGGATGGTAAAGAATCTGAACGCAATGCAGAAGACCCAGGTTCAGTCTCTGGGTCGGAATGATCCCCTTAAAATTAAACAAAGCTAAGAAATGTATACCAAACGTCTATTTTTAAGCTATATGATACCAATATCACTGGATATACTCTACAGATTCTTCGAATATTCCCCATCCTTTTCTGCTTTCTGACTTATTAAATGCTACAGCCTTCTTCTTAAACCCTAGAATATACACTTACTTGCCAAGAAGTCCTGTGGTAATACATTTCACTGAGATTTTCTTGGTATGGCATCTACATAGCTTTTGACTTGATTTCTAGTTATTTGTGTACATGGATTAACAACCTCACTAGTCTATAAACTCTCATAATCCATATTTATATATGATAAAATTTATGTAGCTGCTAAAACAGCAGTGCCTAAATTCAAACTCTCTAAAAGCAACTGTCAGCACAGTCTTGAGACCTACCCTTGAAAGTTCATATCCAAGAACTCTAGATTGAGTCCCAGGGGTTCCTATGTCTAAAGACTTCTCCTAGTGATTCTGTTGCACAATGAATTTTGTGAATTACTGGAGTAGAGACCTGGCCGAGTAACTTATGTAGGTCAGCTATTCAGTGAATATTTGGGCAATACATACAATAACAAATAACAAGTATAAATCTCATGTTTTTATTTTTATATTATGTACATATTAATTCTAATTTTACATTAACACAGCTAGAATAATGGGCAATTTAGAGATTGACTCTTGTTCTTTCTGCTTCCTAATCTCAAAGCTTCCCACTGATTCTCTGTACTGCCAATAGATGTAACCTGAAGGACAAACAGTCCAGTCGCTTCCCTGTTCCAGGGGTTTCCTATCATTTACAGAATAGTGACTGAAGTCTTTTTTGTAGCTGAAAAGGCTTTGCATGATTTGACTCTTTCTTATTTCTCGAGGCTTTAGCTCTCATGGTTTTCCACCTTGTACTCTTCAATTAAGCCACATGGAACTGTTTGTCACACACTCACTGAATCATTTCTCTGGGCTCTTAATTCTGCCAACAATACCTTTTCATACTTTATTTACTTGGCAAACTCTCACTCATTTAAAGAAAATATTCCCCTTGAAAGCATAACCGTCACCACCATCCTTTGTGCTGTTACTATGGATCTCTATTACGGTACCCATTACACAATACCAAATTTATTTCTGGGTTAAAGCCCAGAAGTGAAACTTTAAACCTTTAACCTTAAAACTCATTACCTTGCTAGCTTGGGAGAGACACACAAACTGGAAGTTGAGAGAAAATACAGAATCTGGGTCCAGGGTAGGCAGCCAGACCATATGGACCTTTCTTCTGCTGCCACATTCACAGAGAGGAAAGGAGGTCACACTAACTTGCTCTTTGATTTTGAGAGGTTTAGAAGAGTGAGAAAGGCTCCCACTAAAAATATCCAAGGCAGCAAGTTATTCATCATGGCTTGGTAGCTAGGGTTTAAGAAGTTACATTTTTCCAACAAAAACTTTACTTTTACGAGTATTCCTCAAGGTAGCCAAATAGTAATGCCAAAGTGTGATTTTGTAAATGCATTTCTTTGAGGAACAAAAACAATTCCAGAGTATATAGCTCTCAACGGTCTCACTTAATCTTAGGGCAAAATGTAGAGTACTTAAAGGTGAATATACTTTAACCAAGCCTCCATAACTATTGTTTCTCTAATTCAAGATTTTGCTAAGTATTGAGCAGGAGTATCACACTGTACTCTCCCTGTGTGCTTGCATGCTAAGTCGCTTCAGTTGTGTCTGACTCTTTGCTACGCTATGGATTGTAGCCCACCAGGCTCCTCTGTCCATGGGGATTCTCCAGGCAAGAACACTGGAGTGGGTTGCCATGCCTTTCTCTGTACTCTCCCTGGGAGCCCAGATATTCTATATTCTGATATTTTGTCTTACTATTTTGCTTTAATAGTTAGCCTAGCTGTTGGTAGGACTGACCATCTTTTATGGAAGCTGAAAAGTATAATGAAGACAGGAGACTAAACAGAAGGGCATGTGACACTATCCCATTATATTAGTTTCAGGTTCTGTAAACTAGGGCTGTCGTTGTCTGAGAATAGAGACAAGACAACTTGACCCAGCATCAACATTCAAATGCTTCAACTGGAGAAGAAAGGGAGAGCATCATGTTGGGCTTTCTAAAGGTTATTGTTGTTCAGTCACTAAGTTATATCCAACTCTGCAACTCCATGGACTGCAGCACGCCAGGCTCCTCTGTCCTCCACTATCTTCCAAAGTTTGCTCAAATTCATGTCTATTGATTTAGTGATGCTATCTAACTATCTCATCCTCTACCTTCTCCTCCTGCCCTCAATCTTTCCCAGCATTAGGGTCTTTTCCAATGAGTCAGCTCTTTGCATCAGTTGGCTAAAGTATTGGAGCTTCAGCTTCAGTATCAGTCCTTCCAATGAACATTCAAGGTTGATTTTCTTTAGGATTGACTGGTTTGATCTCCTTGCAGTCCAAGGAACTCTTAAGAGTCTTCTCCAGCACTGCAATTTGAAAACATCGATTCTTCAGCACTCAACCTTCTTTATGAACCAACTCTCACATCTGTATATGACTACTGGAAAAACCATAGCTTTGGCTATGCAGACTTTGTTGGCAAAGTAATGTGTCTGTTTTTTAATATACTGTCTAGGTTTGTCATAGCTTTCCTTTCAAGGAGCATGCAACTTATAATTTCATGGCTGCAGTCACCATGTACAGTGATTTTGAAACCCAAGAAAGTAAAATCCGTCACTGCTTCCACTTTTTCCCCTTTTATTTGCTATGAAGTGATGGGACCAGATGTCATAGTCTTAGTTTTTTTAATGTTGAATTTCAAGCCAGTTTTTTCACTCTCTTTTACCCTCATCAAGAGGTTCTTTAGTTCCTGCTCACTTTCTACCATTAGAATGGTATCATCTGCATATCTGAGGTTGTGGATATTTCTCCCAGCAATCTTGACTCCAGCTTGTGATTCATCTAGCCTAGCAATTTGCATGATGTACTCTGCATAAAAGTTAAATAATTAGGGTGACAATACACAGCCTTGTTGTACTCTTTTCCCAGTTTTGAACCAGTCAGTTGTTCCATGTAAGGCTATTTTTTAAAATTAATTAATTTATTTTAATTGGAGGCTAATTATGTTACAATATTGTAGTGGTTTTTGCCATACATTGACATGAGTCAGCCATGGGTATACATATGTTCCCCATTCTGAACCCCCCTCCCACCTCCCTACCCATCCCATCCCTCAGGGTCATCCTAGTGTACCGGCCCTGAGCACCCTGTTTCTTGACTCGCATACAGGTTTCTCAGGAGACAGGTAAGATGGTCTGGCACTCCCGTCTCTTTAAGTATTTTCCACAGTTTGTTGTACTAATATAATATTTGGCCAAGTATTATAACTCCCAGTATTGTAGAGGGAGTACAATTATAACTTGCTGCTGCCCAGTACTTAACAAAACCTTGGTTTAGAGAAATACTATTTGTCTGGGTCATATATAAGAGAAAACATCTGGGTCACAGATCAGAGAAAAATTATTTTCACGTTATGTATAATGGTTTTTTGGGGGGTACAGAGGCCCATATTGCAGGGCATGTGCATGTAGGATTCTAGATCTTTCAACCAGGTATTGAACCTGTGCTCCCTGCAATTTGAAGCACAGAGTCTCATCCACTGGACCGCCAATGGATTCTAGAAACTTAACTTATAAAACATAATCCTATAAATACATCATTACTAAACAAGTCCAAACAGCTTGCAGTAAGGGGTCTAGAGAGCAGTAATGTAGTAAGACAGATACTTTAAGGATTTTAAGAGTTTAGAAAAAATTTCCAAAATCTTTAAAATTTTCAATACATTCAAAATAGGTTGATTTTTAATACTGAGGTAATTCATATCCTAATTTACATGCACAAGTGAAAATAATTGCAAAAGGTCTTAGTATTAATAATTTAGTTATATTTCATCTAGCAAATATTCAAAGTCACAAACATTCAATGAGGACCTAAAATGAATATGGCAAAGTGTCATCTTACATTAGAAAGCAAATGTATGATAATAATTACACAATCAAATCTATTAAGAGTCTATAATTCAGGCCTAGAATAGAGAATCCTAAACCTATTTTTCTAGGTGATGGTAGCTGTTATAGAAAATTTCTTTTAAAGAACATAAAGAGAATTAAATATATAATCCATTATATTTTGTCAAGATGTATATAATGTTTAATGCAGAATAAAGAAGCTACATAATTTCTTACAAAGCATCTTTTTTCAGAAAAGGAAACATTTTAATAAGAAGAAAAAAGGGAAATAAAAAATTTTCACACGAACCCAATGCTGTGTCCAAGTTACAGGTTAAAAGGACATCTCTAATTGTTACCAAAAGGTGTAAGAGAGCAGCATACTTGAATGTCATTTCTCTTTCATCATTTTTACCTAGGTCAGCAAAAACATGTTTAAAAACAGGATATACATTAGAATTTTAGGCTATATATCAGAATGCTTAACAATAATAAATGTTGTTTATTATTGTGTTCTTATTAGGTGCCAAGCTATATATAATCTGTTTATTTCATTGAACTTATAACAATAACCCTATTAGACAAGTTCATTATGATTTTCATTTTATGGATGAGAAAACAGTCTTAACATATTTAAGTAGCTGTCCAAGGTCAATCTGTGAAAAAATGATGGAGCTGGTATTCCAACCCAGACAGCTAATCTTAGAACTCATACTCTTGTTGGTCCCAAAGAATGTTCAATTATGTCTACTCCTGGTGGGAAAACGGTCAATGATTCCCAGTTGTGAAACAAAAAGAAAATTAAACTACTTATAATTTGCCAACTGGTTTAGATAAAGGCGGGGGATCATAACACAAAGCAATACCTTGACCTGGAGGTGGACACCTGAGAATATTTGCCCTAAGATATGATTTCAACAAGACAGGTACTCATAGAGACAGGTGAATTATCTAATAAATATGTTTCATGAAAGTAGTTCCCGACTTTATTGATTGGATAGATTGGATTTTGGATAGACTGCCTGCAAAAGGGGGCCAAGAAGACAGGATTCTAGGCACAAGTTAATCAGAGAAACTCTGCTTTTCTCTGTTTTATATAATGGAATGCCATGAAATATTCATTGAACAAAGAGTTCTGCTAAAAAGTTTGAAAACTACTGATCTAATCAATGCAGATCAAAGCAAATAAACTTTGATCACTGAGAATCGGGAGCAACAGGAGAACAGTTACGGGTAGTCTATCCTAGATACAGGTTTCCCCCACTGTCTGAAAACAGGGCGTTCCTATGAAAACTTTCATACACTGAAATGGAGTAAAGAAGCAAATACTTTTTTTCATAAAAATGAAAATCCTCTTTGATTTCTTTCAGCTAGTGAAAACATATACTTATGCAGGTCTTTCATAAAATCAAAGTGGCATAGTGCAAACATGAAAAGCAGGGAATACTTGTATTTTTTACCTTTTTATCCTTGCTTAGCTGATCTTGGATTGTGGGTGCCATATGCTGAACTATAGTTATGCCTCCATCTGTGACTAATTTCTGCATTTTCTAATAATCCATAAATTCATATTCTTTCAAATAGTGTGACTTTTATTTGCACTCACCTTCATGAATAGCATCACTTATTATTTTTTCTTGTTCTTTCAAGAGGAACCTTGTTTGGTCAAAAATGACGGTAGCAAATTTCCAGTTAGCAGCAGGAAGAGTACAGAGGCATACAAGTTTTTCTAAGATAGGAGAAGCTGCTGCTTCCAGGAGACAATATGCTTGGCACTGGCTATCTGCAAAAATAAAAACATTCAAAGCAGTGTTTTTATAAGGATGGTATGTTCTTTTTGACAAACCAATTATGCATGGTACTTCATGGAAACCTGAACTCCACCCAAAGTCCCTTAAAAATCATGAGACTGTATAACAGCTTATTTTAGGATATTTATTCTAAATAAACTAGCAACAACAAAACAAAAAAACACCTCTGTAGAATAAGTATAATGTTGTGGCTATCTTGTTTATTTGAATTAATTTGGCAGGGGAGGTATGAGGAGCCATATAAAGAGAACCACATAATATTTTTTCTTTTCCCTCCACTACTAGTTTATAACCTTAAGCTGAACACATTTATAACAGTGACAGATTATTTTTAGTTTTCACCAGACCAGTATTTAAAGATTTGTATTATCATATAAAGGTCATAAATGAAATTTAACTGAGAGATGAAATGATACTGAAGAACTAGCATCTATTTCCTTATTGATTTTCACAATGAGCATGATGTTCTTAAGCAGGCAGTTCTTTGGGAGTCAATGTAAAGAACAGTTTTCTTTACGGCAGAACAAGTCATTTAAATCAGTATAGGAATCAATAACACCATCCTGATGGTGGGTAAGAGAACAGAGAAAGCAACCATTAATGGTTTATTTTTCCAGACTGGGCAGAAGAGTCAGAGTTTGAGGAGCTGCAGTTTGCTCTTCTCTGATGAATGCAGGAAATCAGCAAGTTAAATGAAGGAAGAAATAATACTTATAGGACCAGAGTAGGGCAAGTCAGGGAAGGCAGAGGCAGTAAATAAGGAATTCTGAGTTTGGAAATAATTTGAAAGTAAGACTTGACTGAAGAAATATCTGAAACAAGTGAAGAAAATTACATGGAAAATAAGGTATATTCTAGATACCTAAATTTGAGAAACACATTAGCATCTTGAAACATTTTAATACATGAGCTTTCAAATTTACTTAATTTGAAGGCATTTAAAATAGCATAATATATACCTGATGCTGGAATTTCGATGACATTATCTGCTCTCCTTTCCTGATTTGTTTTCTCTAGGGTTTTATTATTACAAACAATAGGGCTTTCTTCTTGGAGAGTCAAAGAAAGTTCTTCATTTTGAAGTTCTAATGAAAACATTAATTTGCATTGTTCAGGGCAACTTAATGTTCATTAAAATGCTTTCTTATAATATGATCATAACTGTTAAAGTTCTTTGAAATGCATCAATATTAAACTGAACAACTATCCTGGTCATTGGACTTAACATGGTGCTGGGTAGGAAGCTGAATGGTAATAAAGGAAAGAACTTTGGCATCAAATCAGTGTTTCAATCCCAACTCTGATGAAGCCTCAGTTTTCTCATGTGTAGAATATGGATTAATATATCTACTTTGAGTATTGTTATAAGGTGTTATAAACACCTGACATTCCATTCTACTTCATTTCTCTGTGACTGCCCATATACCCCTCCTCTGCTACTAATCCTCTCCTAGGCCCCAAACCCTACCTGTCTCCATCCTTTCTTAATAAGATCACTTCTTACTTTGTTGTTGCCGTTCAGTTGCTAAGTCAATGTTCAACTCATTTCTTGCTACATACCTTTTAGCTCTCAGGCATTTTCTATAACAAGCTTTATGTAACTGCACACTCTACTTACAGGCCAGAAAAGTGCCTCTCCTTTTTGTTTCCTCAGCGCTCGGCATACTCTCCTGGCACTGACAGCATTATACTGAAATTATCTGCAAATCTGGTACACTCTATTATACTGGAAGCTTCTCAAGGTCAGTGACAGTATCATATTTTTCTCTAAAAAGTTATTTAGTGCCTGGCACACAATGTTCAATAACTGTACTTTTCTTCTATGAGCTTTAAATACACAGTAGAATAAAACAGAGTAAAATATCCTAAACTAAATTGTTATTATTTGCAAGTATAAACAATGTAAGTAGCTATGATTAAAGAATCTTTTTTTTTAATTAAAAAAATCAGGGTTTTTGAGGGGGTCTAATAAATTCTAACATTCTTCCCTGCACTGGCATCAACTGTAAAATAAGATAAGAAATAAAAATACATACCAAAACATTACCTCTGTTATTAAAACTAAGTTGGAGAAAGAAGCTTGGTCTGAGAGTCAGGTGAGCTTGTTAAATAAACACCTGAATTCGGCAGAGTATCTACCCTGCCCCAGATTATACTGGATGGGCCAGGGTTCTGCATGGCTGGGGACCTGCTTGGAAAAGATGCACGACATAGAGAAGCAGAGGAGAAGGCCTACTACTTGTGGGGCAGCTCATTCCTGTAGGCTTATGCCAACTTACTCTTTTTCAAATTTACAATACACATAATTCATTCCAGGTCCTCTAGGGAGAACACATTAAAGGACAAAGAGGCCAGGAACATAAAACTAACATCAAGAAACATCAAGACTGCAGAAGCATTCCCACCTGCCATGAATATTCTTTTAAGTGTTTAATTAATGGCTAACTTTTTAATAAGAAAACATTCTCTTTATCTTTTTCTCCTTTCTTATTGCTTCCTCTCTCTGTTGCCAACATCCCTTATTAGAAGATATCATCACAAGTATGACAACCAGAAAAGGATGTCAGTGCTAATTTTGGATTGAGTTATTTTTTCTTTGCCTCAAATATGAATAGAAACATTCATGAGCCTGGAATCAAAAAATCTTATAAAAATTCCTATTTATGTATTACATTCCTAGGATAATTCTTTCTATTTTGCTCATTCTTTCAATGTGTAGAAATTGTGCTCTGAATTATGGTGCAAATTGGTTAGAAAGATCTGTTACATATAGAGTTGTCTCCTAGGAAGGGAGGTTATAAGGTGGTCAAGTTATATAAAAAGAAACTGTACAGTGAATATATATCAACATAAAGGGTCATAAAATTCTGGGATTTTAAGTAACTTCCTGCATTTTCATTGAATTTTTTGTCATGAAAATGTACTGACAAAGTATGGTAACTTTAAATAGATCTATAAAAGGCTTTCATATCACACTGTACACAAGGAACAAGCATTCTTTTCTGCTTTTCTATGTCTTGAATCCTAAGCAGTTCCCCAATCATGGGGAATCTTGGCCCAGTCCAGCATAGCCTGGGGCTGGGAAGCTACTCTCCACAATTCTGGAGAGTTTAGTTAGCAAGCTCACTGGACCCTCAAACTGATTTTTGGTATATATTTTACTTCTGGTTTATTCAGGGGCAAGACCTTGTGTACATTAATAGTACATAGGACAGTTATACCTATGTATACTCTAACTCTCATAAATAGTTTTGTACTTGTTTCACTTGGGTAACCTATGTCAAAAACATTCGAGAGTATTAGAATTCTAGAATTTTTTTTTTTTACCAGGAGTGAAATGATATGTTTATAAGCAATTAATGTAAAACAGTTACAAGTCAAACAGAAACTCTTTGGTAAAGTTAAAAGGAGTAATAAGCAATCAAATGGAAAAAAGATTCTTAAGTACATATTAAAATATAAGTTAAAATATTGATGTAGAACTGTGAGCTAAAAGAGAAAAAAGAATGGCAGAAAGATCAGCAAAAGTTAGAAATACTATGAATCTGTATGACTAAGTTGTAGAAAGTGTTTTTTACAAATAGTGGCTTTTCTTACAAGTTCAAATGTGCTTTTAAATTTTTTGGAAAATACGTATCTACATTTATACCCGTATATCCTATATCCATCTCTTTATACAATGTGTCATGAATCAATGATATTTTCTTTGAAGAATAACATGTTTTACCTGAAGAACTTTATTTCTTTACTTTCTATAATAAATAATCTGTTTAGTCCTTGAAACTATCATACCTACACCAAATTATTACTAAGTTACCCACCATCTTTTCCATCACTGTCTGTGACTTCAGTCTTTGAGGTACAAGTTGGATACTTATTTCGCAGCATAATAAAATCGCTCAAAAGGTCCAAATTATTCTCCCATTTTTTACCATGTTTAAAAGATGCTGTTTCAATTCTTGAAGAGGAAGATGATTCAGTAGATGGTACTGGGCTGTCAAGTTCCAAGTGATCTTTATTTTCTTTATTTTGGATTATTCCATAACCTAGTTCTAGGTCATTCTTTGGTTTTTCTTCTTTTCTTGGTCTTTCAACAGAGACACATTCATCAGAAAGATGCAAGTCTGATACTTCTTTAGTTGGAGATGGAGTCTTTTGTGGAGGTGATAAACGATCATTTGTAGATTGCTCATTAATAAGTGTAAGAGGAGAGGAACAATCTTCATGTTCTAACCATGCTGAAAATGGAAAATAAAAATATCCAATGATTTTCATGCCCAAATGGGTGTTCTACTAGGGTATTAAGATAACCTTTAGTTCTAGGTTCTTATTAATATAATGTGATCCTTAAGAGACTTTGTTTACTGCTTTTAAAATCAATGTTTTCTCTGAATAAAATAATTTTTTAAAGGATAAAAATTCAGCACCTCTTTTCCTACTACTGGAACTAAGGTTACTGGGCCAAGAAATAATTCCAGCCCATTGCCAATAGGCTTACAGCTACTCACAGCCCTAGAGGTAACAGTTGTTCAAAGGTAAGGGTCAAAAACTTATGTACCAAGCAAGCCACAGACCAGAAGAAAATACTTTCCATACACACACTTTAAAAAAGACTATTTCCAATATATATAAAGAACTCTTATAACTTAACATTTTAAAAGAACACCAATTAAAAATTTGACAAGATACTTGATCAATACTTTATATTAAGGTATGCACATGCTATAATATGGACACATTTTGAAAACATGCTAAATGAAGTAAGTCAGTCACAAAAGACCACATATTTCATGATTCCATTTCTACAGAACATCCAGAATAGACAAATCTATAAGACAGGGAATGGGAGTGACTGCTAATGGGTATGAGATTCCTTTTAGGGGATGAACCAGAATTTCATTTACAGAGCCCCGCATCTGGCTTCCATAGTTGGGGTCATGTACCAGGAAGGCGAGCCCCCAGAACAGTTGACTTTGAAGGCTTAAGGCTTTCTTTCAGGAGAGCTGTAGGAAACAGTCTCCACTCTCAAAAGAGGCACACAAAATCTCACTCACCCTGAGACCCAGGGCAGAGGCAATACTTTGAAAGGAGCCTGAGTCAGACCTACCAGCTGATCTTGGCGAGATTTCCAAGAAGGCAGGGGCAACTGGAGCTCACCCTCGGGACACAGATGTTGGCAGTAGCTGTCTTTTGGACACTTGCTCTGCCATGAGGATTCTAGTGCTGATAAGTGCCATTTTGAAATCCTCCCTCTAGCTTATTAGCACTGGGTCAGGCCCCACCCACCAGCCTTTGGGCATTAGTACTGAGATTCCTCAGGCCCAGGAGCTAGCTGTGTGGGGACACAGTACCACCTACCAGCAGGCCCCCAAGCCCCCAGCCACCCTGGGATGTGGTCCTGTCTACCAGAAGGGCAAGGAACCATACCTGCCCACCAGTGGCTGGACAACAGCCCAGGATCTCTTAGGCCTCAACCCTGCCCACCAGGAGGCCATTATCAGCTATGAGACCCCAGGACCTGGCTCCATCTGCCAGTGGGTGGGCCCTAGTCCTGGATCATCTGAGCCCTACCACAGACCATCAGTAGGCTAACATCAGCTCTGGGACACTTTGGGCTCCTCAGCCAGCCACCTGAGAGTATAAAACCCACCCACTATCTGGCTGATCCCAGCCTCAAACCCTATAGCTAACCAAGTTGAAAACCAGTTCCACCTACCAGCAGGCTGACACTAGATCCAGGACTCCCAGCCTTGCAACTAGTCATTCTGGGACCTGGCTCCACCCATGAGTAGGTCAACCGTAATCCTGGGGTCTCCAGGTCCACAGCCAGCCACTTTGTGACCCAGCCCCACCCACTAGTGGCCAGTGGACTCCATACAAAAGCAGGGCTTGGCAACCAACTGGACAAGGGGCCAGCCACACCTATCAGACCACTCTACATTAGTCAATCTGCAACAACAGAAGTGCCTACACAGCCCACATAGGGCTGTGCATAGTGCATATACTGCATATAGCTCTAGTGCATATAGCTAGCGCATAGAGCTCTAGTGGCCAGAAGGGAGTGCACTGCTGGGACATATACAACTGCTCCAAAAGACCACTTTTCCAAAACTAGGAAACATAACCAACCTACCCCTCACATAGAAATAAAAACTGTGAATTAGGCAAAAAGAAGAGACAGAAAATTATGTTCCCAATGAAGGAACAAGATAAAACCCCAGAAAGAACTAAGTGAAGATAAGCAATCTACTCAGTAAAGAGTTCAAGGTAAGGATCATAAATATGCTCAAGGAATTTGGGAGAACATAGACATAAAGTTCCTAAATAAAATACTAGAAAAAGTTCCTGAATAAAATCTTTTAAAAAATCCACAGATATAAAATTCCTAAATAAAATACTTAAATTGTATCAAGTTTAAAAATGCCTAATGACTAAACCTTTTGGTATCAAAGGATGATTTCTATTGATGAAAAGAGATTACTAGACATTACTGAACACTTAAAACTCAGCTGTCAGGTCGAAAAATAATGGTGCTGGTTTACACCTAGGCTGATGTAAACAGAAAATGGGCTAGAAATTATCATTTATAAAAGGAAATAAGGTCTCTTTAGCTGAAAATGTCTAGAGATTTAAAGCTGAGAATACAGAATTTTAGAACAGATAGAGACTTAAGGATTAGTTTGTCAAACTTCATAATTTTTTCAAGGAAGAAAATGGGGCTTAGTGAAGGTCAAAGTTATAAATTCTGGCAGAGCCAGAGCTATATTAAATGCTGGAATTTAGTTGTATTTTCCTAATTGCCTCCTGGAAAGCCAGTATCTAACATGTTCTCATTCTGAAAATATTTACAGAAGAGATATTTACTATTATACTTACGTTCTAATTGAGGCACACTTGTAGGTAAAAATGCCTCCAGTTTAGCATCATCGGAAGATAAATTATTATGACACAAACGTGTACTTAGAGGTTCCAAAGTTTCTGTCAGATTTAGTTTGGCTTCTTTCCACCACTCTGCATTTATAGGATTAACCACAAGTTTTTCTTCTTCAACAGAAAATATCTTTTTCAAATCTGTAGGTGAATATTGATTGTTGGGCTCTTCAGTTCTTGGCACTTAAAAAATCAAAACAAACCAAACAACAAATATGAGAAACAATCCACAGGGCAAAAAAATGAAAAAAAAAAAACAAACAAAAACAAAACCAACCAAAAAAACAAAGCCACACTAGAAATCTCTTATAAAGTAGATTTTTACAAATTAGAGTAAATATAAAACAAACATATCTAGTATTTCATTTTCAAGATGCTAATATTTGTAAAAGTCTAAAATATTATAGCAACAGAAGTCACATAAAGGTTTATTTCAATCTATGGAAATATCATGAAGTTAAAATTATTCTACTATTTAGCAGGAAATAAAACTTTGTTTTGTTTGACCATTTTAGTAATTACTAAATTAATACACTCAATAATATTTTGAAGGATTAATGTAAGATTTATTAAATCAGAAATTTTCTCATCATAATGAGCCTAAATAAGATATGTTTTATCAGATTTTATGATAATGATCATTTTAGATATTGTGGCACAGAGCTTTCCATTACTTTACAGCTTAAGTAGGGACAGAGTTGGAGAAGGAAATGGCAACCCACTCCAGTATTCTTGCCTGGAGAATCCCATGGACAGAGCAGCATGTCCAACAACAATACATTTCTACTGATTGTACCTTTTCATCTATACTTTTTATTTAGCATTCAAAATCAATTTTTACCTCTAATCAAAAATGAGTTCAGAGAGCTTCGGCAGCTTTCTAACTGCCATAGCATATGGTATTTGTTAGCTGATTCTTCAGCAGTAAGCAAATTACTGAAAAACAAGAGTTAAAGTTTAATATTAGATAATATATATAATACAATATAACAATGGATCCAAGTCCATTCTAAACAGAATTTCTGGAGCTTCTACTGGCTGAGGAGCAGAACTATAAAAAATTTCTGTCTCCTTTACCTTTTCAGGAAGTAAAAGATCCTAAAATTTAGTTCAGGTCCTTCAGTTTTGTGGGTAAGTGAGTGATGTGTCTGTGTGTTTTTGGTATTGAGGAGAGAAGGAAGTATGTATGACAAGCAGTGTAAATCAGTAAATACAACTCATTAGTAGGTATGAGGTCAAAAATTAGTAGGTAGTAGGAACAATGGACTGGTTCAAAATTGGGAAAGGAGTATGTCAAGGCTGTATATTGTCACCATGCTTATTTAACTTATATGAAGAGCACATCATGCAAAATGCCTGGATGAAGCACAGGCTGGATGAAGCACAAGCTGGAATCAAGACTGCCAGGAGAAATATCAATAACCTCAGATACGCAGATGACACCACCCTTATGGCAGAAAGTGGAGAGGAACTTAAGAGCTTCTTGTGAAGGTGAAAGCAGAGAGTTAAAAAGCTGGCTTAAAATTCAACATTCAAAAAACGAAACTCATGGCATCCAGTCCCATCACTTCATGGCAAATAGATGGGGAAACAATGAAAACAGTGATAGACTTTATTTTCTTGGGCTCCAAAATCACTGTGGACAGTGACTGCAGCCATGAAATTAAAAGACGCTTGCTCCTTGGAAGAAGAGCTATGACAAACTGAGGCAGTGTATTAAAAAGCAGAGACATTGCCAACAAAGGTCCATCTAGTCAAAGCTATGGTTTTTCCAGTAGTCATGTGAGGATGTGACAGTTGGACCATAAAGAAGGCTGAGCACTGAAGAATTGATGCTTCTGAACTGTGATGTTGGAGATGACTCTTGAGAGTCCCTTGGATTGCAAGGAGATCAAATTAGTCAATCCTAAAGATCAGTCCTAAAAATTCATTGGAAGGACTGATGCTGAAGCTGAAGCTCCAATACTCTAGCCACCTCATGCTGGGAAAGATTAAGGTCAGGAGGAGAAGGGAATGACAGAGGACAAGATGGTTGGATGGTATCACCAACTCAATGGACATGAGTTTGAGCAAACTCTGGGAGATGATGAAGGACAGGGGAGCCTGGCATGCTGCAGTCCAAAGATATTTTCTTTGGTCACATATAAAAATATATTCACAATTCAGCAATCAGTTAGTGTAGAAATAAAGGGGTCACAAAGAGTCGGACACAACTAAACGACGGAACAAGAACATCAACAGGGAAGAGACCATTAATTCACAAACCCTTTAATCTATGCCCCAAACTCCCACACCCTCCTAAGTGAGAAGTGATTGTATTCTGTTTCTCTGTTTATATTGTGACCCCATGGACTGTAGCCTACTAGGCTCCTTTGTCCATGGGATTTCCCAGGCAAGAATACTGGAGCTGGTAGCCATTCCCTTCTCCAGGGGATTTTCCTGACCCACAGATTGAACCTAGGTCTCCTGCATTGCAAGTAGATTCTTCACCATCTGAGCCACCAGGGAAGCCCCACAGAACATACATGAACATGCTAATTTATAAGTACTGCTAGTTCGATTGACAATTCTGGGTAGTAGCAGACAACTAGATCTTAAGTCTAAATCACCCAATTTACTCACATAACCCAAAAATCTTGCATGTGGTGGTAATATTTGAGAAACTGGACTGTTCTTAAACCTTGCCAAGGTTGGTTGACAACCTGACACCTCAGATTGTAGATGATTATCTTAAAGTAAAGGGAAGGATAAATATTTAGGCAAACCAAGTCCAGAAGAAGATCATAATATAGACAGATGACTTCATTCTTAATCAAGCTTTCTGAAGACATGTCTGAATTTGGTATTTTCTTTGGTCATATATCAAAATATATTCACAATTCAGCAATCAGTTAGTGTAGAAAAAAGGCTTAACACCATGCAGACATTTTTTTAGCACCATAAAATCTAGCATAGAGCTTTACATGTAGCAGGAACTAAAAATATTTGTTAACTGGTTATATCTCAAGCCAAAATGTTGTGTTCTGAAACAAAAGTAATTAGGGCTATAAAAGCAAGTTAAAAGTACAATAATATTACATATTATTTTTCCTTTCTGTTTTGTAAAAATATTTGTTCTCTTTGTTTTCAGTTTCACAGTTAATGTGTAAATTTATTTTTAAAAAGAGATTTTTAAGTTTTTATGTTCATGAACAAATGGAAATGATTTGCCAGTGATGAGACAGTTTCTTAAAGTTGTTTCAAAAGGCCCTAAAACCTTTGGCTAATTTAAAAGTCTTTTTGTTTTAACTGGCAAATCATAAGCACAGATAAGACTTAATTTCATAAATTCTCATTAGATGTTTGAATTATAACAATAAGTAGGTATAAAACATGTGTGATTAAAATGAGTTTACTGCAGTTTAAATAAATACTTTCATTATGAGAAATTCAAGATTATATTAATTCCAGCTAGTTTTCATTTCTAGTTGACAAACTGCCTTAACAGATGCAAACCAGTCAGTCCCAAAGGACATCAACCCTGAATATTCATTGGAAGGACTGATGCTTGAGCTCCAATACGTTGTCCATCTGATATGAAGAGTTGACTCATTGAAAAAGACCCTGATGCTAGGAAAGATTGAGGGCAGGGGGACAGAGGATGAGATGGTTGGATGGCATTACTGACTCAATGGACATGAGTTTGAGCAAACTCTGGGAGATAGTGAAGGACAGGGAAGACTGGCATGCTAAAGTTCATAGGGTTGCAAAGAACAGGACATGACTTAGAGAGTTAACAACAATAACAAGAGTATATGGAGTAAGTAAAAGCATAAAAGAAAACATACAAATAGAAATATAGACCCTACAAATAAACATCTTGCACTTTAACAAAGGGATTAAAATATTTAAACAAATTACAGGGAGTTTCTGTATTTGTCCCATGCTATTTTGTTAGAGCTCATATCTGATATGGGCAGTTCTAGTTCATGGTACAGAGAAAGCAATGGCACCCCACTCCAGTCCTCTTGCCTGGACAATCCCGTGGACAGAGGAGCCTGGTGGGCTGCAGTCCATGGGGTCACTAAGAGTCGGACACGACTGAGAGACTTCACTTTCACTTTTCACTTTCATGCATTGGAGAAGGAAATGGCAACCCACTCCAGTGTTCTTGCCTGGAGAATCCCAGGGACGGGGGAGCCTGGTGGGCTGCCGTCTATGGGGTCACACAGAGTCGGACACGACTGAAGTGACTTAGCAGCAGCAGCAGCAGCAGTTCACGGTAGAGTTCTGCATAGCTCTAAAACAAATTTACTCCTCCTAAAGGAAATCCCTATTTGCCAGAAGATAAAGATAACTGGTGCCCTCAATGTCAGCTTTCTTTATTTTATGCTGCGACACTCTCCTGAGACCATTAGTAGAAGCCTGAGCAGCTAGTGATGAGATGCTCCAGTTGCTTCCAGTAATCCAATAGCATTCTCCTCTGGCAGACTAGCCAATCACAACTGAGAACTCAGAGTATGTACTATCATTATCCCAATATAATAGATAAGGAAGTGAGGCCCAGGGCAACTAAGATTACAGAGCTAGTAAATGACAGAGCCAGACAATCTGGCTGTACTTCAGGGCTATTAACTACTTACTATGGGCTGAATTGTGTTCTCCCTCAAATTCATATCTTGAAGCCCTAACTGCCAGTACCTTAGAATGACTATATTTGGAGGTAAGGCCTTTAAAGAGGTAATTAAGTTAAATGGAGTGATTAGGGTGGGTCCTAATCCAGTAAAACTGGTGTCCTTTTAAGAAGAGGTCAGGACACAGACAAGCATGGAGGAAAGACCACATGAAGACAAAGGGAGAAGACAGCTTTCTACAAGCCAAGGAGGGAGCACTCAGAAAGAACCCAACCCTGCTGATATCCAGATCTCAGATTTCTAGCCTCTAGACTATGAAGAAATAAATTTCTATTGTTTAAGTCACTCAGTCTATGGTATTTGTTACGGCAGCCCTAGCAAATCAATACACTACTACACTGTATTTCATGGTAATGAGTGCCAATAGAGGCAGTGTCATTGGTAAGCATCCACTGGCAATTTTCTAAGCAGATGGTTTAAATTCAAAATTAAAATTTTTGAGTTGTTTATATTTGATGGTGCTATATTCACATTCAAAATACTTAAAGTATAAAAGAGCCTAGCTCCATCATTTACTAGCTCCTATATATTTCCAGTTTGCCCAGTTCCTTTCTGGGCTCAACCAACATTACTTGATTTTCATGTGTCCTTCTAAAGATATTCTGTGCATATAAAAACAGTTATGTACATATATATTCATATATTCCTATCAGTTTCTTATGATAAACACCATTTAATCTCTTACACTTTTTTCACAGAAATATCTTGGAAACTGACTTTATATGGAGAGATTTAATTAAAGATTGCTTCTTCTGAATTGCAATCTGAGGTCTAGATATAATCTTTACTTACATTTTACAAACAGGAGAAGATGGAAATGTCTGAAGTTCTGCACATAATGAATTCACTGAAGAATGGTGGCTTGTTAGGTCTAGATGAGTTAATGGTATTTCTAACTCTACTGGAATATATAAAAATTAATAAAAATCATGTTATATAAACATTGAATAAATATGTATAATTTGTGACTTTTGTAAGCAACTATTATGTCCAATCATTCTGTTACAACAAAAATTTTCAATCGAAATAAATTTGGGTTATTTGAAATACAAAATAACAGTTTTAGATTTCCATCTATACAAAGGACTACACATATATCACATGGAGTCTCAGCTATGATAATGGTGATTTTTAAAAAATACAATGATAACTGAACTTTATTAAATTTACCATTTAAGATAAATTCTAAGACTTTATGTGTAGTAATGTTTTAAATTCTGACAACTAATACTGTCAGTACTTAGGACACAGTGCTATTTTTATCTCTGTACTAAATACCGGTGATGTTAAGCAAACAGTATTAATAGAGAGTAATTCTTCACCTTAAAAAGTCTGGAGACTAGGTGGGCTAGCACAGAATTATGTTTTTATAGGGTGGGTTTGAAAAAATAATCATCATTTATGATACGGAGCCAATGTGTTTCTATCACTCTCATAAATAAAACAGCAAACTTCCAAATAGATGATTAATTTGATCCAGATAAAAATGTAACTAAATAACAGTATTGTCAGCACAGTTCGAAAGCAACATAGTCTGGCATTACACTGGAACAAAAGATGATTCTGGCCTTCCAAATTTGGTAGTATAGTAATATTAACAATAATGATAGAATTGCTTTGGGGATTAAAAAGTTAAATTTACAAAACTAGATTGTTAATAATGAAGTAAAATTTTATTACTGAACTATAAAATTATAAGATTTCTGTTTTTAATATTAATGCTATTTCCTTCATTCCTCTTCTTCAATCTTTGTAACTCTGTTATATATATTATTCAATTTTGATGCTAGAAGGATGTTAATGATGGGAACAAATGTAAGGGATAGATAAAAGAACTTGGTTTGCAATAATCAAGTTTTAAACATGAAAACTGTCTCTTAGTAGACTTTATATGTGAATGTATTGTACTTTTACATCATATATAGATATCCCCTGATAAACTCAGTGGTTTATTCAAAATTTCTACCTGGTTGCCTGTACTCTGGTTCATATTGATTTTGAATGGTCAAAATTTCTATGGAGCTGCATTTTATATCCTCAAGGTCAACTCCATGCTTGATAGTAAGATCTGAAAAGACAAAAAATACGAAGTCTATTATCAGCAAAAATACCATGATACTGGGTTTCTGCAATCTTGTTCATTCCTCAGTGAACTGTTCATTCCTCAGTTCATTCCTCAATGACTCCTCTGAGGAGTCATTTAGTCACCATTAGAGCCAAGTAAGAACCTTCCCTAGTGGCTCAATTGGTAAAGAATCTGCCTGCAATGCAGGAGACTGCCTGCAATACAGGATACCGGATTTGATCCCTGGATCGGGAAGTTTCCCTGAAGAAGGAAGCAGCAACAGTATTCTTGCCTCGAAAACCCTGTGGACAGCGGAGCCTGGCAGGCTACAGTCCATAGGGTTGCAAAGAGCCAGACATAACTGAATGACTAAACTATCACCACCAGGGAAACTTTTTAAAAATCTGAAGTTTCAGAAAAGGTTTAATGAACAAGAACTTTTGTAACAAACATTATTAAGAAGTTCTAACAAGTAATAGATTTTGGGGAGGCCTTTTGAAATTATATTTTAATTTTGACATAATTATAGATTCATGTGGAATTATAAAAATAATATACAGAGATTTCATGTAAAAAGGTAACATCTTGCAAAACTTTATACAACATCACAATCAGCATACTAACACTGAAGTTGGACACAGAACATTTCTATCACCACGATTCCAAATGTTGCTCTTTTATACCCAAACATACCCATTTAATTCTCACCTGTTTTGGAAAGGTTTTCATTTTCATCTGCATAATTTATTATTTCTGGCATTAAGTTTAATGACTCCTTCAGTTCTGAGAGTGATGGAATATCAACTTCTTGTTTGTGGCTTATAGGTACTAACAATTCACATTCAAGCAAAGTTGATGACTAAAATAATATATAGGTAAGACAAGTTTTTAGTGAGGCTTTCCAAACAAATATTTCTGAGTTCACAAAAAGATACATTTGCTTAATTGGTATAATTTAATAACTAAATCCACACTCAAAAACTTTAATGCTCTGCAGACATTTTATTTTAAAAGTAAGTGTAGCAGCCCAAAATAATATATTACAAGCAATTTTCTGTTTGAATAAAATCCTTCATGGCCACTGTTTACATTAGTGATGTACAATATCCCTAGATATAGAAATATTTTCTTTTGTGTTAATAACATTTCAAAATTCTAAGTTAAATCAATCACTGCAGCAAATGAGAGTTGGTGAATGGAGTAAAAAGAGTAGGTGGAATGGAATGGATCTTTACTGCATTCCATAGAATTTATTTCTCTCATTCCGACAGAACTGGATTCTTCAACACGTGAGACTATATATGCATAGCTCTCAGGATTAACAGGGGAAGAAGAAAGAGACTGGAGAAAAGGAGCTAACAGGTGAATTAATATTTTTACCCTGTGTGTTAAAGTTTTTGTTTGTAAAAAATAGAAACGTTTAAATGTCTTAAGACCAATGTATATATAACCTCTTAGTGTCCTATACCAGGTATATTGATTAAAATTATTGGGAGAGGTTTTAAAATTCCCTATACCTGGGATGCACACCAGACCAATTAGATCAGAATACAATCTGAGTAGGATCCAGGCTTCAGAATTTTATTAAAATTTATCAAGTAATTTCAATGCATAGCCAAGGTTTAGACTGCTATCTCTGAAGTATATTTGACTCTTTAATTGATATATGTTCAACCCATCATTGAGTTTTTTAACTTGGCAACAGTAGATGGCCAATGTATATTACCACAACTTATAAAAGTATGACTTACTAACTTTAATTTAAAAATTACTGAAAGCAAATACTACAGCTTCATTTAAACCTACTGTATCTTTGAGTTTCTCCTGACAAAAGTCCTCTTTATCCATGTAAAAATCTTCTTTCACAAAACATTTTACATCTCCTTGAAAAGAGAAACACTCCCTTAACAAAAAATAAAACATTAAATTAGTGTTTACTAAAAGCAAGGTACATACCAAATGTAGTTAGTCAAAATACATAGTGATTAAAATTAGACTTGAGGTAATAATAAACTACTATGATTGATAGCATCTAGACTTGTGAACATACAAAGAATATTTTCTCCTCTTAAAAATATTTACGACACTGGGCAATTAAGTACCTGAAAAATTTAGCTTCTGTGGAGATCTGTGCTTTGAAATCTGGCAAGGGATCCTTTACTAAAAATAGTTTTAGCCTACTCAACAGAGTGTGCAAAGTTGGTAGGTGACTTTTATAGGCCATCAAATAACTTACAAAAATTATTTCTTCATCCATAGACAAATCTGAAAATAAATAAGAAATATAACAGAATAAGAACAAATCTAAAAGTTATACAAAAGGATCTAGATAATTACTGTAGTCAGCCATTGATACAGTTGGGGTTTACAAACACATTTTATTTATTTAGTTATTTAAAGAGTGGTTGATGTACAATATTATGTAAGTTACAGGTGTATAATACACTGATTCACAATTTTTAAAGGTTATACTCTACCTATAGTTATTATAAAATATTGGCTATATTCCCCCCTGTTGTACAATGTATCATTGTAGCTTATTTTATACATAATAGTCAAACAAATTTTAAATTCTTTAGTTCTTCATTGTACTGTGCAAATAAATCATGTTGCATGGTACTGGTACAGAGGTAGAAGCTCAAAAAAATTTAACATGGTTTAGTACAGGGCATGGCAACTCACTCCAGTATTCTTGCCTGGCGAATTCCATGGACGGAGAAGCCTGGTGAGCCACAGTCCATGGGGTCACAGAGTCGGACACAACTGAGTGACTAACACTTTCACAATTTCACATTCAGTACACTGAGGAGGGCTTCCCTGGTAGCTCAAATGGTAAAGAATCTGCCTGCAATGCAGGAGACCCAGGTTCCATCCCTGGGTTGGAAAGATCTTTTGGAGAAGGAAAAGCTTCACTCCAGCATTCTTGTCTGGAGAATCCCCTGAACAGAGGAGCCTGGTGGGCTTCAGTCCATGGGGTCACAAAGAGTCGGACACAACTGAGCAATCGATTAAGCACAGTACAGTACACTGAGTAGTAACCAAATATCCTGAAAGAGTTGTAAAGGCTCAGATTTTTTCCCCAGTAAAATTAATGTAATCGATGGAGGAAGTTATCTCGTGGTCTTATGCCTCAAACTAGCCAGTTAGCCTTAGCAAGACTAAAGAAATAAAAGCAAAAAAATAAATAAATAAATAAATAAAATAAATAAAAGCATTTGACTTTTGCTGATCCCAGTCTTTTCTTCTCTACATGATTTTATCTCGTAAGGTCTCCAATTCATCTCCAGAGATTCACACTAGGGAGTGGAGATGGTCTAAAAAGCCTACAAATGAGACCAACTCTGATTCTAGCACTCTAAAGTCGTTCAAACACATTTGTTATAAAATTAATTACAATGAAAGCTATATAGCAAAGTATCTTCTAGAGAAGTGTGATATAGCTTACATGTTAGAAAACACGACTGCTAACACCTAACTGCTGAAACGGGTTTCTCCTCTCTATCCTCACTCTGTCATGTTTGGGTCACTTTAGAATCTTAGCTAACAGTATCAGTGCTTTAGCAGTTTCTAGGCCCAGGGATGGAAGGGGGAGCAATGGTCTCTTGTTCTGGGCAGTGGCCTTTCAGTTAAGTAATTTTAAATGGTATGAGAGAAGGATAGTATGAAGTGAGGTCTCCCATGACCAACTATTTGATACATCATTGGTACGCATGTACATAATAAATATATGGTGTCCAGTAGGCAGGCCATGACCATGCCTCTGCCTGGTGCTAACTTAAAATACCAAAAGAGAAATTGTTATGTAAACTAGCCTCCTAAGAGATTGTTTATCAGAACTTGTTAAGTTCCTGACAATCCTGTGGCTGAGAACATCCCATGATATGCCAGAGAAAGCTGGCTAATCACCACCATGTCTAAGCAGGCTTTAGCTGAAATAATTAAAGAAGATTCATTCGTACATCCATTCTGTAAATAGTAATGAAGTCATATTAATAGTAAAGACTAAAAAATCATTCATTTATATCCCCATCTCCACTTTCCACTTTGAAACACTGATCCTCTAGCTGTCTTTCCTTCCTAAAGGCTCATCCTAGTACTTCGGGAGTCCATGGGGACATCTCATATTGGTTTTTGTTTTTTTTGTTTTTTTCATTTATTTGTATTAGTTGGAGGCTAATTACTTTACAATATTGTAGTGGTTTTTGCCATACAGTGACATGAATCAGCCATGGGATTTACATGTGTTCCCATCCTGAACCCCCCTCCCACTTCCCTCCCCATCCCATCCCTCTGGGTCATCCCATATCAGTTTTGAGGTCTTTTTTTCTAACCACTCTGTTTTGTTGAGCCACCTGAGGGCAGCATCACACCACAACCAATGTTCTTTTTATCTGTACGAAGGTTTTAACAGGTGCTATTTCCTTATAGTCTTATGACTATATGCATTCCCTGGATCTCTTACCTTATTACACTGGTATATGTACCAATACAGATATGAGGAGACTGTTTTCCTCTGTTGTAGAGGAGTGTTAAGTTATCATAAGGAAACAAAATTTTGGCTAGTTAGCTATGAAAAAAAAGCAAAAAAGAGATCTACTGACAGGAAAGAGGATAGAGTTATTCTTGGCAGAAAACCCAATACAATGAAATGAAAACAACTGAGTTCACTAAACTGATAAAAAAATTATAAAAAATGGTTTTCAAATATATATATATATATGCATATATATATATATATGAACCTAGTCAAAAATTAATGGAAAAACGTGTTCATTATGGCCACAAACATACAAATATTGAGAAATAACCACCAGAAGTGTGCAGAATGTCTATGGAAGATACCGTAAAATGTTACCGAGGATCATTACCAATAGACAAAAATAAAAACAACAAAACTTGAAGAAAAGGCAAAATAAACCATTTTCCTGGCTAAAAAAGGTTAACTATGGTAAAAACTAAAAGGTTTCAATTTCTCAAGAAGTCTGTCTTAGAATTTGGAAAACTAATCAGATTACTTGTAATCACAAAGTAAATCTGGAAGAATACAGATGTGAGAATAGGGGGGGAAAGACTATTAATACAAGATATATTCGTATATTAAATAGCTAAAACTGTATGATACTGACACAATAATAGGCAAGTCAGTAAAACATACTAGAATATCCAGAAACAAACTATAATGTGGATAAGGATTTGGCATATAATGTAAGTGACATTTCTAATCAATGGGGAAAGCAAAGAGGATTCCCCAAATAATATTGGGACCACTGCCAAAACATTTGGGATTTTTGAAAAGTTTTACTTTTAATCATATAAAATCTTAAAGGAAACTTTAAGTAAAAATATGAATAAATATTTATTTACTCCAAGGAAGAATTTTCTAAGTATAAAAACAATGAAAGAAATCATAAAGGGAATGGTTAGGTTCAAGTTAAATATATTTGGGGTTATTGATACCATTGATATATAAAGATAAAATACAAGAATAGAAAAAGAGACAAAAAAGAATCATTCCACAAAATAAAAATATGCAAATGAACACTGAACACCAGTAATTTTAAAAATGCAAGTAAAGGGGGAGGAGCTAAGATGGCGGAGGAATAGGATGGGGAGACCACTTTTTCCCCTACAAATTCATCAAAAGAACATTTGAACGCTGAGCAAACTTCACAAAACAACTTCTGACCACTAGCAGAAGACATCAGGCGCCCAGAAAAGCAGCTCATCGTCTTCGAAAGGAGGTAGGACAAAATATAAAAGATAAAAAGAGAGACAAAGAGCTAGGGATGGAGAACCGTCCCGGGAAGGGAGTCGTAATAGAGGAGTTTCCAGACACCAGGAAACCCTCTCACTGGTGGGTCTGGGGAAGTTTTCGAATCTTGGAGAGCAACCTAACTGGGAGGAAAAATAAATAAAACTCACAGATTACATGTCTAAAAGCAACTCCCAGCAGAAAAGTACCCCAGACGCCCACATCTGCCACCAGTAAATGGGGGCGGAACGGAGAGGAGCGGGTGGCATTGCTTCGGGTAAGGACCAGGCCTGAATGCCCTGAGGGCAATCGGAGGGAGCTAACGTGAGATAGCAACTTAAACTGTGGGATAGCAAGAGAGAGAGAGAGAAAATTAACTGGCCCGAACACACTGCCAGCCATTCGCAGAACACAAGGACTGAGCAATTCCAGAGAAGAGCTAGCTGGCGACGGACCGGCTCATCCCCCGCTGGAGGCAGGAGGCAGCGGGGAGGGGAAAGGGGCAAACTAGGCCCCAGAGATGGCACCCCCTACCAAACTGCAAACAGGCTTCCAGCTTCTAACCAAAGACTTCCTGAGATTCTGGATGGTTGACATCTGCCGGGAGGGTCGCGGCTAGAGGCCAGCTCCCGAGAACAGACACAAGGCGAACCCGACAGGCACGCGCGGAAACTGAGGCTGGGACCACGGGGGGAGAAGGCGCACCACACCTGGGGAGAGTGCGCCCGTCAAGCTGCCTCCTCCCCCTTTTCTACCCAATCCAATTCTGTGAATCTCTGTGGGTGTCTGGGCTACGGAGAACACTTTGGGAACAGAGAACTGCATAGATCTGTCTCTCTCCTCTTGAGTCCCCCTTTTTCTTCTTCTGCTCATCTCTATCTCCCTCCTCCCTCTCCTCTTCTTCATGTAACTCTGTGAACCCCTCTGGGTGTCCCTCACGGTGGAGAATCTTTTCACCATTAACCTAGAAGTTTTATTATAAGTGCTGTATAGTTGGAGAAGTCTTGAGACTACTGGAAGAATAAAACTGAAATCCAGAGGCAGGAGACTTAAGCCCAAAACCCGAGAACACCAGAAAACTTCTGACTACACGGAACATTAAGTAATAAGAGACCATCCAAAAGCCTCCATACCTACACTGAAACCAACCACCACCCAAGAGCCAATAAGTTCCAGAGCAAGACATACCACACAAATTCTCCAGCAACGCAGGAACACAGCCCTGAGTGTCAACATACAGGCTGCCCAAAGTCACACCTAACACATAGACCCATCTCAAAACTCACTACTGGACACTCCATTGCACTCCAGAGAGAAGAAACCCAGTTCCATGCACCAGAACACCGATGCAAGCTTCCCTAACCAGGAAACCTTGACAGGCCAATCATCGAACCCCACCCACTGGGGGAAACCTCCGCAATAAAAAGGAACCACAGACCACCAGAATACAGAAAGCCCACTCCAGACACAGCAATCTAAACAAGATAAAAAGGCAGAGAAATACCCAACAGGTAAAGGAACATGAAAAATGCCCACCAAGTCAAACAAAAGAGGAGGAGACAGGGAATCTACCTGAAAAAGAATTTAGAATAATGATAATAAAAATGATCCAAAATCTTGAAAACAAAATGGAGTTACAGATAAATAGCCTGGAGACAAAGACTAAGAAGATGCAAGAAATGTTTAATAAGGACCTAGAAGAAATAAAAAAGAGTCAATTAAAAATGAATAATGCAATAAATGAGATAAAAAACACTCTGGAGGGAACCAACAGTAGAATAACGGAGACAGAAGATAGGATAGTGAGGTAGAAGATAAAATGGTGGAAATAAATGAAGCAGAGAGGAAAAAAGAAAAAAGAATCAAAAGAAGTGAGGACAACCTCAGGGACCTCTGGGACAATATGAAATGCCCCAACACTTGAATCATAGGAGTCCCAGAAGAAGAAGACAAAAAGAAAGGCCATGAGAAAATACTCGAGGAGATAATAGCTGAAAACTTCCCTAAAATGGGGAAGGAAATAGCCACCCAAGTCCAAGAAACCCAGAGAGTCCCAAACAGGATAAACCCAAGGCGAAACACCCCAAGACACATATTAATCAAATTAACAAAGATCAAACACAAAGAACAAATATTAAAAGCAGCAAGGGAGAAACAACAAATAACACACAAAGGGATTCCCATAAGGATAACAGCTGATCTATCAATAGAAACCCTCCAGGCCAGAAGGGAATGGCAGGACATACTCAAAGTAATGAAAGAGAATAACCTACAACCTAGATTACTGTACCCAGCAAGGATCTCATTCAGATATGAAGGAGAATTCAAAAACTTTACAGACAAGCAAAAGCTGAGAGAATTCAGCACCATCAAACCAGCTCTTCAACAAATGCTAAAGGATCTACTCTAGACAGGAAACACAGAAAAGTTGTATAAACGTGAATCCAAAACAACAAAGTAAATGGCAATGGGACCATACCTATCAATAATTACCTTAAATGTAAATGGGTTGAATGCCCCAACCAAAAGACAAAGACTGGCTGAATGGATACAAAAACAAGACCCCTATATATGCTGTCTACAAGAGACCCACCTCAAACCAAGGGACACATACAGACTAAAAGTGAAGGGCTGGAAAAAAATATTTCACGCAAATGGAGACCAAAAGAAAGAAGGAGTTCCAATACTCATATCAGATAAAATAGACTTTCAAATAAAGGATGTGAAAAGAGACAAAGAAGGATACTACATAATGATCAAAGGATCAATCCAAGAAGAAGATATAACAATTATAAATATATATGCACCCAACATAGGAGCACCACAATATGTACGGCAAATGCTAACGAGTATGAAAGAGGAAATTAATAGTAACACGATAATAGTGGGAGACTTTAATACCCCACTCACAACTATGGATATATCAACTGAACAGAAAATTAACAAGGAAATACAAACTTTAAATGACACAATGAACCAGCTAGACCTAACTGATATCTATAGGACATTTCACCCCAAAACAATAAATTTCACCTTTTTCTCAAGCACACAAGGAACCTTCTCCAGAATAGATCACATCCTGGGCCATAAATCTCGCCTTGGGAAATTCAGAAAAATTGAAATCATTCCAGTCATCTTTTCTGACCACAGTGCAGTAAGATTAGATGTCAATTACAGGAAAAAAATTATTAAAAATTCAAACATATGGAGGCTAAATAACACACTTCTGAATAACCAACAAATCATAGAAGAAATCAAAAAAGAAATAAAAACATGCATAGAAATGAATGAAAATGAAAACACAACAACCCAAAACCTATGGGACACTGTAAAAGCAGTGCTAAGGGGAAGGTTCATAGCATTACAGGCTTACCTCAAGAAACAAGAAAAAAGTCAAATAAATAACCTAGATCCACACCTAAAGCAATTAGAGAAGGAAGAAATGAAGAACCCCAGGGTCAGCAGAAGGAAAGAAATCTTAAAAATCAGGGCAGAAATAAATGCAAAAGAAACTAAAGAGACCATAGCAAAAATCAACAAAGCTAAAAGCTGGTTTTTTGAAAAAATAAGAAAAATTGACAAACCATTAGCAAGACTCATTAAGAAACAAGGGGAGAAGAACCAAATTAACAAAATTATAAATGGAAATGGAGAGATCACAACAGACAACACTGAAATACAAAGGATCATAAGAGACTACTACCAGCAGCTCTATGCCAATAAAATGGACAACTTGGAAGAAATGGACAAATTCTTAGAAAAGTATAACTTTCCAAAACTGAACCAGAAAGAAATGGAAGATCTTAACAGACCCATCACAAGCAAAGAAATTGAAACTGTAATCAGAAATCTTCCAGCAAACAAAAGCCTAGGACCAGATGGCTTCACAGCTGAATTCTACCAAAAGTTTAGAGAAGAGTGAACACCTATCTTACTCAAACTCTTCCAGAAAATCATAGAAGAAGGTAAACTTCCAAACTGATTCTATGAGGCCACCATCACCCTAATTCCAAAACCAGACAAAGATGCCACAAAAAAAAGAAAACTACAGGACAATATCACTGATGAATATAGATGCAAAAATCCTTAACAAAATTCTAGCAAACAGAATCCAGCAACATATTAAAAAAAATCATACACCATGACCAAGTGGGCTTTATCCCAGGAATGCAAGGATTCTTTAATATCTGCAAATCAATCAATGTAATATACGACATTAACAAATTGAAAGATAAAAACTATATGATTATCTCAATAGATGCAGAAAAAGCCTTTGACAAAATTCAACATCCATTTATGATTAAAACTTTCCAGAAAGCAGGAATAGAAGGAACATACCTCAACATAATAAAAGCTATATATGACAAACCCACAGCAAGCATTACCCTCAATGGTGAAAAATTGAAAGCATCTCCCCTAAAATCAGGAACAAGACAAGGGTGCCCACTCTCACCGCTACTATTCAACATAGTTTTGGAAGTTTTGGCCACAGCAATCAGAGCAGAAAAAGAAGTGAAAGGAATCCGGATAGGAAAAGAAGAAGTGAAACTCTCACTGTTTGCAGATGACATGATCCTCTACATAGAAAACCCTAAAGACTCTACCAGAAAATTACTAGAGCTAATCAACGAATATAGTAAAGTTGCAGGATATAAAATTAACACACAGAAATCCCTTGCATTCCTATACACTAACAATGAGAAAACAGAAAGAAATTAAGGAAACAATACCATTCACCATTGCAACAAAAAGAATAAAATACTTAGGAGTATATCTACCTAAAGAAATGAAAGACCTATACATAGAAAACTATAAAACACTGTGAAATAAATCCAAGAGGATGGAGAAATATACCGTGTTCATGGATTGGAAGAATCAATATTGTCAAAATGACTATACTACCCAAAGCAATCTATAGATTCAATGCAATCCCTATCAAGCTACCAACGGCATTTTTCACAGAACTAGAACAAATAATTTCACAATTTGTATGGAAATACAAAAAACCTCGAATAGCCAAAGTAATCTTGAGAAAGAAGAATGGAACTGGAGGAATCAACCTGCCTGACTTCAGACTATACTACAAAGCCACAGTCATCAAGACAGTATGGTACTGGCACAAAGACAGAAATATAGATCAATGGAACAGAATAGAAAGCCCAGAGATAAATCCACGAACCTATGGACACCTTATCTTCGACAAAGGAGGCAAGAATATACAATGGAGGAGAGGGTGTGGAGAAAAGGGAACCCTCTTACACTGTTGGTGGGAATGCAAACTAGTTCAGCCGCTATGGAAAACAGTGTGGAGATTTCTTTAAAAACTGGAAATAGAACTGCCATATGACCCAGCAATCCCACTTCTGGGCATACACACTGAGGAAACCAGATCTGAAAGAGACACGTGCACCCCAATGTTCATCGCAGCACTGTTTATAATAGCCAGGACATGGAAGCAACCTAGATGCCCATCAGCAGACGAATGGATAAGGAAGCTGTGGTACATATACACCATGAAATATTACTCAGCCATTAAAAAGAATTCATTTGAATCAGTTCTAATGAGATGGATGAAACTGGAGCCCCTTATACAGAGTGAAGTAAGCCAGAAAGATAAAGAACATTACAGCATACTAACACATATATATGGAATTTAGAAAGATGGTAACGATAACCCTATATGCAAAACAGAAAAAGAGACACAGATATACAGAACAGACTTTTGGACTCTGTGGGAGAAAGCGAGGGTGGGATATTTCAAAAGAACAGCATGTATACTATCTATGGTGAAACAGATCACCAGCCCAGGTGGGATGCATGAGACAAGTGCTCGGGCCTGCTGCACTGGGAAGATCCAGAGGAATCGGGTGGAGAGGGAGGTGGGAGGGGGGATCGGGATGGGGAATACGTGTAAATCTATGGCTGATTCATATCAATGTATGACAAAACCCACTGAAATGTTGTGAAGTAATTAGCCTCCAACTAATAAAAAAAAAGAAAGAAAAAAAAAAAAGAAAATTAAAAAAAAAAAAAAGAATATACAATGGAAAAAAGACAACCTCTTTAACAAGTGGTGCTGGGAAAACTGATCAACCACTTGTAAAAGAATGAAACTAGAACACTTTCTAACACCATACACAAAAATAAACTCAAAATGGATTAAAGATCTAAACATAAGTCCAGAAACTATAAAACTCCTAGAGGAGAATATAGGCAAAACACTCTCTGACATAAATCACAGCAGGATCCTCTATGACCCACCTCCCAGAATATTGGAAATAAAAGCAAAAATAAACAAATGGGACCTAATTAAATTTAAAAGCTTTTGCACAACAAATGAAACTATAAGCAAGGTGAAAAGACAGCCCTCAGAATGGGAGAAAATTATAGCAAATGAAGCAAGAGACAAAGGATTAATCTCAAAAATATACAAGCAACTTCTGCAGCTCAATTCCAGAAAAGTAAATGACCCAATCAAAAAATAGACCAAAGAACTAAACAGACATTTCTCCGAAGAAGACATACAGATGGCTAACAAACACATGAAAAGATGCTCAACATCACTCATTATCAGAGAAATGCAAATCAAAACCACAATGAGGTGCCATTACACACCAGTCAGGATGGCTGCTATCCAAAAGTCTACAAGCAATAAATGCTGGAGAGGTTGTGGTGAGGGTGTGGAGAAAAGAGAACCCTCTCACACTGTTGGTGGGAATGCAAACTAGTACAGCCACTATGGAGAACAGTGTGGAGATTTCTTAAAAACCTGGAAATAGAACTGCCATATGACCTAGCAATCCCACTCCTAGGCATACACACCGAGGAAACCAGATCTGAAAGAGACACGTGCATCCCAGTGTTCATCGCAGCACTGTTTATAATAGCCAGGACATGGAGGCAACCTAGATGCCCATCAGCAGACGAATGGATAAGGAAGCTGTGGTACATATACACCATGAAATATTACTCAGCCATTAAAAAGAATTCATTTGAATCAGTTCTAATGAGATGGATGAAACTGGAGCCCATTATACAGAGTGAAATAAGCCAGAAAGATAAAGACCAATACAGTATACTAACACATATATATGGAATTTAGAGAGATGGTAATGGTAACCCTATATGCAAAACAGAAAAAGAGACACAGAAATACAGAACAGACTTTTGGACTCTGTGGGAGAAGGCGAGGGAGGGATGTTTCGAGAGAACAGCATCAAAACATGTATATTATCAAGGGTGAAACAGATCACCAGCCCAGGTTGGATGCATGAGACAAGTGCTCAGGGCTGGTGCACTGGGAAGACCCAGAGGGATCGGGTGGAGAGGGAGGTGGGAGGGGGGATCGGGATGGGGAAGACATGTAAATCCATGGCTGATTCATGTCAATGTATGGCAAAAACCACTACAATATTGTAAAGTAATTAGCCTCCAACTAATAAAAATAAATGGAAAAAAAAGTCAGTAAAGAAAAAGAAAAAAAAAAAACACCACTACTTCTTTGTCAAAAAAAAAAAGCAAGTAAAAATATAATTTTTTGCCAGTCACATTGGATAAACATTTTACAACATCAGATTTAGAATATAATTTGGATAATATATATCTTTAAGTATTACTTACTCTAAATTCATAAAAACTGAGTGAACTTCCTGACCTAACACTGCAACTATTTTACCTCCACGTTGAATTATGGTTTCACATTAATTTGATAAGATTGAAAATCTTCAGAATAAATGGGAAAATAAAATATAACTATTACTTAATAATCTAATAATTTAATGTTATACCAGATTGTCATGTCATCAGATCTCTACAGAGATGCTATCACTATAGCAATATGTTGTGAGCAACCTATGATGAAACCTCTGAGGCTATTTTGAGGCCCAGCACACTTAAACTCCAAAAACAGCTAAATTACAAAAAGGAGATTAATATGAAAGAAAATATTTCACTAATGTGGCAAAGCTTTGAATTTCAATTTTGCAGGTGGATATCCCTAGCAAAATAATAATAAAAAAAAAATCCAGTAAAACAAAAAAAATCACTGAAATGAAAATTTATATATTAGTAAAAAATGTTTTATAACAATGGAAAGAACAAATGTTTTACCTTGTTTCTGTGCTTGAAGTGACGGACATTTTTCTAAGCAGGTGACAAGTGTAAAGAATTCCTTATATTCCTTATGGGTATACAAGCTGGCTTCCTCTGCTTCAGTTTGGGAGTTTGGGTTTGAACTCGGAACAATTTCATCAAATTCACAGTTAAGCTGGGTCACCATTCCTGTAACTGTTTTTCTATGATATACGAAAATTACTGATTTTGTGTATATCTTATTTTAAAACATGTTTATTAACAAATAATGCATGTTCACTGTAGAAAGTTACCAAATTCCAATAGATATAGAGAGACATTACCCATAGATCCATCATTCAAGAGATCAATTAAAAAAATAAGTATTTTCTCAATTATTTTTGAATATTTTTAAACAAAAGTGGATTCATATACATAGTATTTTGTAACCTGTTCTTTTCTACTAAGCAATGAAGCATGAGTACATTTACATGTCAATCAATGTACATTCACTTCATTTTTTGAGTGATGAACAAGATCCCGTTGTATAGGTAAATAATTTTTTCAACTAGTTCCCTGTTACTGGAAATTTAAATTTGTTATACTTGTTTTCTATTATGAGCAACAATGCAAGGAATATCTTTGTGAACTTATCTGTTTTCTCAAAATGCAATTCCTAAAAATGGAAATGATGGGGTTAAAGGTACATAGATTTTTAGACTTTGCCACACATTGCCAAAATGTCCTTGTGCTGGATAGTCAATGTCTGCTTTTCCATGTCATTATTCAACCTTTTATATTCTGTTCTACATCCTAGGAGACAGATCTCAATGAACCAACTAAACTCCCTTGCCCAGTCTTCTGGTTGGATTTACCAATGAAAGCACTGGCAGATCAAAAGTAGGAAAATAGATAGGTTGAAATATTATTCTTTCCAAATCTTTCCCTTTGGGGCCACAGTTTGGAGAGATAGCTGTATTCTTCAACCAACAGTTACATCTTTAATCAGACAGCATCTCTCTTGTACCTGCAGTTCTTACTGTGTTGGTTACTTCAGTCCCCTTTCTCCTTCAAGTTTGGGGTGGTAATAACTTCCAGGCATTGCGAGTCCTGGGAACTTTTTTTGGTTCCCTTGACCCTACCCGAACCTTGCTTGTTACCTGACTGACCCAGATATATCCACCATTGTTTATATCATCAGGATATTTGAACTTAAAAGAGAACTTTCTACTGAATTTTCCAATAAATAAATATACTATTGGCAATTTGGCTACATATTCTAATATATATTTTTATGATATCCTAAAATATTTAGCCTTAATAACCCTACACAGATTGAAAGAACTAAAATCAATATAATTCCCCAGTGAACTGCAGAAAATAATGAACATGCCATATCTTAAAATCATGTGCAGAAAAATCTCTAGAGTTTCTGCTTTATTCTTTATAAAAATACAAGGTACCAGAAAAAAATATTTTAGCTCATTCAGTTTCATCTTACTCACGAGAATGATGATTCCTATGTGGATCTTTAGAGACTTCTAAATTTAGTGCTTAGATAACTACTTAAAAAATATGACTGACAGAGACAATACTCAATAGGAATCATTGGTACTACAGTTTTTTTATTTTTTAAATATAATTTTATTTATTTATTTCTGGCTGTGCTGGGTGTTTGCAGCTGCACAGGCTTTTCTCTAGTTGCTGTGAGCAGGGGCTACTATGCAGTTGTGGTGCATAGTACGGGCTTCTCACTGTGGGGGCTTCTCTTGTTGCAGAGCACAGGCTCTGGGGCGTGTGGGCTTCAGTAGTTGTGGCACGTGGGCTCACTAGTTGTGGCACATGGGCTTAGTTGCTCCACAGCATGCAGGATCTTCCTGGATTAGGGATTGAACCCGTGTCTTCCGCATTGGCAGGCAGATTCTTTACCACTGAGCCACCACAGAAGCCTGGTGAAGTTTTGAGAAAACCCTGTCAATTCTCTTTCCCTCACCATCAGTGATCTTTAAAGACCGATATTTCCAGGTTTTCTTTCTCCCGCCTTGTCCAATATTATCTATATTTTGTTCAGTGGTACCTCCTCCTCTGCCTAACTTGTAGATCCCGATGTTTCCTGGGCTTTCAGTCTGCATCGTCTTTGCTTTCTTTCTATGTCATTCTTTTTTGGGTAAATTCATCCACTCTCGTTCACTAGTTCCTTAACTCAAAAGAAATATTTATTGACTGTCTACAATGTGCCAGCACCGTTTTAGGCGCCGAGTGGAGCGGTGACCAAAGCAGGGTCCTCGTCCTCGTAAGGTTTTACCTGCTAATGGGATGATAAACAAATACATAGGTGAATACGTAAGGTCAGGTGGTGAAAAACTCTGATGTGAAATAAAATGAGATATTAGGACATCAAGTAATAGCCAGAGGGATAACAAAAGGTATGTTTTAGAGACAGTAGTTAGTGAATGGCCTTCTGAGGAGCTACAGTTACCTAAATAATGGTAAAGAGCAAGCCGTACAGAGGCTCAGAGTAGAGGACCAAGGTTGACATAGTCAAAGAAAAGCAGAAAGGTCCGGTTGACTGGAACTGAGTAAGGTTAGATAGGCGGGCAAGGACAAGATCATGCTGGATCTTTGAGGACGTGGTAAGAACACTGGATTTTATTCTATGTGAAATGGGATACCAATGATGAAATGCATAACCCACCAATAACTGAAACATTTCATGAACTGCTTTGTGTCTTAAAAAAAATCACAGGCAAACTCTTATAAGAAAATAAAGGAGCAAATTCTTGTGACTTTAGTTTAGGTAAAGCCTTCTTAGATTTGATACCAAAAGTACAAATAACAAAAGAAAAATTAGATAAATTGAACTTCATCAAAATTCAAAAATTTTCTGCTTGAAAGGATACCATCAAGGAAGGGAAAAGACAATCCACAGGAGAAAATATTAGCAAATCACATATCTAATAAGAGACTTGGATCTAGAATACATAAGGAACTCTTAAACCTCAATAATAAAAAGGCATATAACATAATTTAAAAATGGCAAAGAACTTGAATAGTAATTTCTCCAAGGAAGATATACTAACAGACAATAATTAAAGGGAAAGACGTTCAACATCATTAGCCATCAGGGAAATGAAAATCAAAACTACAATGACATGCAATGAGCTCTTCACTAGGATGGTTATAATTAAAAAGACAGATAACAAGTGTTGGCAAGATATAAATTGTAACCTTCATACACTGCTAGTGGAAATATAAAATGGTACATCTGCATGGAAAACAAGTATTTACAAAGTTACCATATGATCTAGCAATTTCACTACTGGAAAGATAAAATCCTATGTCTGCATAAAAACTTGTCCACAACCGTTTATGGGGCTTCCCTGGTGGCTCAGACAGTAAAGAAACTGCCTGCAAAGCTATGGTTTTTCCAGTAGTCATCGATGGATATGAGAGTTGGACCATAAAGAAGGCTGAACGCCAAAGAAGGCTGAAGGAGATTGTCAATCCTAAAGGAAATCAACCCTGAATATTCATTGGAAGGGCTGATGCTGAAGCTGAAGCTCCAATACTTTCACCACCTAATGCAAAGAGCTGACTCATTGGAAAAGACCCTGATGCTGGGAAAGAGTGAGAGCAGAAGGGAGCAACAGAGGATGAGATGATGGGGCTCAACATGATGAGATGATGATTGAGTTGGATGGCATCACTGACTCAATAGACATGAGTCTGAGCAAACTCTGGGAGATAGTGAAGGACAGGAAAGCCTGGCATGTTGCAGTTCATGGGGTTGCAGAGTGGACATACTTACCAAAAAACAACTGTTTATAGCAGCATTATTCATAAGAGCCAAAAAGTGGAAACAAATGTCCACTGACTGATGAATGGATAAATAAAATGTGGTATATTCATACAGTGGAATATTATTTGATCATAAAAAATGAAGTGCTGATACATGCTACAAAATAAAAAAGTGTTAGTCACTCAGTCATGTCTCTTTGCCACCCCATGGACTGTAGCCTTCCAGGCTCCTTTGTCCATGGAATTCTCCAAGTAAGAATACTGATGTGGACAGCCATTTCCTTCTCCAGAGGATCTTCCTGATCCAGGGGTGAATCTTAAAAACATTATGCCAAGTAAAAGAAGCTGGTCAAAAAGGATCACATATATATGTGTGATCTTGAGATTTATAATAAGAGATATATGTTTGGTCTTCATACCCATTTCTTGCACAAAGCTCCTAAGGTCATTGGACTTTCTTAAGTGTTAAAGTTGACTTTTGCTATGTTTATAGGGTAACTTTTGGGAAGCACCTAAGGATGGTGACTGGTTGCCAGTAGAACCAACCATGTGATTAGAAGATTGGAACTTTCAGTTCCACTCCTCTGACCTACAGGAAGGGGAGAGGGGCTGGAAGTTGAATCAACTGCCAGTGACCAATCATGTAATCAATCCTGCCCATGTAATGAAGCCTTTGTAAAAACACAGAAGGACTGGGTTAAGAAAACATCCAGGTTGGTGAACACATGGAGGTGCTGGGAAAGCAGGGTGATGGGAGAGAACATGGAAGTTCCATGACCCTTCCCCATGTCTTGCCCTATCTATCTCTTCCATCTGACTGTTTCTGAGTCATACCCTTTTATAGTAAACTGATAATTCAGTAAGTAAAATATTCCTGTGAATTCTATGAGTCTAGAATTCATAGTTGCTGGAGTCTATGAGTCCAGCAAGTTGATTGAACTCAAAGAGGGGGTTGTTGGAATCTCTGATCTATAGCTGGTCAGTCAGAAGCACAGATGATAACCTCTGAAGCATAGGGTGCAGGGGCAGTTTCATAGGACTAAACCCTTAACCTATGGGATCTTAATTTCCATTATGTAACAAAGCTCCTGAATTTAAAATTAAATTTCAATTTGGGAAAGCCTGTTAAACCTTCTGCTCAGTTTTGCTCTGAACCAAAAACTGCTCTAAAAAATTAAGTTCATTAAAAATTAAATTTTATTTCATGAGACAAACTTAAAACTAATGATGGCTAACACACACACAAGGAAGCTGGAAGGTCATGGCTGGTAAGGTAGTTTAACCATTTATGAGGGACTGAGACTCCTTTTGTTCCACTCTGCCATTCCTAGACTTAGTTATCACGTCTACTCCGAGGTGGTTGCTGCAGCCAACATCTGCATTCTAACATCAGGACAGAGAAAATATGAAGGAGAAAAACACGCTGCTTCCTTTTAAGCCATTCACCAGAAACTGCGTAAGTCCCTTTTGCTTATATGCTTTGGGAAGAGCTTAGTCATATGGCTACGTTTGGCTGTAGGGAGGCAGAGAAATGTGAATTTTATCCTAGGTGGTGCCACAGATTCCATCTTCTTTGCCATGGGTTCTATCTTGTAGGTACTATAAAATGAATGGAGGGTGAGACACGACAGGGTGCCCATTTCTTCAGGGCCTCAAATTTCTCTCATACAAGAGTCTTTTGTGTGCACCAAAGTAGCCTGATCGTTGCTTATTGCACATTCTTGCCTCTGTATCTTCAGATGTACTATTTCCTTTGAAATGCTTTCTTTCAAGTTAGTTTCTTCTTTGTCCAACACAAGCTCAATTCCCACTTCTTTATGAAGTTGATCTCTCCTGCTTATAAACACACAGCTCTACCAATCTAACTCATAGGGAGAAGAGAGATTTTAGAGGTTATCTTGTATCTTGTTACTCAAACGAGGTTCTTGGACCAGTAGCATCAGCACACTGAGGAGCATATTGCTACTGCTAAGTCACTTTAGTCATGTCCCCATAGACGGTGTATTAGACATGCAGAATCTCAGGCCCCAGTGCAGACTGACTGAATCAGAATCTTCATTTTTAACAGGATCCTCAGGGGATTCATATGTAAATTAAAGTTTGAGAAGCACTGACCTATCATCTTTATACTTAATCAGAAAGTGAGGGTCAGGGACTTCCCTGGTTGTCCAGCAGTGAAGAATCCACCTGCCAGTGCAGCGGACTTAGATCCCTGGTCCACGAAGATTCCACGTGCCACAGAGCAACTAAGCCTGTGTGCCACAACTACTGCACCAAGGCTCTAGAACCTGTGCTTTGCAAGGAGAAAAGTCACGGTAAGAAGCCCACGAATCTCAACAAATAGTAGTCCCTGCTCTCTGTAACTAGAGAAAGCTTACTGGTAACAAAGACCCAGTACAGCCAAATATAAATAAATAAAAAGTGAGGGTCAGAGAGAGAAAATGGCTCATTGACTAGTTAGTACTTAACTTTTCAAATGAAGAGTTAAAATCCACATCTTTTAGTTCACAGCACAAAGCTCTTTCCGCTACACCTTTTTGTGTCCTCCCTGCTCTAGAATTTAGTCCTGTGATAAGTAATTTGCATTGACCTTATACCTTGTGATAGACCTTTTGAGGGTCATTTTATATTATCATTTAATTCTTAACACTGTCAGTTTTTTCTGTTCATATATTATCCTCCTAACCTTATTTTAAATTCCTAGATGACAGAAAGAGTATATTGGGCTTCTCTTAGTGTCTGGACACATTTAAGTTGGTCATTTGTTTCTTTCAAATTGTAACTAAGGAAAACAAATTACTAAAACTTGAAAATCTGAAAAATAACTAAGTCCTTTGAGTCTGATCAGAACTCTGCATGAAGTGATGCAACAGAGTAAATTATTTATATTTGCACTAAAATCTCTATTTTGTGTCTACCTGAACAACATAGAATGGGTTAGATGTTCTTCCTCATATTATGCTCTGCATGCCTATCTGTGTCATTGTACTTCCCACATTCTATTATATTATTTATTTATAAATCTCTTATTTATTTTCTTATGTTCTTTGAGAGTAGTGACTGTATCTAATTTTTTAATCCTGTATCCAGCACACAACATGGTATCTGATAAATATTTGATGAATGACTAGACTACTAATAAATGATGTTTTGACAAAGTATGTTAGAAAATAGCCTTAAGTCTGCATTTATACTACAAGGATAAAAAGACTGATTTTAATATCAAGGATTTTCTATAGATACTTTCTACCAAAATTTCACTTATTGTTAAAAACATAATAGCATCCTGGTTTTATTTCTGTCTCTTGCAAAACAAATGCACAGAAAACTGTTAATATGTGATAAATGAGGGAAAGGTTAAAAAAAGAGGTTGTAAATAATTTTGATTAAACTCTTCTTTGTGGTTCAGACTAGGACTTGTTTTTTGGATAAAAGAAGAAAACCTGTGAGGATATAAATGAAAGGATCTTTTCTCTTAGGTACCTGAGGAACTTACTATTCATCTTCTAGATGTAAAGGGGAAATTTGGGGTTAAGGACACATACTTCTCAAGGAACTCGTCCACAGTGAGACTTGCTTTCCATTGATCCAAGACTGAGATATCTGTGTTTCCCAAAATTGAAACAGCTGAAACTAGAAAGGAGAATGGTGAACATTAGCTTCCGGAATTTTCTTTTACACAACACAGGGAAGCCAAACATTCACCTTTTACATTATGGTGTTACCTTTATTTGTTCACAAATGTAATCTTTTCAAAGTTATCAGTTCAGTTCAGTTGCTCTGTTGTGTCTGACTTTATGTGGCCCCAAAGACTGCAGCACACCAGGCCTCCCTGTCCATCACCAACTCCCGGAGCTTTCTCAAACTCAAGTCCATTGAGTCGGTGATGCCATCCAACCATCTCATCCTCTGTCATCCCCTTCTCCTCCTGCCTTCAATCTTTCCCAGCATCAGAGTCTTTTCAAATGAGTCAGTTCTTTGCATCAGATGGCCAAAGTATTACAGCTTCAGCTTCAGCATCAGTCCTTCCAATAAATATTCAGGACTGATTTTCTTTAGGACTGACTGGCTAGATCTCCTTGCAGCCCAAGGGACTCTCAAGAGTCTTCTCCTACACCACAGTTCAAAAGCATCAATTCTTCAGTGCTCAGCTTTCTTTATGGTCCAACTCTCACATCCATACATGACTACTGGAAAAATCATAGCTTTGACTAGATGGACCACTGTCAGCAAAGCAATGTCTCTGCTTTTTAATATGCTGTCTAGGTTTGTCTTAGGTTTTCTTCCAAGGAGCAAGCATCTTTTGATTTCATGGCTGCAGTCACCATCTGCAGTGATTTTGGAGCCCAACAAAGTAAAGTCTGTCACCATTTTCATTGTTTCCCCATCTATTTGCCATGAAATGATGCGACCAGATGCCATGATCTTCCTTTTTTGAATGTTGAGTTTTAAGCCACCTTTTTCACTCTCCTCTTTCACTTTCATCAAGAGGCTCTTTATTTCTTCTTTGCTTTCTGCCGTAAGGATGGTGTCATCTGCATATCTGAGGTTATTGGTATTTCTCCCAGCAATCTTGATTTCAGCTTGTGCTTCATTCAACCCGGCATTTTGCATCATAATGTACTTTGCATATAAGTTAAATAAACAGGATGACAATATACAGCCTTGATGTACTCATTTCCCAAAATGGAACCAGTCTGTTGTTGCATGTCCAGTTCTAACTGTTGCTTCTTGACCTGCATACAGATTTCTCAGAAGGCAGGTAAGGTGGTCTGTTATTCCCTTCTCTTTAAGAATTTTCCACAGTGTTGTGATCCACATAGTCAAAGGCTTTGGCATAGTCAATAAAGCAGAAATAGATGTTTTTCTGGAACTCTATTTCTTTTTCAGTGATCCAACGAATGTTTGCAATTTGATCCCTGGTTCCTCTACCCTTTCTACATCCAGCTTGAACATCTGGAAGTTCATGGTTCACGTACTTTTGAAGCCTGACTTGGAGAATTCTGAACAATTACTTTGCTGGAGTGTGAGATGAGTGCAATTGTGTGGTAGATGGAACATTCTTTGGCATTGCCTTTCTTTGGGATTGGAATGAAAACTGACTTTTCCCAGTCCTGTGGCCACTGCTGAGTTTTCCAAATTTGCTGACATACTGCACTTTCACAGCATCATCATTTAGGTTTGAAATAGCTCAACTGGAATCCCACCACCTCCACTAGCTTTGCTTGTAGTGTTGCTTCCTAAAGCCCACTTGACTTTACATTCCAGGATGTCTGGCTCTAGGTGGGTGACCACACCATTGTGATTATCTGGGTCAGTAAGGTATTTTTTCGTATAGTTCTTCTGTGTATTCTTGCCATCTCTTCTTAATAGCTCTATACAGTCAGCAAAAACAGGACAGGGAACTGACTATGGCTCAGATCATAAACTCCTTATTGCAAAATTCATACTTGAGTTGAAGAAAGTAGGGAAAACCACCAGACCATTCAGGTATGACCTAAATCAAACCCCTTACAATTATACAGTGGAAGTGACAAATAGATTCAAGGGATTAGATTCAATAGACAGAGTCAGAGTGCCGGAAGAACTATGGATGGAAGCTTGTGACATTGTATAGAAGGCAGTGATCAAGACATTCCCAAGAAAAAAAAAATGCAAAAAGGCAAAATGATTGTCTTGAGGAGGCCTTACAAAGAGCTGAGAAAAGAAAAGAAGCTAAAGGCCAAGAAAAGGAAAGATATACCCATCTGAATGCAGAGTTCCAAAGAATAGCAAGGAGAGATAAGAAAGCCTTCCTCAGTGATCAGTGCAAAGAAACAGAGAAAAATAATAGAATGGGAAAGACTAGAGATCTCTTCAAAGTTATACCAGATTCCAAAAACTTTTTTTTTTCATTTATTTTTATTAGTTGGAGGCTAATTACTTTACAATATTGTAGTGGGTTTTGTGATACATTGACATGAATCAGCCATGGAGTTACATGTATTCCCCATCCCGATCCCCCCTCCCACCTCCCTCTCTACCCGATCCCTCTGATTTTTACAGCTCCCACCAAACAAACAAACAAACAACCCTCTCAATCACGGAACAATGTCACCTGAACATAGTATCCTCATTTTTACAGCCTTTCTTTTGCTTATACAGCACTACCATCCCAGACAATCCTGTTCCACAGCTCATGTGACTCCTCATAAAACCAGCTCACTTGGATACATTCCCCTTGAAGGGCCATAATATTGTCAGTAGCATGCACTTCAGTACTTAATCATATATGGTCATATTTTAAATTTTTATGTGTATCTATAGCTTGTCTCCCAAAGTAGAACCTCAGTTCCTTAAGGAGAGGGACCATGTCAGATGCTTGCGTCAGCAAAAGCAACTCAGTGAAGAGGCAAAGGACTTGCATTCTACCTAAGTGTTGGTTCTTACTAGTTTTGTTACCTTGAACAAATCACTGAACATTTGAGTCTGTGCTTCACTGAAAAATATAAAAGTTTAGTGGTTAAGAATACAGGTCTGGGAAAAAAAAAACAAACAAGAATACAGGTGTGGAATCACCCTAACTAGATTTTAATACATATACTGCTACTTACTAACTGTATGGTCTTGTGTAAATCTCTTAACCTCTTTCTAACTCAGTTTCCTTATCTGCAAATTAGGAATAATAATGACCTTTTCATAGTGTCGTAAAGATTAAATGTGCTAAGACATGTAAATTGCTTAGAATGGTGCCTGATATGGTATAAATGCCTAATAAATCTTGGCTGTTATTATCATTTTTAAAAAGAAGAAAAGGAAAAGAAATAAGAGAAATAATTAATTTATTTTCCCTTCTGTACTTTAAGAGAAGCAGTTTGATGAAAACTACTACTATTGATGGGGCTTCCCAGGTGGTGCTAGTGGTAAAAGCCCACCCACCATTGCAGGAGACATAAGAGATGTGAGTTCGATCCCTGGGCCAGGAAGATCCCTTGGAGAGGGCATGGCAACCCCCTTCAGTATTCTTGCCTGGAAAATCCCATGGACAAAAGAGCCTGGCAGGTTACAGTATATAGGGTTCAAAGAGTCAGACACGACTGAGGCGACCTAGCATGCATGCAAGCACGCACTACTGTTGATCTTGTTTCCAACCTGATCAAGACCTTCAGTCCACTGACCCTATCATTTTTACAATATTCATCCTCCCTCATGTCCTCATTTCCTTTCTCATACAGTTTTCACGGCCTCATAATCACTCTCTTACAAAGAGTCAAGTCCCTTGCCTCTCTTTCCCTTATACCAACTTAGAAAACCCCTAGTCTTCACTTTGTATATGTACACTAAAAGTGAAAATGTTAGTTGTTCTGTCTTGTCTGACTCTTTGTGACCCCATGGAGGGTAGCCTTCCAGGCTCCTCTGTCCATTAAATTCTCCAGGCAAGAATACTGAAGTGAGTGGCCATTCCCTTCTCCAGGGGATCTTCCCAACACAGGGCTCCAACCTGGGTCTCCTGCATTGCAGGCGGATTCTTTACCATCTGATCCACCAGGAACTCATATGCGTATATGTACACTAGAACAATCAAAAATTATTTGGAAAAAAAAATTCACCCAGCCATTCTGAATGAGCTCACTTCAAATTATGACCATAAATTTTAAATGGGCATCCAACTTTGACAGATGATAATAGTAATTCATCTTAATATCCTTTTAATAAAAAGGATTTTCTCATTCTTCAAGACATTTGACACCTCCCTTCAAATTTTTGATACTCATCCCCCTACCCACTCTCTGTCAGAAAATTAATATAAGTAGAGAAGAACAACCTCATCTTCCACCATCAATTCTAACATCTAACTGGCATAAGTACCTACAATCTTTGCCTGCATCTCTATCACAGTAGAAGAACCATCCTGGCTTCTTACACCAACTCCTCCAATTGTGCTCTTGGTTCTATTCTCTTTTATTAGCTTTTTTCTTTCCTGCATCATCATTTTCTCTCTTTTTACCAAGATTATTTCCTTTGGCAAACAAACATTTCATAGTCTCTTTCCTTATCGTGCATCTATATATTTTTAATCTCACATCTTAAAAAAAATTCTCTTTAACTCATTTCTCCCTTCAGCTAGTGCACCTCCATTTTTCTATGTACTGTCCTGGCAAAATTCTTCAAAAGAGCTCACTATGTCCACCATCTCACATCCCACTGTGCATTCTCTTCTCAAAATACTCTGATCAGGTTTTCATACATAATATTCCAGGGAAACCACTCCTATCAAGGTTATCGATCTACATTTAATTAAGCTAATGGTCAATTCTATTTTCATCTTACTCGACACTTTCCAAAGCAAAAGATGATACTTTGTACATATTCATTTAAAAAATAGTTTTATAGTCAGTGTATCACTACAACTTAGAGTAGCCTTCATACAGCTGGGCAAGATCCTACTGTAAAACAAATAGTAGAACGTCAGAATATTTTAAGACTTCATCATTTACATATCTTTTATTTGCTTTATTCATGTCTAGTATAAGCTTTCCAATTCCTTACTTTGTCACCTAAATTCTTTGTCACATAAAAATATTTACTTTGTCACATAAAAATATTAATTTATAAACTTCTTGGAAGCCTGATATGAATACATTTTTACATAATGAGAAAACAGTGCATTTTCTTAATAATTTATTATGCTAAACTTTGAAATACTTTTAAAAATAGATTTTTAAAAAATAAAAATAAAACATACCTCTTGTCCATGGTCTCCTAAACTTATTATCAGTAACACTTGCAGGATAATTGTCATCTCGATATAAACATGAAGGGATCCGAAGCAATAAAGCATCTTTGCACAACTTCTTTCTAACCACACTCTGTGTAAGAAAGATTATGAAATCTTTTAATATATATTGAATTAAAAATATTTATCTGTCATATTCCAGAATATTAAAATTCTCTATTGTTTCAAATTTATGTTATTTTCATTTAAAGGTAATACATGTTCACTATAAAATATCTAACACAGAACCACATAACTGAGGAAGTCACGGTCCCTAGTGATACCAATTAGTCTGGTATATTTTCCTACGTACTTTGTTTTCTAGATTAGGCTAAAATGTCTGTGTGTGTTTCATAAAAAAAAATGGGATCGTATCATTTATACACCATTTAGCAAAGTGCTGTTTTTCACTTTTAGTATAATATGGCTATCTTAACTTTTGTTTTCCACATCTTTGTACTGTTTCACTTGTGATATCCAGCAAATATGTTACTCAATTTAAAACAATCTAATAATTAAATTTTAAAAGGATGTTAAATCAGTTAAGTAAGCATGTAAATAAAAATTCTCTATGCTTGGTTCTGCCTTTACTTTCCAGCTTTATTTCCCATTGCTCTTTAATACTAACTGTAGTCTTTAAATAGAGCAATCACTACCCTCTTAACCTTTAGTGGTCACTTCCCCATCAACAGGATGCCTTTGAAAAATGCCCTGCTACTCTTCTCTAGCTGTCAAAATTTTATTCAACCTTTCAAGTCTCATCTTAAACAAATTTCCTCAGTGACTCCCAACTTCTCACGAATTCATTATTCTATGTATTTGGACAAATGATAATTTCTTTCATTACTTCCCAAGAGTTTTATGTTTGCCGAAGGCTTAATAACATACTAAATAAGAGGCCCTAATTATTTAAGAATAAATAGTATGAAGAAAAGATGAGTTAAGTAATTCATAAATAATGAGGACCAAAGTTTCATAGTCAAAAGTCAAAGGTTCATCATCAAATGGAACATTACCTAAAAAACAAAATAAAGTCATAAAAATTAAAATTTATTTTAATTAAATTTTGTTTGTAATTAACTTATAATTGCTTTGTTATAATTTCCCTCAAAACTGTATTATATGATGATATGCGTGATACTAGTCATTACTTCACCTGTGATCATAAACAAGATATTTCTAGAAAATATTTGAGGATTTAATCAAAATCTCCCAAGGTATCTCTGACTCCTTTGATATTCAAACCTTTCTCTTTGTCTTACCTGTTATCTGATCTAATTTTGTCAGATTTTCATCTGATAATAGCTTTACCTGTTATTTGAGTGATTCTTCAACACTGTTTTCATGAACTTTATAAAACCCTGTATATTTTGCAAGATTTGCCATTGATTAGTATATTTGTACTGTATCATGGGGGTGTGGTACACCAGTGGGAAACTAAGATACCATGGGCGAGAATAAGAGTCTGAGGAAGTTTTTGTATAGACTAATTTTTCAAGTGGATAATACATTCATAAATACATCTGTATAACAATGACCTCTGATTCCCTACCACGTATGTGGTACATATGCCTCCCTTGCAATGATATATTTGCCTCCCTGTTATGATAGAACAATAAGATGGCAAGAACTATGAACTGGTGTGTGACAATTAATCTAATTAGTTTCTTAACAACGTACCTGGTTTGAATTTCAGCTTTGTACAAGGTATTTAACTTCTTTAGACATCATTTGTCTAACCTGTAAAACTGTAAAACCTGTGTAATAATAGTATCTTCCTCATGGAGTAGTTGTGGTCATCAAAATGACACAATCCATCAAAAGAGTAAGTGATCAAATGATATAATTAAAATAGTAAGGGACTAATACATACTGTTACAGTCATTTATCATAGAGATAACTGGAATTATTTTTTCCCCATTCCTTCTGAGAAAAATCACTCAAGATCATCCATAAAAGCAGCCCAAACTTGCTAACAGTTTCCACTTTTTTCCCATTGACAGCTTCAAATTCACATTAAATTGGCAACAATTTCCTCCCCAAACAGTGTTTTTAAGGTATATTAAAACTGGAAAGTAGTTTTTAGTGAATTTCAGAGTAGGACTAAGGATTACTCTAAGGACTATTAAAAAGTGATCATAATATATAGTGCATGTAGATAACATTTTCATATCATAATTCTTAGTAATCAGGTCATGACCTAATAACACCCTACCTCATTCAAATAATCTATTGCACAATATTTGAATGCTGGAAACATATCTTCTTTCTTTGAAAGCAGTACAAATTTCACATCTGGAAATACAAAAATTAAAAAGAAATATTTGGTAGAATAGCAAAGCTGGGAGCAGAAAACCATTCTTAGTCACAAAACATTGGTTCATTCATTTTTTTAAAAGACTCTGAATGATTAAAAATTTAACTATGAAAATAATATTATTATGATTTAAATCTAATACGAAAATAATATATACACTGGTATAAAATTATTCATATATTTTTCATATTATTTTATCCATATAATCCTAGTTGGTGGATTGCAATATATTTAATATCATCATTTTGTTGCAAAAGAAGCTGAGGTTCACAAGACTAATAGTATGGTTTTCTCATGATAACCGTATTTCTTAAGTGAACCAAGGGCAAAACTGTGCTGAAGCAGTGGGGTAGAATGTGGAAAATTCCACTCTCTAATAAAATAAAAAGTGAAATCACTCAGTCATTTCAGACTCTTTGCGACCCCACGGGCTGTAGCCTACCAGGCTCCTCCATCCATGGGATTTGCCAGGCAAGAATACTGGAGTGGGTTGCCATTTCCTTCTCCAGGGGATCTTTCCAACCCAGGGATCAAACCCAGGTCTCCTGCATTGTAGGCAGATGCTTTACCGTCTGAGCCACCAGGGAAGTCCCAAGAAAATAAAACGCCATAAGTTAAATTCCCTATTAGTTACTCCATTTGGAATAAAGCAACTATAGGATATTATTTTTAGGTCACTGGGTCATTATTAGTAAATAAAAAAATTCACCTAATGAAGTAAAATTTTTTTCTTTTCCAGTATGGTTTATCCCAGGATATTGAATATAGTTCTCTGTGCTATACAGTAAGACCTTGCTGTTTATCCATCATATACATAATAGTTTAGGATGAATAAATTATTTAATAGCTTAGGATGGATAAACCAGTTAATAGCTAAACTATTAAACTATTTAATAGTTTGGGATGGATAAACCAGTCAATCCTAAAGGAAATCAGTCCTGAATATTCATTGGAAGGACTGATGTTGAAGCTGAAGCTCCAATACTTTGGCCACCTGATGTGAAAAACTGACTCTTTGGAAAAGACCCTGATGCTGGGAAAGATTAAAGGCTGGAGGAGAAGGGGATGACAGAGGATGAGATGGTTGGATGGCATCACCAACTCAATGGGCATGAGTTTGAGCAAGTTCAGGGAGTTGGTGATGGACAGGGAAGCCCGGCATGCTACAGTCCATGGGACCACAAAGAGTCGGACACAACTGAGCAACTGAACTATATTATACATAATAGTAATAGTAATAATACGTCCATTAGTCCTGGATAGTCCCAATAAATAAACTTTTGAAAGCTGAATAAGTCTAAGATGGAAACAAGATCAGAGGAATTACAGCTTAGAAAATTTACTCTAGGACATAGTCCAGTTTATCAGAAAGTTCTTATCATTTTGATCAATCATTTAAATATTGTGAGGAATTCAGATATAAACTAGTTTTCATACACTAGTAGTTTGTCAATAAGCTTTCAGTGAATGAAACATATATTTTAATTCAAATGGTCTTGCCTTGGTTTTATTATCATTTTAAATTTGTTTGAGGTTTACCTATTTCCAAATGGTAAAAGTGCTCACCAGGACTCATCTATATTAATTGGTTATAAACTATTCCTATTTTCAGTTATTATCAAGTGAACATCCTTAACTACTCAACTACTGGATTAAAAACCTAAGAGCTGACTTCTTAATATAGAATAAAATTATTTCATTTCACTAATGAATCAGAAGACATTTTGAATATTACAGTAAGTGCTCCAAAAGTTAAATTCCCTATTAGTTACTCCATAGGTTTGAAAACAAACCCCATAAGCTATCTGAATATTTTAAATACTGTTAGATTCTGATATCAACAAATGTGAGGAACACAGAGTGTCAGTGCCCTCTCTGCTCTTAGCTAAACAATGCCAACATAGCATCTTCTCACTGGTGATTACTTCTCTGGAAATATTTCCAACCATTGTACTTTTGTACCTTTTCCATATAGTGTATCACTGATATCTGAAGCAAATATTGATTCTAGAATTTCTACTTCCTGATACTACACTTCCAGAAAAAATTATTCGATTGTGCCTGACACCAGAAAAAGTTAAAAATCACAACTCTACTTACTTTATCCATTCAAGTTATTGTCAGCATTTTTCTTAAATGTTCCTTTCTTATGAAGCCTATATTCCATCAACTTCAGATTCATCACTCCCATCAACTACCTTAAATAATAATTACTGTTGTATTGAAGTTAACCATTTTAAGTCCATGCTAGACACATACTAATAAAAAAAACTGTTGCCAATTACATTTATAAAATTTCTTTCATCTATCAACTGTATTTCACTGCATTACAGATATCTGAATCCATGTCATAGTGGTGGGTGGATAGGAAGGGAGAGAAACTGGCTTACTTCTAAAATCCAAGACAAGGGGGAAAACAAGCAAATCATGGTTAGAGAGAAAGTATTTTAAAAACTCATCTTTTGAATTGCAGTAATTCCTGAAGTAGTTTTCCTTACCTGTTTCTAAAAATTTTATCTCTCCTGTGCGTCCTCCTGTCAGGAGGCCAAAATGAAAATGCTTCCTCCTGTCACTGGGCCAAAATGAAAATGCATGCAAATCATTAGGTCAGGATCTTAGGCACAATGTTAGAGAAGTTAGGTTTTTCAAGATTTTTTTCCACCCAACTTTACTGAGCAGAATTGACAAATAAAAACTGTATATATTTATAGTGTACAAATATGCAGTGGAATATTATTCTCAAGACTACTTAAGATCACACACTGGTGAGTAATCTCCCACAGCATCAGGCATCAGGAGACTTCTCCCCTTACTTCCTTGCACAAAGACCACACTTTCACCATGTCAAATGGCAGAGGAGGTAAGGTTCACGTATATTCTCAAGTTGTTTAATTTACGCAGCCTAATTACTGGTTAGAAATCCTATTGGCCTTTCTGTTCCTTTCACTTCCTCTGTTCTCGCCCAGTCAGGTTCTGTGGACTCTTGTTCTGTCTTGGTCTCACATAGGACCATGTGAGCCGGACCTCACAGATCTGTTTTCCAGAAAGTTGCCATACTCTAGCCCCATCCAGATCTTGTCTTCCTCTCAGCTCAAGAATACCTTGCCTAACGCCTCTCACCAGCTTCTCAGGAAACTGCCTACTACCGCTCTTCACAAGAGAAAATTCCCGCCCACTGGACACGTGACCTCTGACCTTGGACTCAGAGCTTCCATTGGCTAGCCAGGCCAGGCCACGCCCCACCTTATCCTGTCACTCGGGCCGCGGGTCCTTCTGCTGTCCTGGCTTCAGAAGGTGAGGGCCGAAGCAGGAACATGGTTAACGCAGAGGTCTTCAAGGGTGAGCAGACTTTCGCCGCACAGGCTGAACGGTGACAGTGAAGATGGTGGTGGGAATCCCGATGGAGCCTGTGTGAAAAGTTGCGACGACTAGTCCGAGTCTGGGATTCTTCGGTGTGGCCGCTCCTGAGGTGGCAGGGCCTGATGAGCACGAGGGCAGAAGCGTCCCAGAGGGCAGATTGAGAGGATTCAGCAACCACCTTCAGGGAAAGAGGAAAGCGAAAGGAAGGAGGCAAACATGACTCTAAGCATGCCTGACTAGGTGTTGGTCGTGCCTCAGTGGACGAGGAACATTCGGGGAAGGGCAGGAAGATGACGAGTTATAATTGGGAAACGCAAAGTGTATACCTTGATTCTGGGGTGGCTCAGCAGTAAAGAATCCTCCTCCGACGCAGGAGACACCACGGGTTCGATCCCTGGGTCTGTAAGATTCCCTGAAGGAGGGCATGGCCACCCACTCCAGTATTCTTGCCTGGAGGATCCCATGGACAGAAAAGCCCGGCGGGCTACAGTCGCACAGTTTGACATGACTGAAGCGACTGAGCATGTATAGTTATATCTCGATTAGCAGCCACCTTTTCACCAACAGACTCTTTCAGAAGTTTCTAGACCCACCCAAGGAGGAAGAAGACTTATCCCTTTCTGTTTCGTAACTTCTGAGTTCCTTCTTGTGACATAGCTTGGCATTAGATTCCTTTCCAGAAAATTACAAGCACTTACATTTATTTATTTTCCTAATACATGGGTTCTTTTAAAGTTATTATTGAAATACCAATGAAAGGTGAGTGGTTAAGCCACAATAAGTTACCTTAATTCTATTTTGTGCAGGTTGGTACAATTTGCTACAGCGTTATGTTTTAATGTTCAACAAGAATAAAGTGTGAAGATGTTCATCTGGCATTGAGATACATTAATTATTTGCATTCTTGGCTCTATATCTTTTATTAGAACTGATTTTAATTTGAATAATTTTGCAAAAATTACAAAAGTAACACATAGTTATACTCAGTGTAGCCAGTGAAACTATCCAAAGATGGATACCGAAAAAGTAGTCTTTATTACTACCCCCAACTCCCAGGTAGATGATGTTAACATCTGGGGTGTATATTTTCACACTTTCCTGCATGTTCATACCAATTTATACAGACATGCCTATGCAAAATAAGTTGGCCAACTATTTAAAAATGGGTAACTTATTTTCCTCCCTAAACAATACATCTTGAACAACCTTCCTGTTCAAGATAAACAGATTCAACTCATTTTAAAAAACAGTCACATATTTCATAGAAAGGATATACCATAATTTATCCAAACATTCTACTACTAATGGATTTTAATAGATTGTTTCCACTTTTTTACTGTGAAAATAATGCTGCTGTAAGAAATTTTGGACATATGATTTTGAATATTATTCCTGATATTTCTATGGTATAGATTTGTGTTGTTTTGCTGACTCACATAATGGCAGCATTTCAGATTTAATAGATGTTGCCAGTTTACTTTCCAAAAATTGTGGCATTTTATGTTAACAGTGCCTGAGAAAAACCGTTTTCCTAAATATGCAACAGAAATGAATACATTGCTCTTTAAATTTATTTGCTGGGCTTCCCTCATAGCTCAGTTGGTAAAGAATCCACCTGCAGTGCAGGAGACCCCCGTTCAATTCCTGGGTGGGGAAGATCCTCTGGAGAAGGGATAGGCTACCCACTCTAGTATTCTTGGGCTTCCCTTGTGGCTTAGCTGGTAAAGAATTGCCTGCAATGTGAGAGACCTGGGTTCAATCCCTGGGTTGGGCAAATCCCCTGGAGAAAGGCTACCCACTCCAGTATTCTAGCTTGGAGAATTCCATGGACTATATAGTCCATAGGGTCTAAAAGACTCGGATGTGACTGAATGGCTTTCACTTTCAAATATATTTGCTGATCTGATGCATGAAAGATACTATCTTGTTTTAATTTGCATTTCTCTGATTGCTGCTGAGATTAAGTACTTTTTAGAAGTTTATGAGCTCTCTTGGATTTCTTCTTCCAAGACCTAGTTGCCTAAGGATTATGTGTGTGGATGCGATCTGGCAATTTTTTAAAATTCATTTTCATTGGAGTATAATTGTTTTACAATGTTATGTTAGTTTCTTCTGTACAGCAAAATGAATCAACTATAAGTGTGTGTGTATATATATGTATATATGTATGTATGTATGTATGTATATATCCCCCTTTTTTAAAATTTCCTTCCTGTTTTAGATCATCACAGAGCATTGAGTAGAGTTCCTCGTGTCATGCAGTAGGTTCAGGCAATTTTTCTATTGAGTAGGTTGTCTTTTATAAGATCTAAAATATAGGTATATTAGTTAATATCAAATCTAGCTATGTAAAAAACAGAAAATTCCAAAATAATATAAAATTTACTTCTCTTTCATGTAAATGACATATAGAAGCAAACGTTTCAAAACTGATATGGCAGCTATTCCCACAAAGTCTTCAGGGACTTATCTTCCAGCTCATTACACTGAACTTCCTAGGTTGTGGTCCTTGTTTTCATGGTCTCAGGTGACAGTATCTGTGTTTTCAGGCAGCAGGATTGAGGAAGGAATGAAAAAGAGGAGAGACCAAGGGCACAATGTTTCCTTATATAATCTGTAATTCAAATCATGAAATATAATGTTCATATAGAAGAGTCCATAAGACAGTGTATAGTTTAAAAAATTATTTTAAAGGAACATCCATGCAAACTCCACTGAGAAACAGAGCATTACAAGAATTTCAGGAGCTCTCTGTTTTCTTTTCTAATCACAATTCTTCCTACAGGAAATCTCCTCCTAGATCTAGAGATTACTATAATCCTGACTTTATGATAATCATTGCCTTGCTTTTCTTTAGAGTTTCACCCAAGTACATACTTTTAAATGATACAGTTTTGCCTAGTTTTCAAATCTTACTGTTTGTGTTAGCTTGGTTCTTGCTTCTTCTATTCAGTGGGTGTTGTTGTATGTATATATATTATTTCAATTTCATTGTTGAATTACTACCATCATATAAATATACCTCACTTGTTTATACATTCTACTATTGATGGGCCTTTGAATTGTTATTTTTGGGAAATTACAAATAATGCTGCTGTCAACATCCTTGTATGTTTATCTTAGTACGTATATACCTTTCTCTAGGATATAAATTTAGGAATGAATTTCTTGATTATTGAGAAATATGTATATCTTCATTTTTATTCAATAATGACAAACTGTTTTTCAAAATGATTGTACCAGTTTATGCTCCCATCAGCAACATTTGAGAGTTCCTGTTGCCCTATTTTCTCACTGATCCTTATCAATTTCATTCTGTTTGAGAATCTGGTACATATCTAGCTGTCTCTTCAGGAAGGTTCCCATAAGCTGCCATGTGACATCTCTGCTTACACCTCATTGACCATGCCCTAGTCACATGGTAAGTCCTATCTGTAATAAAGGTTAGAAAATTCAGGTTTTATTCTGACTGTCATCTGCATAGTCACAACTTGGAGATTCTTTTACTAAAATAAGAAGGAGAGAAATTTGGGGACATACATAGTAGTCTCTGCCACATTAATAATAATTTAAAAATAGCTAACTTTTATTGAGCACTCACTATGTGACAAATACTTTTATAAACATTTCGCCACTCTTTATAAACTAGATACCATATTGCAAACCCCAATTTACAGATAAGAAAACTGGGACACTGAGAACTTAAGTATCTAATTAATTTATTAATGAGTAGTGTTAAAAGTATGAGTAGCTAAAAAGTATAAGACAGAATTGCAAACCCAGGTAGTCTGGTTCAGAATCCAGGCTTTTAGCTAGGCCATATACTCTTTAGAAGGAATATTTGTTCTTGGTCTGCTATATGTTTTGCAAAGATTTTCTCCCTGCTTATCTTTGGAAATTTCTAAAAGTTTTCTTTTGTATCTACGTTGGATTTTACATCTGAATCATCTATATTTTATCTAAGTTGCTAATGTTTCTAATCATTTCTAAAATTATGCATATAAGAGAATCTTAGGACAATTAGTTTTCCCTGTAAGTTTTAATTCACCCTTATTTGCACCACTACTATTTTGAATCTAGGAGGATATAAATGCTTAGACACACTTGAATATAAACTAAGTTGATAAGCCATAAAGGAAGGGGGGAACTCCCCTTCTATCTAGATTAATTCCACACTTTTGTGGAAATCTCCTGTGATGATGTTAAGTTTCATTGTTGGGTTCACATGCTGTGCTGTTGAGGCTGTAGCAATAATGTTTAATGTTTTTGAGAACATACTTTATATGCCAGACCCAGTATGGAAGCAATGAAAAGGCAAAAACGAGGAAAAAATCTTTAATAAGCTCACAAATCCTTGTCTGAAGTTATTTTTCATCTCTTCAAATAATTCTGTACACTGTTGCCAGTATGATTTTTTTTTAAGTCTTTATTGCATGTGTTACAATATTGCTTCCGTTTCATGTTTTGGTCCTTTATTTCTTGTTCTTGGCTACTAAGTATGTGGGATCTTAGCTCCCCCACCAGGGATCAAACTCAAAACCCCTGCATTGGAAGGTAAAGTCTCAACCACTAGACCACCAGGGAAGTCCCCAAGGGTGATATTTCTAAAACAACTTACTGAGAATATCATTCTGCTATACACTCTTTCATCTTTCTTTTACATACAGGATAAAATCTGAAATCCTTGGAATGGAACAACTATTTACTCAACCCCATTTACATTGGAACCTTGAACCACTGGCCATTCTCTGAACATCCCCCACACCCTACCACTTCCAAGTCTTTGTTCTTGCTGTTTTATTTTGTTTTCTAATCACACGCTGAAGCAAAGCAAAGTGAAGTCGCTCAGTTATGTCTGACTCTTTGTGACCCCCTGGACTGTAGCTTACCATGCTCCTCCATCCATGGGATTTTCCAGGCAAGAGTACTGGAGTGGGTTGCCATTTCCTTCTCCAGAGGATCTTCCCGACCCGGGGATCGAACCTGGGTCTTCCGCGTTGTAGGCAAATGCTTTACCTTCTGAGTCACCAGGGAAGTCTGCTCTTTTATTTTGTTTTCTAATCACAGGTTGAAACCCTATTTATTCTATAAGGTTCAGTTCAGATGTTTCCACCTCCTACTGATAATATTGGAATTGTTGTTGTTTAGTCACTGAGTCATGTCTGTCTCTTTTGTGGCCCCATGGACTGTAGTCTGCCAGGTTCCTCTGTCCATGGAATCTCCCAGGCAAGAATACTAGAGTGGAGAAGAATACTTCTCCAGGGTATTTTCCCAACCCAGGGATCGAACCTGTGTCTCCTGAACTGACAGGAGGATTCTTTACCACTGAGCCAACAGGGAAGCACACTCTTCTGCACTTGGAGTTGTCGTCAACATCCCGCTTTAGGAAATTTTCATGCTTTGCATTAAATTTGTTTTGTGTCTGCTTCCCCAACAGACCACAGGCTTCTTGAGATGGTAGACCATGGACCTTGTCTTAATTATATACTTTGTAACTAGTACAGTGCTCCATCTGGAGTAAGGTCTGAAATGAATATTTAATTCACTTAAAATCTGGCACTAGGTTATTTTGAAATAGTAACTATCAAGATTTTGTTTGTTATTCATTTTTAGGTTTTCTATGTTTTAACAAGAGCACTAATGTGTATGAATTATTACAGCCACACACACACCAGCCAAAGTGAGCGTGGTATGAATATGGCAGATAACCATCTTGAAACAGAATTGCAGATTAGTCTGAAACTGATCATGGAGAAAATCTGGATATATGGAATGAAATAACATTGCACAAATGTGTTGCATAAGTAGCTTATTGTCTCACATTTGCAAATTTATGGGTGTAGCCTCACATATTATCTTTTGATCAGTAAGGAACTCCTTCACATAAATAGGTTGAGACCAAACATTTTAGCACAACGTATGTCATCTAATTAAACTAGTAATAGTGCTAGAAGAGAGCTGTGGTAGTATCAGCATGTAAAGACATTTTCACAAGTATAGAAGAGAAATATAACCTTTCATATTCATGTAGTTTACTTTGTTTTCACATAAAGAAGCCAAATGTTATTGTAGCTTATGTTTGCAACATTCGTCTCTGGAGACACTGTCTGTAATTTTCTGTTCCACATATCCAACTTCTGAACATTTTACTAAGTATGAGCCGTCTCGTACCACACACGCTCCCTGTCTCTTTCGCACACTGAAAATTCATGTAAGCTATGTTTCAGGCCAAGATGAAAACTTTATCCATGCTTATACTTGACTCCATACCCTCCAAAGGAGACACAGGCGGGTGTAAACAGTTATGCCAGTGTCCATTTCCTTGGGGAAAATGAAAAAGCTAACTCTATACTTTAACATATGCCTGGGTAACGTTTACCCTAACACCTTTCATATTGTTACCGAACCAAACTTGGATCCTTACTTACTTGCCTTAGTTCAGTAAAGTCTATCTACTGACACCAGGTTGTGGTGAAGAAAAGTGCAGCATTTATTGCAGGGTGACCAAGCAAGTTGTTCAGGACAGCTAGTGCTCAAAAAAGCCAGAACTCCTCCCGCCTCCCCCCGCCCCCATGGGTTTCAGCAAGGCATTTTAAAAGGCAAGGTGCGGGAGGGACATCCCAAGGCATGTGATCAGCTTGTACACAGTTCTCTGATTGGCTGAGGGTAACAGGGCGATGTCACATGGGTTAACATTATTGATCCTTAGGCACCAGTAGGTTGGGGGCTGCATGCTTATGATCATCAAGTAATTAATTTCTTCCATTTGGGGGGTGGTTTTAGCATCTATAAAACAACTTAGGGAATGTGCATCAGCTACTGTTATCTAAGTACTTCAGAGACGATATGGGGGAGAAATCTGCCTGGGAGAGCCTACTTAGTTACAGTATCTTATGGTCCAGTGAGTTTAAAATTTGCCCAGAATTACACAGGTAGGTCCAGAATACAAGTCTTCTGACTTCCACCCAGTAAGGTGTAATTGTTCAGTCACTGATTTATCCATCAATTATTTTGAAGCACACATTATGTGGAGGAACCATGCTAACTGGAGAGAGAAAATGATGCTACTCTATCAACATGGCAGGGAAAACAAGACATTCACATCGATAACTAGTTGTTCTCTGAGAAAATTAATGTCCTGAGAGGTATGGGAATATAAAAAGGAGATAATGCTGTATTAGTTTAACAAAGAAGAATTGATTAGATAACTCATTTAGATATTTCACCAGATTAACCACAACTGTATAAATCTAGCTGTTTGAACCACAAAAGCCATCACAGCATTACTATGTACCTAACAAAAAATGAACCAACTTATAAAATAAATAACTTCCTAAGGTCTAAATTTGCAAATTCAAGCTATAATTAGTTACAACAAATGTCACAGATATCTATGATAGTCAGTGTCATTCTTATAAAAGGTGGGAAAACCATTGCTTCTCTTATTCTCTCCAAAAGAAATCTTAAAGTAGTCATGTATGGATGTGAGAGTTGGACTATAAAGAAAGCTGAGTGCCAAAGAATTGATACTTTTGAACTGTGGTGTTGGAGAAGACTCTTGAGAGTCCCTTGGACTGCAAGGAGATCCAAGCACTCCATCCTAAAGGAAATCAACCCTGAGTATTCATTGGAAGGACTGATGCTGAAGCTGAAAGTCCAATACTTTGGCCACCTAATGCAAAGAACTGACTCACTGGAAAAGACCCTGATATTGGGAAAGATTGAAGGTGGGAGGAGAAGGGGATGACAGAGGATGAGATGGTTGGATGGCATCACCAACTCGAAGGACTTGAGTTTGAACAAGCTCTGAGAATTGGTGATGGACAGGGAAGCCTGGTGTGCTGCAGTCCATGGGGTTGCAAAGAGTCGGACACGACTGAGTGAACTGAACAGAACTGAATGTTGTTTGGGGTATCCTTCATTGTATTTATACTGTATATTTTAAAAATAGAGGAGATAGTGCATTTAACTAGATTTGATAAAAAGGATATTATATTAATAGTTACATTTCCATAGGCAGGAAAAATAATTTTATGGAAAACTGAGGGTAAACTTTTTCCATAAGTCAAAAGATTTTATAAACAGCAGTTCTCACCACTTCATATTTTATTTTCCTTATTTTTCTATTTATTTGAATATCTAATATAAATAGATATTCCTACCATCCAGAAGTAGCAAATAATCAATTTTTGTATCATTTATTTCAATGAGGTTTTCTTTTGTTTTTTAGTAACAAAGATGTAGTTAAGGTCTACTTTTTAAACCTATCTCTATCCTATTCCTCAACTTCACTTTCATACCACTTCATATTTTAACTTTAGACCCAATCTTGTGCTTTAGGATATAGATTAACTTAACAAATAAATTTTTTAACACCTACTTTGTGCTCAGTATGTACAAAGTTAATTGGCATTTAATAAACTTGTATTACCTTTTATAGGAATAACAAAAAGAAAAATAGCTGGAAGCAAAAACAACTAACACTATTTTACCAGCTTCTCCTTTAAATAATTTCCTCTTTTGGCTTCTGTCTCACCTGTTCTGTACTTGGTCTCTCCATAATTTGAGGGAAAAATAAGAAAACTATAAAACAATCTCATTGGTTCAAATATAAATATATGCTATGCAACTTCATCTAGTCTTTCAATGCCAATTATCAGTTACTATTTCCCATCATTTTCTATCTATCTACCTACCTACCTATCTAGAGAGTCAGTATGTGCCAGCAATGTTCTAGATGTGAGAAATAGCCTCAAACAAGACAACGTCCATATCTTTAGGCCCCTAATCATATCCCAACAACACCTAGACCAGAGGTATTTTTGTCTCCCAGGGGGCGTTTAAGCATGTCTGGAGACATTTTTGTTTGTCCCAACTTGGGGAAGGTGTGCCACAGCCATCTAATAGGTAGAAGCCAAGATGCTGCTAAATATTCTAAAAAGGAAAGTTAAGTCGCACACTTTCCTAAAAGAGAATAAATTATCCAGTCCAAAATATCAATAGTGCCCAGATTGAGAAATCTTGATCTAAACTAACTAAACTATTTCTACAATTTTATAGTCATATATATAAAACCTACTGTGTTCCTTGCAGATGATGTCACATTCTTCTTGAATTAGAAGCTGTGTTCCTTCACTTTTGTCTTTTTGTCTCAAAATGTCTTTGTAGCCTCATTTGGCATTTTCTTACTCTCTTCTTTCTATGGATAAATATTTCTCTTTTAAGACTATTTTCATTCAATATTTATGCCCTACCTTATTCCCCAAGTTATGCTACATACAAAAATGCATTCTGTATCACAGAATAAAAACAGATAAGAAATCAGGCAAAGACTACTATTCCCCTTGGATTCTTTTTCTCATCCCCACTCATCTCCTCCAGAATTTAGTTTGTAGCTTATTTCCTGTCATTCTCTCCGCTATACTGTATTTTCATTCTGTGTCCAAAATCTGCCTAATTATATTCTATCCTAAGATATTCTCTGAAACTGATTTCAATCCTTCTTCAACTTTTCTGTATCCCCTAGGACTCCTAGACTGCAGTAGTTTTCTCCTAACTGTTCTCCTAGCCTCTGATCTAGGCTGCACAGTGCTGTAGAATTTAGATTATGTCTACTATTCCATCAGAGCCCTTCAGTAGTCAACCAGTGCTTATGCATTACGACTATGCCATATCAAACATCTTTTATTTACAGGATGCTGCGCTTGGAACTTGACTTAAGGTAGTAATATCTCCATCATATAGATGAGAAACTGAGGCTTAGAAAGATTTGTTTGTTGTTTAGGCACTAAGTTGTGTCCGACTCTTTGTGACCCTTTGGATTATACCCCATCAGGCTCCTCTGTCCATGGGATTTTTCAGGCAAGAATACTGGAGTGGATTGCCATATCCTCCTCCAGGGGATCTTTCTGACCCAGGGATTGAACCCACGTCTCCTGCATTGGTAGGCAGATTCTTGACTGCTGAGGCACTCAGGAAGCCTCTTAGAGAAGTTAGGTGATGTCAGAATTATATAGCTAGGGAGCACAGGGCCAGGATTCAACTCCACAGCAGTATTATGTCAGTTATACATTTTACTGAACTTTTCCTTCCCTAAGGAATAAAGTCCGAACTCCTTAGTTCAGCCGTCAGGATTCTGCGTGATCTGACTCCAAACTTTTTCCAGTCACTGCTGACCTTCGTCTATCCCATACTCTTGTTAAAGTACTGTTGTCTTCTTCATATTCTCTTTGCTTTCGTTTCCTCTGTTTGCTCTTACTCATATCCTATCCTCTGTCTATGTAATCCTTCTCATACAACTTTAAAGGCCCAAATACCCACCCACCTTTCAAGTCCAGCTCAAGCTTCCCAGATGAATTCCCTAATCTTCTCTGATCCTTTCTTTTTTCTCCCTGGTAGAGCTTTCCTCACTTTCAAATTTTGCTATTACTAATTATATATATGCTATTTTGCCCCCCCCCCCCAACCCTCGCTTTACTTTTACATCCACTAGAGCAGGGAACTTGTTATGACAGCAATATAATTTTGTGTAGAATTTTACAGAAACTCTATTATATATGCTAAGAATCTGGCAAAGAGTAGGAGCTCAATAAATGTTTGTTTGTTTGCCTCTAATCTGCATAGCAGTTCTCCAAGTTTTGGTTTTACTTTACGAAAGATAAGCAAACAGAGGGTCAGAGAGATCAAGAGACCTGTCAAAGGACAAAACTGTCCTAAGCACTAGCCCAAGAGTTATGTCTCCTGTTAAGTGTTCTTTTTACTACACTATCAATGGCTTCTGAGTTTGGCTCCTCCCGTATAGTCTAGCACTGTATGTTGGTCTGAGTAGTTATTAAATATGTGCTGAAAGAATGAGTAAGTGTCTATTAAGAACATATTCTTTCAGTTTGAGAATCATGAAAGATTTATTGGCCACCAGGAATAAGAGCACTTTAGGATGTCAATCATCCCCATACATGGTTATTTATTGTTCATTTAGGCGGAAGGAAAACAAACCCTCCCATTCTGATAAAATATCTTAGGCAACAATATGCTGAAGTCTGTGTCATCCTCTTAGAAACACCAGTGCCACACACCTTTAACAAACAAGTTTTTAAATGTTATTTAAAATCAGCAGGTAGGAAGAAACTGAGAGAATAATTTTTCAGTTTTTGCTTTTCATTTTTAGGTAGCCAAATTTATCATTTTATTTCTTACTGTTTCTGCTTTTAGGGTCATGGTTAGAAAGGTAACCTCCATTCCAAAGATTCAAGTGTGTTTCCTTCTACTGTTTTAATCATGTCATCCTTTACATTTAGAATCTCTGGTAAGCTCCTGGAGAAGGAAATGGCAACCCACTACCATATTCTTGCCTGAGAAATCCCATGAACAGAGGAGTCTGGTGGGCTATAGTCCATGGGGTTGCAAAGAGTCGGACAAGCACTAATTTAATGTTTTTCTTATATAGTTTAGTGAGTTATTTATTCATCTTCCTTTCTGATTTTAAATTATATACTCCCATATGCCAAGTTCTTGTATATGTATAAATATATAGACTTTCTACATTTGCCATTTGTTCTATTGATGGTTTATTCCTGACCTGTTTCTATTTATTTATTTATATTGTCTTAATTATTAAAGTTTTAATTTCTGGCTGGCAATCTCATTTACTACTCTTCTTTAAAAGAAATATTCATGGATACTCTAAAGTTTATTCTTAAAAATGAGCATGTGAAATATTTTGTCAAGATCCCACATTTTTAAAAAAACTGGACTTGTGCTTGAGATAGAATAAAAAGTTATAAATTAGTTTGGGGAATTCATATATTTTAAAATGGAATCTTCAAAATCAGAGACCCTGATATGGTTTCCCATTTACTCAAGTTTTCTCTTATTTCTCCCAGTACTTTTACTACTCTACAATTTCTGTGTATTTGTGTGCATGCAGCCTTTAGTAAAGCATAGTGCTCTAAAGTATGGATGCAGGAATCAGATGGCCTGGGTACCAAACTTAGCTGTCCTGTTAACTAACCATGTAACCTATTCACCTTTGTGTGCTACATTTTTCCCTCCTATAATGTGGGGACAATAATAATAGTGTCTCCTAGAGTTATTATGAAGATGAAATGGGTTAATATATTAAAAGTGCTTAAAATAGTATATAGCACACAGTAAGTACCACATAAGTACTGCCTAGTATTTTATGTGTTTATATACTGTATGCATTTCATGTTACATACTAAATTAGTGCTTTATACATTGTTATTACAAATGAAATATTTTTTCCCTGTTATCTTCCTTTGATTTCTACTTTATTAGTTTTGATTATAGAGTATGATCTCAATAAAACACTAAACTGAAATTTTAGCCTCCAGAGGGCCCTGCTTTCCTGTAAATTACTGTCATTTTCCTTCCTTCCTCTTCCTCTCTCCCTTTTTCTTTCTCTCTCTCTTTTTAAAGTTTAAGTTGTATATCATAATGATTTGACTTACATACATCAAGAAATTATTATTGCAATAACTTTAGTGAACATCCATCATCTCATATAAACATAAAATTAAAGACATAAAAAAAGATATTTTTCTCTTTTTTTTTGATATTTTTCTTTATGATGAGCACTCTTAGGGTTTACTCCTTAACAGTGTTCGTATATAACACACAACAGTGTTAATATATTTATCATGTTGTATGTTATATCCCTAGAACTTACTCATCTTATGTACAAAAGATTGTGTCTTTTGATAGCCTTCGTCCATTTCTCTTTCCACCTAACCCCTGCTACTCACTGGCAAACACAAATTTGTTCTCTTTTTCTATGTGATTGTTTGTTCATTTTTGAAGTATAATTGACCTACAACACCATGTTAGTTCCTCTTAATCTGTCTGGTCCTAGACGTTTGTTCGTTGGGAGTTTTTGATTACTGATTCAATTTCATTACTGGTAATTGGTCAGTTCATATTTCTATTTTTTCCTGGCTTAGTCTTGGGAGATTGTACATTTCAAGGAATTTATCCATTTGTTCTGGCCTGCATGAGGCCAGGTTCTGGGGCTAGTGCTGTCACTCTCTTGGGTGATGCTAGGTTAAGGATCTCTGATTGCAGGGCCCTATGGCACCGGGGCTAGTGCCTGTGCACTGGTATGTGGGGCTGTGTCCTGGGTCCTTTGGTGGATGGCGCTAGGTACTGGGGAGACTGTGAGTTCAGGAAGTCTTAAGCCATCCAGCCTCCTGGTAGGTGGGGCTGTGTTAGTTGCATGGCCTAAGTTGCCCCATACATACTGACAGGCTGGTAGGCTGAGCCAGGTCTCAGCCTTAATAAGCCAAACAGAGGATTCTAAAATGGTGCTTGCCAGCACCAGTGCCTTTGTGGTAAACAAGCTCCCCAAAATGGCTGTTGCAAGAGTCTATATCCCCAGAGTGAGCTCCAGTTGCTTCCTGCTTCTTCAGGTGGCTCTCCAAGGTCAGCACATGGGTCTAATCCAGGCTTCTTTCAGATTACCCCTCTGCCCTGGATCCCAGAGCTTATGAGGTTTTGCGTGTGTCCTTTAAGAGTGGAGACTCTATTTTCCACAGCCCTCTGGCTCTCCCAAAATAAAGCCCCACTGGCCTACAAAACCAGATGTTCTGGGGGCTTGCCTTCCTGGTATAGAACCCACAACCTGGGGAGTTCAATATGGGGCTTGGACCCCTGTCCGTTTGGGAGAACCTCTGCTGTTGTTATTATCTTCCTGTTTGTGGATGTAGATCTTGACTCTCTGTCTCCACCCCTCCTTCCCATCTCATTATGGTTTCTTCTTTATATCTTTAGTTGTAGATCTTTTCTGCTAGCTTTCTGATCTTTCTCATCAATAATTGCTCTGTGGTGGTGGTTTACTCACTAAATCTTGTCTGATTCTTGTGACCCCTGTAGCCCTCCAGGCTCCTTTGTCCATGGAATTTTCCAGGCAAGAATACTAGAGTGGGTTGCCATTTCCTTCTCCAAAGGATCTTCCTGACCCAGGGATTGAACCCACATCTCCTGGATTGCAGGCAGATTCTTTACCACTGAGCCACCAGGGAAACAGTAGCTATGACTTTCACGTGCCAGTGAGAGGAGGTAAGCTCAGGGTCCACTATACTGGCCACTCGTCGCTCCCAGAGTTTCTTTTTAAAGAATTTTATGTCACTTAGAGCTAAGTGATGAAACAGAAAATATATGTCTAATGCTTTTGAAAGATCAAGTAAAATAGATTAAAAATCAATAGCTGATCCATTAAATGCATGCTTGTACTCAGTCATGTCCAACTCTTTGTGACCGTTTGGACTGTAGCCCACCAGCGTCCTCTGTTCTTGGGATTCTCCAGGCAAGAACTGGAGTGAGTTGCCATTTCCTCCTCCAGGGGATCTTCCCCACTCAGGGATTGAACTTGCAACTCCTGCATCTCCTGCATTGCAGGCAGACTCTTTACCACTGAGCCATCAGGGAAGTCTCAGATGGTTCACTGAAAACTAACAAAACAAACAGCCATCTTGCAAAACTGATGAAAGAGAAAATAGCAGAAAATGCAAAGACAAGCAAACAAACAACAAACAAAAAAACCCCTGAAATTAACAGAAAAATGTGAATATCCAAAAACTTTAAAATTGTGAGAATACTCAAAGTTTAACCTGTTCATAAAGAGAAACTTTTCACAAAATAAAGTATTATCTAACAAAAATATATCATGAAAATACATGAAGAGGCGGAAATTGAACTCATTAATAACCGAAGAAATGAGAAACACTACCAAAGTTCTACCTCTGAAAAAGGCATCAGGTCCAATTCTTTTAAACATGGATTCTATGAAAACTTTTAAGACACTGTTATTTACAGAAAATTGAAAAAGGTGGAAAACTTGATAACTCATTCTGTGAGGCTAATTCTGTGAAACCAAATTAATGAGGAATAGCAGAAGAAAAGAAAAAAACTACAGTCCAATCTTAATAATGAAATAAATGTAAAAATCCTAAATAAAATACTAGCAAACTTAATTAGGGCTTCCCTGGTGGTTCAGACGGTAAAGCGTCTGCCTGAAAGGTAGGAGACCCAGAGAAGGAAATGGCAACCCATTCCAGTACTCTTGCCTGGTAAATGCCATGGACAGAGGAGTCTGGTAGGCTACAGTCCATGGGGTCACAAAGAGTCGGACACGACTGAGCAACTCCACTTTCACTTTTCAGCAAACTTAAAAGCATTTAAAAAGTTGAATGTACCATAACCAAACAGATTTTATTCAAGGAATGCCAATCTGGTGTTGACAATAGAATAAATGGTAAATAACTAAAGGATGTAAAACTCCATTTATAAAATATCTACAGTGGTTCAATCCCTTTGTTAAATCCTTTGCTACATTTTCATTTAAGTCTTATGTTATGTTTGAGACATGTCTTAATGCAAAGTGCATTAACACATGAGTCATTTATGAATAAATTTATGAATAAATGATATACTTATGATAAATAAGTATATCAAACTATTACTACTCAAACTCAACTCCATTGAGTCAGTAATGCCATCCAACCATCTCATCATCTGTCATCCCCTTCTCCTCCTGCCTTCAATCTTTCCCAGCATCAGGGTCTTTTCAAATGAGTCGGTTCTTCACAACAAGATGGCCAAAGTTTTGGAGTTTCAGCTTCAACATCAGTCCTTCCAATGAACACCCAGGACTCATCTCCTTTAGGATGGACTGGTTAGATCTCCTTGCAGTCCAAGGGACTCTCAACAGTCTTCTCCAACACCACAGTTCAAAAGCATCAATTCTTTGGCACTCAGCTTTCTTTATAGTCCAACTCTCACATCCATACATGACTACTGGAAAAACCATAGCCTTGACTAGATGGACATTTGTTGGCAAAGTAATGTCTCTGCTTTTTAATATGCTGTCTAGGTTGGTCATAACTTTCCCTCCAAGGAGCAAGTGTCTTTTAATTTCATGGCTGCAGTCACCATCTGCAGTGATTTTGGAGCCCCCAAAATAAAGTCAGCCACTGTTTCCACTGCTTCTGCATCTATTTCCCATGAAGTGATGGGACTAAATGCCATGATCTTGGTTTTCTGAATGTTGAGCTTTAAGCCAAATTTTTCACTCTCCTCTTTCACTTTCATCAAGAGGCTCTTTAGCTCTTCTTCACTTTCTACCATAAGGATAGTGTCATCTGCATATCTGAGGTTATTGATATTTCTCCTGGTGATCTTGATTCCAGCTTGTGTTTCATCCAGCCCAGCGTTTCTCATGATGTACTCCGCATATAAGTTAAATAAGCAGGGTGACAATATACAGCCTTGACGTACTCCTTTTCCTATTTGGAACCAGTCTGTTGTTCCATGTCCAATTCTAGCTGTTGCTTCCTGACCTGCATACAGATTTCTCAGGAGGCAGGTCAGGTGGTCTGGTATTCCCATGTCTTTCAGAGTTTTCCACAGTTTATTGTGATCTACACAGTCAAAGGCTTTGGCATAGTCAATAAAGCAGAAATAGATGTTTTTCTGGAATTCTCTTGCTTTTTCGATGATCCAGTGGATGTTGGCAATTTGTTCTCTGGTTCCTCTGCCTTTTCTAATACCAGCTTGAACATCTGGAAGTTCACGGTTCACATATTGCTGAAGCCTGGCTTGGAGAATTTTGAGCATTACTTTACTAGCATGTGAGATGAGTGCATTTGTGTGGTAGTTTGAGCATTCTTTGGCATTGCCTTTCTTTGGGGTTGGAATGAAAACTGACCTTTTTCAGTTTTCATTTTTCAGTTTTCAAAAGGCCAGCTTTTCAGTGGCCTCAGTCCTGTGGCCACTGCTGAGTTTTCCAAATTTGCTGGCACATTGAGTGCAGCACTTTCACAGCATCATCTTTAGGATTTGAAATAGCTCATTTGGAATTCCATCACCTCCACTAGCTTTGTTTGTAGTGATGCTTCCCAAGGCCTACTTCATTTCACATTCCAGGGTGTCTGGCTCTAAGTGAGTGGTCACACCATTGTGATTATCTGGGTCATGAAGATCTTTTTTGTATAGTTCTTCTGTGTATTCTTGCCACCTCCTCTTAATATCTTCTGCTTCTGTTAGGTCCATACCATTTCTGTCCTTTATTGAGCCCATCTTTGCATGAAATGTTCCCTTTGTATCTCTAATTTTCTTGAAGAGATCTCTAGTCTTTCCCATTCTATTATTTTCCTCTATTTCTTTTCACTGATCACTGAGGAAGGCTTTCTTATCTCTCCTTGCTATTCTTTGGAACTCTGCATTCAGATGGGTATATCTTTCCTTTTCTCCTTTGCTTTTCTCTTCCCTTCTTTTCACAGCTATTTGTAAGGCCTCCTCAGACACCCATTTTGCTTTTTTGTATTTCTTTTTCTTGGGGAGGGTCTTGATTCCTGTCTCCTGTACAATGCCCCTTAGGCTAAAGTTTGAATGCTGAAAGATTTAACTGCCTTGTGAGGACTGCCTAACTATAACAGGCTGATGCCAGGCAGGTAAGTCTGATCTAATCAGGATGCTGAAGCCAACTGTCTACTACTTACTTTTTTTGTTGTTGCTAATCTATTGTGTCTGGCTGGTCTTCAATCCAATACCATTCTATGCCAGTAGATATATCTATCATACAGAACAGGACTATTCTCATCTCATATATCATCCTACCTCAACCAATTAGGTGTGAAGGCATGGCTAAAAAAAAAGGACAGTTTTACATAGCCCTGTACAGAATCTGACTTTGGATTTCATCTGACAATCTAATAAAACAACATTTTGTATGAAAGGACAGTACATGATCTCAAAAATTCTGCTAAAGCTATTGACCTTCTGTTAGTTCAACTAATTCTAGAATGTTTTTCAGATCTTCTTAGAATGGTGCCAACATTTCTATAAACACCCATGTGTAAGGAAGATTAGATGTAAATTAAAATTTTGACTTGCTGAACTCTAATCCTTGATAGTTGAAAAATACTATATAGGCATGAAACCAGAATGTTGAAGAATAGATTATAAATAAAGTGACCATACAGTTTATTCTCTAAACCTGACACTTCAAAGAATTTAAGTGAAAGTTAATAATCATGCCAGGGCAACAAGAATAAACAGGGGCTGTCCCAAGCAAGTCAGGGAGCATTGTCACCCTAATTATATTATAATAAACTACATTTTTGTGTCAATATATTCAGGATTTCACAAGGGGAGGAAAAGAGAGTTTCTGAAGAGTTTCTTTCTCTGAATATACTTTCTCATTCTTCTTCCTCACAACCTTAGAGTTTGCTAATGTCTCCTCTAATAACCCCAGCTACTTTTTTTTCATTCTTATCCACTAGAACGTAAGCTAAATTCAACATAAAAGTAAAACTAGTTTCACACATAACTGAACTTCAGTGGCTAGCGACACATAGCAGCAAAACAAGTGTAGGTTTAGGGGGAACTCCAGAGTGGTTATCACTACGGCTACTGTAGAGGCACACAATTTATGTAAAAGATATGTCTGTATTTCATATTTTTCCTTTAGAGAAGGAACTCTATGCCTCTTTTCAGTGTGTGAGAAATCAACAGTGCTTTGGATAACCAACAAAGTCCCACCGTATAGCCCTGAGAACTCTGTCAATGTTATGTGGCAGCTCAGATAGGAGGGGAGTTTGGGGTAGAATGGATAGAGGTATATGTATGGCTGAGACCCTTTGCTGTCCACCTGAAACTATCACAACATTGTTAATCAGCTCTACTCAAATATAAAATAAAAAGTTTTTCAAAAAATAAAACCTTTAAAAAAAATCAACAGGGTTACAATGTTAATAAGAAATTGAAGTTTTGTGCAGAGAAGCTTATAGATCAATAAAATCCTCTTGATTCTTCTTTTAACTGAGATGTAATTGACCTCTAACATTGCATATGTTTAAAGTGTATAGCATGCTGATTTAGTATACTTATACACTGTAATGTGATTATCACTGGGGCAGTAGCTGATACCTCTATCATGTCCTGTAGTTATCATGTCTTTTTTTGTAGTGAAAATACTCTTGAGTCTTTCCGATGTGATACTCTCATGACTTTTCATATCTCCCCCAAGCAAAGACAAAACAAGTCTGCCTTATTCATAAATTTTTGTATCTGTGCTCAGTGCTTTAGAGGAACATCCCACACAAGTCACAAGATGTTATCACATCTTCATAAGGTTAAAGAAAGAGGTGAACCCATGGTAGCTGGCCCAGTGCCCTCTGGGGACTTCAAGAAAATGTCAGCAACTTCACATCTACTGGAAAGGTCAGAGGGACGGCAAAATACGGAAGGAAGATATTATGTCAAACAACTTTTAACGACTGGCTTTTAAAGTGGAAAATAGGGTGTCCTTTAAGAGCCTCTTGATGAAAGTGAAAGAGGAGAATGAAAAAGTTGGCTTAAAGCTCAACATTCAGAAAACTAAGATCATGGCATCCGGTCTCATCACTTCATGGCAAATAGATGGGGAAACAGTGGAAACAGTGGCTGATTTTATTTGGGGGCCTCCAAAATCACTGCAGATGGTGACTGCAGCCATGAAGTTAAAAGGCGCTTACTCCTTGGAAGGAAAGTCATGGCCAACCTAGACAGTATATTAAAAAGCAGAGACATTACTTTGCCAACAAAAGTTTGTCTAATCAAGGCTGTTTTCCAATAGTCATGTATGGATGTGAGAGTTGGACTATAAAAAAAGCCGAGCGCCAAAGAATTGATGCTTTTGAACTGTGGTGTTGGAGAAGACTGTTGAGAGTCCCTTGGACTGCAAGGAGATCCAACCAGTCCATCCTAAAGGAGATGAGTCCTGGGTGTTCATTGGAAGGACTGATGTTGAAGCTGAAACTCCAAAACTTTGGCCACCTGATGTGAAGAGCTGACTCATTTGAAAAGACCCTGATGCTGGGAAAGATTGAAGGCAGGAGGAGAAGGAGACGACAGAGGATGAGATGGTTGGATGGCATCACCAACTCAATGGACATGAGTTTGAGTAAACTCCGGGAGTTGGTGATGGACAGGGAGGCCTGGCGTGCTGCGGTCCATGGGGTCACAAAGAGTTGGACACGACTGAGCAACTGAACTGAACTGAAGTTATAAATTGGACAAATGTCTGTTCTCAAGTTCGTGGTATGAATGAGATGTGGGAAGAAAGTCATCTTCAAGCAGTGTCTCCACATTTTTACTGGCCACATGGGAATCATTCTCAGAGGAAAGAGGAAATGCTCTTCTGAGAAACGCTGGAGTGTCCCACAATGACTTAGGGAATAGCCAATATTAAATGGAACTTGCTATGAATCAGAGACTGTTCTGAATACTTTTCATATATCATCTCAGGAAAAATCTGGGCTAGGCATCATAGAGATCTGAGTCTGAGTCCTGGTTCTGTTACTTTATAGCTGTGTGGTCATAGGAAAAAGATTCTTAAACTCTAATATTAAGTTTATTCAAGTATAAAGCACTGTGAGGGTGGTTATGGAAATAGGTGAGATCAGGTGTGCATAAGCACTAGCAGGTTTCTGGCAAATAATGTTCCTACTGTGTCCCTTGAACCTTCAGGTGAAACAAATTTGTGCTAGGAGAACGTTGTCTGAAGGCCAGTGATCAATTAGCCATTCTAATATCACACGATATGGGATAGTCCCATTAACTTTAAGAAGATTTGTGTGCCTCTTTCTGCTTGGGAAAGATATCCCCATTTCTATGACCTGTGTTCTACAAACATGGAGAAGTTTGGCAACAAAGAACGTGGTTAAGATTCACCAAAGCCAAAGGAGATATTACAAGAATGACAAAGACCTAATATTTATTATGAAGATGATGAAGCTAATTTGCATTTCTTTCCAGCATCCTGAGATTTAAGATTTTATTTTCCAAGAAGGGCATTCATGGAGAGGTGTCTTAATGTCTGCACAATATCAGAAACATTTATTTCTTGCGAATGGGTACTTGTTGAAAGAAACTGACGCTTATGTGATTTTTGTTTTTGTTCAGTCGCTAAGTTGTGTTGTCAAAAACTTCTGAAATGTGATATTTACATCTCTACCCATACAGTTACCAGTAAAGAGTGTAGATGGTATGTGTTGATAATTCTTGGTACTAAAAGACTTGCTAATTAAAATAGTCAACAACTACAAACCACTCTGGGAGTGAGGCTGATACCTGTAATTAACCTCATTTTGCAAGTGAAAGAAGGAACAAGAGCACAGAAAGAGACAACATGACCTAGCCAAAGCCACAGCTACTCAAGGGCAAACCTAAAGACTAGAATTCAACGAAACTTGAATCTCAAATCACAAAGCCTGGTTCAATCAAACTTTGTTAACCTTCAGCAATTTTATGGTTCTTTTCTGTGGTTGTGCTTGTGGGATTCAGAAGTGGGCTTTGTTATTATTGTTCCTTGATATATATAATAAGCAAAACAAATTGCATTTAAAAATCTCTCACGTGCTCGCTTCGGCAGCACATATACTAAAATTGGAACGATACAGAGAAGATTAGCATGGCCCCTGCGCAAGGATGACACGCAAATTCATGAAGCGTTCCATATTTTTAAAAAAAAAAAAAAAAAAGAAAAAAAATCTCTCACACGTACACACACATACACACATCTACTGAGAAAATTCCTTCCCAGATAATGATCTACTAAGAGCTTCTAGATAATCAAAGGATAACTGCCTCAAAAGTACATGGTCCTGTTGAATCTCTTTGGGGGGTTTTATAGGCTGAACACAGGGATACCAGGAACGCTTTAGAGTGTAAGTGGATCACTTCCATGCCATGTATGTTACCCTGCTCCTGGTCCTTTAAATTTAGCCAGCCCCATAGAGAGTATGTCAAAGTCACCAGTACCATCTCTCTGGTATCTGCCTAGGATCCCAGTCCCAGCGTGCATGAGAATACTGTTATTCTGTGTTACCAGCTCCCTGAACTCTCTGATGTTCTCTTATGCTGTGGTTTTGAGAAACCATTGCAGGCTTTTCTCTGGGACTGGTTTCCTACCCCCAGAAGCTCTTTTTTAAAATAATTTTTTGTTGTTCAATTTTTATCTATTTATTTATTTTTGGCTGCACTGGGTCTTCGTTGCTCTGTGCAGGCTTTCTCTAGTTGTGGCATCCAGTTACTGTGTGCAGGCTTCTTATTTCAGTGACTTCTCTTGTGGAGCAGGGGCTCTAGGGCAGCACTCTCAGTAATTAAGGCCCACGGGCTTGGTAGTCCCTATGTTGCAGGAAAGGGGACCCCTTCCAGGGCCCGAAACTGGGCTCTTGTCTAACACTCGGAAATGAATTGTCTGAGGAGCCACATGTGTTGACAAAGCAAGAGATTTTATTGGGAGAGGGCACCCCGGTGGAGAGCAGGAGGGTGAGGGAACCCAGGAGAACTGCTTTGCCGCCTGGCTCACAGTCTCGGGTTTTATGGTGATGCAATTAGTTTCCGGGTGGTCTTTGGCTGATCATTCTAATTCAGAGTCTTTCCTGGTGGCGCACGCATTGCTCAGCCAAGACGGATGCTAGCGAGAGGGATTCTGGGAAGTGGATGGACACGCAGTGTCTCGTTTCGACCTTTCCCACACTCTTCCGGTTGGTGGTGGCTTATTAGTTCCGTATTCCTTACCAAGATCTCCTGTCATAAAACAACTCATGGGAATGGTTACTATGGTGCCTGGCCAGGGTGGGCGGTTTCAATCAGTATGCTTCCCCTAATACCTAGGCCTGTAGAATCTTCCCAGACCCGGGATCGAACTTATGTCTCTTACACTGATGGGCAGATTCTTAACCACTGTACCACCAGGAAAGTCCACTTTTTAAGTAACAGACTTTGTGTCCATGAACTTGTACTATAGCTAATAAGCTAACAAGTATAAAATGTTTTAAGATACGGAAGGTTTTCTCCTTTTGGCCCTTGTGCTTTTCTGAGAAGCTATCCTCTTCTGATCAGTTGGGTAGCAGCAATAGATTCTAAAGGTATTGCCCTAGGGGGGAGGGCCTATATAGCCAAGAACAAAAAGTTAAATTCTTGGCTTTGAATTCTAAAGTTAGCTCTTGAAATTGATAGCAGAGACAGTGAGTGCAAGTAGAGACTTTTAAATTGCAAGAGTTAAGCTATTTGAAAGTGAAAGTATTTTTAAGTTTAGAAGCTTGGCTTTGAAAGTCAAAAGCCAAAATCCAAATATAAAGTTTATACTATAATTATCGACTTTGGAACAATATAGGATGATGTAAGAGCAGTCTTCCTAGCCAAAAGGAAGTAAAATTTCCAGGACTTGGCAGGAGAAGGAAAATCAGAGGGGACATGAAAGAAACTTGGCTTTATGAGTGTTTTCTGCCCTTTTCACTCTTCAGACTGAGTCTCAGGAAGAATATTGGTGAAACACATCAGCTATTCTGCTAACATTTAGGGGGCTCTTAGAGCAGGAGCCCCACCTTCAAGCTCCCCAGGGTGGGGCCTGGTGAGATGTTGCTGCTTGTGGTGAAGCGTTAGTTTTTAAGAAGACACCTGAGCTGAAGAGTAGCATTGCCTAAATGAGATCACTAGGTAAAGGGGCCTTAGGCAGCTTCTCAGAGTCCTGCATACCCCTTCATGGTGTGGAAGAACCTTCAAAAGTTCCTATTCTACAGTGTGACAGTTCCTCCAAAAATTAAACGTAGAATTACCTCATGATCCACCAATCTCACTTCTAGCTAAATACTGAAAAGAATTAAAAGTAAGAACTCAAACATATATTTCCATAACAATAATCTATCAGCAGGGCTTCCCTGGTGTCTCAGATGGTAAAGAATCCGCCTACAAGGTGGGAGACCAAGGTTTGATCAATGGGTGGGGAAGATCCCCTGGAGAAGGAAATGGCAACCCACTCCAATATTCTTGCCTGGAGAATCCCATATACAGAGGAACCTGGTGGGCTACAGTCCATGGGGTTGCAAAGAGTTGGACAGGACTGAGCAAGTAACACTAATTCTATCAGCATTATTCACAATGGCCAAAAGGTGGAAACAGCCCAAATATCCGCTGATGAATGAATAGATAAATAAAACATGGTATACACATACAATGAAATATTATTATGCATCCTATGAAATATTATTCAACCTTAAAAAGGAATGAAATCTGACACTTGCTGCAATAAGGATGAACCTATAAAACGTGCTAAGTGAAATAAGCTAGAGGCAAATGACAAAAACTGTATGATTCCATTTATACAAGTTGGCTAGAATAGTCAAATTCGTAGACGGAAAGTAGAATAGTTATCAGCGATGGGGAGGGGAGAATGGAGAGTAATTATTTAATAGGTACTGGGTTTCAGTTTGGGATGATGAAAAAGTTACGGTGATGGATAGTGGTGATAGTTGCACATCACTGACATAGATATTCCCAAACAAACAATAATACCACTGAATTGTACACATAAAAATGGTTGAAATGGAAACTTTTATGTTTATTTTGTTGTTGTTTCATTGCTCAGTTGTGTCTGACTCTTTTGCAACCCCATGGATTGTAGCCCACCAGGCTCCTCTGTCCATGGGATTTCCCAGGCAGGAATACTGGAGTAGGTTGCCATTTTCATCTCCAGGGCATCTTCCTGACCCAGAGATCAAACCCACCTGCATTGACAGGTGAATTCTGTACCACTGAGTTACCAGGGAAGCTGTGTATATTTTACCATAATTTTAAAAAATCAAGGTGAAAATGTTCTCATGCCTACATTAGAAAGACAAAAATGAAAGTGAGACCAGTGGGCCTGGGAAGGTCAGGATAAGGTGGATATGGAGTGACCTGCAATGTCCTTGTGCCAGGTGAGCCAAGGGGACACAGATGTTTCAGCATAGTTATAGTAGACAAAGGCAACCAATACAAGGGAAATAGGGATTGTTCCTCTCAGTAGAAACCACCTAGGCAGTTTGTCAATGACTGTGAACCTTCAAAGTCAGGATGATAGATCACCCAGAACTTGGATTACTGCTAAGAGACAGAAAGAGGTGAATGGAGAAAACACTAACTTGATCTTTATCCAAAAAAGATTGAGATTATGTTGGATTACAGGGTTAGGTTTTCCATCATCAGTGAAATAAAGACTCCAGAGCTAAAGTAAGTTGAATTACAAAGAAACCATTTCCATTTTGCACACATGAATATGTATGACTGTGAAATATATTCCCATTACATTGCTATATGTCTTTTGCAAACCTGGACACTCCTCAAATCTATGGCAATTGTAGAGCTCTTTTGTGAGGAATGGGGAGTTCTGATTGGCTCAGGATTACTGCAGTTTCTTTGGGCTCACCATCTGAGACAGTTACACAGTTGCACTGATGACCAACCTTTGGACCAATCCCAGTACATGGATGTTCATGAAGCTGGATCTTTGGGGCACCTACAGTTAAAGCAAGGAACAAACATGGCTCTGCAGATCCCATGTTACACCTTGGCCTTTGAAAGCGTCTTTATGCTGTTTGGACTGTTACACCTTGGCCTTTGAAAGCATCTTTATGCTGTTTGGACTGTTGAATAACCCTCCCACCATCATCTTCCAATAGCTAATGGTAAGGATCCAGAAGGCCTCCTGAACTAATAGCTATTAATAATGGCTAATCTGTTACATACTTATTCTATGCTGGCACTGTGCTGAGTACTTTCTAGGATATCTCATTTAGGCCTCACAGCAAATCTGTGAGGTAAGAACTACTATTAATCACATTTTGCAGAAGAAGAAACCCACCAAGGGTTAGTGAAGACAGGTAACTTGCCCCAGGTCACACAGCCAGTAAGCAACAGAGCCAGGAAGACCCTGGAAACCTGACTTCACAGCCCAAGGGCTAATGATGACACCACATCACTTACTGTTATTGGGACATTCTCCTGATGTACGCCTAAATTCTAACTTCACAGGAATCACTGACATAGATATTCCCAGAGGCAACAGAGGGAAGAACTGGCTTAATCGTTAACTGTGTTTGAGGCCGCACAGGTTGATTATATGTCCACATAAACAAACAAGGCTTCCACCTGATGCCTAATAAGTTAAAAATGATTTTGAAATGGGATTTTCATTTGGAATTATGGAAAGTATTCAGCATATCTTTGGCTTTAGTAGTCTTATGGGCAGCTCATCTCCCAGTTCTATCCAAATCATGACTTAGCGACTGAACAACAACAACATTTTTAACAACTTGGGAAATTTGAGGGAACTATAAATACAAATAAATCAAGAAGAAAAAAGCTACTAGAAATTCCAGGAAAAGTATTAAGAAATAAAGAAAACAGAGTCATGACCCAAATATGAAGCAAATAGACTTTCAAGGTGGTACAGTGGCTTTATACCATGAAAACTCACTTTGCTCCATCCACAGCAAAAATAAAAATAAAATGTAAAGAAAAAAAAGCAAAAGATGCAACTGGGCTCAAATACCAGGTAAATATATTCAAAATCCCCAAAGGATTAGAAACTCAAAACAGTGAAAAGAACTGAAGCTGGGGCAGCAGGGAGTTTGGCTTTTATAAAGTGAAAAGGATTTAAAACGCTCAAATGAGAGAGGAGAGCGAATCCAGAGACATAGCTCAAAGCCCTGAGTGATAGTGGAGCACCCTCCACACTGTGAAAAGAGAATGAAAATGAACTACTGCTAATTGTTGCCTGAGACCATAACTTCTCATGAACTGCAGACCGAGGAGGCCAGTGTCAAGATCATAGCCTTGCAACCAGGAGGTAAGCCAAGACACCCAGTGAACAGTATACGATGAGATCTGCCCTATCCTTAATATCATCGCTGATCCACTGTTATGAGACCAGGTTCTGAATAGGGACACAGAAGCCTGAGTGAAGTTAATTTAAAACTGATGGGCAAAGAAAGGTGAGTAGAGAGGTTGAGAGAGAGAAAAAGCCATAAGATAAAAAACAAATTCTCACTTAAAATGAAGCAAAATCTCAAGACACAAATTTATTGCTAACAAAGATAAGCCAATAAAATCTACAATTAGAACAGGAATTCAATACAGATAAATGCTTTATAGAATGGTCTGATAAGGTATTAACCATAAATATGTTGAGGACACTAAAATATATAAATTGAGACATAATTTCCCTTTAAAAGGCCATAAGATTATAAACAAAATAGGTAGAAATGAAACTAGAACATTGGCTAACTAAAAGAACCAAATCAAAATCTTGAAAATAAAACATATAATCATTTGGAAAAGGTATGAACTGATATATATATAACAACAGGAATGAACTTTAAAAACAACACATTAAATGAAAGCCAGATGCAAAAGACCATACATTGTACAATAACATTTATTTGAAATGTCAAAAACATTTTTTAAAAAGCAGATCTATAGAGGCACATATTAGATTAGTGATGGCCAGAGACTGACAATGGAAACAAGGATTGACTACAAATGAGTTAAAGGGACTTTTTTTGAATGATGGAAATGTTCTAAAACTGGATTATGGGGAGGGATCTACAACTCTGTAAATTTATCAAAAACCTTCAAATTGTACACTTAAAATGGGTGAATTTTATGATATTTAAATTATACCTCAATGAGGCTGTTAAAGATGTAATCATTGGAAAAAAAAAAAGTGTTTATAGTCAAGCATACTTTCAAAACTGGACACAGTTGAAAACTTAAGAATGAAGACATTAGTGGGGAACTTGGAGACAAATTAAAACTGAGACAGCATTAAAAGACATAGAGGATAGATTTTGAGGCCCCAACAATTGCCTAATAAAAGTTCCAGAAATGGGATGGAAGCAAGTTATGGAAGAAATATTTGAAGCAAGAATGGCTAAGAATTTCTAAAAACTGAAGAAAGACATTGATTTATTTCAAAATACTCATCAGTTACCTGTTTTGTGCCAGGCTCTAGGAATATAACAGCGAACAAAATAAAATCTATGCCCTCAGTCAGTTTAGACATGTATTTTCAGTAGCAAGCAAGATAAATAAAAATGCCAAACTACATCACAATAAAACTGGAGAACATCAGGGATAAAGACATAATCTTAAAATCTTCCAGGAAAAAATGAATTATTATATGCAGAGTAGTGACATATCAACAGCAGATTTAATATCAGCAGTAGTGGAAGTCAGAAAACAGCAATAATGGGGTTGATGAAAAATGTGCATCTACAAGAAATTTTTTATACAAACTGTGATTCATTACTGAGAGGGGAAAAGTTATGTTCAATTATACAAAACCAAAAGAATTTATCATCCATAGAACTCTATTAAATTAAGAACTGTTAAAGATGTAATTTAGTAAGGAAAAATACAGACAGAGAGAAGACACGGGATATGGAATAAAATATGTCAGTAAGTTTAACTATTTTGTGCAAAAAACACAACCCTAATTTCTGTGTATCTTTAAATACAGTTAAAACCATAACTCTAAGTAATAATAAGATGATGGGGATGGTATTCAATGTCTAGCACCCTAAGACCTGTGTTTGGGTTAGGAGTATAATAGAAATACTGAATTGTTATAAACCTTACAAGAAAAAATGAACAACTCATAGTGTAAATAAAATTTAAATTTAAGAATAAAAATATTATCTTTAATAATGCTTAATTAATTAATGGAAGGAAAAAAGAGAAGTGAATCCCGGAAATTGTATGAGGGCATGAAAGTAGACAAAAAGAAAAAAAGAAAAAAAAAAAACACAAGAAAAATGACAGTAAATAGAAAACACAAATTAAGATGGTGATATTAATCTAAAATACATTTTCAATCACAAAACATAGTAATGAATTAAACTCATCTAAATAAAGACCAAAATTGTGTATTAAAAAGTCTAACTCTATTTGTCTAGGAAACATATCTAAAACAAAATATCCAAAAAGGATGAAAATAGGTGAATGGAAACAGATCATTTAACTACTAACTGTGTAGGAACAATATTAATATAAGATAAATATGATATAAGGCAAATAAGAAACAAATGAAAATGTAGCATAATTTTAACTGATTGATAGCTAAGAAAACAGATGCCTTGATTTGACCTTGATGTTAGGACTGGTTTGTTTTATACAGCTGAGGGATCCTGACTTTGAAGGAGAAAATGTAATCTTAGTGTGATACCTGAACCAGCATTGGACAATATTTACATTGTCATACTAATGTAAGTGTTGTTGGTTGGTTTGCAGCTTTTAGATTCATCTTGGAGAAACCAAGGAAGACTTGGTTGTTGTTGCAGGCAGAATGCATATGTTAACAACTTAATGAAATAAAGATAAAAATGTGCTGACAGTAGTGGCACATGAAAGGGGGAAAAAGTGAATGGAAATTAACATCTTCACATAAAACAGGGAGTCAAGAGGCCCTGTCAAAAGTTGATAGAACAAGCAATGAAATTTATTATTTAAAATTAGACATATAATCCGTAAAACATACAATCACTAGAATAATAAAAAAATATTAATATAAAATTATTCAAGGGAATACTGAAACAAATCTTCAACTTCCAGAAATGGGAGTCAACAGATAATGCTTAAAATTGATTAATCAAGAAGTAGAGGTATAAGAATGTGTGCATAACCTGATTTGTTGCTCAGTCGCTAAGTTATATCCAACATTTTGTGACTCCATGGACTGCAGCATGCCAGGCTTCCCTGTCCTTCACCATCTCCCAGAGTTTGCTCAAACTCATCCATTGAGTCAGTGATGCCATCCAACCATCTCATCCTCTGTCACCGCCTTCTCCTCCTACCCTCAATCTTTCCCAGCAATAGAATCTTTTCTAATGAGTCGGCTCTTTGCATCAGGTGGCCAAAGTATTGGATCTTCAGCTTCAGCATCAGTCCTTCCAATGAATATTCAGGATTGATTTCCTTTAGGATTAACTGTTTTGATCTCCTTACTGTCCAAGAGACTCTGAAAAGTCTTCTCCATTACCACAGTGGGCCTTAAGAAATATAACCTGATGGAGGTAACTAATAAAAGTTCTAAACTCCTGAGAACAGAACCAGGGATGGAAGTGGAATAGCGCAGGAGACTACTGTTTTTCATCATAAGCAGAACTGTTTGGTATGTTACATATTCATAAATTACTCCTATAAAAGTAAAAATTAAAATGAAATTTAAATCTAAATACTACTACACCAGGACTCTTCACACTCTTTGGGCCTGTGCCATGCTTCATTTCCCATCACGAAGAACTATGCAGCCTGAACTAATTATTGGGAGTGTAAACTAGAGCCACTGGGTATGTGGCTTGAGAAGAACCATATCTCCTTGGGACTTCTGAGACTTTTTTTATCTTACTATTGTCAGTTAACAACCACAGAGTCTCACATCAACTAACACCGAGGTCAACAGTCCTTCCTGTCTTAAGTGACATATCTGAATTTCTGCTGCCCTGGTAGGGGACAGCAGTCAACAATCATTAGGACTTTTTCCTGGTCAGAAAACACATGAGAGGCATTGCAGAGATTTTGATCAGGTTTTCATTGTTCAGCCAGAACTCTTCTCCTTGGATGAAATTTCCCACAACAAGTAAGAGGAGACTTACTTTTCTCAGTCTACACTTTGGGATCTCTCAAACCTGGGACATGGATTTTCTTCTTTTATTCAACAAGTTTATGGAAAACCACTTGCTTTAATCTCTAAATCTTAAATTGACAACATTGCTACTTTTTAAGGCTCTCTCTGTAAGGGTTTTTAAGAAGATGAGGGCTTTCAGAAACTAAGCCCAGAAATCCTGTTGACAGTTTTATAGAGAAGGCATCCAATAATGACTTACTAACATTCGTGTTGTTATTGTGGATAATGTTTATGGTAGCGCCAATAAGGAGATGAGCAAGAACTCATTTCATCACCCCACAAAACAAAGTACTGGAGCTTTCTTTGTGAAGAGTCAACACCCTGATTTCCTCAGAAAGGTATGTTAACAATGCCACTGCCCATTTCCCTTGGGATGAGCTCCTTGGCTTCTACCTGCTATAAAGGGTCTCTCTTTTGTTCTTCCTTAGCATGTCATTTTGCCCCCCAAATATGTTTTCCAAATATCTCATCACCATCTCTGATAGCCCTGACTCTAGAAATTCTCTCCATTTAGCAGTTGATGCTGTGGTTGAGAGCAACCCACGGTGTTTGGGAGGAACCTACCATTCAGGAAGCCATGTGCTTACTAGTCAAGCAAAGCATCATACACAGAAAGCCTATTATTAAGTGGTGTGTTCCTGTCTCTCAGGTGCCAAGCACATTCACTCAAGTTTTGTCTGGCAGTTGCAGACCTGCAGGCTGAGGGTAGGGGAGAGAGACATATAGAGATTATTACCACCTAGACATACCATTCAGCCCAATTAATCATGCATCAGCCATCTGAATGTAGCATGGCCCAAGGTTAATCTGGGAATTTTATATTTTTCATCACATAGACGTGATCTTTGTCTCAGAGAATTCTCCTTCCCTGCTCTTCCCACCCTCCCTCTTTTCCTTTTTCACATTTTCCTTCCTTCACTCACCAGACATCATTTGAGGTATGTGTGCCAGATACTACTTCAAAGAGAAGGTGCTAAGAATTATATGCCAACTTCCCATTTAGGAAAGTCTGAAAGACCCCAACATCAGGAGCTGAAGTGGGTTTTTGTTAGACTCTACCTCAGGAATGAATGGAACAAATTTCAATTAAAATTGAGTAGTTCCCATCAGTGTTGCATCTGCTTGAGTAACACCCTCTCCTCCACCCACATTTGGTTGGTAAGGTTCTGTGAACAATTATAAGTAAATGGATGAAAAGACTCTCCTAACTTACCTAGGCTCTTTGAAGGAGGAACAGAGGGCCACTGCTACTGACCAGTATGGGCCAGTATGGTTGTGCAATTTGGGCTATGTATCAATAGAGTGTCTGAAGGAGGTGAGTTGGGGCAGAAATCTAGCCCATGTTCTGCTCAATAATCCATGAGGCTAAGGCCCCAGAGAATGGGCCCTTTTTCTCATTCTCCCAAAGATTCTGTATGTTGTGGGAAGCAGATTCATGTTCTTTAATTGTAATCCTCTGATGGAAAGGCCAGGGAGTTATAAACCAGAGTGAGAACACAGACTGTATGAAGCACAAGCTTTACAGAGCAAGGTCCAGAGTGAACATCACTATCCACATCAGGTACCCTGCTCTGAAACAGCCTAGGGCCAGGGTTTTCTGATGCTCCTCATACATATGTAGCTTGGGATTTAGACCTCATAATGGAGAGTTTGGTTTCTACCCAGTCACTTCTCACGCTAGTCTTATTGATACTTATCTCTCAAATAAATATGTCTCCTGAACGTAAATACACCCTCTTCATCCTCACTGATATTTTCATACGGGAAATCCCCAGAAAGATGCAATTAAACCTGAACACAGGATTTAAGGAGATGTGGCATAGAATTGTTAATTTTCAGGACCAGCCTTGTTGTTACCTAAAAACCTGTCTGGAGAAAAGGTCCAGGTTCCAGTCGCGGCTCTGATCCTAACTCTTGCCTGTTCTTAAATAAATCTTTACCTCTCTCTGGGCTTCAGTCTCTTGATCTGTACAATAAGAGGACTGGGTCTTTATTTGGTTGTGCCAGGCTGTGGTTTTACCCCACTTGGCTTTCAGAGGTTGGAAGCAGAAAGGTGATTTGGCAGTAAGCCCCATGGAGCCTGCATCTAGGACAGAAGGGAAGATATGGTTGAAAGGCACAGAGCTCTGGCTTTTCTCCCGATTCAGTTCATGCCAAGTGAATCAAGGATATAATTGCCCTGGGCATACCAAACATTACTTATACTGACTTGAGCTTCAGCTTCTCCTTTTGTTCGTTAAGCCCTTGTGGAAGTTGCCATTCTTCCTACCTGTACATGAGTATGTGGAATGTTATAGTAAAAACCCAGCAGCTTTGAAGTCTCAGAGAAGAACCCCTTTGTTAGTTATATGACTGATTCCCAGTTTCCTAATTTGTAAAGTGGAGATAATGTTTATTTAATGAAGTTGCTGTGAGGATGAGATGCAATTTTGTCTAAAAAGCAGGTGGCCCTGGACCTGGCTGATACATGACCACTTCCTTTCTTCTCCTTCCCTTCCACCCTCCCCGCCCTTCACCCGGCTGCACTTGTCAGTAAAGACAACTGCAATTTTGCACCCTGGAGCAGTGGGTTGACTGGCAAATGATACAAGTTCAGGCATGAAACAGGTATACTCTTGGCTATTTATGACTTGAAATCTCACCCCTCCCATTTTTTCAGTATGAGTTTCATTGGAAGAGATGTCTCATTAGAATGATGATAACATATTTTTCACTTTGAAGTGATGAGTGTCCCCAGTTTTATTGGATAGAATAATCCTACATGTGTATGTATGGAAGAGGTTAGCATCTAGTGGATCCACTCAAATGGCTCTGAAAAGTTCACCTAAGTTTCAATTCAGTGCTCTCTGTTAAATTGACTGTCTCCTACCATCCATCCTTGAGGTGAAGCCCCGTTATGTTGTCCCTGATACTGAGCCACCGCTTGAGGAATTCTACCCCCTCGCTTTGGCACTCATTCTACCTATGGAGAGATCTATTTTAGTGAAATATACAATCTGCAACAACCATACACTGCTCCATATCTCTCTCTTTTTTTTTTTTGAGGTAGAGTTGATTTACAATATTATATAAGTTTCAGGTGTACAACATAGTAATTCACAATTTTTTTAAGATTGTACTCCATTTATAGTTATAAAACATTGGCCATACTCTTTATGCTGTACAATATATCTTTTATTTTATACATAGTAGTTTGTGTCTCTTAATCCCCTGCCCCATCTTGCCCCTCTCTTCTTCCCTCTCCCCACTGGTAACCATTAGTTTTTTTTTTTTCTGTATCTGTAAGTCTGTTTCTTTTCTGTTATACTCACTAGTTTGTATAATTTTTTTAGATTCCACATATAAGTGATAACATTCAGTATTTATCTTTCTCTGTTTGACTCATTTCACTAAGCATGATGCCCTCCAAGCTTGTCTGTGTTGCTACAAATGGCAAAATCTCCTTCTTTTTATGGGCGAGTAGTACCCCGTGTGTGTGTGTGTGTGTGTGTGTGAATCACATCTTCTTTATCCATTCATCTGTTAATGGACATTTAGGTTGCTTCCATATCCTTGCTATTGTAAATAATGTTGCTACAAATACTGGGTGCATGTATCTTTTCAAATTAGTGTTTTTATTTTCTTCAGATATATACCCAGGAGTGGAATTACTAGATCATATGACAGTTCTATTTTCAGTTGTTTCTGGAACCTCTGTACTGTTTTCCACAGTGGCTGCACCAATTTACATTCCCACTAACAGTGTATAAGTGTTCCCTTTTCTCCACATCCTCTCCAACATTTGTTATTTGTGGTATTTTTGATGATAGCCATTCTGACATGTGTGAGGTGATATCTCACTGTTTTTTTCACTTGCATTTCTCTAATGATGAGGGAGGTTGAACATCTTTTCAAGAACCTGTTGGTCATCTATCTGTTATCTCTATCTTTATAAAATAAGTGAATTAGTATAACATACTGGTAAGAGCAAGGCTTCCATATTCAGACTGTTTGATTTTAAAGAATGAGTCTACCACTTACTTACTAGCTTTGTGATCTTGGATATAGTAACTTCTCAGTTTCCTTATCTAAAAAGTGGGGTCAATGAGGCTGACCTGATAAGGTTATTGAGGTGATTAAATGAATCTATTTACATACATGAAGTGTCTGTTACATAATAAGTTCTCATAAACACCTATTGTTGTTAATAATAATATTTCTCTTAATTGTTTCTCTTAATAATTTCCCTTAATTCTCTTAATAATTTCTATTATTATTAATAATAATATTTAGAATAGGGTTGGTGGGGAGAAGCCAGTACCTAGAACTTGAACCATCTGGTTTGGAGACATGTCCAGCCTCAGGTCCTATCTTGGGACCTCAGAAACCTTATCTTGGGACAGACCATTGTAACTGAGAGGAAAGACCATAAAAGCAGGTAGAAGATATTCAATGTGAAGGGCAGTTTTCTACCCATAGATCTCCTGTCTAATCATTTAAGAGAGCTCAAATGCCCCTCTCTGCCAGGTGGGACATCTAAGCCCAGTGAGATCAGAATGGCTGTGAATTCCTGATCACCAGCCATCTTGGCACTGTTAGTTTACCTGTCATGGCCCAGCAATCTTCTGGAACTTTTAGACCATGGCCTTTACTTCAATCTGCTGTTGTGAAAAGTATATGCAACTCATGTCAGTGACTGAATGGCTTCACCAGGACTTGGGGTACTTGATGGAAAAGATTTTCACAGAAGATAAGGCACAAGAGCTATCCTTTGCTAGGATCTCATGCCTAAATCCTAAGAGTATGCTTGTGTTTGGAGCTGAAGACCTGAGCTGTTGGAAAGGACAGAGCAGAGAAATTGTTGGTAAGGGTTCCTCTGGCTTTTGATTTTTTTTTTTTTTTTTTGCATGTGTGCTTAGTCATGTTCGACTCTTTGCAACCCCGTGGACAGTAGCCCACCAGGCTCCTCTGTCCATGGGATTTTCTGGGCAAGAAAACTGGAGCAGGTTGCCATTTCCTATTCCATGGTATCTTCCCAACCCAGGAATGGAACCCATGTCTCCTGCATCTCCTGCATTGGTAGGTGAATTCTTTACCACGAGCACTACCTGGGAGGCCAAAAAAAAGGAAGTTGTGCATAACTCTGCAGCCCCATGGGCGATAGGCTGCTCCTCTGTCCATGGAATTCTCCAGGCAAGAATATTGGAGTGGGTTGCCATTTCCTTCTCCAGGGGATCTTCCTGACACATGGATTGAACCTTGGTCTCCCACATTGTAGGCAGATTCTTTACCGTCTGAGCCAGGGAAGCCCTGGCTTTTGATTTGCCTTGCCATAAAATAAGAAGGATGGCAGGAATCAGAATATGACGGGATTACTAAGGCTTCTTGCAGTCAGAGCATGTAATAAATACCTACCCTTGATACATCTCAACTTGCTGGGCCACCCAAGGAAAACTGGGATATTCATAGAGTCTGAACTCAGGGCAGTGTGTAAGTTCATCAGAAGCTAGGAGGATGCTTGGAAGACAGTATTGTACAATGACTCAGAAGATCTGAATGCCAAAGGATGCCCTTCAGTTTCTGTACTTGAGGACATTCATTTTTAGAGGTGCAGAGAATGAGGGATAAGGGGAATGAGGAGAAAAGTTCCCTGGAGGATGTGTTCTTTCATACTCTGTTTCCACTTCCAAGACTAGCTTCTCACTTTCCCCTCACTCCCACTCCTGGACCAAAACCAAAGTCCTCTACATCTTTGACCTTTTCCTCCTATTGTAAACGACATAGGTTCTCTCGTAAGGACACTATTTCTCCTACTGCCCTTGCTATACTCCATCTACCACAAGACCCAGAAGAGAAAACAGCATTCTTACATCCCAGTATCATTTACAGGCCATTAACTCTTAGGTGTGTGTGTGTGCTCAGTCATGTCTGACTCTTTGTGGCCCCGTGGACTGTAGCCTACCAGGTTCCTTGTCCATGGGATTTTTCAGGCAAGAATACTGGAGTGGGTAGCCATTCCCTTCTCCAGGGCATCTTCCTGACAAGGGACTGAACCCACATCTTCTGCCATCTCCTGCAATGGCAGGCAGATTCTTTATCACTGAGCCACCTGGGAAATAATTAACTTCTACACCCTCAAGTACATAATTGTCCTCTTGAATTTCGGGCTCACTGTATCACAGCTCCCTTCCATGACTCATACAGACATCTTCCTGGTCCCTTCCCCACATTTACCTCCAATGCCTGATCCACTTCTAGCCCCACAAGCACCAGGGGTGACCACAATGTCCATGTGCTCTCATACTCAGTTGCTCAATCATGTTGACTCTTTGCAACCCTTGGACTGTAGCCTGCCAGGTCCTCTGTCCATTGGACTTTCCAGGCAAGAATACTGCAGTGGGTTGCCGTTTTCTCCTCCAGGGGATCTTTCTGACCCAAGGATCAAACTCGCATCTCCTGTGTCTCTTGCATTGCTGGCAGATTCTTTACCTGCTGAGTCATGGAGGAAGCCATATGACCTATCCAAAGGCTTCTTGACTTTCTTAACCCTGTGACCTCTGTGTAATTTTAGTTTCTCCCTTTCACAGACAAGTCTTAGATCTTTTTGCCCCAAACTACTCCACCTCCAGCATTTTAAACTCTAATATCTTACTCTCTGGCTTCAATCTTCCATTTCTCTCACTCATTGCTCCTTCTAGACCTGCTCTTTGATCTTAACAAGATCTCCAAGTATTTGATTCTTCCATTTTCTTCTAGTCTATTTGTCTCTTTTCTATTCAACCTAAATTCTTAGTTTTTCAGACAATTACTGTGTTGACAAAAGAGTCTGTTCTTTTTGTCCCCTTAACAACCTTTTACCTAACATACCTGAAAAAAATAGCTGGGCCTTCCATGACACATCACGGGTCAACTGTGTTCTTTCCCTATAGCAGTTATTTCAGACTTCTCTACTTTTTTTCAAATTCTCTACTGCTTCTTTGTCTCATCTCATTTCTTTGCTCTTACAAAATGGCCTCAATTGATACCTTACAGAGAAAAGAAAACATATTTAAGAGTAATTACCTTAAGCCTCTGTTCCTCTTCTCCAGTATGCAAAATTACCTTCATCTGTTCATATCCTTTCCTCCTTCTTCTTGTCTAAAGCTTATCTTCTGATGAAAAGCTAATCTGAAGCCAAAGCTGCCTTTAATTTTATCCCTCTTCACCTCTTCATGGGTCTTGCTCCATCAGCTAACTCTCAGTATTATCAATTGTCTCCCTCTCTACTTGTATCTCAGAAGCTTCTACGCCAGGTAGATCCTTGTTCACTAGGCCTTTGCCTCACCTGGAAATTATCATCTTTGAGCATCTCCTCAGGTGCCCCACTGATAGAAGTAAGTCAGAAAAGGGGAAATATTTTTAGGAATAGGAATTAGGATTTGAGACTTCAGTTTCTTAAATTCAGTTTGATGGGATATTCCAGTAAAAATGTACAGTAGGAATTCTGGAGATGCATCTTTAGGAGAGAGATCAGTCTGGGACATCCAACTTTCTTCTTCACTCTGATACATTAAAGGCACATCAGTTCAGTTCAGTTCAGTCACTCAGTCATGTCTGACTCTTTGTCACCCCGTGGACTGCAGCACGCCAAGCCTCCCTGTCCATCACCAACTCCCAGAGTTTACCCAAACTCATGTCCATTGAGTCGGTGATGCCATCCAACCATCTCATCCTCTGTCATCCCCTTCTCCTCTCGCCTTCAATCTTTCCTAGCATCAGGGTCTTTTCCAATGAGTCAGCTCTTCGCATTAGGTGGCCAAAGTATTGGATTTTCAGCTTCAACATCAGTCCTTCCAATGAACACCCAGGACTCATCTCCTTTAGGATGGACTGGTTGGATCTCCTTGCAGTCCAAGGGACTCTCAGAGTCTTCTCCAACACCACAGTTCAAAAGCATCAATTTTTTGGCACTCAGCTTTCTTTATAGTCCAGCTCTCACATCCACACATGACAACTCTCACATCCATACATTAAAGGCATATAACTATGCATATAAGAACTTGGACAGAGGGGCTTGTCCCTGAGAATTTTTTTTCATAGTGTTTTTCCCCCCAAAGGGTCTTTAAGTTTTTGTCATATTAATACACTTATTTGAAATATTTTTTATTTACTTATTTATTTTATTTTTTGGCTGTGGTGGGTCTTTGTTGCTGCACTTGGGCTTTCTCTAGTTGCCTAGCGGGGGCTACTCTCCATTGCGGTTCCTGGGCTTCTCATTACGGTGGCTTCTCTCCTGTTGTGGAGCACAGGCTCTAGGCGTGTGGGCATGAGTGATGGCAGCGAGTGGGCCCAGCAGTTGTGGCACACAGGCTTACTTGCTCCACAGCATGTGGGATCCTCCCCAACCAGGGATTGAACCAGTGTCCCTTGCATCGCAAGGTGGATTCTTAACCTCTGGGCCACCAGGGAAGCCCAGTATATTTATTTTAATGGTATTTCAGTGGTATTGAAAACCTACATGTTACAGCTCTGAATTTCATCTCAATCTCCAGGTGTGGAATCCATCCTATTCTTATGATGGAGCAGGAAATGACAGTGTTCCTCAGGGTCCTTGTCAGGAACTTAATATTTTTGCATGGTTAAGAGGTCACTTAGGGACAATTTGCAGCCATATAAGAAAGGCTCCTAAAATTCTTGATAAAAAATGACTTTACTATTTCTCTGGGAGTCAAAGTACACTAATCTGCAGATATGTCAACCTTCCCTGAGTACCACTTCCTAACAGAGTATGTGCTACATTTAGAGTAGCAAGAGGCAGAGGCTAAGAAATGCTGATGAACTCTTGGGTAGCATGTCTTTGGCCTTTGGAGTAGTTTGAACTACTCCTCAGAAGTTGGCATGCATGTGTGCTAAGTCACCTCTGTTGTGTCTGACTCTTTGCTTCTCTGTCCATGGGATTCTCCAGGCAAGAATACTGGAGTGGGTTGTCATGCCCTCCTTCAGGGGATCTCCCCAATGCAGGGATCGAACCTGCATTTCTTATGTCTCTTGCATTGGCAGGTGGGTTCTTTACCACTAGTGCCACATGGGAAGCCCCATCAGAAGTTTATCATATTCCAAATTCCCTTTGATAAAGTTGTGCTTTATTTCTCTAATGGAAAATTATTCAATCAATCTCCACTACTTTTCCCTTACATATTTAAAATGTATCTTATATTGCTTTGGACTAATCAACATATTCTTTTTTCATTATAATGCACTGGCTGTAAATATTATCATGAAGTGTGCTTGAACATTCATCAGAAACTTGAAGGTTTCTTTGAACTAACAGGATGACATTCATCAGTGTACTTGAATATCTGCAGTACAGCTCTGCCAAATAGTCATCTGTCTTCTCTTTGACTCATAGAATCAGATTTCAGAATTCTGATAGATGAAAACCTGTAAATAAAAAGATAGACTAGAATGATAAGACTAGAAGAGTTTTAAATGTCACCTCTTCTTTTCAGGTTCTGTACTACAAAAGTCATTCCACAGGATGGATTTTACAGTCCATTCCTATCTCCTTCCCTTTCTTTCTTCTCCTCTCTTCTTCCTTGCCCTCCTCTTTATGTAAACATTTACTGAGCACCCACAATATTCTATGCCCTATATTAATTATTGAGCACTTAGTGATGAATAATAATTAGTTCCCTCCTTAATATTCTGTTTAGGAGAGGAAAGAGACTATAATACTACATTCAGGAGCCCAGGTAGGACATCTGCATCCCTTATCTGAGTGATTAGGAAATATTTCTAGGGAAGTGGTGCTTGAAATCCTCCTTTAGAGGATGGAAAGCAATTACCCCAAGCAGGCAAAGGAGAAAAGGCACTCCAAGCAGAAGAGACATCACGGGCCACACCTTGGGAGAGTGAGGGTACATGAAGTGGTACATGGGTGGCGTGGCTGAGCATATTGTGTGAATGTGGATAAAAGGGAGTCCTGCTCACCTATTCAGATGATGGCATTGCAATCAAAATAAAATTAGGGCTTCCCTGATGGTCCAGTGGTTAAGAATCCACCTTCCATTGCAGGGGACACTGGTTCTATCCCTGGTCCAGGAAGATCCCACATGCCTGGAGGCAACTAAGTGTTGCCTGTGTGCCACAACTAAGCCTGCAACTACCGAGCCTGCGCTCTACAACCCATGCTCCACAACAAGAGAAGTCACGTGCGTGAGAAGCCCATGCACCGCAACAAGAGGGTAACCCCTGCTCTCTACAATGAGAGAAAGCCCACACATAACAACAAAGACCCAGCACAGCCAAAAATAAATTAAAAAATAGAATTTAAAATAAAATAAAATTAGCCCTTAATTTAAATCCTCTTCTTGAAAAGCTGACAAGAATAAAATATAACTTTATATAAAGGAGTTGGTGATGGACAGGGAGGCCTGGTGTGCTAAGGTTCAAGGGGACGCAAAGAGTGGGACATGACTGAGCGACTGAACTGAACCAGAAGTGCCTTATACAAAATACAGAAGAGGAAACAAAGGAAATTTTTCACCTCTTCAACTTTCTTTTAAGGTTACTCTTACTATTTGCTGAGGGCAACAGTTATTAATAAGAGCAGTCAAGGGAACAATTTCTCAGTTATTCTCAGCTGATTTTCCTGGCAGTATTTCATTCAAATCAGAAGGATGTTAATTCTGTTTTTCATAAGAGAGGAATATGACCACTGTGTCAAGTAGAATCCAAACCTCAAAGAGTTTCACGTCATTTGGATTAGCCGCAGGAAATCCTGATTTTTATCTGATGTGGCCCGTAAGTCCAATTATTATGATCACCAGAGAGGTTATTTGAGGACTGGCTATTAGCTTCATTTTGCATTCAGAGGCAGGAAGTGATAAATCTTAAAACAAGGACACATGACTTTTAGAATTGATATCATTGAGGTCTCTCTCCATCTCTCCCTCTTGACCTCTCTGCATCCTTCCTTTTGATTCTAATCCTTCCTATTTGCCCCGGTTCTTTTTCTTTTGCCCCCTATTTTTTTCCTTTCATAATTTGTCTTGTGCTTACTGGTATTTCTTTGCACATCTAAGTTCTTCTGCTGGCGATACTTGAGTTTCTAACACTTTCCCTTAAAAAATATTTCAAGTAACTCTTCAAACTACTCACTTCTTAAGGAATGTCAAATAAGCTCCTCTTATGATTCCTCCCCTACTTCCTCCCATGCTTGACAGACCCTACCTAGAGGAATGCTATAATTGTCTGTGTCACTGCAGACCAAGTCTCTGGTAGAGGATCCCATCTGTTCTTGGCCCTGCCCTGGCATTTTAAACGGGGATGTGTATGAAGACATGGATGGCAGAATTACCAAATCTGCAGGTGGATCAAAGCCAGCAAAGATGGCTAAGGCCATAGATGACAGAATCCATTTCCAAAGTGATCTCAATTGGCTGGAATGCTGAATGAAACCAATGAGCTGAAGTTTAAGTCAGGCAGATGAAAAGGCTGACAAATGTAAAGGGAATTTTCAGAAACTCAGGTCCTGACTTATATTAGGTCATGTGGACTAGATTGAAGGATTTTCATTGAATCTTAGCTTAATATAAGCCCAAAGCATGACACAGCTATTGAAAAGGCTAACATATTGTTAGACTGTGATAGCAAGTAGGGCCCAGATCAAAGAGAGGAATTGTCTTACTCTACTGTGCGTTGTCAGATCGTATATGAAACATGATTTTTTGTGATGAGGCAGAACAGAAGTAGATGGAAAGGAAAGGACAGTGAGAGGTAATAGAACTAAGAGGATCTGTAAGTAAATAATGTCACATGCAAATGTTAAAAAAAAAAAAAAAAAAAAAAAAACTTGGAAGGAAACACGGAGAAGGAGACCTGCTAGAAGAGTTCACCCATTCAAAATCAGTCTGTCCTATCTGTGTACCCTATCTCTGCTTGGTTTATTTTATCTCTGTGAGTTCTGAAATGAGTCCAAACTTCTTCCATAATAGTGCCTAGTTCTAAGTATATGGATTTTCACTATCATGATTCAGGTATGAAAAGTGTTGGTGTCACCGGTATATGATCTGCACTTAAAGGGATCCCATGCTCAGTTTAATGTCTCCCACTTGAAATTCATAACAATTTTGAAAAAGGGGACTGGCATTACTATTTTTCACTGAGTCTCATAAATTATGTAGCCAGTCTTGGGTAGAAAAAATATTCTTTTGTTCTTAGACCAGTTGGAATTTTCTAGAAGGGAATTTTGTTATGAAAATGAACCAACAAACAATGTTAGTTATACTGACTCGGTGGTAAAGAATCCACCTGCCAATGCAGGAGACGTGGGTTGAGTCCCTGGGTTGGGAAGATCCCCTGGAGAAGAAAACAGCAACCCTCTCCTGTATTCTTGCCTGGGAAATTCCATGGACAGTGGAGCCTGGTGGGCTATAGTCCATGGGGTTGCAAAAGAGTCAGACATGACTTAGTGACTGAACAACAACAACACCACTGACACCTAGAAAAGAATGAACATTCAGACTACAGGTTAATCTTTAAGTGAACTAGAACTCAGTCAAAAATGCTATGAACACAGTTAATAGAGTCTGTAGTTTGTGAATCCTTTGTGACTCATGTTTAGCTGCCCCAAATGATAAATTAAAATACACATAGGACCTGAGGTGGATTTGGGTTTGGCAACAAGGAACGAACCCTAGGTCATTGGTGGTAGCTTCATAATCACTTCCAATCCTTTGTTTCTGACCTCCTTCTTCTGTCTCTTTCCACCCATTGGACATCTCTGGGGCTCCTGGCTTCTTCAGTTTGGCTCCACTTACTTCCTATCTGCTTGTTAGCCAATTAAAAAGGCTAGTTACACAAACTGTAGAACTTTGTCTTCCTACCCTATCAGTGGCATCATGGAAGGCTGCCAGATTTGGCAAATAAAAATACAGGATGTTCAGTTAAATTAGAATTTTAGATAAACAATGTATCATTTTTTGGTATATATCCCAAATACTGCATGATCTATACTTAATGATAAAAAGTTTATTATATAGATGAAATTCAAATTTTTTTGAAAGTCCTATATTTTATCTTGGAATCCTAGCATTGTGGGTCTGCATAGATCCTGGGTTGCCCCAGTCATTCAAGATATGACTACCATCTAACCTCCTCAGAGTCCATTGGCATCTCTTCAGTTTTATTTTCAAGAACCAAAACTTCCCCCTCGATTTGTCTAATGTCAAATTCTGGCTCCTGCAATTTCTCCCTCCTCTCTAGTTCCTATTTCAACCAGAGAGCAGGAACCACTAGAGGATCCAGAGTTTAATTGAACAAACATCTGTCTTTCCCAATTCACATTAGTAATTCCTTACATTTATTCAGGTTCTCTTTCACAATGTCATTGCCAAGTAATCCCAGAGAAGTCACACTTATTAGGTTTTGCAACACAGATTGTAACTCATTTTCTCACCATTATTTTCCCAGTAGCTACTACAGTGCATGGCAACCAGTGGAGTTCAATAAATATTTGTTGAATGAATTAATTAAAGAATAAGTTGCCTACAGACTGTTTGCTAGATTAGATGGAACAGAGTGTTCTATTTTAATCCAGAGGGAAGGACTATGGCCAATAGTGTTAAGGTTTAGGAAAATCACTTTTATTTCAACACCCACCCCCAATTTCCTACTGTCAGAGGTCAAAGTGGTAGTGTTGAGAAGTCAAGAGCTGCCCAACTGTGACAGTGTTCAGGAGGAGGCTGAATTTTCACCTGGCAAGGAACTAGTGCCACAGACAAAATTTCTGAACTGCGGTGAGAATTATTAGACTACTTTAACTCTAAGATTCAAGGATGTTAATGCACTCGCTCCACTTTTTTTTTTTCAGGCTTGAAAGTTGCCTCTGTAATTGAATCCTCTTCTGAGACCTAGCAGGTATACCGGTTGCAGGCAAGCATTTATGATGCGCCAGTTCCTTTTAGTTTCAGATTTTGCAGGGCATAAAGATGAGAAAGTTGCTCCTATTAATGGAAAGTAAGAAACCCTTACTTATTCAGTTTATCTTTGATTTATGTGTTTCGGTATCTAAATGTGGCCAGGCTTTCCTTGGCCTTTTTCAAAAAGAACACAATGTAATCATTGAAAACCTGTGCTAACTGCCTACATGTCCTTGTGCTGATACGTGTGTGCGCAGTTGCTCCATTGTGTCTGACTCTTTGGAAATCCATGGATTTCCTCTGTCCATGGGATTTCCCAGGCAAGAATACTTGGAGTGGGTTGCCATTTCCTCTACCAGGAAACATGTTCGTGGAAGAAAGTTATATGTTACCCAAAAGTATAGGCACTGATGGAATCCTAAGCTAGTCCCTCAACCTGAGAGAAAGAATTATTTGGAGGTATAATAAGCATAACCATACCCCCCAATAAACCCGGAATCCTTATATATCTCCCAGTTCTTTTAATGTAGTAATGTATGAGGGAAAGGATGAACTATTTGGGGTGGAGTTATTGTGCATATCTTGAGCAGTGCCCGTGGTGCTGATGGGCAGGGGTTTAAGGAGAGAGGAGATAAAGGAGAGTAGGGGCAAGCTACGTGTTGTCCCCTGGGGCCAGAATAGGGGGTCTGTGATGGCTCAGGATGTGTGTCAGCTGTGAAGGCTGAGTAGAGGCTGTGTGTGTACAAAAACAAGGATGAATGGTGGAAGCCACATACATGATGTGGATCGGATCACAGGGCAAAGGTTGTACACATATATGTGGTCAAGATTTATATAAGGGTGGAGGTAAGTGTGGTGTGGGACCCTAATTGTGTAATATAAAAGAGAAAAAAGTCTTGTGAATAGACTGATCATGAGCATGTTCAGGTGTATATGGGAAAATGGTTGGTGACAGCTGTGTGTGTGGTGTGGATGAAGTAGGTGTGCGTGACAGCACATTTAGAGGGTGGGATTAGATGTAGGTAGTGTGTGTGGCTGCGAGAGACAGAGAGAGAAGAAGAAGCTACCTTTGGGACATCTATGCCTATTTATGCATAGGATATGTTTTTTAAGTTATTTGTGTATGGATAGGTTATATGTTTATGTTTGGACAAGTGTAAGAGAAGGGCATGTGTGTGTGTGTATCAGGGCAGAGTATTTCTGTAGTGGATGGAGCTCTGGTGTGTTGGCATATAACCCAATGTGCATGTTTATGACACATGCATATGTATGGTTAGCAGATATGTGCTATGGGTCCTATGGTAACAGTAAGACCCTGCAAGAAGGAACACCAAGTCACCATTATGCAGTTTTTCTGTCTGACCTGCTTATCCTGTTTCCATTGTCACCAGGTACCAGGAAGATGCACGAAGCGCTGGCTCAGAGCAGGTTGAATGTGAATAAAAGAAGACCTTTAGTCCCCACCCTTCAGGTTAGTCATGTCTAAGACACAAGTGGGTGGTGAGATTCCAACACAGTCCTCCCGAAGTTATACCCTGGTCATGGCCTTCAACGTGTTCTCCTGGCACCCAGGTGAAAAGGGTACACCCAAGATGTGTTCACACTGAGGGTTTTGTGTGGTCACCCTCTTAGCATCCCTGAGTCTGAGCCACATCTCTCAGCCTCTTTGTTTATGTGTATGTTATTCGCTCCATTGTGTCTGACTCTTTGAGACCCCATGGACTGTAGCCCACCAGGCTCTGCTGTCCATGGAATTTCTCCAGACAAGAATACTAGAGTGAGTTGCCATGCCCTTCTCCAGCCAGGTAGCAAAGCCAGGTCTTCTGCATTGCAGGCAGATTCCTTATATGTAATATTAATATTTTATTCACCTTTGTCCTGAAATTTGTAGACCTGTACATCAGAGATACATGGGCTTAGACTCTACCTTTTATAGAGATATGAAATCTTAGACCTTGATAAAGAGTGGGAATGGTCAAGTGGCTCAGTACTCTGAGCGTGGATGTACTCTTTCCTCCTCTAGCTGAGAAATACTGCTCTGGTCCAGTCCTCTCTATCTTAGACAAGAGGAATTTAAGATCTAAAAAGGTCAGAATGCTGCTCAACATAAAAGCAGTGTAATCAGTAATTTTTGCCAGCTTGAGTTTTTCTGAGCTACCCATTCCAGACTTTAACATTTTGTAGGTAGGTTTATGGGCTTCCCACGTGGCTCAGTTGTAAAGAAACCACCTGCAATTCATGAGATGCAGGTTCATCCCTTGGGTGGGAAGATCCCCTAGAGGAGAGCATGGCAACCCACTCCAGTATCCTTGCCTGGAGAATTCCAAGGACAGAGGAGCCTGGTGGGCTAAAGTCCATAAAGTCGCAAAGAGTTGGACATGACTGAAGTGACTGAGCTGGCATACATAGGTGGGCCTATATTAATTTAGCTCCATCTGTACAACCCTGAACATAGCATCTGAACTAAATAAGAATTCTTAATGAAATTAGTCAGCAAAAGATGAAGATCTACTACAGCATAATGTGGGACTTGGGGAAATAATAAATATGGTACATGAGTTTCAGTGAAAACTGAAAGATGAGCAATTGTGACTGTTATAAGACTTTTGAAATACACATTCATAATAAATAATAGGCTAAAAAATATCAGATGGAGTAGAAAGAATTTTTCTGCATCAATGTTCGTCCTAAGGAACCACTCTGGTCTTTCCAAATTATGATCCTTTGTACCTAGGAAATCTCTTTCTTAGACAAAATAAGAAACACCCCACCTTTTTGCATTTGAAAACAGAACTTACAGAAAATAATATTCTGAACCCCTTAAATTTACCTGTTATTTCTTTTCTGCTTTCTTTGATCTCAAGTTTATTTGCTTACCGATCAAAAAGAAGAACAATGGGAAAGAACTCATAATTTAAAATCAAATCGATCTGTCTGAAAATCATGGTTTCATCTTTCACTGTGTGACCCTGGGCAAATATCTTAATCTCTCTGAGTCTCAGCTTACCCATCTGTATAATAGTACAATGATGACTACTGTGCATAGTTATAAAAATTAAGTAGTATGCATGCATTAAATACCTGGCCCAGAGCAAGCAGTCAATGAACATGACTCCCATTTCCTTCCTCAACAGATGCTTTGACCTTTGCTTGCTATGCTGAGAAGTACCTTTGTCCAGTAGAGTCACTAAAGGTAGGAGACACCTCACATTTCATCTGTCAGTGGAGCCTAGTAGGGCCAAGACTTGGATCAGATGAATAAGGTGTGTCCCTTGGGGACAGAATTTAAGGAGGTGTCAAAAAACTCAGTAATCAAGATAAATAATGTTTGAAGTAATATTATTAAAATTAAAATGAATGCCTTGGGTAGTGAACATATCCTAAAATTAGATAGTGATGGTGGTTGCACAAATGTAAATATACCGAAAAACCACTGAATTGTACCTTTTATTTATTTTTAGATTTGCCTTTTTAAAGTTGGAGTACAATTGCTCTCCAGTGTTATGTTAGCTTCTGCTGCACAACAAAGGGAGTCAGCTATATGTATACATACCCCCTCCCCCTTGTGTCTTCCTCCCACCCACCCCTCTGCCCCCTCATCGCAGAGCACTGACTGAGCTCCCTGTGCGGTACAGCAGCTTCCCACGATCTGTTTTACACACGGCAATGCGAACTGTACGTGTTAAAAGGATGCGTTTTACGGTATGCGATTTACGCTTCAATAAAGCTGTTATTTAAAATTTAATATGAAAAAACTCTTGGTGAACAAAATATCAACATTTTAAGGAAAGCAAGGATCATGCCAGAACCCACCCAAACCTGAGGGCGCCAGATTCCAGATTTCAGGACCAACAAATCCTGCTTTGAGAAAGATGTGAGATGGAAAGGAAGGAGGTCACATGCAGAAGGAGGCGCGCCGGACTTCCTGATTCTTTTTGGTTGTTTATGCTTTCTCTTTCTCAAGTCACAAGCACCAACCTCCCCAGAGTGCCTTTCTTAACAGCCCCGAAGCTTCTGTTCCTCCCTTTTCCTCTCTTTCCTGCATAGCACACAGGAGAGCAAGCACAGGAAGGCTAAGTTTGAATGCAGAGAGGAAGACAAGTCTATCTAGTTTGTTCCAGGCCCACCTCTAAACTTGGGGAAGGTTTGTAACATGGTGGGAAAAGTATTCAACTCACAACTGGTACCCAGATTTATAAGAGAGGAACTTAAAGAGAGAAAGATGACTCAAAACTCTTGGGGTACAAAACGGGACTCAAAGGCATGTATGTCAGTTGAAGGTCAGTCTGATGGGACCAGCATTGCTACCACCACAAAGAGAGGAATCTCTTAAGCTGGAGAAGATGAGAGTGGCAGTAGAACATGAGAGAACAACTGGTTGTGATGGGAGAAGAAAAGAGGGAATGTGGGGGGACTTCCCTGGTGGTTCAGTGGCTGAGACTCTGAGCTCCCAATGCAGGAGGCCTGAGCTTGATCCCTGGTCAGGGAACTAGATCCTGCATGCTGCAGGTAAGACCTGGAGCAGCCAAATTAATTAATTAATTTTAAAAGGTTTTTTTTTTTTTGTTTGTTTGTTTTTTTAAAGAAGGGATGTAGGGAAGATATGAGATTGGACTCTGTGTGGGCAGAATGGCCAAGAGAGGAGGAGACCCCTGAATCGGGGAATGGAAAGGGCCACCAGAAAGACTTTTCCAAACAAGAGTATCTAAACTGACTTTTAAAAGTTGTTTGATGGGTGTTATGTGATATAGTCTCTCCTCTATAACCCTGGTGCTTAAATAAAATCTACATGTATGAGATGTATGAGTAGGGGTTTGTATGCAAACCAGTGGAAAGACTGGTTTTCATGACTAGGTTGACCTGCTCAGAGTAAAAAATGGAACAAAGGAGGCAGAAGCACAGGATAAAGAAGAGACTATAAGATGTAAACTCCCTAGACTATGCATATACCTTACAAAGGGCTCTGAGCCCTTGTAGGTCATGGACCTAAAGAGTTGAGTCAGCTTACTCTAGCTCTCAAGGGTCAGGGAAGTCACATCTGAGATTCAGGATAAGATTATATTTGTTGAGCAGGGTTAAATCCTGTTTGAAGGGTCATTGTGAGCCCAGGAGGAGTGGGAGAATCTTGGTACATTCCACTTATAACTAAAGGGAAGGAAGAATAGATGGGAGTGACACCAAATGTGGCTTCAACAGACTCAATGAAAATACCTGGGGCCCAGTTTTCTAAGACTCATACTTAAATTTGTTAACTTGGCACATTCCAAGGGGTTATGAGGTATTAGAACCAAAATCAACCTCAAGATCTCAGCTAGATAGCCACATTTCTTATTTTGCTAATAAATGTTCCAGTTGAAGAGCAGATGTTTACAACACTACCTTATATATGTATATCATTTTCTTTCTGCTAACCTTCCCTCATTAAAGGAGGTTTCCTACTGAAAATGATAGTTTAATATGAACCACAACATACTCTATGTTTTCCTAGCACTCAAGAAGCATGAAGATAACTCTTTACTGGTTTTTCTGTACTAGTTTCTTGTCTAGTTTCTTGTAAGTTTCTTGAAAGTAATAAATCACTTTCCTTCCCAGAACTTTCTGACTATAGCCCAATTCTGTTTTATGGTAGGCAAGCCTCAAAAAAACTCACTCTGGCCCAAATTAGAGTTGGGTCTCCCAGCACTAGTATTTTTTAAATGCTCCTCAGATTATTCTAATGTTCTGCTTTAGTTACAAATTCCAGGAACCGAATCTTTGGAGGCATGTGTATTTTGAAAAATCCTCATCCTCTCCTATCACTTGAGACATTTAATAAGATGAGATTTAAAATTATCTAGTTCTATAGCTCAAGTAATTATTTAATACTCATTGTGTTTTAAATCCCAGATAAACAAAAGGCAGATTATTAAGGACTCTGTCTTTTTAATTATGGAGCTTAGGCTTTGACTAGGTGGGGTGTCACAGAAGGATTCCTAAAGCTCCAAGAGTAATTAAAATGAAAGAGATTGACAACACCTAGAGTTGACAAGGCTATGGAGTAACTGGGATTCTTGTATAGGATATCTACTAATGCTCTGTGACTCAGCATTTCCACTGTAGATTATGTGCCAACAGAAATAAGTGCTTGTGTCAGCCAAAAGATCTATACAATAATGTTTGCAACAGTTTTACACAAAATATCTAAAAACTACAAATGATCCAAATGTCCATCAACAGTAATAAACACACTGAGATGTATTCACATGATAAAATACTACGTACCAGTAAAGAAGAATGACATTCTTATCCATGCCACATACTGGATGTATATCACAAACACTGAGTAAAAATTCATATGCAAAAAAGAAACTCTTGTGTTTTTCCATTTATTTGAATGTTTAAGCAGGTAAAACTAATATGTGATGACAGAAATTGGTATATAGTGACCTTAGGGGTGGAGTATGACTCAAATGGGGGCATGAGGGAAACCTTTGGAGTGCCAGAATGTTCTATATCTTGATCTAGTATACATATTTAAAAACATGCCAAGTCATGTATTTAAGGTTTGGGCATTTTACTAGGTTAATACTTTTATTAAGTTATACCTCAGTAAAAATTGAAAAGAGGAAGGGATACAACAAGATTTGCATTCTGGAATGACTGATTGTGAAACAGAGTGAAGGCAAGAAGAAAATATATCAATAATATCACTAAAACAGTGGTGGCCTGAAATAGGAGATGGATTAATTTAACACATAAAAGGTAAAAAAAAAAGAGGACTGAGTACCTCGTATGTGTTGGTAGATGAGGGTAGAAGGATGTGTTAAGAATTATTCAGAGGATTCTGGCTTAGGCAACAGGATGGATGGTGGTGACATTTGCTGAGATTGAGAGCACAGAAGGCGGAACAGACTTGGGGTCATATTTAGGAAATGATGAAAATTCTGGGAAGAACTAGGTGTGGACTAGGTAGGCCATCCGCTCTCTCCACTGGTGTAACGAGAGGGTCATAATCTCAGTTTGAGTCACCTGCATTTTGTCGACACTGGAAGAACAGGCTCTAGCTAGTCAGAGTGGCTGAGGGAGATGTTAAGGAGCCGCTGTCACCTTGTGAATAGGAATTTATGCTGTAAAAACAAGACCCATGAAAAATAAAAATGGGTTTAAAGCAATCAGCCTCAAGTTTCCAAAATGTCAGAAAATGAAAATGTAAAGGCAGATTGTGCCAAAGGAAATAAACATACCTACAATCCTTAGATGTGATGAGGAACACAGAGCATGTGCTTTTGAGAGTGAGACTGTGTAGCTGATTGGATGGAATGAAGATTGAGGGGAGAGGCAAGAGCTCTGGGGCCAAACAGATACAGGTTCAAATCCTGTCTCTACTGCTTGCTTGTATTTTGACTGTTCTTGTTGTTCAGTTACTCAGTTGTGTCTGACTCTGTGACTGTGGGCAAGCCAACTGAACAAACATAGCCTCAGTTTATTTGAAAGTGTAGCAAATAGTACACACTGCCCCAGATATGATGTTTAAATAAATCCATGTATGTGGAAGAAGTCAATTCATTATGGGTTTACAAATAGATGGGTTTCCCTTTCCTCTTATTATGGACAAAGAAAGTCCCCTACTTGTTGTTGTTTGGTCACTAAGTCATATCCAACTCTTTTATGACTCCATGGACTGTAGTCCGCCAGGCGCCTCTGTCCATGGGATCTCCCAAGCAAGAATACTGGGGTGGGTTGCCATTTCCTTCTCCAAGGGATCTTCCTGACCTGGGGACTGAATTCATGTCTCCTGCATTAGTAAGCAGATTCTTTACCACTGAGCTGCCGAGGAAGCCCTTTTAAATTCATATAAAAAGTCCTAAAGGGTAAAATGGCTTACTCAGACCACTTACCTAAATACCACTGTATCTTCCGTAAGGATTTTGACTTTCAAAATCCTATCTTACAGCCTTTCCTGATTATGTGAAGTAATCCTCTTCTCCCTGTAATGCATGATATTAAATATGTAACCCTTAAGTACTTTAGGAAGTGTCTTCATTCTTGTTCATTCCATCTCTGATCTTCCATCTTTTTTCTTACTGTACACAGTTAAAGATTATTGGACAGGATTCAGAGATTGAATAACTGGCTGTAGCTTAAAATCATCAATTTGACAAATGTATTAGTTAAGATTAGTTTGACAGCATTTACCCAAAAGCTCTAAAAATGATGATTCAACAATACAGAAATGTATTTCTCATACAAAAGAAGTCTTGGAGGTAGGCATTCCTGGGTTGGCTCGGCAGCTCTCTGATAATGTAAGTGCTTCAAGCTACTATATTTCTGTCCAATATTTCAGCACAAGGCTTGCATCCTTGAGGTGCCTTATGATTTGGATGGCAGATTGTCCTAGTTGTAAATCAGAAGGAAAACAAGGCATGAGGACAATAAAGAACCACTTCCAGATGGGGTAGTTTTCCTTTACTGTTGTTGTTTAGTCACTCTTTTTTGACCCCATGGACTGTAGCCCACAAGGCTCCTCTGTCCATGGGATTTTCCAGCAAGATTACTGGAGCACGTTGTCATATCCTCCTCTAGGGGATCTTCCAGACCCAGGGATCAAACCCAGACCTCCTGTGTCTCCTGCATTGCCAGTGGATACTTTACCACTGAGCCATCAAAATTCCACAAAATATTTCAGTTTGCATTCCATTCACCAAAATTAGTTGCAAGGGAGGTTGCAAAACACAATTCCAGGTGGTAATATGCCCACACAAAAATCTGGATTCTTTCACTAAGGAGGGAGGAAAGAGTTGATGTTGAAAGAGGCACAGAATTTGCATTCTAGTGGAATGGTAATTGGTAGCATTTATTAAGTGATTACTATATGCCAGGGACTTCCCAGGTGGCTCAGTGGTAAAGAATCTGCCTGCCAATGCATTAGACTCGAATTCGATCCCTCATCAGGAAGATACTCTGGAGAAGGAAATGGCAACCCACTCCAGTGTTCTTGCTGGAAGAATCCCACGGTCAGAGGAGCCTGGTAGGCCATATAGTCCATGGAGCCCCAGAGAGTCAGACACAACTTAGCAACTAAACAAAAACAACTATATGCCAGGCATTGTTGTAACCATCTTATTTGTACTAACTTATCTGATTTTGCAACAATCCTTTGGAGTAGGTACCATCAGTATCCATATTTTGTAGATAAAAGAAATAGAGGCACAGAGAAGTCAATAACTTACCCAAATTGAAACAACATAACAAGTAGATCCAGGATATGAACTCAGTCTGAATTCCAAGTGCATACTTAGAACCTACATTCTGTATTACTTCTCCGCAGTGTTTTCATGTGTTAAATTTATGTTCTCTTCTATCCATTGAATTTCCCAGGTGAGAATATTAGAGTGGGTGACCATTCCCTTCTCCAGGGATCTTCTAGACCCAGGGATCGAACCTGGGTCACCTGAGTTGCAGGTAGATTCTTTACTCTGAGCCACCAGAGGAGCCCCATGTTCTCTTTTAGGTATAAATATTCTTACATATGTTTTGGAAGTGTAACTATTTGGTCCGAGTTCTCCATCTTTCCTTTAGTGCTGGTTAGGCCTTGGTAGCTGGATGCCTGGCTATACAGTCAATCAGGAGTGAATAGGAAAAAGTTGCAATATATAGGACCTGGGAGATAATTGGGTTGCTTACTGAATTATAGCACTGCTGTGATGCAGTAGGAACTAGGAAGTATCCTCCTCTTTTTTAAGAGCTGTGTCTTGAATTGGGATCAGCAATGACATCACTCATTGCTCAATTCAGACAACTGGACATCATTTCTGACTCTTTCCACTCCTTCACTCCCACATATAATCAATTAGCCCTTCTGATCAAACCTCCTAAATATTTCTAGAATTTGTCAGCTTATGTCCATCTCTATTGTCTCATCTCCAAATCCATGGCATTATGACCTTTTGTTTGTGTGATTCAGTAGTCACATATATAGTGTTTCTACCAGCCCTCTTGCTTGGGTCCACTCTCTAAGGGACTTGATACCCACAGCTGATCACATCATCCTTTTTTAAAACCCTTCAATATCTCCTCCTTTTCCTCAAGATAATGTCAAACCTCTTAACCTGATTTACAAAATCTTTCACTCCAAAAGCAGGCTGAAAGGCTGTCACGGGTTGGGTTCCCAGAAAGATCACTCATATGGAGATTAGGAGGCAGAAGTTTTATTAGGGAATCCTCTTGGTGCCACTTCTATGAAAGGGAAAGGTAGGAAGCAAGGCTGAACAGAAAAAGAAGTTAAACTGTGAAGTAGTCTCAACGGAAGCCTCAGCTGCCTATATGTTCCCATCTGTTCCCATGCAACTGGGATGACCCATCCAAATTGTCCTAAGGTGGAGTGAGATGGCTGGGTCTTTATATCTCCAAATTGATCGACATTGGATGTGGCTTGCCCTGGGAAGTGGACTTGACCTTGGATGAGGCCATCTACACTTTCTACTGTTTCTTATGCTAAGTCCAAGCCCTGTTTGCAACATTGACCTAAACTCAGCATTTTCATGCACCACACCCTTGGGTAGTCAGGACCTCTGACCTAATTTTCCTAGTTTACACTAGAGAGAGTAGGATGAAGGTGAGGCTGGCAGACCTCAGACCCATCTTCCCATTTCTCTAAGGCCACACATTGTACTCTTGGCTTTTTTGTGAGGCTCACATCTTCTGGATTCTGGAGTCTTTTCACCCTGTCAGAGGTTTCTTTCCTTGGGCCTCCTATCCCAACTCAAGTAAGCATTGCTTTAGAAACCTTCACAAAGACTTAGGCAGCACCTAGGGTTTAGGCACATCCTCTCTATTCTCTTCTAGTCAGTCAAACTTTTAATCTCTTTAGGTGGAAAAACAGCTCTTATGTTAACCTTCATTGATCCCACATTGACCAAAAAGTTTTTAGGAATTCTATGCTTGAGTCCTCCAGTTTTCCCCTTATTTTTTAAAGTCAAAATTGCATTCCTTTCTCTCTAAAGCATCAGGTTCATAAAGTTGAAAACCATGACTTTCAAGATTATTGTCTCCACTATAGCTTTTATAAAATTTACTCAAGAATTCAAATCCAAATAATGCAACATGTGTTTGTGTGTGTGTGTGTGTGTGTGTATAAAATCTCTTCCCACTGGGAAGACCCAGAGGAATCGGGTGGAGAGGGAGGTGGGAGGGGGGATCGGGATTGGGAATACATGTAAATCCATGGCTGATTCATATCAATGTATGACAAAACCCACTTGAAAAAAAAAATAATAATGATAAAATAAATAAATAAATAAATAAATAAAAACAAAACAAAACAAAACAACAAAAAAAAATAAAAGTCACAATCAGTTAAAAAAAAAAAAAATCTCTTCCCACTCCTTGAATAATGAGGGAAAATGAAATAATCTGGGCAAAAGAGAGAGAAAATATCCATATTGTTTAAAATCAACTGTACCTACTATACACATAAGCCTGCTCTGTCTCACTTTTCCTCTCCCTCCCTCTTGCTTCCTGGGAGCATATCCTAAATAAACTACCTGCATCAAAATTTTATTTCAAACTCAGCCTCCAGGGGCACTCAGTAAAAGGAAATGTATTCCTCATTAATTTCTAAGCATTCACCAGGGTGTTGCCTCATGCATGCTCAGAAACTGGCCCCGCATGGCTTTCAGTGTGGTCCACTCTTGAGTGTGCCTTGATGCAGACTCTGTTACCTGCAACTCAGATAGCTGAGCTGCTGACTACAGAATTCTTTCTTTAAAATTACACTTGCTATCACCAGTAGACCCTCAGGGTAAAGGCCACTTTTCCAAGTGTGTTTTACACTTTGGGAATTGTGAAATTTACCACAGTTCAGAGATCAGCCTATAATTTTTAATGGGACACATCTAATGGTTCAGGGATCATGGAAGAATAGTGCAATATTGAAAACATCTTATAACCATCACACAAATCCAATTCTTTCCTAAGGTTTCTTGCTGACAGGGCCAACATCTTGCCTTGCTCGTGTACCTGTATCCATGACTGGAAGGTTAGTTCACAATTCTACTTCTAGAATTACTTCTGGTACCTCCATACCAGAGTTCAAGCCAATCTGACTCTCTAGCATCAGCAAGAAGGGTTGTTTTTCTTCCTACGTTATTCCAAGACCCACTAAGTTCTCCATGTCTTCTAGTTTTTTCCTCAAAAGTACATCTTTTTCCTAAGATTACTGTCAGTGGGATATGTGTTACCTGCAAGGAAACCAAGCCATAGACATGTGATCTGACTCTATGGACTCAATAAGATACAAACACACAATGACTTTAATATAGTTTCTAAATCTTTTTTAAAAAGTCATTTTGGGGAAATCTATACTTAATTTGGGTTAAGTTTGGTCATCTGATATGTTTAACATTTGGGTCATCTCTTGGTTTATGTAAAATCTAGTCCTTTTCTCGACTTTTCTGTTTTTACTGAATAGTCAAAACTCTTGGGGCTCAGTCTCACTCAGAGTTACCTTGGCACAAGTAGAAATCACAGAAGATGGTAAGTTGGACCATCTTTGGTTAACAGTGGGAGAAACCGAACTCATGCTAGCTCAAGCAGATTATAAAATCTTGGGATAGACAGGAATGGCATTTGTCTTAGGAGTCCCCAGAACAAGGGATTTGAATACTGTTAGTATGCATTTCCCTCCCATCTCTCATCTCTGCATCCATACTCTTTATTGAATTTTTTTCTTGCAGACTTCTCTAATGAAGCTGAACAGAAGTTGTAGACTTATAGCCTCATAGCTCCTTTAAAAGTGATTTTTTAAAAAAATGTCTTTCACATGTATTCACAATTATTCTAGTGTCTGATGCTCTTCATTTCTTTGTATAGAACTAAATTTCCATCTGGTATCATACTATGTCCAAAGAACTACTTTAACATTCCTTAGTGTGCAGGACTTCTGACAATAAATGTTTCAGTTTTGTTTTAGTTTTTGTTCATCTGAAAAAAAACTTTTTTAATTTTTGAAAGATATTTTCATGAACTATGAAATTCTGGGCTGAAATTCTAAGTATGCTGTAATCTTTTTCTCATTAAAAATTATTGTAACTCTTATCTTTTACTCACAATATGTAGCTCTTTTCCTGCTGGCTACCTTTAAGATTTCCTCTTTCACTTAAAAAAATTAATTATTTTAATTGGAGGCTAATTACTTTACAATATTGTAGTGGTCTTTGCCTACATTGACATGAATCAGCCATGGGTGTACATGTGTTCCCCATCCTGAACCCCCCTCACACCACCCTCCCCATCCTATCCCTCAGGGTCATCCTAGTGCACTAGCCCTGAGCACCCTGTCTCATGCATTGAACCTAGACTGGCGATCTATTTCACATATTGTAATATGCATGTTTCAATGCTATTCTCTCAAATCATCCCACCCTTGCCTTCTCCCACAGAGTCCAAAAGACTGTTCTGTACATCTGTGTCTCTTTGGCTGTCTCGCATATAGGGTCATCATTACCATCTTTCTAAATTCTATATATATATATGTGTTAGTATACTGTATTGGTGTTTTTCTTTCTGACTTACTTCACTCTGTATGATAGGCTCCAGTTTAATCCACCTCATTAGAACTGACTCAAATGCATTCTTTTTAATGGCTGAGTAATATTCCATTGTGTATATGTACCACAGCTTTCTTATCCATTCATTGGCCAATGGACGTCTAGGTTGCTTCCATGTCCTGGCTATTGTAAACAGTGCTGCATTGAACATTGGGGTACACGTGTCTCTTTCAATTCTGATTTCCTTAGTGTGGAATGCCCAGCAGTGGGATTGCTGGATCGTATGGCAGTTCTATTTCCAACTTTTTAAGGAATCTCCACACTGTTCTCCATAGTGGCTGTGCTAGTTTGCATTCCCACCAATAGTGTAAAAGGGTTCCTTTCTCTCCACACCTTCTCCAGCATTTATTGCTTGTAGACTTTTGGACAGCAGCCAGTCTGACTGGCATGAGATGGTCCCTCATTGAGGTTTTGATTTGCATTTCTCTGATAATGAGTGATGTTGAGCATCTTTTCATGTGTTTGTTAGCCATCTGTATGTCTTCTTTGGAGAAATGTCTGTTTAGTTCTTTAGCCCATTTTTTAATTGGGTCATTTATTTTTCTGGTATTGAGCTGCAGGAGCTGCTTTTTTCTTTCTTTCTTTTTTTTTTTTTTTTTTGAGATTAATTCTTTGTCAGTTGCCTCATTTGCTATTATTTTCTCCCATTCTGAAGGCTTTCTTTTCACCTTGCTTATAGTTCCCTTCGTTGTGCAAAAGCTTTTAAGTTTAATTAGGTCCCATTTGTTTATTTTTGCTTTTATTTCCATTACTCTGGGAGGTGGTCATAGAGGATCCTGCTGTGATTTATGTCAGAGAGTGTTCTGCCTATATTTTCCTCTAGGAGTTTTATAGTTTCTGGTCTTATGTTTAGATCTTTAATCCATTTTGAGTTTATTTTTGTGTATGGTGTTAGAAAGTATTCTAGTTTCATTCCTTTACAAGTGGTTGGCCAGTTTCCCCAGCACCACTTGTCAAAGAGATTATCTTTTCTCCATTGTATATTTTTGCCTCTTTTCTCAAAGATAAGGTGTCCATTGGTGTGTGGATTTATCTCTGGACTTTCTATTTTGTTCCATTGATCTATATTTCTGTCTTTGTGCCAGTACCATACTGTCTTGATGATTGTAGCTTTTTAGTATAGTCCGAAGTCAGGCAGATTGATTCCTCCAGTTCCATTCTTCTTTCTCAAGATTGCTTTGGCTATTCGAGTTTTTTGTGTTTCCATACAAATTGTGAAATTATTTGTTCTAGTTCTGTGAAAAATGCCGTTGGTAGCTTGATAGGGATTGCATTAAATCTATAGATTGCTTTGGGTAGTATACTCATTTTCACTGTATTGATTCTTCTGATCAATGAACATGATATTTTTCTCCATTTATTTGTCTCATCTTGATTTCTTTCATCAGTGTTTTATAGCTTTCTATATATAGGTCTTTTTTTTTTTCTTTAGGTAGATTTATTCCTAAGTATTTTATTCTTTTCATTGCAATGGTAAATGGAATTGTCTCCTTAATATCTCTTTCTGTTTTCTCATTGTTAGTGTATAGGAATGCAAGGGACTTCTGTGTGTTAATTTTATATCCTGCAACTTTACTATATTCATTGATTAGCTCTAGTAATTTTCTGGTGGAGTCTTAGGGTTTTCTATGTAGAGGATCATGTCATCTGCAAACAGTGAGAGTTTTACTTCTTCTTTTCCAATCTGGATTCCTTTTATTTCTTTCTCTTCTCTGATTGCTGTGGCTAAAGCTTCCAAAACTATGTTGAATAGTAGTGGTGAGAGTGGGTATCCTTGTCTTAATCCTGACTTTAGGGGAAATGCTTTCAGTTTTTCACCATTGAGGATGATGTTTGCTGTGGGTTTATCATATATGGCTTTCATTATGTTGAGGTATGTTCCTTCTATGCCTGCTTTCTGGAAGTTTTTTTTTTGTTTTTGTTTTTGTTTTTTTTTTTTATCATAAATGGATGTTGAATTTTGTCAAAGGTTTTCTCTGCCTCTATTGAAATAATCATATGGCTTTTAATCTTTCAATTTGCTAATGTGGTGTATCACATTGGTTGATTTGTGGATATTAAAGAATCCTTGCATCCCTGGGATAAAGTCCACTTGATCATGATGTATGATCTTTTTAATATGTTGTTGGATTCTGTTTACTGGAATTTTGTTAAGGATTTCTGCATCTATCTATGTTCATCAGTGATATTGGCCTGTAGTTTTCTTTTTTTGTGGCATCTTTGTCTGGTGTTGGTATTAGGGTGGTGGTGGCCTCATAGAATGAGTTTGGAAGTTTACCTTCCTCTGCAATTTTCTGGCAGAGTTTGATAGGATAGGTGTTGGCTCTTCTCTAAATTTTTGGTAGAATTCAGCTGTGAAGCTGTCTGGTCTTGGGCTTTTGTTTGCTGGAAGATTTCTGATTACAGTTTCGATTTCCGTGCTTGTGATGGGTCTGTTAAGATTTTCTATTTCTTCCTGTCCTCTTTCACTTTTTATTTTCAGAAGTTTGACTATGAGGCGTCTGGATCCTGCTTGTGGTTTTTCTGGGCTTTATAGATCTGTATCTTCTGCTTTGTTCTCTATTCTCTTTCTGTCACTCCAATTATACATTTTATCAGACTGACACCACAGGTCTGGGTGCTCTTTTCTGTATTTTTCTTTTTTTCTCAAAATGCTTCAGTTTGGACAGTTTCTACTGACCTGACTCACTAATTCTTTCCTTAGTTGTATCCAGCCTGCTGCCAAGACAATTGAAGGAATTCTTCATTTCTTTCATGTTTTTTCCTTAGCACATCCAGTTGACTGTCTTTTATAGTTTATATCTCTTAATGAACTTTACCATCTATTTTTATTGTTCACCTTTAAAAAAAAAACACTAGATCCTTTAACATGTTAATCACAGTTGTTTTTAAAGTCTGTATCTGATATTTTGACATCTGAGTCATCTCTGCCTGTTTCTATTGATCAACTTTATCTCTGGGCAGTAGGGGCATCCCAGGTGGCCCAGTAGTAAAGAATCTGCCGCCAATGTGGGAGACACAAGAAATGCAGGTTCGATCCCTGGGTGGGGAAGACCCCCTGGAGTAGGAAATGGCAACCCACTCCAGTATTCTTGCCTGGAAAACCCTATGGATAGAGAAGCCTGGTGGGCTATAGTCCATGGGGTAGCAAAGAATTGGACATGACTTAGCGACTGAACAACAGAAACAAAAGATAGTATATATAGCAAAGCAGAAAGAGAATGAGTTAATAGTATTTATGCCCAGAAATAAGTACACCTCTTCTTCTGTCAGACTAATATTGTGAGAAGTTAGTCGGCCTAGTCACAAATTGAGCTGTTTGGGTTTTGTTGTTTGATTACATTCACTGCTTCACCGTCTTCATATTCCCCAAGCAGTTGGTTTCTATTACCTTATGCTTACAGTAGGGCCTGAGGTCCTGGAACATGTGTTTCCTTGCTTCACTCTCAGCTTTCAGCAATTCCTGTATATGTGTACCACAGATGGGGTCTGTCCATATTCTTGCCACCGATTAGTAGACAGATATTACTTGTGTTGTTTGGTGCTAGACTGTTTTGCTTGTACTCCTGTTCCACCAGCCATAGAGTTTTACCTGGCTCTAGGAGTGAAAAGATTCGTTGCTTCTGCCCAGTGGCTTAAGGCTTTTATTTCCTTTAAGAGAAGGGTCTGGGAAATTGAGTGGGATTTTGTGCCTGATCCCCAGTAGCAGCTGATCATCTTCTTCATACTTGCACCCCTGGGGGAGACACTCACAAGTTTTCTGTCCTGCTCCTAGTCTTTATTCTGAGTGGCCATTGGAGGCCAAGGAATAGAGTTTGCTATAGAGTGCAAAATTTTCTTCTGTCTGGAATGGATTGCAGAGATTTCAAAATGACATTAGATCATACTTGGCCTTTAACATTTTAGCCAGTTTCTTCTTACCCGTTTTTATTTTGGTAACCCTTTCCTCCCATGATCTGCCACAGGGGAGAGTGTTATGTGTTCTGTCTCTCTTTGGAGTAGCTTGTCACTCTTTGGAATTCAGTTTATTTAATTTTCTTTTGTAAAAAAATACTTATTTATTCATTTATTTGGCTGTGCCAGGTCTTAGCTGCAGCATGTAGGGCTTTTTTTTTTTTTTTTAAATAACATACAGGATCTTTAGTTGTGGTGTGTGGGATCTGGTTCCCTGACCAGAGATTGAACCCAGGCCCCCTGCATTGACAATGTAGTGTCTTGGCCACTGGACCACCAGGAAAGTTCCTACTTCACTGCCTCATGACTTAAGCTTTGTGATGGGCTCAAAAAAGTTAAGTTTTTGTCAATTATCTGGCATTTTTGCATAGTTAGAGTGGGGCTAATGGTGTTTTGAAATACCAAAACAAAAACTAATTTTGTTTTGAGCCTTTCTACCTCCTAAGTAGAAGCAGAGCTCTATTCTTATAGTTTCTTCACCTGGAAGATGCTTCCAATAGGAGAAAAAATGTTAGGAAAAACCTAATGTTTCTTATATTGGCCTTGGTCACATGCTCTTCCTTTTATGAGTCACTGGCCACAGGGCATAGTTCTCTAATTTGCCTCACCTGGGCCAGAGGCAAGGGAGTCAGGATCTCTGGCCAGAAGAGATAGAATGAATGCCTAACAAACAAAAACTGTAGGCTGAAATGTGCTTATCACATTTCTAAAATTGTTTTTAATGAAGAAAGTAGTACACGCACATGGCAAAAAATTCAAACTTTACAGTGAGATGTCACTCTCTTCCAAATCTTACTCCAGTCATCTTCCACAGAGGCAACTATTGTTAGCAATTTCTTGAGTTTCCAATCACAAAGTTTCTCTCTGTATAGTAACTTATACACACATAAACACATACCTCCACTCAAAATAGATGCTTTCTTAAACAAACCTCCACTTAACTGACTCATAAGATTAACCAACACTCTTCACTCTTCCTGTGAAGCACACAATGAATACCTACAGCATCCACATGACAGCTTCTACCAGGTAAGTTACATGCTTACCAAAAGTCAGTTGTATTTATTTTAAGCCTTTTTATAGAAGCTAAAAGACTTTGGCCACCTGATGTGAAGAGCTGACTTAACTGGAAAAGATCCTGATGCTGCAAAAGATTGAAGGCAGGAGGAGAAGGGGGCAACAGAGGATGAGATGATTGGATGGCATCACTGACTCAATGGACATGAGTTTAAACAACTCCCAGAGACAGTGAAGGACAGGGAACACTGGTGTGCTGCAGTCCATGGGGTTGCAAAGGGTCGGACATGACTGAGCGACTGAACTGAACTGATACCAATTGTGGCTATTTTTATATTTAACTAATTCAATTAAATATTACATAAGCTAATTAAAAACTGAGTACAAAAGAAGCAATCATTTTATGTAAATTCTTTGGAAAGAGTTACTAAAGGTTACTTCTTTTTTAAAAAAAATTAGCTATGGGAGAAACAACTAAAAATCAATGGGGGGAACTGAAAAATCAAGAAGGATTTTGTGATGAGATTGCTGCAAAGTTAAGTTTGAACTTTACTTCATTTACTTAGATATAAATAATGTTTGAAAAATTACAGGCTTGCTTTAAATGAAAAGCATAAAAAACATACTTTGGATGTAGTTTATTCAAGAAAGACAACATGAAATGCTAATTAATAAATTCATACCCAAAGAAAATCTTTTAAGTTAAAATTCAATTGTTAAAATATGTTCAAAAATATATATTTTCATGATTTCCTATAGTATGACTTTTTTTGATTAAACATCCACTGATAGTCTTGACTTCATTGGATAAAAGGGTTTCTACTGTGCATATATGTATGTTTGAAAAAGGAACTAAAGAGTAACTGTGTATGTGAGTATGTGTGTGTTCACGTAAGTGTACATATGTACACCATCTTAGTGAGCAGCAGTCAGAAAATCCATCTATAACAAAATGGCATTTGACCAGAAGTCTGAAGGAAGTGAGTCAACCACACAGGTATCTGAGTGTAGAACATTTCAGGCAAAGAGAACAGCAAGAACAAAGGTCTGATATATACCCTTGATTATGGGTGACTGGTTGAAATAAATTATGGGTCACTGATATACTAAAAACTATATAGTAGTCTAAAAATTGAAGTGAATGAGATAAAAATATCTCCATTGATAAATAATAAGCATGAGACATTTATTTTTATATTCAAATGTGATCATTAGAACTTCATGTTCTATATAACTGTACAAAATGCATAAATAAAAAACTATTAGAAATACAAAATAAAATGGAAAGAAGCAAAAAGTATAATAGGAATTTTCACTCAACACTATCAGTTGATAATATTAAGTAGGCAGAAAATAAAGAAGTTTAGGAAATTTAGATAAAAATAAATGTGCTTGAACTACTAAGTATGTGATTTGTACCCTCATATGTAATTTAAACAAATAATTTAAGCTTTTTCTGATCCTCTTCCAGAATTGTACCTTTATTCCTATTTTGCATGTTGCAACATTGACTAGAACTTTCAGATCTATATTAAAATTTAGATTAAAAGCTATTTACGCCTTAAGTGATCTGACCACTATCTAGCACTCTGATTTTGTGTTAAATCAATTTTCTTTTTGCCACAGAACATAGAAGTCTTATTTATAATAAATGAAGAAGATAACATGTTAACTAGCCTTTGCAATGTCATTGTATCTGGCCAAAGTAGGGTAGGAGTAGTGGAGCAAATATAGAAAGTAGAATAAGATTTGGCAGTAAGAATCTGTAAAAGATGTTCACTTGTAATTTTCTATGTTTCTATCCTAATGTGAAAAATTAGATCACATCTTTGTTTACTTTGATATTTTTTTTTTTTAAGTAAAGGACCAAAACCTTGAGAGAAACCCTACTTGATCATGGTGGTAGTTCTATTAATTTGCAGTTGTATTTGTTATTCTAGTGTTTTATTTAGAATTTTCACATCTGTTTTCACTAATTAATTTGTCCTGGCCAGTATTCTTTTTGTATGTGTTAACTCTAGTTTTCATGTGAGGATTATGTTGGGTTTACATAATAAATTGGAAAGTTTACTCATTTTTCAGTGCTCATGCTTAATACATTCAGTCAATAAATATTTCTGGTATGTTGAGCTTAATTTTAGGTTCTGAGGTTATAGCAGTAGACAGACAAGCTTCCTACATTCAGGAAATAGCGCTTTCATTCTAAAGTAGGGTAGACCAGAAGTAAAGAGGTAAATTGATAAGTTTGAAAAATCAGATATAATAAGTACCTGGTAGAAAATGAAAACCAAATGACTTTAGACTTGATGGTCTGAAGAAGTAATATATAAGCTGAGACCTAAACAATAAGAAAAAGAAGCAAAAAGAGAAACATGGAACTTTGAGTCAGGCTACTGCTATAATTAGAAAAATAATTTCACTGGTTTAGAGTCATGCATTCTGTGTACGGTCACATGATACTGTTCTTTTCTAATATTGAAAGTAAACCCCTCATGTGCATACAAAGTTTCCTTCTTTGGTTGGGGGTATAGTAAGTTTTGGGTTTTGTTAATTTAGTGACTGTCTAAGAAAGCAATGTACCCTATACGTCTTTCTTTTTTATTGTAAGTGAAAACCAGGTGGCATAAGCATATACACAACCAGATTTAGTTTGTGTAGCCTGGTGCTCACTGTGTCACTCTGTTCCCCTTTCAGAAGTGCACATTCTTTTACCCTTCAGGATGTTCTCTTTCATTTCTCATTTCCAGAGTATAGCCTGCCACCAGTTAGATACTAGATAGACTTGCTCCAGTGAGAACCAACTTATTCTCAAATCATCACTTGAAACTGTGGAACAGCCTTTGTTACTTGCGCACTGTCAGAATGAAACGAAAGTTTGCTGGGGACTTCAGAAACATAGGAGTAGCAACAGAGGATCAGTGATATCCTGGAGATAAATACTGATTAACCTTAACAGCACTCCTTCAAAATACACTGTTTGGGATCCAAAGGTTGTAATTTTTTTTGTGACAGTGAAAACTGCTTGAATGATTAAAAATATCAGGAATTCTGGAGACTTGGTAATAAGTTCCAGTTGGAGCAGCACATTGCTTTAGACTTTTCCATTTCAGGGCTCTAAAATGATGACAAAGTTGACATTGAACCAGCTTAAAGATTCTTTAGTACAATCAAGTTGGAACTCCTTGTAAAAATTACTATTAGTTTTCACTGTCTATGGAGAATTAATATTAATGACATTAATACTGGACCACCTTAGCATAACTATATCTGGTAGCCTGTGAAAAAGTTTATATGTTTCAGAATGACCTTCAGACACTCTCAAGAAGACTCTTTTAGCTTCTGCTTATAAAGAATTGAGGTGTTTGAGAGAAGAGTTTTGCCTGGTAAAATTTCACATGTGCATCCACAAAAGGAAAAGATCCAAATAAATTATTTCAAAATATAAATAAACATCTTGAGCCTTCTTTAACTTTCCACATTCTCAAGCATAAATTTATGGTAAATTTTTCAAAATTTCCATCTTTGAGCTCAATTCATTAGGTCTCTACAAGCTTATCCTTTTCTTAATATTTGCTGAAAGCATTTTTCAAACTAGGAGACAAGATGACAAATTTTACCATTTGTTGTTTCTTTGATATGGGGCAGTCAAGGCATAGATCTATAAAGCTAAAAAGGACGAAGCTTCTCCCAAAGGAGTGCCAGTAAAACTCTATTTCTAGTTTCAAAGGACAGACATGAAACTGAAAGGTGCTTATTTCACTTCAGCTTCCTAATGTCCACCCCTTATCACATTCCTGTTCTCACACTTGGTCAAACTGGGTCTTCCATATCACACGTGTTCTAGGAATTCTTGGTGGATGATATACCTGATTCCACATTTGGAGAGCAGAAAGATTTGGTTAAGTGAGAAATAACTTTTCAAAGTAAGAAATAACGAATCATGAATTATATTATTTCAGGAAGTCAAACAAATTCTAGGTTTTCCTTATGACGACAATCTTGAGTTTAAAAAAAAATTAACATAAAAATTTTTTTAATTAATTGTTTTTGTTTTTTGGTGCTCCATTTTTCTAGAGCCCTAAGCTCTTATTAGGGCTTCCCTTGTGGCTCAGCGGTAAGGAATCTGCCTGCCAATGCAGGAGACTCAGGTTTGATCTTTGGTTCAGTAAGATCTCCTAGAGAAGGGAATGGCAACCCACTATAGTATTCTTGCCTGGGAAATCTCATGGACAGAGGCGCCTTGCAGGCTACAGTCCACGGGGTAGCAAAGAGTCAGACACGACTTTAAGACTAAAAAACAACAGCAAAGCACTTATTGAGGTCGATCCTGACATTTGCCACCTCCATGTTAGCATTTTCCTGTTGCTCCACTACTCTCTACCAGATCACTTGCATTAGTCTAAAAATTTGCTGCAGTATTTCATTTCTTGGGGGGAAAAAAATCCCAAAATCTTCCTTGACTGCATGTCCCCTTTATGTAGTTCCCTGTTTTTCTGCTCTGCTTTATAGGACTCAAGTATCATCTATGTCCTCCCCAGAAAAGGTGGCACCACTCAGTCAAGTCACTAATGATCTAATTAGGCTAATGGTCTAATTAGTCACAAATCTAATGGTCATTTCTCAGCACTTATTCTATTGAACCTCTGCAAATGTTGGTATAGTTAATCATAATTGAAAGTAAAAGTGTTAGTTGCTCAGTTGATCCAGCTCTTTGTGCTACAGCCCATGGACTGTAGCCCACCAGGCTCTTCTTGGGATTTCCCAGGCAAGAATACTGGAGTCAGTTGCCATTCCCTTCTCCAGGGGTTGTCTCGACCCAGGAATCCAACCTGGGTCTCCTGCATTGAGGGTGGATTCTTTACCATCTGCGCCACCAAGGAAGCCCAATCACAATTACTCATATTCATATTTCATAATTAATCACGTTCTTCCCTTTTACCCCTTTCTTTTTTTAACTTTTTTTTTTTTTTTGGCTGCACTCTATCACATGTGAAACCGTAGTTCCTCAGCCAGGGATCAAATCCACATTCCCTCCATTGGAAGGCAGATTCTTAACGCTGGACCACCTGGAAAGTCCCTTACCCTTTTCTTTATCTGATTTCTATAACACTAAAGTCTTCTGATTTTCCTCCTACCTCACTAGTTATTCTGTCTCAGTTTTCCTTGTTGGATTAATTTATTTTGCTAATTTTAAATGTCTGAGTCTGAGTATCTCAGAGTTCAGTCCTCAGGTCTCTTTTTAAAATCAATACTCATGACTTTATCAATCTGTTCTATAAATTCTTTTAATGTCAATGATTTTTTCATCTTTTGGGCCTGTGGATAGAATGGTATTTCAAAATAATGACTTCCTTTGTTACAATTTATATTTTGCATCTAAAAACATTTTTTTAAAAGAAAGGATTCATAGAAATCTAGATTACCAAGAAGTTCTATGGCACAGAAAAGGTTAAGAACACCCTGCACTATTTGTTTCATGACTTTAATGTTTATTTACATTGAGATGACCCTCAGATTTATATTTTCAACACTTAAATTTTATTCCAGTTATTCACTGCTTTGTAACAAACTGTCGAAAAACATTGTGGCATAAAACAACAACCGTTCCATTATAGCTCATCATTTTGTATGGAAGGACTCTGATATTGACAGAGATCATTCACTGGTATTCGACTGGCAGACGGCCAGGTCCAGAGAGTCAAAGATAGCTTCACCCTGGCAGTGATGGCTGAGAAAGCTGAGCTTATCTATCTGGGCCCATTAACTGAAAAACCTACTGTGGCCTCTCCAGCATGTCTTCAGTCTGAAAGCAGTAAGATTTCTCACACTGAGAACTGGGGCACCCTGGAGTGTGTAACAGGCATGGGTAGAAATTGCAAGGCTTCTCATGGCCAAGGTTTTCCAAGATGCCACTTTCTCTACCTTTTATGGGTCAAACAAGTCTCTAAAGCAGTCCAGATTCAAGAAGAGGGGAATTAGGTTGTACCTCTTAAAGGGAAGAGAAGCAAAGAATCCATGGTCATCTTTAATCTATCACAGATGTCTAATAAATATCTTACTTGTAACTCATCCAAGCAAAACTCTTAATTTCCTCTGCAAATCTCCTTCTGGTGATCACCATCCCAGAAAACTGGACCACTATGCACCCAGTTACGCAGGCTCTGTATCTCAGAGCAGACGCAACTGTCCTCCATTTTTTCATATTCTATATCTGATTTTATTATATTTGCCAATCCTGTTGGCACCATCTTCAAAATATATCCTGAATCTGACTGCTCACTCTTTCCACCTTCATTGTTCTTGTTTTCATGGATCCTATATTCTAATGACACAGGCAAGCAATAAAAATAAATATACCCTCACCATCCATACCATTTTTCCCCTGAACTATGTTAAAAGTCTCCCAAGTAGATGATTAACTCATATCCGCATGGTTTCTTCCTTATACAATAGCCAGAGAGATCTTTTTAAACTATGAGTCAATCCTGTCATCCACATGCTCATAATGTTCCAGTGACTTCACATCTCAAAGTAAAATCCGAAGTCCTCACTATGACCTTTGGAACCTTAGATTGCCTGGCCTCTGGCCATGACTCTGACCAATTTCCTCCCTTTCTTCCCTTCGCTCACTCTACTTAGCACCACTGGTTTAACTGCTCTTCCTCCAAGAAGTCAAATGTGCTCCTCTGCAGGGCCCTTCCACTTGAACTTCCATTAAATGGAACCCTCCTTCTTTACACATTTGCATGGCTTGTTCCTTCACTGTGTTTGGGTTTTGCTCAACTGTCATATCTTCAGAGAAGCCCTCTCTTGCTGCAGCACGCATATTCACTCTCTCACACTACACTATGTGTTTATTTTTATTGTCTGCTGGCTTTACAAGAAAATAGGCTCCCAAGGGATTTTCCTGGTGGTCCAGTAGTAAGACTCCATGCTCCCAATGCAGGTGGCTGGGTTCGATCCTTCATCAGAGAATTAGATCTCACATGACACAACAAAGATCAAAGATCTGGCATGCTGTGACTTAAGACCCAGTGCAGCCAAATAAATAAATAATTTTTTAAAAAAAAGAATATAGACCCAGAGAACGGGAACTTAGTGATGCTCACTGCTATTTCCCCATCACTCAAAACAGTGCCTATTATGTTAACAGGTGCTCAATAAACATTTGTTGAATGAAATAATAAGTAAATGTGGTTAGTCTGCCAGTTGGGTGATCCAACAGGAGCCAAATTTTCACTAAAATCTTGGGGATAATTTGGCTCAAAGTATCCAACATCAACCCTAATGGTAATAATGAGGAGATTCCATTGCAAATCAAAGAAAGGCATAACATTTTTGAATCTGCTTCTCATTTATTTTTCCTAAGGACCTAATAATAATAGCACCTCTTGGAAGAGTTATGAATTGCCAAACATTAATGCAATTACTTTCCTTTTGTTCCTTCTTTAGAATGTTAGGTTCTTTCCTGTCTCTTTCTGGTGTATACATTTTATAATGCTCTGACAGTATTCCAGTTCCACTGATAAGTGTATGCACCCTAGTCAAGGTTAATCAGTGATCTAAATCATGGCGTCAGTCAAGGCCCATGGGCCAGATGAGTTGGTCAAGGTGAGGGATGGCATAAACATAAGAAGGGTACGAGAATGGTGCTGTAATAGGAGGTTATTAGTGCTTGTGAAAATTTCCCTTTCCTAGTCAATGTTAAGTAAGGACATAGCCTGAGCCCCATTGTACCACATATTCTAAATTGTTAGTAAAATACTCCAAGCTAACACAAAAATATTAAATTTTATATTTTTGAAACACTGAAAGCAATGTGAACACTAGCAAAAATGGTCAAACTTAACTAACTCTAAAAATTACCTAAAGACCTGCAACTATCTGAGGAGAATTTATTTAAGACAAATGGCAAAAATTTAGGTAAAAAACACTTAGGTTTTTGACATTTTCATATGTACCTTATTTGCTTACCTTGAGTGAGTGGACACAAACTCCAACATACCAAAACTTATGGGATAGAGCTAGCGCAGTGCAGAGAGAAATTTATAGCTCTGAATACCTGTATTAAAAAAGAAGAAATCACACATCAGTCATTTAAGCTTCCACCTTAAGAAACTGAAAAAAAAACAAAAAACAAAACAGAGGAAACTAGGAAATCACTGGTGGTCCAGTGGTTGGGACTCAGTGACTCAGTGCTTAGAACTTAAAACTGCTTAGAAGTGCCATGGCCCAGGTTCAGTCTCTGGTCAGGGAATTGAGATCCCACAGGCTGTGTAGAGTGAGCAAAATAAAAAATTTTCTAAATGCAAAAGAAAAGGGGGAGGAAGTTAAACCCAAATGTAAGCATAAGGAAAATTATAAAAATTAAAGTGGAAATAAAGAGAATAGAGAATTTTAAAATAGAGAAATCAATAAAGTCTGAAGCTGGTACTTTGAAAAGATAAAATTGACAACCTTTAGCTAGACTAACCAAGAGAAAAGAAGCGGATTAAGCTGACTTACTAAAGTCAGCTAGGAAAATGGGGCTATTACTACCAAGTTTACAGAAATAAAAAGGACTACAAGGGAATAATATGAACAACACTTTGTCAACAAATTAGATAACCTAGATGAAATTCCCAGAAAGAAACAAACTACTGAAATTGATTCAAGAAGAGATAGAATATCTAAATAGACCCATAACAAGACATTGAAATAGTAATTTTTAAATTAATTTATTTATTTTAATTGGAGGCTAATTAATTTAAAATATTGTGATGGTTTTTGCCATGCATTGACATGAATCAGCCACAGGTGTACATGTACCTCCATCCCAAAACCCCTCCTACCTCCCTCCCCATCCGATCCCTCTGGTTTGTCCCAGTGGTCTGGCTTTGAGTGCCTTGTTTCATGCATCAAACTTGGACTGGTGATCTATTTCACATATGGTATTATACATGTTTCAGTACTGTTCTCTCAAATCATCCCACCCTCACCTTCTCCCACTGAGTCCAAAAGTCTGTTCTTTATATCTGTCTCTTTTGCTGCCTTGCATATAGGGTCATCATTACCATCTTTCTAGATCCCATATATATGTGTTAATATACTGTATTGTTGTTTTTCTTTCTGACTTACTTCACTCTGTATAATAGGCTCCAGTTTCATCCACCTCATTAGAACTGACTCAAATGCCTTCTTTTTAATAGCTGAGTCATATTACATTGTGTATACATACCATGACTTTCTTATCCATTCTTCTGCCAAAGGATATCTAGGTTGCTTCATGTCCTAGCTATTGAAAACAGTGTTGTGATGAACATTGGGGTACACATGTCTCTTTCAGTTCTGGTTTCCTTGGAGTGTATTTCTTCCCTGGTGGCTTAGACGGTAAAGCATCTGCCTGCAATGTGGGAGACCCAGGTTCAGTCCCTGGGTCAGGAAGATCCCCTGGAGAAGGAAATGGCAACCCCTCCAGTGCTCTTGCCTGGAAAATTCCATGGACAGAAGAGTTTGGCAGGCTACATTCCATGGGGTTGCAGAGTCAGGCACGACTGAGCGACTTTCCTTTCCTTTTCCTTTTCTTCGGTGTGTATGCCCAGCAGTGGGATTGCTGGGTCATATGGCAGTTCTATTTCCAGTTTTTTAAGGAATCTCCACACTGTTCTCCATAGTGTCTGTACTAGTTTGTATTCCCACCAACAGTGTAAGAGGATTCCCTTTTCTCCACACCCTTTCCAGCATTTAGTATTTGTAGACTTTTTTATAGCAGCCATTCTAACTGGTGTGAGATGGTCCCTCATGTGGTTTTGATTTGCATTTCTCTGATAATGAGTGATGTTGAGCATCTTTTCATGTGTTTGTTAGTCATCTGTATGTCTTCTTTGGAGAAATGTCTGTTTAGTTCTTTGGCCCATTTTTTGATTGGGTCATTTATTTTTCTGGTATTGAGCTGCAGGAGCTGCTTGTATATTTTTGAGATTAATTCTTTGTCAGTTGCTTCATTTCCTATTATTTTCTCCTATTCTGAAGGCTGTCTTTTCACCTTGCTTATAGTTTTCTTCGTTGTGCAAAAGCTTTTAAGTTTCATTAGGTCCCATTTGTTTATTTTTGCTTTTATTTCCATTACTCTGGGAGGTGGTCATAGACGATGTTGCTGTGATTTATGTCAGAGATTTGTTCTGCCTATGTTTTCCCCTAGGAGTTTTATAGTTTCTGGTCTTATGTTTAGATCTTTAATCCATTTTGAGTTTATTTTTGTGTATGGTGTTAGAAAGTATTCTAGTTTCATTCCTTTACAAGTGGTTGGCCAGTTTCCCCAGCACCACTTGTCAAAGAGATTATCTTTTCTCCATTGTATATTTTTGCCTTCTTTGTCAAAGATAGGGTGTCCATAGGTGTGTGGATTTATCTCTGGACTTTCTATTCTGTTCCACTGATCTATATTTCTGTCTTTGTGCCAGTACCATACTCTCTTGATGACTGTAGCTTTGTAGTATAGTCTGAAGTCAGGCAGGTTGATTCCTCCAGTTCCATTCTTCTTTCTCAAGATTGCTTTGGCTATTCAAGTTTTTTTGTGTTTCCATACAAATTGTGAAATTATTTGTTCTAGTTCTGTGAAAAATGCCGTTGGTAACTTGATAGGGATTGCATTAAATCTATAGATTGCTTTGGATAGTATACTCATTTTCACTGTATTGATTCTTCCGATCCATGAACATGGTATATTTCTCCATCTGTTTATGTAATCTTTGATTTCTTTCATCAGTGTTTTATAGTTTTCTATATACAGGTCTTTTGTTTCTTTAGGTAAATTTATTCCTAAGTATTTTATTCTTTTCATTACAATAGTGAATGGGATTTTTCCTTAATTTCTCTTTCTGTCTTCTCATTTTTAGTGTATAGGAATGCAAGGGATTTCTGTGTGTTAATTTTACATCCTGCAACTTTACTATATTCATTGATTAGCGCTAGTAATTTCTGGTAGTGTCTTTAGGGTTTTAGAAGCATCCCAAAGGAAAGCCCCAGCCCAAATGGTTTTGATAGTGAATTCTACTGAACACTTAAAAAAGAATAAACACAAATCCCTCAAAAACTTTCCAAATTTTAGAACAGGAGTGACTACTTCCCAACGATTCTATGAGGCCAAAACTGCTGATTCCAAAAGCAGAGATATTGCAAAAAAAGAAAACTACAGACCAGTATCGTTTATCAAAGTGAGTACATAAATCTTCAACAAAATACTGGTGAGTTGAACCCAGCACTATATAAAGGGGATTACACATTATGAACAAGTGGGATTTACTCCAAGAATACAAGGTTGTTTTAACATCTGAAAAATCAAAAATATTATACATCACATTAATAAAGGACAGAAACAACAGTGGAAAATGTATGTGGTAAAATTCAACACCCTTTATAACCATTTTTAAAAGCTTTTGTATTGGGGTATAGCCAATTAACAATGTTGTGATAGATTTAAGTGAACAGCAAAGGATTCAGCCATACACGTATGTGTATCAATTCTCCCCCAAGCCCCCCTCCCATTCAGGCTGCCACATATTACTGAGCAAAGTTCTATGTGCTATACAGTAGGTCCTTGTTGGTTATCCACTTTAAATATAGCAGTGTCAACACACTTTTATGCTAAAAATATTTAACCATCTGTGAAAAGAAAGGAATTTCCTCATGCAGATAAAACTCACAACTAACATTGCAATTAGTGGTGAATGACTGAGAGTTTCTTTATAATCAGGAATAAGACAATGTTATCTAATTCTGCCATTGCTATTCATTCATAGTCACATTATACTGGAGGTTCTAGCTGGGGCAATTAGGCAAGGAAAAGAAATAAGAGATACCCAGATTGAAACCAATTTTATTTGTATACACTAGCAATGAACAATCCATAAATAAAATTAAGAAAGTAATTTCATTTATAATAGCATCAAAGAGAACAAAATACTTGGAATAAATTTGACAGAAGAAATATAAGACCTGTACACTGAAAACTAGAAAGCACTGTTGAATGAACTTAAAGAAGATCTAAATAAATGGAAAGTTATCTCATGTCCATGGATCAGAAGACAATTGATTAAGATGGCAATTATATCCAAATTGATCTAGTACCTCACCTGTCAAAATCTCAGCCATCTTTTTGGCAGAAGTTGATGAGCTGTTCCTAACATTCATGTTTAAACTCAAGAGAGCCACAAAAAACAAAACAATATTTAAGAAAGAACAAAGTTGGTGAGCTCATACTTCCCAATTTCAAACTTACTACAAATCTACAGTACCATATGGTACTGGCAAAAGGATAGACATATAGATCAATGGAATACAATTAAGAGTTTAAAAATAAATCCATATATATATGGTCAACTGATTTTTGACAAGGGTGCCAGGACCGTTCAATGGGGGAAACACTAGTCTCTTAAACAAATGGTGTCCAAACTGAATGTGTGTGTGTATTTGTCACTCAGTTGTGTCTGACTCTGTGACCCCATGGACTGTAGCCCTCCAGGCTACTTTGTCCATGGAATTCTCAAACCAAGAATACTGGAGTGGATTGCCATTCTCTTTCCAGGGTATCTTCACAACCCAGGGATCAAACACAGGTCTTCTGCATTTTGGGCAGATTCTTTACCATCTGAGCCACTAGGGAAGCCCAAATAACTGGATATCCACGTGCAAAAAATGACAGTGGACCCCTACCAAGCACTGTATTCGGATATTAATTCAAACTGGATCAAAGACCTAAACATAGGAGCTAAAATGATAAAACTCTTAGAAGAAAGCATAGGAGTGAATTTTGTGACCTTGAGTTAGGCAGTGGTTTCGTTGATATGATGCTAAAGTTCAAGTGACAAAAGGAAAACAAACAACATTTGTTTATATTTAAAATAGAAAATGTTGTATTCCAAAGGACACCGTCAGGAAAAGGAAAAAGACAACCCACAAAATGGGAGAAATATTTGCAAATCAATATCTAATGGGGGACTTGTAGCTAGACTACATGAATAACTCTTTGTGCTAAGTCACTTCAGTTCTGTTCGACTCTTTGTGACACTATGGACTATAGCCTGCCAGGCTCCTCTGTCCATGGGATTCTCCAGGCAAGAATACTGGAGTGGTTTCCCATGCCCTTCTCCAGAGGATCTTCTCAAGCCAAGGACAGAACCCACGTCTCTTGTCTCATGCATTGGCAGATGGGTTACCATTAGTGCTACCTGGGAAGACCTGAGTAACTCTTAAGTTTCAATAATAAAATGATACAAACCCAATTTTTAAATCATCAGGGGATTTTAATAAATATTTTTCTAAAGAATATATACAAATGGGCAATAAGCACATGAAAAGGTGCTCAACATCTGTCTTAGTCTGTTTGGGTTGTGAAAACAAAATACCATAAACTAAGGGGCTCATAAATAATAGAAATTTATTTCTCACAGTTTTGGTGGCTGAGGAGGCCACAATCAAGTTGCCAGCATGGTTGTGTTCTGATGAGAACCCTCTTCAAGGTTCACAACTAGTGACTTCTGACTGTTCACATGTGCTGGAAGAGGCTAGAGAGCGCTGTGGGCTCCTTTCTTTTTTTTTTTTTTTTTGTGGACAGGCCACACAGCATGTGGGATCTTAGTTCCTCAACCTAGAATTGAACCCACACCCCCTGCATTAGAAGCACAGAGTCTTACCCATTGGACAGCCAGAGAAATCCCTATAGGATTTATTTTATAAGAGCATTAACTGCATTTATGAGAGCTCCATCCTCACAACCTACTCACCTCTCAAAGAGCCCACTTCTTAATAATATCACCCACTTTTAGGAGTTAGGATTTAAACATATGAATTTTGGGGATTTATGTTCATACCATAGCAACATTATTAGCCATTAAGAAAATACTACCAAAACCATAATGAGATACCCTTCACACATACTAGGATGCTGGAATTTCCTAGTTATGGTGAGGGAGTGGTGAAATGGGAACCCACATTGCATGCTGGTGGGATTGTACAATGATGCAGCCACTTCAGAAAGCACTCTGTGGGTTCCTCAAAAGATTAAAGTTCCCATACAACTCAGTACTTGTAGACTCAGAGCCAAGAGAAAAATATAAGGAGATGTGGGATTTGATCTCTGGGTCAGGAAGATCCTTTGGAGAAGGAAATAGCAACCCACTCCAGTATTCTGGCCTGGGAAATCCCATGGACAGAGGAGCCTGGTGGGCTATATAGTCCACAGGGTTGCAAAGAGTTCAACATGACTTAGCAACTAAACAATAAACACAAAAATCTGTACCTGACTATCCATAACAGCATAATTCATAATAATCAAAGAATGAAAACAACCTAAGTCCAACTCAACTGATGAATAGGTAAACAAAATGTAGTATATTCATACAATGGAACATCATTCAGCTATTTAAAAAGTGATGAGGTTCTGATACATGCTATGACAGGAATGAACTTTGAAAACATTACACTGTGAAAGAAGGTAGTAACCAAATGCTACATATTGTATAATTCCATTTTTATTAAATGTCAGTGTAGGCAAATCTATTGACAGAAATTCCATGAGTGGTTGCAATGAGCTAGGGGGAAGGGGAGCTGGGGAATGACTGCTAATGGCTATGAGGTTTCTTTCTGCAGTGATGAAAATGTTCTGAAGTTAGGTGGTGATGGTTGTACAGCTTTGTAAATATACATCAAGTCACTGAATCAAATACTTTAAAAGAGTGAATTTTACGGTATGCCTATATCTCAATAAAGCTGTTATTAAGGGACTTTTTCTCTGGTGGTCCAGTGGCTAAGACTCTGCACTCCCAATGCAGGGAGCCTGGGTTTGATCTGGGAACTAGATCCCACATGCTGCAACTAAGAGTTCACAGGCCACATGTAAGAGTTTGCATGCCAAAACTAAGACTCAATGCAGCCAAATAAGTTAATTAATTTTTAAAGCTGTTATTAAAAACAAAAAACTGAGAGTTTAACTAGGATCGTTCATTTTTAAAACATCCTAGCAATCAGTCATTATTTTGTGAAAACCCAGTGTAATGGGGATGAGGGTTACTTCTCCAGTTCTACTTTCCCCATCCATTACATAGCTGCCACGCAGTCTGGGTGAGATTATCTTTACCACCAGCTTCAGTGGGTCCTAATTTAACCATTCTGGTCTTCCTTGCCATAACATAAACCAGTACACAAATGGCATCAAGGGTATTCCAATTGTGGGGACGTTAGGGCGGGGGGAGGCCAGATTTTTGTTAGATAGGTTGTGAATAACTAGCACATTTTCTCTTTTCCTGCCTGTGAAGGGAAAACCATGAGGTACAGGTTAGCAGCCATCTTCCAACCATGAGAGAAGTCAGCTTGAAGACCTAAGTGACACATAGAGGAGGAGAGCCAAGACCAAAACAACAACAACAATGGAGTCAGAGCCCTGACTGAGCCTTGCTGGACTCCTTTAAATAATCTTTTAAATACTTCTGTGTGACCATATGGCTAATTTGCCTATGACAGTCTCAATTTACACCAGATTTTTCTAGCTTGATAGTTTTCTTTCTCAAAAGTGTCCCATTGGACAATCATTTATATGGTCACCCTCAATATAAATGGATTTTCAACCACATATCAATTAACTTAGCAGTTAACCAAGGTGGACTGTTTTTCAAGCTGTGTTCATTTGGACTGTTTTCTGACTGCCTCCCAGCATCCTCCCAGAGGCTATTCAGTTGTCTCGATTTAAAAAAGTGACCATGTGAGACATTCTGCTTTCTTCTTACTCTTTCTTCAGGACCCGGAACCTCTCCATTCAGTCTTGCTAGACTTTTCTAAATAAAAGTAATTATTCCCAACTCCCACACAATTCTCCTCCTCCCTCTTTATCCACACTTGTAACATTGCATTACCATGATCCTGTTTTTGTCTTTATCTTCCATAGCCAACTTTGAAATTCCCCTGAAAAAAAGGATTTTTATCATTTTTAACTTTGTATCCAAAGCATGAGAACAAGGTACTCCTGGAACATAGTTTCTTTTGATGTGTGCTGAGGAATAAATGGAAGGAAAGCCATTCATTTGTTTGTCATTTTAACAGTCTGTTCAAATAATTTTGCTCAATATTTTCCATTGTATAGCAAATAACAATTAACAAGGTCTCCCAAGTCCAAATGATCTCAAAATAATTAAAATGGGTAATAGAATTTAGGAATGAGCTTAATATATAGGACCCCCAGTAGTTGTTTCTGTTTCTTTGAATTGCACAATGAATTGTTTCATGCTTCTCATATTTGAGATAATACTTCAAATATATTATACCCACAGTGAAATAAAACCTTAAAAATAATCTGATATGATTTCTGAACAATTAAATTACTAAAATGAGTGGAGGGCTCATCTTCTTCACAAATTCATTTTAATTTGGTCTCATTCATACAGAATGTTACCTTTAAAAAAAAATTTAGACCTTTAAAAAAAATTGTCATGTAAACTAGACTCTGAAAACTGCCTTCTGTTAATCCTGATATCCTGACACATTTTATTCTAACTATTTTAAAGGTATTTATTAGTGAAAATAATATGAACACTTATTCAATATCATTGTTTCATACATGTCAGAAGACCTCATGTGTATCTAAATACCTTTTAAATCTTATTCTTTGCTTGTAAGAATATTTCAAGGCCTGAAATTTATTTTTCTCATGGAATAAAAGTATCTTTGTTTGCTCTCTACTTTGTAATATTATTCCTATTCTATACAATTATCTATTTGCATTTGTTTCTGATTGACTAAGCCAGTTACGTTAGGAAAAAGATGAGATCTCTAGAACATCCTGGTTTGTGTAATAAGCAAAAATTGGGGGTTGTTGAATGCTTCTGCTTACAGAGAGACCAATTTGCTTTAAAAAGAAAATCCTTTTAAGTGTTGTTAATTTTGTTTTTCATGGGTAAAAACAGTAAAGGAAGAAATTGAGAAAATAAAAATTAGTGATCTAGATGAAATTAGAATGAATGAATGCTTTCTACTAAGGAATAATAATAAAATTTCCATGAAATGTACATGCACCTGCAACCATTCTGAATATTTTATATATGTTAATTTCAGTCCTCACAACTCAGGTCATGTAGCTGGTAAATGATATAACTAGAATTTAAACCCAGCCAATTTGACATTCACAATGTATGTATGTATGGGCTTAACCAATAGTCTTCACTGTATCCTCAAACAAAGCATTTTGTAGAGATCCTGAACTCAAAAGATCTAGGTTTCCTGGAGAGCCTTGGTTCCTTAGTAAAAGTTAAATTCACACTTTATTTATATTGCTATTAATACTTAGAAATAATATAACAAGAAACAGGTTTTATTGGCCTTTTCCTGATCTTTTAAATTCATCTACTTGTTGTGTACTCTCTTAGATGAATTGTTCTGAAATGACAATGTATTTCATGAAATTCCTCTCAACTGAAGAGAAAGATGTGGTAAAAGAGTAAGATGTTTAAATTGCCAGTGCAATTTAGCATGAAATATATGATCTATTCTTAATACACTTTCCCAGGTCTCAGATGTTGAAATTGACATCTACAGAATATTGGTTAGCAAACTAAATAATGCTAAATCAAAATCTATCAATACTTTGCTATCTAAACTTGAGGACTGAACATCTACTATGTTTAAATTAACTTAATATTGTATTTTTTTTTTTTTTAATATAAAGAGCACTGGCTTTGAAGTCTGACAGACCTGGGTCCAAACTCCAGCTCCCTCACTTATAAGATGTGTCACTCAGTAGTTACCTTTATCTTTTTGGCTTCCAATTTCATGACATTTGTGAAAGTCAAGTTAATATTTTCAAATTTGCCTGGCACATAACTTATGCTTTTGTGTTCAAATAAATACAGTTGCCTTCCGTACCCACAGGCTCTGAATTCATGGATACAACCAACGGGAATTCAAACCTAGAATAGAAGATATTTGGAAAAAAAGTTCCAGAAAGTTTCAAAAAGCACAACGGATTTGCTGTATGTCCTGGCAACTATTTACACAGCATTTTATATTGCATTAGGTACTATGAGTGATAGATGATTTAAAGTACCCAAGAGTTTGCTTCAGTCATGTCCAACTCTTTGCAACCCTATGGAGTGTAACCTGCCAGGCTCCTCTGTCCATGGGATTCTCAAGGCAAGAATACAGGAGTGGGTTGCATGCCCTCCTCCAGTGGATCTTCCTGACCAGAGGACTGAACCTGAGTCTGCCTGCATCTCTTGCATTGCAGGCGGACTCTACCAACTGAGCCACCTGGGAAGCCCATACAAGAGTATATGCTTATATAATACATACCTGCAGTGCTTTGGTTATACGCAAACATTATGTCACTTTATATAAGGGACTTCAGCATTGGTGGATTTTGGTGTCTGAGGGGGTCCTAGAAATAATCACCCACTGATACCAAGGGAGGAGTAGATTTCAGTTCCAGTCTCTGTCTCTCTCTCATTCTCCAATAAATCTACCAAGTTGATTTACATACACATATAGATGCACACACATGAAGCAGAGGTGAAGGTTTTGACATTGTACATTTAAATAAATAATTGAATTGAGTCATGAATCTCTATCTTAAAAAAAGCAAATTCAAAAACATTTTGAAAAAATAATTGATATTTACATGGGATACATTTGGAAATCTTTAGAATTTAACTTCCTTTAGGAATGAACATTGGTGCTTCAACCTAGCACACTATGGATTAAAACAAAATCAAGTATAGCATTTGAAAAGAAATGAGTATAATTAACGTTTTAATTAGTCATTTGAGTACCAGTTAGCAAAACAGCTGAGAATAAAATGAACTCTAGTAAACTCTTGGCTCTACCCTGGACCACACCTGTAACATACAAACACACTCTACCAGTGGTTTATCAAGATGAGGCCCTGAACTGACAATCTGCCTAGAAACTTTGTACCTTTGAAGTCTGTTCATAGCGATACAGTATCTTAGGATCTGAAGGCCTTTATGAAGTTACCATTTTGTTACGGGTAACAAAATGACTGGAGGTTAAGCACCTGAGCTGATAAGTACATAGAGCATTTTTTCTACTAATTTCAAACAGGCTTAGGGGATAGGGGAGGAGGCCAAGAATTAAATTGTTTCTTTGGGCATTAGCACCACAAATTTGTATAATCAATTGATTCTAACTTTGTTTTTGAAACTTCAACTTTACCCAATTTCTGGGTAAATTTTTTTTTTTTTTTTTTTTACTTTTTACTTTTTAAAGAAGTTTTTTTTATAGGGCTGAAGATTTACAGTAAACTTATCTTTAAAAAAATAACACATTAACCACATTCAAACAACATCAGATCATGTAGCACTGTAGTAGTATTTACTGAAAAAAGAAATCTGTGTCTAAGTGGACCCCTGTTGTTCAATATTGAATGTCCAATATTGACATAAAAATGATGCTGTTGACTCTGCCAAGCAGAGCATGGGCTTTAGGGCAGGTCTTCAGATTGTGATTAGGTGAACTAATATGTAGTTACTCTCACCCTAACTCTGTGGTCTAACTTTGTAATCTGAAGGAAGGGCATGGGTAGTTAATGTGTATTTCCTTTCTACAAAGTAAAAAAAAAACATGTTTAAAGCATTTGCAAACAAAGGAGAAAGTTGAGCAATGTTTCTAGTGATTTCTCTCAATGCAGATCCATTTAAATAAACTAATTCACTTGTTCAACAAATATTTGACTGCCTAGAAGATGGGAAGCCCTGGGATGTGATGACAAACTAGTTTATTTCATGAATTCAGACACTTGGAATGTTTCCAATACTTTTGTGTGTGTGTGTCTAGCACTCACTAATTTTTTTTTTTAAATAGACTTTATTTTTTAAAGCAGTTTTAGGTACACAGTAAAACTGAGCAGAAAATAGAGTTCCCTTATACTTCCCGCCCAACACATGCACAGTTTTCCACTGTCAACACCTTGCCCCAGACTGGTATATTTGTTGTAGCTGATGAACCTATATTGACACATCACAGTCACCCAAAGTCCATAGTTTACATTAGGGTTCACTCTTGGTGTTGTACATTCTGTGGTTTTTTGACAAATGTGTAACACATATATCTACCATTATACAGGAACTATTATACAGAATAATTTCACTGCCATAAAAATCCTCTGTAACCTGCCTCTGTTGCAGGAAGGGGGAACCCCCCCCCCCCCCCCCCGCACTCACTCCCTTCTGGCAATCACTGACATTTTTACTGTCTCCATAATTTTGCTTTTTCCAGAATGTTATATAGTTGTAATCCTACAGGATGTAGTCTTTTCAGACTGGCTTATTTTATTATACTTAGTAAAACGCATTTAAATTTCTCCATGTCTTTTCATGACTTGATAATTAATTTCTTCTTAGCACTTAAAAATATTCCACTGTATGGATGGACTGGACAATAGATTTATCCATTCATCTACAGATGGACATCTTGGTTGCTTCCAACTTTTGGTGTGCATGCTTGCAACCCTATGGACTGTAGCCCACCAGGCTCCTCTGTCAATGGAATTCTCTGGGCAAGAATACTGGAGTGGGTTGCCATGCATGCTCTCCTCCAGGGGATTTTCCCAACCCAGGGATTGAACCCACATCTCTTATGTCTCCTGCATTGGCAGGTGAGTTCTTTACCTGAGAAGTTTTGGCAATTAGGAATAAAGCTGCTATGAACATCTGTGTGCAGGTTTTTGTATGAGTATGTTTTCAGTTCATTTGACTAAACAACAAGGAATGTGATTGTTGGATTGTATGGTTAAGATTATGTTTAGTTTTGTAAGTAAATGTCACACTATCTTCCAAAGTGATTGTATCACTCATAATTTTTATTTTAAAATTTTTCAAATTTTTATGTGATTTTTTTCATCATTGATTAATTCATTTATAAAATAGAAAATGGTCATTTTTCTATGTGGAAATAATAATGCTCAATATAGAAAGTCAACAATATAAAAAGGTAGATTTTAAAAAATCAACATATTTCATTTCTCAAAGACAAGTAGTTATAACTGATTGTCTGATGTACTATCTTTTAGTCTTTTTTCTGTATGCATAGCTTTTGTGTCACATTTTAAATATGATTTTTTTTAGAAATCTCACTAAATATGATTTTTCTTAGACACAATCCAAACTAAGAACCCTGATTATTGAAAATATTACAACTTTTAAAAATGTAAATGCACTTTTAAATATAGGCATTTGGGGCACGGTGTAACAATCAACTTGCCAAAGTTTGTTTCATTGCTATAAGTTAACTTAAGTACCTATGTTCTCCCAGCTTCTGTTCTTGTCTTTTCTGGGACATAGAACTAGAACCAATATAATTTCATTTCATTTGGAATCAGCTACAGTTATTTTGGTTTGGATTTGGTTCAAACCAAAAATGTGTTCCAACTACGTGGTTGAACTAGACATTTTAAATCCTTTTCTTGTTAAGGTTTTAAAACTAAACTATCCATGGCCATTAAATGACAGTCAAATTTGCTAAAAACACTGCTCCTTAAAAATGTACATATTTAAATCACTAATGCTACTAAATTGCCACTGAAAAAAAAATCAGAGGCCCGGAACTTGGTAGAACTGGTGTTCAAAGAGACAGGAGAGCCCTTTAGACAAGCAACCAAAACAATGTAAACTGCCCAAAGTAAGATCAGCGGACAAGGTTTTTACTAAACTTCTATGCTGCTATGCTACATGGAAGAAGTTTATACTTTTACCATATCTAAAGAATGTTGAAAGTGAAATAAAAGTGTTAGTCACTCAGTTGTGTCTAACTCTTTGTGACCCCATTGACTGTAGCCAGCCAGGCTCCTCTGTCCCTGGAATTTTCAAGGCAAGAATACTGGAGTGGGTTGCCATGCCCTTCTCCAAGGGGTCTTCCCCACTCAGGGATTGAACCCTGGTCTCATGTCTCCTGCATTGACAGGTGGGTTCTTTACCACTAGCCCCACCTGGGAAGCCTATATAACCTTAGGATTACACATTCTAATGCTACTCCTTTAAAATCATCAACCAGGCTTGGACAGACTAAGTTTAAATAGGCTAAAGTACAACACAGCAAATCTTCTATCTACTGGTTATACCCAATTAGAGGAGTTCTGTTAACTCTTAAGAATATTTGATTCTTTCACTTTTCTTTGGCTTCACCATGTCATTGATTATACTGTATAAAATCCTTTGTTGTAAGGTTCCATAAACAATTTGGATAAATGCAGAATAAAACAAAATGCTTAAACTGACCAATTGATGTAGTTCATCATATCTGAAGAGTACAGTAGTGGTAAGCTGCAGCATTATTTTACATACAACTAAGAAAAAAAACACCAATTAATTGTAAGATGCCATTGACTGTGAGATCCATTTCCATTTCAGAAATGTTAAAATATATTCAAATGTTTCTTCTTAAGTCAGAATTGATTAACAAAAACAGTAACGTTTTCAAATTTTCACTTGCAGTGTTATTTCCATGCTAGTACACTATTGGGCTATAATTTTATCAACCAGTAACTCTCAGCAATGAAGTCTGGTTTCTAAGCCTTGTTCTTTCTTACTGACTTCACCCAGGTAAAACAAAGGATACAGCAAATCCAAGACTGGTTCTCAACACAGACATTAATTTAAACTCTTTTCTGAATGTGTGCATACACTCAAGTCGCTAAGTCATATACAAGTCTTTTCTATCCCATGGACTGTAGCCTGCCAAACTCCTCTGTCCATGAGGTTTTCCAGGTAAGAATATTGGAGTAGGTTGCCATTTCCTTCTTCAGGGGATCTTTCCGATGCAGGGTAACCCCCATGTTCTGCATGCAGGTGGATTCTTTATAACTGAGCCACCTGGGAAGCCCCTTTCTGATTGTAGTTTATCATTTAATTGTAGATTGAGGTAGTTAATTCGATCAATATTAACTATATAAATAACAATGATAAACAACTTCTTTCCAAAATTGAATTCTATTCTGAAATCTCTCAAGGAAGTCATGGATTATGTAAAAGGAAATCATTTGAAATAATAAACACTGTCTAAACATAAAACAATGAAGAAACTATATAAACTCATCTAGGCTAAAGAAACAAACAGAAACGTTTTTTAGTACTAGATTAAAATATCTCCCTGGACTGATTTAAAATTAAGATAAACACTAGGTTTCCTTAACTATCCAAAATGCCACATCTTTCCATCTTTCCATTTTAGAGTGCTATCCTCCTGTGTAACTTAAAATCTTCTAGTAGCTAGCAGAATTTAAAAAACAACAGCAACGACTGAATTAATTTTAATAATTTAACTCAAAGTATCAAAAATATTCTTAAAATTTGTAGTCAATATAAAATTAATGAGGCATCTTCATACCAGGTGTATGACTTACATTCGTAACACAACTCACTCAGTTCCTACTATCCATATTTGAAGCGCGCAATAGTCGCCTATGGCTATTATATTGGGCAGGAGTCTTAGAGGACTTCAGAATCAGCTGATCCTTTACATCCTGAGTTTGAGAATTTCTTGTAGGTTACATGCTGCTTCTAAGGTGCTTAGAGATCTGTGAAGCAGAAGATTTCACTCTCGGTACGTTGTGATCCAAGGCTCGACAGCATTGAAAGTAGCAAGGGAGGAAGGCAATGGGACACCCGGACGCCCAGGAACATGCCTTGGAGGAAGGTCTGGGCTGCTCCGGGCAATGCCCAGAGCAAAGGCTGCGGACACAGCTTTGGAAGCTGCCCTGCGAGACAACTCGGGGCTGCCTGGAACCCCGGGTCTTCTCCTAGGACGCCCTGGAACACCAGAGCAGGACAAAGGGAAAGTGTCCTCCGAGCTGGACACAGGGTCGCGCTCCGCCGACAGAGGCGGGCTCAGGGGTGCAGAGCTGGCTGCCCGGGTCGCATTCTCCGGTCACCAAGAGGTGGGCGGCGGCCGGAGCCGCGAGAGGAACACCCAGAAGAACCCGCCCAGGGGCGCGCTCACGACAGTGACGCCACCAGCGCGAGGGCGGCAGGGTGGGCGGAGAGGAGCGGCGCGCACCGCCCCTCGGAGGGCGGGACCGCGGTTTCGGAGGGCCGGGGCGGGGCGGGGTGCGCCGGAGAGTCGGGGCGCCTGCTGGCGGTTTCGATTAGTGCGCGGAGCTGCGGCGGCAGAGCAGGGCGCGGAGCTGCGCTGCCCGGAGCCCGGCGCCGGGGCTGCGAGAAGGCGGCGGGGCGGCGACGGAGGCGGCGGCGCCAGGCGCGCGGTGTCCGGCCGGCGGCCGCGAAGTGGTGGAGAGGCGAGCGGGAGCGCGGGGCCACGGCCGACCTGACCACTGAGTCCGGCCACCGCAGCGCCTGCATCCGCGAGCGAGCGCGCGCGGGCGGGGGCGCGCAGGCCCTGCCCGCCTCTTCCGCCCCCACCCCCTCCGCCCCTTCCTCTCCCCACCTTTCTCTCCCCTTCTGCGCCCCCGCGCCGGGCGCCCACCCAGTCCTCCTCCTGCGGGAGCGCTGTCCGCTGCGGCGGCCGGAGCGGGCCGGGCCGGGGGATGGCGCTGCTGGACCTGGCCCTGGAGGGAATGGCCGTCTTCGGGTTCGTCCTCTTCTTGGTGTTGTGGCTGATGCATTTCATGGCCATCATCTACACGTGAGTGAGGGGCAGCTGGAGGAGCCCGTGGCGGGGTCCAGGCCTCGGGGACAGGCGAGGGTAGGAGGAATTTCGCTTTGGAGGAGATTGGGCTCGGATGGGGGTGGAGACAGCCAATTTTCAGACTCTTCTTCCCGGTCTCTCTAGCCTTGGATCAGCTGGGCCGGGGGTTTCATTGGAAGAGAGAAGTAGCTACTGAGGGGGGTGGCTGGGCTGCAGGCGACTTCACAGCCAGGAGAAAGAGACTGTACTCTTTTTATGTGTAGAGCGAAAGGTTGCTTGCTTGGTTTGATTGTGGTACGGATCCGTGTGGTTTTTCATCTGGGCCAGGATGTATGGTGTATTTTTTTTTTCCCCTCTCTCCACCCGGGCCACATTTCTATTATGATGATGATCGTTTCCACTCTTCTGGGAGCTGCACGGCAGCCACCTGGAGACCTCCCGGTGGATTTTCTTCTTCCTGGATGAGCTCTCTGCCCTTAGATAGGTGTGAAGCACCTGTCCATCTTGAAAAACGTCCACCAAACCTCTGAAAACTGGTGTTATAACCTTAAGTCATGTCAGCTTGTACATTTCAGTGTGGTTCCCCCCCACCCCCCACCAATTCCTTGTTTTTTCTTGTTTAGCTTGGGTCCCCCGCCCCCACGCACAGACCTTTTCATTAGATACCATTCACTGAAGACAGTAGCAAGCAAGACAGAATTCCTGTCCTCATAGAGCTTACATTCCAGAAGGGAGAGACATAATTAAAATCCGAATAAGGTTATTTCAGATAGTGATAAAGACTATGAAATAAAATCGGGTAATGGGATGAATATGACATAGGGTGTGTAGCCACTTTTGATATTTCAATTGTTTGAATGTCTTTAAAATGGAAAAAGTCTTTGTAAGGAAATGAAAGAATTGACACAGTCCATTACTCTTGGATTCACTAGACTTTTAGCTGGGGGAAAAAAAAAAAAAAGATTGTGCATAGTGAGCTTTACCACAATTTAGAATAGGGTATATGTTAGTAGAGGAGAGGGTAGGACTTTAAGAAATTAATTACTTACAGTTTTTCTTTCCCTTTTCACTGCAGAAAAAGTGTACTTCTTCCTTTTAGAAATGCTGCATTTTATTAGTATAGTGTGGCATTTCCTGGTAGTGGAGGAAGATGCTACTGATACATTGTAAAGGCATGCTGGTATTTCTCTGAAGATGAATGAAAAATGCTTCTTGGATACTGTTGATTTTAGGTTTTGGAGTTTGTGAGCTATAGGCAGTGAACATTCTGGAGTTCATTTTAAATATGAGTCTTTAAAAGCAATTTTGTTACTTTATCTGATCATAGAAATAAAGCAGGCTTACTGTATAGGGAATTTAGACTACAGAGAAGAAGAAAGTTAAACACAGGCACCAAAACTCCACTGCCTGTCAACCTTTTGTGCTATCCTTCCAATTATATTTCTGTAGGGGGAGGGAAAGGAAGGGAGGTCAGGAAGGAATGAGGAAGGGGCCATACCATGATTGTTCTGTAACCAGCTTTAAAATTCATCTATTTAATAAATACTTCCTAGGAAGCTGTTTTGTACAAGGCACTGTTCTAGGTGCTGGAAATAAGATTGAAGAACAGTATACCCAAGGCCCCTGCTCTCATGGAGCTTCCGTGTAAAATGTCATGAGTAATTTTTTCATGTCAATCCATGTATGATCTCTCCATCGTTTTTAATAGATGCATGACATTTTTGTTTATGAGGCACTAATATGTGTTCATTATTATTATTGGTAGGCGTTTAGGCTATTTTCAGTTTGTTACGATTACAAACAGCACTGTGATGAATGGCTTCCATCTTTGAGAAATGATCTCCTTAGTTTACATTTTGAAAGAGGAATTATTGGACCAGAAGTGGTGCACATTTTAAACTTGGATACATATTACCCTACAGAAATGTATCTGTTCCTAGTCCTGGTAACATTGTATGATGGTCCCCATTTCCCCTTACTAAGTATTAGGGTTTTTACTGTTCTCTGTTTTTATTTTCATTCCTTTAATTACTGGTTTCATCAAATGTGTTTCATATATTTAATGCCAGTTACAGCTAGTTGTAAATTTCATATTCATAAATCTTTTGCTTGTGCAATCTATTGCTATGCTAATATTTTTCATAGGAAGATTGTTCTGTGATATGCTGCAGTTTTTTCCCAACTTGTTTTTTGTCTTTCAACTTTGTACATGTATTTCACATGTAGAAAAGTGTGTGTGCCTGTGTGTTTTAGGTAGTCTTGTCTTTCACCCGCCCCAACTGGTAAAATTTTTTATCTTTTCCATTTGCCCTATTATGTAATATCTCTTTTAGTATTTTGAGTTTTCTTTTTTTTTTTTTTTAACACTTTACCCCTTATAACGTGTACCAGTATCCACTGTTTTAGTGAAGTATTATTACCTTTATTACAGTGTTACTTGGTGAGGCTGGCCCCTCCTTATTCTTTGGTAAATTTTTTGACTTTTTATACATTTTTACTTGAACTTTAGAACCTTTTTCCCTCCAGACTCTAAGTAATCTTGTATTTAAATTGGAATTGTTAAATTCACAGCCCAATTTGAAGGAAGTTGCCTTCTTTTAACATAGGACTATGATGGAACACCTTCTCTCTATGATGTGTGTGTGTGTGTGCATGCTCAGTCCTGTCCGACTGTTTGTGACAGTTATAGACTGTAGCCCACCAGGCTGCTCTGTCCATGGAACTTTCCAGACAAGAATACTGGAGTGGGTTGCCAGTTCCTACTCGAGGGGAACTTCCTGACCCAGGGATCAAACCCGTGTCTCTTGCGTCTCCTGCATCGACAGGCGGATTCTTTACCACTGCACCACCTAAAAGGCACACTTACTTAACACTAGTGAAGTAGCTTAATACTTCAAGTAACCATCTGAGAGTGTTTATACTCTTAGACTGTGACAACTCCAGAATTATTTTAAGTTATTTTGTATTTAATAATAAACTGAAAAAAATTTTTAAATACCTTTTTGTTTAAAATACTTTCAGTTTTAGAGAATAACACAAACTTACAGTAGTCTTTGTATTTCTTTTTTAATGCTCCACAAAGTTACCTTTTATATTGACAGTAACAGGATCCAGAAAAGTTAAATGAAAATACAGCAAAGAAAATGCAATTAGTTTATAACAGATTAGTAGGAATCTTCAGAATATTTTTCTGAAATAGGTAAAAGAACATGATGTAAATAATCAACAGCTTAATTTATGTATAAATTATATGCTGCCTTTAAAAAAATTAAGTTCCTTTCATCTCATCCCACCGTCATTATTATTTACTGTTTGATTTGATTCCTTTCTTACTGAAGTGAAGATGCTTCCCAGTTTGAGTTGTTTTCAAGCAGAGCACTAAGGGTTTGTCCTCTCCTCTTTCTACTGTATTTAGTAAATTTGCAGGTTTGATAATCTCAACATTTTGATATTCTTAGCATTTTGACAAGCAAGGCAAAAGAATATTGGCAGTGATATTTTGGTTAAAATTTTATGCTAAGCATTCTGTATTTTATTGAAGAATATATTTCCTGAACATGTGTCTGTATCCTCTCAAATCTTTTTTGAATATGGTAAAGTATAAATAAATTAAAATAGCCAGATTTTTAATCAATGTGCCTCCTAAAACCTTGTGCCTGAAACTGGTGGAAATGGAGCCTATTATCAAACCTTATATGGTTCCATATCTGGTTGTCAGGTTAAGGAGCGTAATCTGTGAGCTACTAATGTTTAAAAATATTTAAGTAATACAAACATTGCAGTGAAATTGCTAAAAAACAAAACAATAGAACATTTTTTAAAAACCCATGGTTATTTTTTTACAATTAAATACAGTGTGTTATGGTATCTAGTTACTTTGGATCCAATGTTCTATTGTATTGTAGCTTCTTAAAATGAGATTAAAAAGCTAAGTATTGGCCTGTATTTTTTAAATGGAGCAGAATGTAATTAATACAGTGAACAATTGTTCAATGACATTTTTTGCTCTGATTTCATAAATATATTATAAATCGTATAAGCTTACAGTTTTAAAAATTGAGGTGGTTTATAACTAGAGAACCATTATTTTCAATATTTTGAAACTTTCTCTGCTCACTGGTATCTTTACCTACTGCTTTGCTCTTTTCCAGAATTAATATTGACTGATGCTTCATCATTTCATAGCATATTTTAGATGGCAGAGATTTGTGGAATTTTGCCTAAAATGTCTCTGCACGCACTCCCACTCCCCCCTACCCTCTCCCCCCCCTACACACACACAACTTGTGGGATCTTAGTTTCCTGACTAGGGATTGAACCCCAGACCCATGACAAGTAAAGGCGCTGGACCACCAGGGTTAAAGATAACTTTTAGATTAGAGCATTTGAAATTCAAGACTCTTATTTTGAAGATTGTTTTCTTAAAAAAAAAAGAAACTAATGATTATATCCTCTGTAGGCAGAGTTAGTTAAGTGATTTTTTATGGAATTTTTTCTCTTTTGTTGAGAGCTCGTGTGGTTTGATAGCTGGGGGACTGTGGCGAATTCATACAAAAGTCTGGAACCAATTATTTTTCTTCCCTCTGTAGCTGTTAGGAACCATTCTGCTAGATAAGAGTTTCTAAGCAAGATACCTTGCTTTTTTCTCCTCTCAGCTCCCCATCCTTCTCACTCCTTGGACTTAATCATGTTTTCCCCTTTATGTGTGGTATCCTGTTTAGTGATAGCCTTTTTGTTTTCTGTTAATTGACTGGAGGTGCCATGGTACGGTGGCAATACTTCTTGTATCCATCCAATATTAACTGCCGTCTACTAAACATTCTTTTCTTGAAGATTTTTTTTTCTCAAGTTAATTCTACCTGTCCTAATTTTTCCAGTATAACAACTTTTAAACTTGCTGCACAATTTTTTAGTAGAGTTTAAATACTCACTGTATCAGGATAACTGTGATAAACTGCCTGTCAGAAAGTAATTATGATTTTAATGTGAATTTTAGCATTTCAGATATTATTTTTAGATAATATGATTTTTTTTTTTAAGTTGGCCTTACATGTATGGTGTTCTGAGCCTTAGTAGAGTGTAAACCGAGGAGAGCTTATTTTCTGGGTTTAGTCCTGAGGATGCAGTTGGACTTTGAACAGATGTTGCTCAGTCGGGGCCATTGCTGCCCAAACCACGTTTGGGTGCATGAATCAGGTAGTTCAGCCCCTTGAACCTGAGCCTTGAGGAGATATGGAATTGGACAATACTGTGATAGCTTTAAAAAGCAAACTGGACATTAAAAAAAAAAAAAAGCAAAATGGAAATTTACTATTTAGTGGTGGTTCTCTTAATTCATCATGCCTTCCTTTTCCTACCTACATCATTAGTTCAGTATATATTATCACTACCCTAGATTATTGAACTATCTCTACTCCCTGGTATTTTTACCTACAGCTCTGCTCTTTATCTACTTTGTTTTTCTTACTGTAGCGTAATCTTTCTGGAGCAGCAATCTTGGATCATGTGCTTAAAATCTTACAGAGGTCCCCCACTGCCTTCAGGTTAAAATTCAAACTCCTTATCAAGGCGTGTAATTCTTGAGGAGGTGAGCCATCTCCTATGCCTGTTTCTCCAGCCACAGTGACTTACTGGCATTCCTCTGAATGTGCAATGTAATTTTTTCAGAATTCTCTTTCTCTCCTTTTTTCTGTTTCTCTCCCTTCTTCCTTCCCTCCCTTCCTTTTTGTTTTACTAACTCCTCCTCATTAAGCTTTAGCGCCTTACTGGGTTAGGCACCCCCTCTTACGTCCTTCCATAGTATCTTGAATTTACCCATCTAAAAACTATGTGTTCTGTTGTCTCTTTCCCCACTTACAATTATAAACTTTGGGGAGTGGGGAGGTGTCTTATTTACTATTGTATCTTCAGTGCTACTTGGCAGCTGATCATTGCATGTCGAATGAATAAACTTTGATTTTTTTTTTCCCCAGTAGTAATGGTGGGATTTTTGTTCACTTATTAACTTAGTGTTATTTGGCCATTGTGATTTCAGGTAGATGGACAGAACTTGGGGCAAATTCAGTGGCCATGGCTTTTCATGAAATGAATTGGACCAAATGGAATCTTTGTCTCACTATTTCTGATTGTGGGTTAAAATAGAAACAGGGCCATATCAGTCACATAATCCTGATTGTGCTCAGTCACGTCCAACTCTTTGGGACCCCATGGACTATAGCGTACCAGGCTTCTCGGTCCATGGGATTCCCCAGGCAAGAAGACCAGAGTGGCCATTCCCTTCTCCAGGAAATCTTCTCAACCCAGGGATCAAACCCAGGTCTCTTGTATTGCAGGCGGATCCTTTACCACCAGGGAAGCCCAATCACATGTTCACCTACAAATTACTTGTTAGATCTGAATATCCCCCCAGGGTTTTCCAAAGGGAATACCTGTCATGCCTTCAGTAGTCTGTACACTTGGATCTACCCTTCGGGAAATGCAAAGCTACTTGTTGCTATTAGCAAAATACGTTGCTCTATTTCCCATACACTCTGGCTAGCTCTTTTGTTTACCGAAGGGTTAGTGGGTTGTTTGGGGGGGCGGGGGGACAAAATTAACAAAGGTCTCCTCATTTTTTCCGGTGACGGAATCTTTTGTGTTCTCTAGTGTACAAGTCTGTTGTCCAATGGAAATAGCTTGTGTTTTCCTATAAAGGTAACTCACTAATGGGTTGTTCTGTGTTCTCTGGGGGATCTTGTGTCTACAGAGTTAATGTTGCACCAGAAGGTATGTTTTGTGATGTGGTGTGCTTTGCTAATTAAGCTCATTTTGCTGCAGTACCATTGTTTGAAGATAAATGCTATATGGAGGTAACATTAATCATGACACTACTGATTACAGACATGGTAACAACCTTCTAGAGTACATCCATAGCTAAAAACAACAACAAAAGAAGCCTTTTATCATTTGGAATTGCTGGGATGGACTATATGAAGTGTGGGATCTGCTGATCAAGCAATCAACTTAATTTTACATGAAATATTAACAAGCTTGATGGCAAAGGAGAAAATTCCCAGTGTCAGATAAATCGCTTCAACTGACTTGCACAGCAGAGCTATAAAAACAGCACAGTCTGGGGCTGTTAAGCAAGGTGAACTTTGCCCTCAAGGAATCTATCTTCCCCTTCGAAGCTTTGAGGGAAATTCTTGTGCCTCTTTTCTGGTAGGTGTAGTGCTGTCTTAAGGTTGCTGCACCGGAGACGCAGGTTCGATCCCTTGGTGGGACAGATCCCCTGGAGGAGGAAATGGCAACCCACTCCAGTATTCTTGCCTGGGAAATCCCATGGGCAGAAGCAGCCAGGGGCTGATGAAGGGATGAGCAGAGTCTGCCCTCTCGCCCAGAAGTCTCCCTTCATTCCAGGCCCCCCTCCTGCTCAAAACTCAATTTGAATATAAAGCCATAAAATAAATTATTTTTAAATGGTGCCATTGACTACGCCAAAGCCTTCGACTGTGTGGATCACAATAAACTGTGGAAAATTCTGAAGGAGATGGAAATACCAGACCACCTGACCTGCCTCTTGAGAAACCTGTATGCAGGTCAGGAAGCAACAGTTAGAACTGAACATGGAACAACAGACTGGTTCCAAATAGGAAAAGGAGTACGTCAAGGCTGTATATTGTCACCCTGCTTATTTAACTTATATGCAGAGCACATCATGAGAAACGCTGGGCTGCAAGAAGCACAAGCTGAAATCAAGATTGCCGGGAGAAATATCAATAACCTCAGATATTCAGATGACACCACCCTTATAGCAGAAAGTGAAGAGGAACTAAAAAGCCTCTTGATGAAAGTGAAAGAGGAGAGTGAAAAAGTTGGCTTAAAGCTCAACATTCAGAAAACTAACATCATGGCATCTGGTCCCGTCGCCTCATGGGAAATAGATGGGGAGACAGTGGAAACAGTGTCAGACTTTATTTGTGGGGGCTCCAAAATCACTGCAGATGGTGACTGCAGCCATGAAATTAAAAGATGCTTACTCCTTGGAAGGAAAGTTATGACCAACCTAGATAGCATATTAAAAAGCAGAGACATTACTTTGCCAACAAAGGTCCGTCTGGTCAAGGCTATGGTTTTTTCAGTGGTCATGTATGGATGTGAGAGTTGGACTGTGAAGAAAGCTGAGCGCCGAAAAATTGATGCTTTTGAACTGTGGTGTTGGAGAAGACTGTTGAGAGTCCCTTGGACTGCAAGGAGATCCAACCAGTCCATCCTGAAGGAGATCAGTCCTGGGTGTTCATTGGAAGGACTGATGCTGAAGCTGAAACTCCAATACTTTGGCCACCTCATGCGAAGAGTTGACTCATTGGAAAAGACCCTGATGCTGGGAGGGATTGGGGGCAGGAGGAGAAAGGGACGACAGAGGATGAGATGGCTGGATGGCATCACCGACTCGATGGGCATGAGTTTGAGTAAACTCCAGGAGTTGGTGATGGACAGGGAGGCCTGGTATGCTGCGATTCATGGTGTCGCAAAGGGTCGGACACGACTGAGCAACTGAACTGAACTGAACCATTAAACAAACTGTTGCGGAGGGGCCGAAAGGGCACTAAAAGATTCAAAGGATAAAACAGTGAGCTAAAATGATGGAAAGGACAGTAACAGTTTTAGAGACTGAGATGTTAGGAAATGAAAATCAACGAGGAAAAGCACGGCCATCCCATCAGTTCACAAGTCAAAAAACCCTTGTGCAGGGAGGCACGTAAGATTCATCAAGCCAAAGCATCCATAAAGTCCAGAAGAATGTTCCCGAATACTCCTTACCATCCATTGGAGTTCTTTGACGTGTTCTCTGAAGAGATGTCCTTTTAGCTCACAATAGAAAAGCAGTTGGAGTTCTTTGACGTGTTCTCTGAAGAGATGTCCTTTTAGCTCACAATAGAAAAGCAAGACCCCGTGGGCCTCTCTCTGCCTGTGATTCATCTCCCCTGACCTTTTAGACTGAACTAACTGGTACTCTGAGCGGCACCCCAGATGGTACCTGCCCTTCCGTTCCCTGGCCTTGCAGCTGGCAGGTACTGCCCTGCAGCAGCTTACTGTGAGTACCCTACTCCCTGTCCTTGACAGTGACAGGCCTTAATTACATCAATTAATTTTTTTTTTTGATGGAGGAGTGACTCCGGCTCTCAATTTAAAATGTCATTTAGAAATAATGCCTTGGGAAAAGAACACGTATTGAAAATTTACCATACTTTCCTGTCTTCCCCAGGTGCTCCCTTAGTTTCAAGATCATTTTGTTCTTCAGAAACGAAGCCAAGCAAACCATTGACTAGCATATACCTGGTCTATCCCTTTTTCTTTCTGAATGTGTTCCTGAAAATGTAATAAAATCAGATGTCTGACAGTTAAATGGACAGGTGTTGGGAGGGGAGATTTTGTTTCAAGAGAACTTAAGAATAGTATTAAAATCCCAGATCTGGTGGTCACAGTGCCTAGGATCTGCTGCCACTGCTGAGAACTTTCCAGGTATTAGAAGCTGTGGGGAGGGGCGTTTTCTCCCCAGGAGGAAGGCTGCATTGTAGTCTTTGTTCTGGGGACTGTGTTAGGTGTAGTGATTGAATGGCCAGCCAAAAAGAATAGACTCCTTTGGAATGCCTCGGAATATCTCCATGATAGAAGGCGGTATTGATTGGATTATACAGTAACCAGTAGTCACTCTGTGCCCTGTACCTGCTGCATTGTGGAAATTATCACGCCTCTGCCTCTCAGTTCTGAGGTTGACAGTCTTTTCATCCAGCAGAGCCTAGGGAACGGGGGATTCTTGTGACTGCAGAATCCAACATTCTGAGCCAGGCTCTGAGCGTGGAGAAATTTCGAGAAGCCAGCACCTCTGCCCAGCTGAGAACCCTTTTAATAGTCTTAAAGGGGAGCTCACCTAAGAAAACAGTAACAGGTCATTTTTAGGCAATAATAATTTGTGTCATTTAAAGTCTCTCCGTCTCACACTTGCATTGTTTCTACACGTTTGGATTATACCTATAGAACTTTAAATTGGTTCCTAAATTTTGAGTGTAATTTTAACCTTGACTATAACTTTAACTTAAACACGGTATATATTAATACTTTGCACTAAATGTTTTATCCCATGTTTTGATTTACTGTTTTAACCACGATTTGAGACTTTTAATGATTCCCTTTCCCCCTTTAGTCTTTTTTTTTTTTTTGCATTTTAAAAAATAGTTTTACACTTAAAAAAATTATGTATTCATTTATTTTTAGCTGTGCTAGGGCTTCCTACACAGGGTTTTCTCTAGTTGTCACGAGTGGGGGCTGCCCTGCAGTTGTGTCTGGGCTTCTCACTGGGGTGGTTTCTCTTGTTGCAGAGAACCACATGGGCTCATGGGCTCTAAAGTGCTCGGACTTCAGTAGTTGTGGCACGTGGGCTCGGTAGTTGCAGTTCCCAGGCTCTGGAGCACAGGCTCAATAGCTGTGGTGCAGGCATAGGACTCCCAGATCAGGGATCAAACCCATGTCTCCTACATTGGCAGGTGGATTTTTTTTTACCACTGAGCCGCCAGGGAAGTCCCCTCCCCCCACCTTTTAATTTTTCTTAATACGTAAGAATTGACTTTATCTTTAAAAAGAAAAACCAACATAATGTATTACTCTTTAAACATATATGAAATAACTTTTAAGTATATGAGTTTCTAGTCCTTCCTTTTTGGTTATATACATTGCATCAGTGTTTGATCCCTCTAAATCTCTAATCAGAACTATGATATTTCAGAAGGGTTAAATTTAGTGGAAAATGTTCTTTTTGAAAAATTACTAGAAATAGCTATCGCTGAATGTTTACTTTGTGGCTTAATCTCATCTATTTCTCACAACTACTTTATGAAGTAAGTACTCTTATCCACACTTTAAAAAACAAAAGCAAGTTGAGATAAAGAAATACCTTGCCCAGGGATACACAGTTAGTTAACTTTGAAGCTGGTACAGAAATCTAAACAGTCTTCCTCCAGCCATGGCTCTTAAAATTCACTGTGACTTTCCTAGCGGACTCAGTGGTAAAGAATCTGCCTGCCAATGCAGGAGATGCGGGTTTGATCCGTGAGTCAGGGGAAGATCCCCTGGAGAAGGGAATGGCCACCACTCCAGTATTCTTGCCTGGAAAATTCCATGGAGGGAGGACCTTCGTGGGCTGCAGTCCTTTGGGTCGCAAAGAGTCAGACACGATTAAGCACACTAGTACTCACTACTTAAACCAATGTGCTGTATATACTGCGGGTGGTAACCTAAAAGTAACCCCGGAAGTAATCCATAGGGATAGAATATCTGTATGGAAATTTCTCCAGTTGCTCTGAATCTTAAGTTTTTGATAACCGGCAACTTTGAGGTCACTATGTAGACAGCCCCATTCTTTCTCTCTTCTCCCACCCTTCCCCAACTTGAAGGGCTCCTTGGAGGCTTCTTGTTTTCCATCGGTCCTGGAACAGCTGATCTTTCTGAAAGTTTCCATCTCTGCCCTCTTCTATTCTTACAGTAATCAGACTTCCTAGGCCCATGGGTCTCAACTTTGCACATTGGAGTCACTGGGGAAGATTTAAAAAAACAAAACAAAACAAAAAATCATGCTGCTGTCTGGGCCTCAACTCAAGAGATTCAGTAAGGAATTTACACACCCACACCCCCACACCCCCACCCCCACCCACCCTCCCAGGTGATTTTCTTCTACAGTCAAGGCTGAGAACAGTTGTCCGAGGCTGTTTATCCTTGTGCTACTGGGCTTCACTGAATTCTCCACTACAATTCACTTCCTCATCTTGCCCTTGCCTTCCCTTGGATCAATCTGCCCAGTTATCCTGAATCTATCTCATAATTTATAGCTTATAATCATGCAGTCACATGGATTGAACTACTACACCTTCATGGGCTCAGATCTCACCCCTGAGCCGGTGCTGGCATCAGATAATACTTTGTTTCCATTTTTAGCTCTGACACCCATGACTGGCAGCACCTCTTCTAAATCTTCACCATCTTACCCCCCATCCTTGCCACATTACCTTAACTCCTGCTTCACACTGTGGATCTTCTCAGGCCATTCCTTAGTTTTTATTTCCTCTCTCTTTACCTTTTGACTAGCTCTTTCCGCTAACCATTTATACTCAAGTTTTAAAAATTAAAAATAAGTAAAAATTAAACTGAAAAACTCTTCTCCATCTGGTTACTAAGTTTGGCCTTTTTTCACTGTCAGATTTCAGGAGAAACTAGTGTTTATTCACTGTTATCACCACTCACCTCTCATTCATTTGCTTCTCAACCGTTTTTATTGATCTGCCCCTTGCCCAGAGCACTCTGAGGTCACCAGTGTTCACACATTCTAGTGGACATTTCAGTTCTGTGGATATTTCAATCCAATGGGCATTTCAGTTCTTACCTTGTCCTCTCGGCAGCATTCAATGTTATTCTTTCTTGAACCCGTTCAAAAAGAAAATAGCCCAGCCTAACAGACTCTTCTGTGGCTTCACTTTCTTCCTGGCTCTTTCCACTCTGGGTCGTCTTCATGCATTACCAGTTATGTAAATATTAGTTATATTGATTTGTAACCAACTGCTAATGGCATGCCCCACCTAGGAGAGCTTATGTATTTACTAAACTGTGGATGGCTCGCGTGTTTTTCTCTCTAGACTAACCATTTCTTCCAACAGTATTTAGCCAACCACTTTTTACTCTTCATTTATTTAACTTAAAAAAAAAAATGCATAGCATGTCAATTTGTCTATAACTGAGTCACTTTGCTATAAAGCAGAGATTGGTACAACATTGTAAATCACCTATACTTCAACTAAAAAATAAAATTAAAAAATTTTGAGATCACACTATGTATCATTGTTTCGTTGGACCCTGGAGACTTAACAGCCTACTGTAGTGTGTCTTCAGGTGCCAGATGCAGAAGAGAGCATCCCGAGGGACTCCATTTAGATAGATTTTGAAGCCAGGAAAATTAGTCTCTGGTACTTGAAGTCAGGATAGTGGTTACCTTGAGGAGAGGGTAGTTAGTTGAAGGGGACAGGCATGGGCTTCTGGGGTTCTGGTAAGACTCTGTTTCGTGATCTGGCTACAGTTTCCATGGGTGTTTCACTTTGAGAAAATTCAGTGAGCTGTGTACTTTCATGTAATTTTATGTGTTATGTAGCGAAAAAAAGTACTCCTTGACTCCCCTACGAAAACATCAAGGTTGCAAGGCAAATGCATGAGGGGAAGGTAGAAGTGGATTCCCAGGATGGCAGCTGAAACTGAAAAAGGATCCCAGGATCCTGGAAGAAGGCATATCACCTGATCAGGCTAAGGGTGGAAACAGGCACCCACAGGAAATCTTGTGCAAGGTGTGGGAGCTGTAAACTCACGTTCATGCCGTCTAGGTAATGCAGAAACCCTGACCTGAGATCCTTAAAAACTGCTTTGAAACCAGGGAACCTTGCAGGGCTCTGTCAAAGCCACTCATGAAACTGGCCCCCTTGGGGGATTTCACCATTCAGGCCACTTTTGAGACTCCAGGTAAATGGGCTGTTGTTCATAATTTGAAAAGCACAGATTGCCTTCCAACACCCCGGCCACGGCCAAGGCCAAGGTACCCATCAGCATCATTTCAGTGAGTAGAAGAGGCTTCTGTATGTGGGCACTGCCCCCATTAAACCCCACTTCCTTGACAGTGTGGAATGTGCCTTGGGTTTCCCTGGTGGATCAGAGGGTTAAGAATCTGTTTGCAATGCAGGATACTTGGGTTTGATCCCTGGGTCAGGAAGATCCCCCAGAGAAGGGAATGGCTACTCACTCCAGTGTTCTTTCCTGGAGAACTCCATGGACAGAGGAGCCTGGTGGGCTGCAATCCATGGGATCTCAAAGAGTCGGACACAGCTCTGCGACTAACACTTCTTTTCACATCGTGTTGTCACCGGTGCATAGGATAATGCCTGATACACATTTGGAGTCCAAAGAGATTTATTCAGTAAGGGAATGCTTCGTAGAGCACCACTGTGTACACAGCAGAGTGCTATGTGATTGTATATGTGTGTTGTATTACCTAAGTCAAAACAATGCTCTCCGGAGTAGTATTCTGGTATCCTAGCTGGCATACTATACTGCAAGGTGATCCCTTGGGAAGTGGAAAGAAAATTGTGAGGCGGGGAGAAGGGAGGGAGAGGGCTAGATACATACCTAGATATTGGGAGGAGGCATAAATTAGAATTTTTTAAAGGCCCTGTAATATAATTGGACTTATGATAATCTTGAGTAGAAATTTCAGTCATGGTACTTATCAGCAATTCACTTCACCATAAACCTAAAGAAAACTTCATGGTGGTTTGGCAGGTCAGTCTATCTTTGATAAAATGCTGCATTCTTGATATGAAAGGATAGGAGATATATATCTATATTAGCATTATGTAAATATATTAGCATTAGTAAGATGTCTTAATGAAGACAAAGAGGAAAAAGGAAAAAATAGAGTCAAAACTAGACTGTTTAGAAGTTTAAATTATTGTTGTTTTTAATCTTAAGCCTCCCCAAATGCAGTGTGTTAGTGGGCTAGGTTTCTCTGTAATTGGCCGTCACCTTATATGGATGTTTTGTTAGTTTAATAGCACTTAATGGTCATACTTCCCTGATGGCTCAGACGGTAAAGCGTCTACCTACAATGTGGGAGACCCAGGTTCAATCCCTGGGTTGGGAAGATCCTCTGGAGAAGGAAATGGCAACCCACTCGAGTACTCTTGCCTGGAAAATCCCATGGACAGAGGAGCGTGGTAGGCTACAGTCCATGGGGTCACAAAGAGTTGGACACAACTGAGCGACTTCACTTTCACTTTCAATGATCATACAGTAGAACTAATAGATAGCAACTACTGGGATTTTAGACTTCTTACTCTTATCATCCATGTCTCAAACCCTTTCATGATTTCAGTTTCTTGGCCTCTTATTCTCTCTGTGCGGTAATCTGGATAATTTCTTCAAATCTGATTCCAGTTCTCCAGTTGTTTTTTGAACTGTGTATATGCAGCTTCTCCATGACCCATCTATTGAGTTTTTGATGTCAGTGACCACCATTTTCATTTCTAGATGTTATGTGGTTCTTTTCACGTATTCATGGTCACATATGATGGTCTCTCATTCCATCTCTTGGGTTTTGTTCAAGCAACACCTGCAGTTTGTGTTCTGGATTCTGGGTCCCAAAACCCACATAGGTAGGTGTTTTCCAGGAAGACTTTTTGCTTTTATTCCATTTTATTTTGGACTGAATCCAATTTAGGCAGCATCCCCATCTCTCCTCTGTGGGCCAGGAGTTTTCTACTTTGCCTTTCAAAGATTCCATATTTCTACAAGATTCTCGGAACAGATTTTCAGTCATTCCTGTCTCAGGCTTGTTGTCATCTCTAGGTCACTAGAGACCAGCAGGTGGTCCCAGTGTAAGTGTTGTATCCAGCACTCATTTGCTCCGAGGTTGCTCTTCATTTCTGAGCTGGGAGGTTTCCTGTTTATTGTAACAGTTTAGTCACATGTCTAAAAACATGCTTTTGCATGCGTGCTAAGTCGTGCTAGGTTACTTCAGTCATGCCTGACTCTTTGCGACGCTGTGGACCATATGTAGACATGGGGTTTTCCAGGCAAGAATACTGGAGTGGGTTGCCATGCCCTCCTCCAGGGGATCTTCCTGACCCAGGGATCTAACTGGCATCTCTTACGTCTCCTGCATTGGCAGGGGGCTTCTTTACCACTAGCGCCACCTGGAAAGTCCCTAAAACATGCTTTTAGGGTGCTTGTTTTAAGAAAGAGCAGAGAAAATTATAAATATAAGAATTTCATGTGTGTATGTTTTGGCTTAGTATGCATTTTTGAAAAATCTCTGAAAAGATAAGTAAGAAACTAATAATGCTGGGAGGGTAGTGATGGGAACAAGACTGATGGGGGCTAGAGATGACAGGGAGACTTTATATGAACATCTTAATATTTTTAGTGATTTGAACCGTGTGGATATATTACTGTTTCAACCAATTAAATATAAACTTCCCCCCCCTGGCCATCTAGATATTCTCTACAGGGTGGGTTTCTCCAGACATGTAGTCTACTATTTTGTTAGCAATGGAATAGTGATCATATTTGTGGTTTATATAAATTTTAGATCTTCCAGCCCTCTGGATGAACTTTATAGATCAATATTTGCCAGGTTGGTCTGTGGCAAAGGATCAGTTCCTTTCAAGTTTTCCAATCTGTCATGGACTGACACTTTGGTAAACTGCAGTAAAAATAAATGACTGATCATATGCTTGGATGGCATGGCAATGTCAAACTGCTAGAAAAGTTTCTAAATACTTTCTCCCATTTCTTTTCATCACCTGCCAGCATAAAGCAACTTGTGGACCGCCGCCACCCAGAGCAGCGCCGCTGTAGATGGTGCTCGTTACTTTCTGGCATCCAGTGTTGTGGATCAGAAACCAAGACCGTGCTACTCTTTAAAATTTTTTGTGTTGCTTTACATTTTTTTTCCATTGTAGATAGTCGCCTGCTTTTCTTTCCACAAAGACACACTATGGTCTTATCTGAAACATGAGATATTTGCCGCAGCACACCTCTGCCTTAATTGGGGGAGTGAGTCTGTGACTAACTGCTCTAGACTCTTGGTACTAGTGAACTTCCAGAAATCACCCATAGATGAATAGTATATTTCATCTAACCTAAGATGCATTGATACGGGCATCTTCTTGATCGTCTAGAAGGGATGGTTTCCATGCTGCTAAGTCTGGGCTGCCATATGGCTGCCAGCGATCGTAAGATGCCATTGATTTCAGAGATGTTAAAATGTGGAAGAATGTGTCTTAAAATACCCTGCAGATGGCCCTGTGATCGTTCCAGCATCTAATTACTGTTGAGTGCTTGGAGACTTATGTAGGAGAAGGAGGGAAGATGCCTTTGGTGACTTCCTTTAGAAACTTCAACACTCTGCTGAAACACCCTTTATTGTGACTCACCTGGCCTGAACCGGGACACATTCTCTCTTCCCTAATTGGCAAAGCTTCCCTCTTAAGGAGCGCTGTGCTGCCCACCCTTTGGGCTGGAGCGGCTCTGAGAGCCTTTGCCAGCTTATCTGGGAATCGGTGGCACTGGTTTATCTTTCAGTGTCTTAATAGACATTTCTGGCATCACTGAGTTTTTGTTTTTTTTTTCCCCTTACCTTCAGCTTCCCTCCATTCCATCACTGCCATTCCGAGCGTGTGAACACTGGGAGTTTTGCTCGGTATCCCATTTCCTTGGTTGCCATGCAGGCTGGCTTGGTAGTTTTTTCAACTAGTTGTGTGGACTGTTATAGAAATTTCTCAAAATTTTCTGGTTACACGTCCATATTTTTCTGATGAAGATAGGGATTTTTCCTTCTGCTCTTTTTATAGTTCTTTGGCCACCTTGATGGTGATTTGGGAGGAAAGGCAGTTAATGTGTGGGCTAATAACACTGTCATTCATTCTTTCACCAAGTATTTATTGAATGCTTGCTCCAGGGCTGGCATAGTTCTGGCTGCTGAGAAAACAGCAAAAAGCAACAGTCTTAAGCTCCAGCCTTCACTGGGACATTCACTCTGCTTCCTTCAGGTTTTCCTCTCTGGAACCTTACCTCATTCTATTGATACTTTCTTTCATTTCCAGAGACCCCTTTAAAAAGATGCCAATTACTTTTTTTTTTTCCCCCATGGTTTTTTTTTTTTTTTTTAATTTTTTTATTAGTTGGAGGCTAATTACTTCACAACATTTCAGTGGGTTTTGTCATACATTGATATGAATCAGCCATAGATTTACATGTATTCCCCATCCCGATCCCCCCTCCCACCTCCCTCTCCACCCGATTCCTCTGGGTCTTCCCAGTGCACCAGGCCCGAGCACTTGTCTCATGCATCCCACCTGGGCTGGTGATCTGTTTCACCATAGATAATATATATGCTGTTCTTTCAAAACATCCCACCCTCACCTTCTCCCACAGAGTTCAAAAGTCTGTTCTGTATTTCTGTGTCTCTTTTTCTGTTTTGCACATAGGGTTACCGTTACCATCTTTCTAAACTCCATATATATGTGTTAGCATGCTGTAATGTTCTTTATCTTTCTGGCTTACTTCACTCTGTATAATGGGCTCCAGTTTCATCCATCTCATTAGGACTGATTCAAATGAATTCTTTTTAACGGCTGAGTAATATTCCATGGTGTATATGTACCACAGCTTCCTTATCCATTCATCTGCTGATGGGCATCTAGGTTGCTTCCATGTCCTGGCTATTATAAACAGTGCTGCAATGAACATTGGGGTGCACGTGTCTCTATCAGATCTGGTTTCCTCAGTGTGTATGCCCAGAAGTGGGATTGCTGGGTCATATGGCAGTTCTATTTCCAGTTTTTTAAGAAATCTCCACACTGTTTTCCATAGCGGCTGTATTAGTTTGCATTCCCACCAACAGTGTAAGAGGGTTCCCTTTTCTCCACACCCTCTCCAGCATTTATTGCTTGTAGACTTTTGGATAGCAGCCATCCTGACTGGCGTATAATGGTACCTCATTGTGGTTTTGATTTGCATTTGTCTAATAATGAGTGATGTTGAGCATCTTTTCATGTGTTTGTTAGCCATCTGTATGTCTTCTTTGGAGAAATGTCTGTTTAGTTCTTTGGCCCATTTTTTGATTGGGTCATTTATTTTTCTGGAATTGAGCTGCAGGAGTTGCTTGTATATTTTTGAGATTAATCCTTTGTCTGTTTCTTCATTTGCTATTATTTTCTCCCAACCTGAGGGCTGTCTTTTCACCTTACTTATAGTTTCCTTTGTAGTGCAAAAGCTTTTAAGTTTCATTAAGTCCCATTTGTTTAGTTTTGCTTTTATTTCCAACATTCTGGGAGGTGGGTCATAGAGGATCTTGCTGTGATTTATGTCAGAGAGTGTTTTGCCTATGTTCTCCTCTAGGAGTTTTATAGTTTCTGGTCTTAAATTTAGATCTTTAATCCATTTTGAGTTTATTTTTGTGTATGGTGTTAGAAAGTGTTCTAGTTTCATTCTCTTACAAGTGGTTGACCAGTTTTCCCAGCACCACTTGTTAAAGAGGTTGTCTTTTTTCCATTGTATATCCTTGCCTCCTTTGTCAAAGATAAGGTGTCCATAGGTTTGTGGATTTATCTCTGGGCTTTCTATTCTGTTCCATTGATCTATATTTCTGTCTTTGTGCCAGTACCATACTGTCTTGATGACTGTGGCTTTGTAGTATAGTCTGAAGTCAGGCAGGTTGATTCCTCCAGTTCCATTCTTCTTTCTCAAGATTACTTTGACTATTCGAGGTTTTTTGTATTTCCATGCAAATTGTGAAATTATTTGTTCTAGTTCTGTGAAAAATGCCATTGGTAACTTGATAGGGATTACATTGAATCTATAGATTGCTTTGGGTAGAATAGCCATTTTGACAATATTGACTCTTCCAATCCATGAACACGGTATGTTTCTCCATCTGTTTGTGTCCTCTTTGATTTCTTTCATCAGTGTTTTATAGTTTTCTATGTATAGGTCTTTTGTTTCTTTAGGTAGATATACTCCTAAGTATTTTATTCTTTTTGTTGCAATGGTGAATGGTATTGTTTCCTTAATTTCTCTTTCTGTTTTTTCATTGTTAGTATATAGGAATGCAAGGGATTTCTGTGTGTTAATTTTATATCCTGCAACTTTACTATATTCATTGATTAGCTCTAGTAATTTTCTGGTAGAGTCTTTAGGGTTTTCTATGTAGAGGATCATGTCATCTGCAAACAGTGAGAGTTTCACTTCTTCTTTTCCTATCTGGATTGCTTTTACTTCTTTTTCTGCTCTGATTGCTGTGGCCAAAACTTCCAACACTATGTTGAATAGTAGTGGTGAGAGTGGGCACCCTTGTCTTGTTCCTGATTTCAGGGGAAATGCTTTCAATTTTTCACCATTGAGGGTGATGCTTGCTGTGGGTTTGTCATATATAGCTTTTATTATGTTGAGGTATGTTCCTTCTATTCCTGCTTTTTGGAGAGTTTTAATCATAAATGAGTGTTGAATTTTGTCAAAGGCTTTCTCTGCATCTATTGAGATAATCATATGGTTTTTATCTTTCAATTTGTTAATGTGGTGTATTACATTGATTGATTTGCGGATATTAAAGAATCCTTGCATTCCTGGGATAAAGCCCACTTGGTCATGGTGTATGATATTTTTAATATGTTGTTGGATTCTGTTTGCTAGAATTTTGTTAAGGATTTTTGCATCTATGTTCATCAGTGATATTGGCCTGTAGTTTTCTTTTTTTGTGGCATCTTTGTCTGGTTTTGGAATTAGGGTGATGGTGGCCTCATAGAATGAGTTTGGAAGCTTACCTTCATCTGCAATTTTCTGGAAGAGTTTGAGTAAGATAGGTGTTAGCTCTTCTCTAAATTTTTGGTAGAATTCAGCTGTGAAGCCATCTGGTCCTGGGCTTTTGTTTGCTGGAAGATTTTTGATTACAGTTTCGATTTCCTTGCTTGTGATGGGTCTGTTAAGATCTTCTATTTCTTCCTGGTTCAGTTTTGGAAAGTTATACTTTTCTAAGAATTTGTCCATTTCATCCAAGTTGTCCATTTTTACTTTTTTTTTTTTTAATTTAGAATTCAGTAATTTATTGGTAGCGTGATCCAGACTTTATATAGATTTGGCACTAAGATATTCTCCAGAAATGTATGTTAATATATATATCATTTGCTTTTTAGCCGATTACACCTCAACAAGAAGGCAACAGACAAACAGCCATATAGCAAGCTGCCAGGGGTGTCTCTTCTGAAACCACTGAAAGGAGTAGATCCTAACCTAATCAACAACTTGGAAACATTCTTTGAATTGGATTATCCCAAGGTAAGTGCAATGTTGTACTCATAGGAATGGACTGAACCCTACCTTTTTTTTTTTTAACTTATAGTAAACACAGAGGAATTTTGACACGGTATCAGGTGAAATTATTAAAAACTCATAATGGTGTTGGCTTCATCAAATTTATGCTTTAGCAGTGGTAATAGTAGTGGTAATAGTAATAATAGTCGTAGTTGTCACAGGACAGAAATGGGATTGAGGAAGGTGCATTAATTTTCCTTTTCTAACTACCCGTATGTTGATCTGAATTGAAAGTGAAAGTGTTAGTTGCTCAGTCTTGTCCAACCCTTTGTGATCCTATGGGCTGTAGCCCGCCAGGCTCCTCTGTCCATGGAATTCTCCAGGCAAGAATGCTGGGGTGGGTTGCCATTCCCTTCTCCAGGAGACCTTCCCAACCCAAGGATCAAACCTGGGTCTCCTGCATTGCAGGCAGATTCTTTTACCAGCTGAGCCACAGGGAATCCCCCTGATCTGAGTGAATTAGAAATCTCTGAGTAAAGCTCCTGGAACTCAGGCATTGTTAAGTGCCTGGTAGTTTGAGTATAAAGATCTTACTTCATGAGAGTTGCAGTGAAAATGAAAAAGGATATGCATTTATCCTTGTGGAACTTGATCTCACATTTCAATTTTTTAACCATCATCCAACCCTTTCCCCTTTCTGTATTCAAACACTCTTGAAACTTAGTTATGAAATTTTTATGTTGCCACTCTTGTAAGATAATAGTCATGAAATTTAAATAGTTTCCAAAGTTAGCTGTGGATTTAAAGACTTTCTTAAAATAACCCCAGGAAAATATGTATTAATTATGAACATGTGGAATGAATCAATAATCAATTTCTTTTTCTGAATGAAGTTTTTCATTTTTTTTTTTTTTAATACAATTTGGAATTATCTCCAGAGCTCTAGTTTTTCACTTAGATTTTTGTCACTTAGTTCTTTTCCACTTAGTTATGTCATTAAGGCATTTATTTGGTTAAGGAGAAAGTTGTTTGGACACATTACAAAAATGCATAATGTTATATGCAAGAGATTGTTTTTATTCTTTTTTAGTTCACAATTTTATTTTCTAATTATAAAAGAATTGTTATTTGTGTAAATAGAACATTTAGAAAACAGAGCAAAAGTGCAGAGTACCTGCACTCTAAAGGAAAATGTTGATCTCACAGCATTTTATTTGCTTTTAAAAGAACAAGCACAGTGGCAAATATTCTACAGGAGACAAATTAAACCACAGAAATTGCACAAATCTGAGTGTGAAGCATGAGGTGTTTGTGTCATCAAGGAGGCATGTAGTCACAAAATGAACAGTTGTGTAACTGCCAAGCCCAGCAGACTTTAATAATTTGTCAAATGTAAACATTGTTTTCCAAAAGTACAGAAACGTTTTTGTTCTAGATATAACTCTTTTTCCCTATTAATTTGATGTGGAACCTTATAAGCCATTTGGAAATACATATATGACTTCCCAGGTGGCACTAGTGATTTAAAAAACCCACCTGACAATGCAGGAGAGGCAAGAAATGCAGGTTGGATTCCTGGGTGGGGAAGATCCCCTGGAGGAGGCCATGGCAACCCACCCCAGTATTCTTACTGGAGAATCCCATGGACAGAAAAGCCTGGCGGGCTACAGTCCATGGGGTCACAAAGAGTCGGACACGTGTGAAGCCACTGAACACACATGCATACACACACACACATGCACGCATATATATATATATATATATGTGTGTGTATATATATATATATATATAAATAAAAACACAAAATTCTAAAATTTTGTTTAGTTTTAGACATATGCAAAAAGGTTTATTACTGGTACTTGTTCTGAATTTCTAGGTTTAAAGTTTGGTGAGACCGTTATTATACTAAGTGCCCTAAAAGATATCTGTGCTTTAAATATCTTATAAATCTACCTTATATTGATATTTATTCCTTGGGAAAATTTTTGTTAGAAAAATATAATAATAAAAAATAAATAAAACTCATTTTCACAAAATTGATTGTTTATTTGGCATCAGTGTAAAAGTAGGCATTTAGAGAGAAGTTCAGCCGTATCAGAAAGATGCAGTAATCTGCATCTCAAGTGGCCTGATGGCTTTACTTTGGTAAATTCTGGCCATATGAAGAATTTTAAAATTAATGATCAGAGTTAGTAACAGATTGAGGTTATGGTAATTGTGATTTTCTTTTCTTTTTTGCAAACAGGAGATGGGTTTACAGTGTTGAAAGTCCGGTGGCATACTTGGATTCTTTATTGTCAATGTTGACAATAAAGAATTGTAAAAGATTGAAAATAGGTTCAATTATTGAAAGATCAGCGTAATACATGTAATAAAACTATTAATTCTGAAAGACTAGAATTTTACCAGATAAATTTGAAAAATTGTATAAACTATATAGTTCTTGAAAGCAAGTAAGTTGTAATAATAACGTGTCAAAACTTTGAATTCAGAGCAATTTTCTTACAAAGTATCTTCCCTTCATTCAAAGGAAGCATCTATCTTTCACTCAAAAGTTACCCTAGGACAAAAGTATTAACAAATGGTTCATTATTTACTCAGTGGCAGAGACTGTTCTAGACATTTGGGGTCTAAGTCCATCCTGTTACAGAGCTTATTATATTCTGCTGTAATCTAAATATCATCGTAACATTTTTCTTTAAACGTGTAGTTATTTATAAATGGTTCAAGATATTCCTACTTGAAATGCAATATAATTGATTAATATGTGTTAAAATATTTTTCTACTTTAAGAGAATATTTTATGTAATTTACTACAGTACAGTTTTTAGTCCTAATATCTACAGGACTGAATCATTGAGGAGACTTTTCTAATATTAATTTATATATCTAAATTGAGTATCATTTATGCATCTAAATTTATTCATGGGAGTAACATGTATGATTATTGCAGTTTCAGATATTTCATTCATAAATATCAAAGGACCAAATTGCAGTTTACAGATTGTCTATACCTCTCTTGGACTTAAGCTTTCAGTCATTTCACTGTTTGAAAAGAAAAATTTAGTTTAGCTATTTGTATGGAAAGCTTACTAAGATGAGGCTAACCTCATCTACAATATTCTGGGGTTATTTCTAGATTTAATATATTTATTATTGTGCCCATTTATAGTGGAATTTACTATACCTTGTATTTCTTTCAGATTTATAAAATAAATGTTTTCTTAAAATATTTTTAATAAATGCTTTATTTTTATGTTTATGTTATTTTTATGTTTATATTTATGTTTAGTTCTTTTGGTAGTATAAACATATCTGAAAAATTATTCTTGTGTCAGTCAAGAAAACTTTTAACTAACTTACTATCTTGTGTTTACCAGTTGCAGTGTAGTTGGCATGATTTAACTATTCAAATACAGAGATTCCTAGCAAATTACATGTTTGGGCTCTGGCAAACCCAGAGCTCAAACACAGAGCTGAAAATGAAGGTTCCAGGTTAAAATCTAACTCTTCAGAGAACACTTGGAATACTACCTCCAATTTGGTTTAAGTTTCAGTATCAGAAACAACAAAGCAAAAGTTATTTAGTAAGAGTCTGAACATTTTTTAGATGATGTAAATTGAATTTCATTTGCATTTTTTGGCTAATAAGGAGGTATTTGTTTTTTCATTTGAAATTAAGCTTAAGATGTATAATCAATAAAACAAAAATTCTAAATCTTGCATTTGAATTCGGGAAGATCCCTTGGAGAAGGGAATGGCTATTCACTCCAGTATTCTTGCCCGGAGAATTCCAAGGACAGAGGCTGCAGTAGGGGGCTGTAGTCCATAGGGTGGCAAAGAGTTGGACCTGCCTGAATGGCTGACACGCACACAGACACCTCCCTTGCTTATACTAACACTATATACTTGTGAAAAGTTTTCGCTGCAACCTAGTATAGCTTTTATCTTCCCATCACGTAGATATCTAGTCCTGTATTACAGGGTTTTCTTTTGCTGGGGAAATAGCTGAAAGATTTTTAATAATATTATATGGAATTGTATTACTTGTAAACATTTTCTTTCACTATATTCACTTAGACCTGTAAAGCAGCGTAAACTCTAAAAGCATAGAACTATGTATGCAATGTTTGAAAAAACAGTGAACTCTTTAGAGCAAGCATGACTGAGAGGCTCACTTTGTAGGAAAGCGAATTGTTATTTACACCCTTTGAAAAGTCACTTGCGTGTGTGTGTGTGTGTGTGTGTGTGTGTGTGTGTGTGTTCAGTCATGTCCAGTTCTTTGTGACCTTTTGGACTGTAACCCGCCAGGCTCCTCTGTCCATGGGATTTCCCAGGCAAGAATACTGGAGTGGGTTGCCATTTTCTCCTCCGAGGGATCTTCCTGACCCAGGGATCGAACTTGCATCTCCTTTGTCTCCTGCATTGCAGGTGGATTCTTTACCTGCTGAGCCTTCAGGGAAGCCACTTAACCTTTCTAATCTTCATCATTAAGGTCACTGCCTCTTGGTGGTTTAAGCAAAAATTTTGGTTGGGAAGATGGCTGATGTTTTATGGGACTTAGAGTCAACCTTTGAAGAAATTTTAGGGTGTGGCAGGAATGGTGTTCATCCTGTTCTCAGATTTTTATCTGATTTCTGGAGACCAGTGGCTGTAAAGTTGCTTAGTTATATTTCAGTGCCTCTCAGGTGGTATAATTTTGGTCAATCATGAAGGTAGATATTGGATGGGATGTGTAATAACTATAGGTAGAAAGTATGAGGAAAGTGTACATTGCTTTCCCCTCTACTTAAATTATTAAGAAAACTTTTTTTTTTTTTTTTCACTTGAAAAAAAAAAATCTTACCTTGTTAGCTAAACTTTCATTTACCTTAGTCCTGGTCCTTAAGTGCTCAACTGTTAAATTCTATGCTGCCACTTTTTGCTGAGATAATGTATATTAGGCGGACAGTAATTAATTATTGCGCTCAAGGCACTGTATGCATTTTTCCACACTTTTTACTTGTGTGTGCTTATCAATGGAACTAAATCAAACAAGCCTTCTCGTTACCTTCTTCCTCGTATGTTGTTTGTTTAGTCATTCAGTCATGTCCGACTCTCTGTGACCCCATGGACTGTAACCTACCCGGCCCCCCTGTGCATGGGATTTTCCCAGGCAAGAATACCGGAATGGGTTATCATTTCCTTCTCCAGGGGATCTTACCCACCCAGGGGTTGAACCTGCATCTCCTGCATTGCAAATGGATTCTTTACCGCTGAGCCACCTTTGTATTTTTTAGATCACATAGCTTTGTTATCTTTTTTCGTGGACATAATTAATTTTCCTCCTCTCCTTAAAAATGTTCAATCTATCTTAGAGAGTTTGGTAGGAAATTAGCTTTAGAGTCAGTGAGAATTTATCACCATTTTTGAAAAAAGTTACTGCTTAGAATACATAGCCCACACACTAATACAGTAACATCTTTATGTGTGAAAGCAAACACTTTTTAAAAAATTAGTAGTTTACAAAATCGTAACTTAGAGCTCTGGATTTTATAAACCTGATTATGTGTCAGAATCACCTCAGAGATTCTGATTCAAAAGTTTAAGGATGAAAAAAAAAAAAAAAAAGTTTAAGGATGGGGCCCAGTATTTTCTTTTTGGAAAAAACTGTCTCAGGATGATTTTGACCCAGCCAGCCAAGTGCTAAGGAATGACTTCCGTAATTTACTGTCAGAGTAAACATAGTTCTGAGCAAAATTAAATCCTGGGTGGTTTCATAGTTAAATGGCTAAGCATGCTCTTCAGGAGGATATGTGCATACTTGTGTGTGTGTGCACACGCGTGAGTTTTCAGTTGCTTCCAACTCTGCAAACTCCACCCCCCCCCCCCCCCCCCCGCTCCTCTGTTTTGGGGATTTCCCAGGCAAGAATACTGGAGTGGGTCACCATTTCCTCCTCCAGAGGATCCTCCCGACGCAGGGATGGAACCCGTGTCCCCCGTGTCTCCTGCTTTGGCAGTTAGATTCTTTACCACTGAGCCACCCGGGAATCCCTGCATTTTTAATCAAGTCAGGTTCTATTTTACTTCAGAAAATTATTATTCAACAGAAAATCTAATGTCACTTTGTCTTGGGAGAGTTTGGGAAAGCCCTTTAAATGTATCATAATGGTCTTTGATGTGTAATTTTTAGCACCTTGATGAAATAATAGTAAGTTCAGAGACAAGGCTTCTAGAGAACGAAGGGTGCATTCGTTTCTCTGGCTTTCTGCGTTGCTTTTACACTGCTGGCCACCCTGTGAGCATTTGGTAAGTTTTCAGTGATAATGGCATGGAGAAGCTGGGAATCCAGCCACACTTCAGCTGTGGGCCCTGCCAATCTCTTCATTCTCTCTTTGGCTGGCAAACAGGCCCCTTCTGGAGAGGTTGCTCTCAGTTAAAGCAACACTTGATAATCCCTTAAGTGTTTGCATCCATTATGAATACTCTCTTAACTTCTAAACTTTGTGTGTACAGTTGCTTGTTTTTCTTAATGCTTTTTGATCCACCAGTAAATGCTAATAATAAGTAGTTATCTTTGTAAGAGGTTAATTTACATAAAATATGTTCTTTGACTAGTATGAAGTACTCCTCTGTGTCCAAGACCATGATGATCCAGCCATTGATGTGTGTAAGAAGCTTCTTGGGAAATATCCAAATGTTGATGCTAGATTGTTTATAGGTGAGTAACAAATTTTACAATAACCTTTTTGCTTTAATATATTATATCATCTTTGCATTAAACTGTAGATTAGGGTCCTAGACACCATTGAAGTTATTAACATGTTTGCTTATGCATATTTGTTAGATATAGTGAAAGGTGTTTCTATCCTTTAGAGAAGACAAGTTATAAATACAAATTTTGTTTTTCATATCAGGGATTAACAAAATTATCCCAAATTTGTTTTACTCATCAGTCACACATGAGAGTCTGTTATTTTTGTTTCTTTAATAATTTCAATCTATGGCCTTTTCTATATCTCACTGATTATAATTGAGATTGAGTGGTAGAATTCATTTTTGTAATATGCCCTGTTGGAGGTATACTTGCTATTAAATGTTGATTAGTGTTTCCTGTTAACACAAGCTCTTAATTAGAAAACTGAAACTAATGAATTTTCAAAGATAAATGATGTACTTTTCTTTTTGAGAATGAACAACTTTTTTCTAATATGTTATTGTGAATAAGAAGAAGCATGATGTTAAAGTATATTTGTTTTAATTATTAAATATGCAAGTACTTTTCACTTCTCTCTACTATGTATAATAGAAAATATTTTCAATATGGCATGAATTGTTCACTGCTATACTTTAAAATTTTAGGTGGCAAAAAGGTTGGCATTAATCCTAAGATTAATAATTTAATGCCAGGATATGAAGTTGCGAAGTACGATCTTATATGGATTTGTGATAGTGGAATAAGAGGTGAGGTTTTTTCTTACTTATTTTATAAAATTATTCATTCAATAATAAAATGCCAAGAGCAGCCTGAAAGTATGTTTATCAATCATATTTGTTTACCTAATAAAATAAGTTATTTTATCATTATTTCATGGTAGTATGTCAAGTTATACTTACATTTTATCATTATTTCATGGTAGTATGTCAAGTTATACTTACTAAAATTTTGTAGTATTTTTATGCTAAACTAGAATGTTACAGGTAGGAAAATTCATTTTAAAGAGAAAATTCCAACCATTAAAAAAAAAAAAAGTTGTGGTACATTATACAGTCTATGAGCTTTTTCATAGGTCTAAGTTTTCCCTTATTCAAGTGTATGATACTTATCTTTTACTTAAATCTGTTTGTGGCATGTGCAATATACTGTCTCATGCAAAGGGACAGAAGTTAATTGGTACATATTTTACTGGAATTACATGCATTTTTAGAACACATTCATGGCTTTTTACTTAGCAGATTTAGCAGGACACCTTTTATTTATTGAAATTATAATTTGTATTTTTGCATTTTTAAAACATACTTCTAATTTCAGTGTTCCATATTATTCCATTATACTCTAATACCTCAGTTTTTTCTGGGTAATTCTTTGTAGTCAGGGCCATCCTGCAGATGTTTAGCAGCATCCCTGGCCCCTACCAGTGGCACCTCTCAGTTGGTTGTGATGATCAGAACTGTCCCTGGACCCACCACATGTCCCCTGCAGGGCAGCAGTTGAGAAGCACTTCCCAGACTCTACATGTACAAATGAGGCCCAGATGCAATTTTATACAGTAGCTTGAGTTCTTAAATACTTGAAGGTAATAAAAATGAAGAAATGTAAAATCATATGAGATTTTTGCTCTTTAAAAATGGGACAATGATTTAAATTTCATCAGCTTAAAATCTGAAAGTTAGTAATAAATGTGGCACTTCAGCTTAATTAGATCATTACAGGACTAACAGTTCTTGGGCAGAGATTGGGTTCATTTTTCACATCTGCTGTCTTAAATTGTTTACTGTCATATATTTGTTGTGTTTTCAGTGTACGAACCTCCATCAGGTATATTCATTCAGTTCTAGTTAGCGGTTTTAAGAGAAAGAACATCTCATACTCTCAGAAAGAGGAGGCTCATTTCCTGTGATTGCGATGCAGGAGCCAGAATGAACACTGAGGTCCTTTGACTTTTGCTCCTGTTCCTTTTCCACTAGGACACGTTGTCCATTATTCCAGTCTGGAGGTTCAGAAACAGGGACTGTTAACATTTTCAAGATACATCCCACCTCTGGTACATATTAGGTATTTAACAGCCTGCAAAGGTCCAGAATAAATTCCCTACCATATATTAGCCATTTTGAAATTTTCTATTCTACTCAGAAAAGTGATTGAGATTCATTTTATTAGACCTATATTCAAAGAAAACATTTATTAAGAATTTAGTAAATCACAGAATATATTACATTCATGGGCATTTTACTAAAAGGAAATTTTTTCCTCTCTCCCTCTGCACCTTTTCTTTTGCATCATAGTGATTCCAGACACACTCACGGACATGGTTAACCAAATGACAGAAAAAGTAGGGCTGGTTCACGGGCTGCCATATGTAGCAGACAGACAGGGCTTTGCTGCTACGCTAGAACAGGTAAGTACAGTGCTTATAGATAATATGCTTGTTATCAGATCCCTAATCTCCCAGAAGCTTGAGGCTATGCTGAGAGTGGGCTGAGGTGCCTGGAGTTAACTGTATGAAGTCTGCTTTAACCTGCTGAGTGAGCTCCCCAAGTGATAAAGAACCCACCTACCAGTGCAGGAAACACAAGAGATGCAGGTTCCATCCCTGGGTCGGGAAGATCCCCTGGAGAAGGGCATGGCCACCCACTCCGGTATTCTTGCTTGGAGAATCCCATGAACAGAGGAGCCTGGTGGGTTATATAGACTACAGGGTTGCAAAGAGTTGGACACGATGGAAGCAACTTAGCACCCACACAACCTGCTGAGTACTGGCAGCCTTAAGTTGAGAGGAGCTGTTTTCATCAGTGAACAAATGCTTGGGGCCCCGGAATCCCTTCCAACTGAACTGTGCTCTGGCAAGGAACAGATGTGCCCCCGAAACACCTGGTGGTCTTACCACCAGCTTAGCACAGTATATTCTTTTTGCCTTGTGGTCCTTACTTTCAATTCTTGAGTTCAGTTCCAGATTACTGACTTACATAAAAGTATGTGTTATACAGTTCTTTCAAAGATCCAGTCTGAAAAGAATGCATTTTAAGTATCATGAAGTATGTCAATATATACAAAAAAAGGAAAATTGCTTGTATGAATCATTGTAAAATCCACTTGATTTCCTTCTACAACAGATTTCTAAAAATTATCTGAACAATTCATGTTTTCCATTTTTACTCCACACCTTTTAACAGCATACAGACTTACGTGTAGGACACTTACTGTAAGTTAGGAGGAAGTATAATAAGCAGAATAAATCAAAACACAAACCACTCCCAGAAACCCTGCCAGTTAGAGGAAGTTTCTCTTTTTAAAAATTAGTTTATTTTAGCATTAAGACTTTTTTCCTCTGTGTACTTTCTAAAAAGCAAAGTTGAGATTATACTAAAAGTAATTTGTGTCTTATTCTTGTACTTCATAAACTGTTCCCCATATCATTAATATTATTTTATAAAAGTAATTTTTATTGGCTGGATCATAGTTTGTTATATAAGTGTGTCCTATACTTAACCATTCCTGTGGTGTTAAACATTAGGAGAAAAGACTTGTCTTAAAGTTATAACAGAAGGGTATATAGTTTCAGTCTCCAAATATACCAACTTGAATCATATCTGTATTTATATTCTTTTGAATTGCAATCATCTGAGGGTGAAGGGTACAGTGTAGAAGCTTGCATTCAACCTTTGGCAGTGTGAATCATACATGTATATGCATGCTCAGTTGCTTCTGTTCTGTCCCATTCTTTTGTGACCCCATGGATTATAGCCTGCCAGGCTCCTCTGTCCATGGGATTTTCCCGGCAAGAATACTGGAATGGGTTACCATGCCCTCCTCCCAGGGATCTTCCTCTCCCAGGGATCCAACCCGAGTCTCCTGCATCTCCTGCACTGCAAGCTTACCACTGAGACCCTGGGGAAGCCCAGATACCACAATTTTTGTTTAGTAAAGAAACTCTAGGTAGTTGCTTTAAAATTAAATGCTTTTTATTCTTATGCTCCATGTTATGTTTTTGTTTTGGAAATATCCAACTTGATATGTATGTCAATAATAGATATCTCCCAGATTATACTCACTCCCTTAGTTTAAGTTTAATCCCTAAAAGTCACCCTGTCATACTTAAAGTGAATGGAGATAGGCCCAAGAAATTATTCCAGTCTGTAAAGAAATTGTGGGAGCCTTCATCATAGTGCCCAGTCCCACCTCATTCCTAGAACCTCACTTAATAACTGCTTAAGGAGTTAAGATAGGAGTTTTTAGTTTTAGAAGTTTGGTTCAGTTCTATCCCACAAATACTAGGGCTTCATTCCACTCTGGGTATAGGTTAGGTAGGAAGAATAGCATTCTTCATCTGTGATTATTAGCTTATTTTATGCCATGTATGTGATTTCTGCCTTTAAGAAAGATCATTTCTCTCCATTTCGAGCTGCTATTGCCCTCCAAATCTGTGAGTTCTACATCTGTGGCTTCAGCCAACTGTAGACTCAAAGTATTTGAAAAAAATGTTGCAAAAGCAAAATGTGAATTTGCCTTGAGCCAGCAACTATTTATGTAGCATTTACATTGTATTAGGTATGGTAAGTAATCTGACAGGTGTAGATAATACACAAATAGTATTGGTGGATTTTTGGTCCAGGGCTTCTAGGACCAATCCCCCTAGGATACAGAGATGACTAATTAGAAAAGGCAACATTTCTAAGATATAAATAATAAGTAGGTTTTATATCTGATAAGTTGGGTAAGTTTGGATGACCATTTTATTCTACCATTAATTTAGGAGTTTGCATTTTTGATGACTACAAAGCACTCTAGGAAAGAGGCAGTAAAATGGGAGACAGAATATTAGTGTCCACCCTGTTAATGAAAAATACACTGAAAAATGGGGAATTTTAGAAGCTTAGTGACATGGGCAGGAGACAGCTAACTACAAAAATATACAGGAAAAGGAATTAAGAAATAGGATTGTTCTCTTGGTTGATGTACCTGTGAGTGTTGTCTGTGTATGTGTGTATAGCCACATGCATACATATACACATACACATATGTCCATATACCTATGTATGTAGATGTGTACATATTTATGTGAACAGTATGAAAAGAAGACACATTCAATATTAATATCGTATATCAGTAAGTGATATTTTCACCTCTCTTATTTAAATCCAAGTTGTTTTACTTCAATAAATCTTTAAATCTTGGAGTTTTAGGAAAGACAGTATTTATTTGAGAATAAAGTATACTTTTCCCTCCCAGAAGTACATACTACTTGTTTGTAAAAGTGACAACAACAAGAGTAGTCAATCAAATTAGAAATTACTGACTGCTTGCTATATGTAAACATTATTTCGTACCACTGTTTAGTCAGGTAGTTTATGTAAGAATAATAGACTGTTCACCCAATCATTCTTAAGTTCATTAGGAAGAGGAATTTGTAAACATCATACTTCTAACGTAAACTTCTAATTGTATACATATGTTTTCGGTTTTGTCTTGGCAGGTGTACTTTGGAACCTCTCATCCAAGGTCCTATATCTCTGCCAATGTCACTGGTTTCAAATGTGTGACGGGAATGTCTTGTTTAATGAGAAAGGATGTGTTAGATCAAGCAGGAGGGCTTATAGCTTTTGCTCAATATATTGCTGAAGATTACTTTATGGCCAAAGCAATAGCTGACCGGTAAGAAAATTAAATCAAATTAGGCTGTTGTATTTTTTATTTCCGAACTTATGTTGGCTTTTTCTGTTTGTTAAACCCATGGGTTAGAGCTATTTTATTTTTTGCTAGTAAGTACAGAATAGTTGAATACTTTTATAATGTAATTCCTACTAATTATTCAGGTACACACTAATAAAGCCAATAAATATTCTAATTTCTCTACATTCTTCAAATTAATGCGGTTTCAAAAACAGTATGGAGTTTACTTAAAAAACTAAAAATAGAGTTATTATATGATCCTGCAGTCTCACTCCTGGGCATATTTCTGAAGAAAAGTCTTAATTTGAAGATACATTCACCCCAGTGTTCATAGCAGCATTATTTGCAATAGTCAAGACATGGAAGCAACCCACATGCCTATTGACAGATGAATGGATGAAGATGTGATCTGAATATATAATGGAATATTACTCAGTCATAAAAAAAGAACGAAATACTGTCTTTTGCAGCAACATGGATGGACCTAAAGGTTATCATGTTGAGTGAAGTAAGTCAGACAGAGAAAGACAAATATCGTAAACTCACAGACATAGAAAACAAACTTAATGTTTACCAAAGGGGATAGTGGAGGATGGGGGAGGAGATAAATTAGGAGTTTGGGGTTAATGTATATACACTATTGTATATAAAATAGGGGGCTTCCCTGGCGGCTCAGTGGTAAAGAATCTGCCTGCAATGCAGGTATGATCCCTGGTAGGAAAGATCCCCTGGAGAAGGAAATGGCAAACCTACTCCAGAATTCTTGCCTGGGAAATCCCATGGACAGAGAACACTGGTGGGCTACAGTCCAAGGAGCCACAAGAATCGAACAAGACTTGGTGACTAAACCACCACCATCAAGTAAACGAGGACCTACTGTATAGCACACCTATATGTAGTATATACCAGGTTGGCCAAAAAGTTCGTTTGGGGTTTTCGGAAAAACTTTTTGGCCAACCCAGTATATGCTGAATCACTTTGCTGTACACTTGAAAACTGCAATTGTAAATTAACTGTACTTCAATTTAAAAAATAAATACATGTAAACTCTTAAAAAAAATTTAGGTGATTTGAAGTGGTTAAATTGAAGCTTCTCTGTGACTGTAAATTTTCATTATTATGAATGTAAATTTTTATGTGTTTTAGAAGAATTAAAAGTATCAGTGCAATCATAAAGCTGGTAGGTGAAAATTTAAAGAATGAGATTTCAAATTTTGAAATTTCTCAGTAGATTATTTGATACGTTGCTAAGAAGCTACCTAATGATTCACGATTGGCTTAATCACACTTCTCTATCACAAAATGACACTCATTTGCTTCCTTAAAGGGGATTATTTCCTTGTGTGATAATTTACTGAAGGTGTGATCTTAAAAGTTGAAGTATGTTTTCAAACTTATCTTCTGGTGGTGTTAGTATGGTCTGTGGTTTCATATTGTTTCTCGTGAGATGTGGAATGCCACTTTTGTTTATATTTCTTCTTGAATATTCACATACATATCCCCCACTACTCCTTTTTTGGATAATAGTGTTCAGAGACTGTTAAATACAGGCCCCACTCCATTTAGTACTTTCAGAATGTCTGTATTTTAAGTTTATTAAACTGTGAACTGAGGGGTTGTAGTTCCTTCCAGTTCTTAGGTGGTACTGTCATGGGCTTCTGTAATGACTGAAATGTTTTTAAGTATGATACACCCTATGTAGGGTGCTATCCTGGGATGAGGCTCACCCTGAACACTGGCAGTTGCTCACTTAAAAAAAAAAAAGAGAACAGCTGATTTACAGTATTATAAAGTTTTAGGTGTACAGCATAGTGATTCAGTATTTTCATATATTATACTCCATTTTTAAAGTTATAGCAAAATTATGACTGTATTTCCCTGTGCTATACAATATACCCTTGTTGCCTATTTATTTTATACGTAGTAGTCTGTATCTTTTAATCCTTTTCCTCTATCTTGCCCCTCCCACCTTCCCTCTCCCCACTGGTAACCAGTAGTTCTCTAACTCTGTAAGTCTCTTTTTTGTTTAGTCACTCATTTATTTTTTAAATTCCAAATATAAGTGATAACAGAATATTTATCTTTCTATGTCTCATTTATTTCACTAAGCATAATACCCTGTATGTCCATCCACATTGTTGTAAATGGCAAGATTTCATTCTTTTTCATGGCTAAGCAATATTCCATTGTATGCATGGAATGCATCTTCTTTATCCATTCATCTGTTGATTGACAGATTGCTTCCATATCTTGGCTACTGTAAATGAAGCTGCTTACTCTTTACAGTAATGAATAAATGCATATACCTGTCATCCTTGCATGTATGTGTTCATGATCATAGCTCATTTTGTAACTGTCTTAATTTTCAGAGGTTGGAGGTTTGCAATGTCCACTCAAGTTGCAATGCAAAACTCTGGCTCGTATTCAATTTCTCAATTTCAGTCCAGAATGATCAGGTAAGTCAGCTGGCTTTCTTCTTTTTATACTTCATTAAAAGAAAAAGGGGATGGGGAGTATTTTTACATGGTCTTAACTTGGTTAAAAAAAAAAACAAATGAAAAGTCAGATTTTGTTTTGTTCCAGAAAAGAGAAGTTAACTTCTTCATTAAAATAAAGTTACTGTCTCAGTGTATTTTCTTTCCATTGTAAGCTTTCAAAAAAGAGATGTTGAGACTTTGGGGTTTTTTTATGCTGACCTCTATTTTCTAGCTTTTTTACCCCTGGAATTTTATGATCTTTACTCACCCGAGTATAGGACATGCAAATGAATTGATAGACATTTTTCTTTGAGACACTAAATAAAAATAGAAAAGAGATTCATTAAATACTCTTTAAAGTGTATATAAAAGGCCTTTAAATAACAGGGTATAATGTTGATCATTTTGAGAAAAATTGATCAGTCTTGTAATCAGGCTGTTGTTTAAAGAAAATCCTTTTTTTTTCCCCAAGGTGGACCAAATTGCGAATTAACATGCTTCCTGCTACAATAATTTGTGAGCCAATTTCAGAATGCTTTGTTGCCAGTTTAATTATTGGATGGGCAGCCCACCATGTATTCAGATGGGATATTATGGTATTTTTCATGTGTCATTGCCTGGCATGGTTTATATTTGACTACATTCAACTCAGGGGTGTCCAGGTATGTGGATGGGTGTGCAAAGTTGAAAATCTGTCTGAGCCATTTTTCAGCCCCCCAGTGAAGATTAAAATCAAATTAAGCATTAGTTTCCTTAGTGGAATGTGGACATAAAACTGAACTTGATTTTCAGCTTTCAGCTGGTAATACAGTCACTTTTATTAAGACTCCAAAAAAAATGATATTAAAGCAAATTGACAAGTCTTCAAACTTAAAATATGTTAGGGTAGCAGTTTATTTTAATACTGCTTCTATTCCTAATGAACATTTTTCTTAACCAGTATAACATGACAGTTACATTATCTAAAGAAGCAAACTTGATATTTTTTAAATAGTTTTTATTTATTTATTTTATATTTGGCTGTGCAGGGTCTTGTCGCATGGGGTTTTCTGTAGTTGCGGTAAGCAGGGGCTCCTCTCTAGTTGTGGCGCGTGGGTTTCTCACTGCAGTACCTTCTCCTGTTGTGGCGCACAGGTTCTAGGGTCTACAGGCTTCAGTAGCTGCGGTTCCTGGGCTCGGGGGCACAGGCCTAGTTGCTCCGTGGCAGGTGGGATCTTCCCGGATCAGGGATCGATCCCATGTCTCCTGCGTTGGCAGGCAGATTCTTTACCACTGAGCCACCAGGGAAGCCCCAAACTTTATTTTATGTAATGTATTTAATAGAGTTAAATGGAAGCATTTCACTTTTTAACTGGGTCTGTAATCAGGCAGTAAATAATTTGTGTTTTTAATTCCTAGGGTGGCACACTGTGTTTTTCAAAACTTGATTATGCAGTAGCTTGGTTCATCCGTGAATCCATGACAATATACATTTTTTTGTCGGCATTATGGGACCCAACGATAAGCTGGAGAACTGGTCGCTACAGACTGCGCTGTGGAGGCACAGCTGAGGAAATTCTAGATGTATAACTACAGCTTTGTGACTGTACATAAAGGAGAAAAGAGAAGTATTATAAATTATGTTTATATAAATACTTTTAAAAAATCTACCTTCAGTAGTTTTATCACATGTATGTTTTGGTATCTGTTCTTTAATTTATTTTTGCATGGCGCTTGCATCTGTGAAAAGAAAAAAAAAAAAAGGAAGAAAAAAAAAAAAACACATCTGTAGTCTTGGCCAAATGGTTGTATTTTATTTTGTGGAAGTAGAGAATCAAGAGAATTGGTTCTAGGAACCTGGGTTCGGTTTTTGTTGTTGTTGTTTATTTTTTTAAATAAATCTATATATAAATGAATGTTCTGCAACAAACACTGACAGTATCCTTCAGTAGAGAAAGTTTCTTACTGGTGAGTACGCTCTTAGAACATGTATGAGATGGCAGCAGCTTTGTTGGGGTGGTTAGAAGAGACCAGAAGGTGTAATCCCTTTTCATGTCTGAAGTGAAAGGTATTATGCAGTGAAGCACCCACAACGAGGTACTAACTGAGAAACTTTTTCATGCTTCATGCCTACCTCTTGTAGTCGTTGCAGAGCAAATATAAATTGTAATATGGTAGCTAGGCCTTGCAAAAACAAACGGAAAAAACTTTAAAAGTAATAATAACAAGAGAGCTGGAGTCTAGTATTTATATGAATCTGTGAGAAATATTTTTTCGATCTCACCGCAATGAACCAAAAGTGGTTGAGTTTGGTTTTTAATTGTAGCCATGTCTCGAAGGCATCTTTTTGACCAACTCTTGTTGGTTCTGTCTTGAACCATTGTTAATCACTGTGCTGGTGAACCTTTCCTTCCCTGCTCCTCGCCTGACCCACCCCATCTTTCCTCAACTTTTTGTCAGGGGGTGGGGGGAGGGGGGTTTGTTTTAGTGTGAGTGGATGTTTTGATAGTTGTGAGGAAAAATGCATTTCAGACACATTTCACACATGAGCTATTTTCTTACACAGTCTGTCTTATTGTTAAAAAGAATGTAATTTCATGATACAGGTATTTAATATCTTTTTTAAGTAAATAAATATTCTAGCCATCAAGAAATAAATTGCAGTAGAGTATTAAGAGGGGACAGAATGAGTTTTACTCTTAAAATTAATCAGTATCCAACTAAGTCTACTGTGTGTGTTTTTTTTTTTTTTTTTAATTCCTGTTAGTCTAGTCTTATTTAAATTGGGTTTTTGTATTCCAGTTTGTATGACAAAATAGACTAGAACAGTGACGGTTGTAAATGCATGCTCTGTTTCACTATTCTCTCCCCATCATGCCGCTAAACTCGCTTGTCAGGTTGTGCTTAACTTGTGGTGAACTGGACTTATTTTTGTTTAAAAAAAAAAAAAGGCAAAAATGTAAGGGACAGTGCATAAGCCTTTTTCTCTCTCTTTTTTTTTTTTTTTACTGTTGTGGAATTTTTTTGCTTTTTCTTCAGGAAGGGATGGCATGTTGTCCATATGAACGCCTGCTGCAGGGCTGACACTGGCAATGTGGCAGCTTCAAACACTTTTCTAAGTTTCTGCAGTTTCCATGTCAAAACATTATGTGTCACTTATTAGCAATAACTGCATATTTATATGAATACTTTTTCACTTTACTGAGCCAGTTTCATTTAATTGTGTAATGAGTATATACATGGTTTAAATTGCAGTGTATTGGTAAACCTGTATATACTGTGTGTACGTACACATTATATGCAAGCTTTCTCTGGGCCAAACTGCTTCATTCTTTTTTTTTTTTTTTTTTTTTGCCTTATGATGAATTTGTTTGAAGGGCATTTTCTTCATGAACAAAGGCTTTGATGCATATTCCTTTCTATGTGAAATGGGGGGTAGTATTGTTCCCTGAGGAAAGTTGCACAGTGCAAACCAGTCTAGTTGTGACCCACTCTGTTTATTTAAGTCATTGTCATACAAGCTGAATTTTGCTGACCATGTTTGTGATTTGTTGGTTTTGTTTAATGAAGTTTGGTTGATGCCATCTTTTGCACTGCTGAAATGAAATCTTGCTTATTCCTTAGTTTTTTGCTGATCTCAGTATGGGCGGTGTAACAGCAAAACCAAAATGGCTGGACAAACTTCTTGTGTTTGTAAATATTAAAAAATGACTGTTCTGTATATGTGTTTTTTATGTGATAGTGGAGTATTTCCTTCCAATGAAGCTTCACTTAAGCAGACAGAGCGATTGTTTGTTTATTAGCAAGTTTGAAGTGATGATAAAATGATAAGAAATTATGTACATGTTGAAGAAAGCATCACAGCAGAACTGTAGGAGTCCAAATTTAATAAACTGTCTAAAAAAAAGTGTCTATAATATACCATGTTTATTATTTAAAATCACTGTCTTAAGTTTTTCAAAAAATAAAAAATTTGAATACAATCGAAACATTAGCAATCATGTATTTTTGTTTCATGTCTTTTATATTTTTATAAATAACATGTTCTACCATTCATAGCAGAATTATTCAAAGAAAATTTGCCTGTGCTACAGATGAGATGAGAGTGAGTGAGCGAAGGTTGCTCAGTAATGTCCGACTCTTTATGACCCCATGGACTATACAGTCCATGGAATTGTCCAGGCCAGAATACTTGAAGTGGGTAGCCTTTCCCTTCTCCAGGGGATCTTCCCGACCCAGAAATTAAACTGGGGTCTCCTGCATTGCAGGTGGATTCTTTACCAACTGAACTATCAGGCAGTCAGGCTTTTCTGTATTGACCTAATGTTAAAATCACCTGAAGAATCTTTTTTAGAGACTACAGATGCCTGGGCCCTGCCTCTGAAGTCTGGTCTAATTATTCTGGGTGGAGCCTGAGCGCTGCTCTTTGCTCTGTGCAGGCAGATTTGAGAATTCCTGGCTCATTAAAACATTTAGAAAATGGTGGTCCTTTAGACTCTTCTCACCTGCACCTACAACCTGATCTCAGCCTTTGAGATCTTACCACTCAATGGCTAGGAAAGGCAGATCCAAGCAAACGAATGGAGTGGCTTTGCTGCTGGAGACCTGAGAGAAATAGACTACGTGCCACCCCGCACACTGTCCACGACCAGGCTCCTCCCAAGCTTGGAGGCATCCCCAGGCCTGTTTTACCACCAGCCCTCAGAGAAGAATGCTTTTAACCGGAGAGCCAATCCCAAGGGAGAAAGACTAGAAGGGGTTTGGCTGTGACCTCCCAGAGGCCCCACGCCTCGCACCTTGACCCAGTAAACAAGCTCATTCCTCTTGGTCTGTGAAGTAGACTTCTAATCCTGATGTTTCAGAAATGATCAACAAAATTTGTGTGTAGGTCTTAGAGTTTTTATAGCTAGGCAAACTTTGAAGAGCCCTTTGCACTTATTTTAGAGTGAAAAGCTGAGACATCCACTGTGAAAACTATGATCATAGGGGGTTAGATATATAGTTGTTGGCAGAACTGGGAATGGCCCCCACCTGCATCTTTCAGGTCACTTTACTAGATCCTGTTGTTTATAAAGTTCTGCCTACTAAGCTTTAAAACTCATTGTATAAACCTTAAAAAAATTTTTTTTAAATCTGTAACTTCAATAACCATCCATATTTCAACTCTTAAGTTGTTCTGGGGAACCAAACTCAAACCTGCCAAACAAGAATATAATTATAAAGCTGGTTTAAATGCTTTACATGTATCATTTGATAGATGAGATTACTACATACCACAGAATATGTTCATGTACATGGAAATAGTTCAGACATTTCCTTCTCATGTTTATTAGGGTATGATGTTTGGATTATTTATTCTTTTCAGGTTATAGTTTATGACTATAAACTTCTTTTGGTTGGAAGGGAGACAAACATTACAGAATGGTGAGTGATTATCTGTGCAGAACTGCAGGGAATGCATTTGAGTAATTTGTCTTAAAAATACAAACCTCTACGAGATAGCTTAGAATCACTAGCTCCACATTTTTTTAAAAACAAATAAAAATATATAACTGTGTGCTAAATTGCTTCAGCTGTGTCCAACTCTTTGTGACCCTATGAACTGTAGCCTGCCAGGCTCCTCTGTCCATGGGATTCTCCAGGCATCCCATGGGTTGCCATGCTCTCCTCTAGGGGATCTTCCCGACCCAGGGATGGAACCCATGTCTCTTGTGTCGACTGCATTGGCAGGTGGGTTCTTTACCACTAGTGCCATCTGGGAAGCCTGTATATAACTTCGTTTCTTAAGCAGCTAGTTGCCTAAGAACCAGAATGTGCGAAACACTCTGCACAACCCCTGCCCTGTCCTGGGAGAGATTGGCAGAGACTCTGGGTGGTTTCATGTGCTTTTGTTGTTTAGTCTATTAATCATGAAGAATCTGTGCTAACACCATGGACTTGTAAGTAAACAATATAAGGGTATCATTTCTTCCTACCAGGACTGAAAGTCTCTGCTATGCCCACCCCTGCTGCCCCCACAGCTTCCATTGTCACCTTGTTTTTACTGTTTCCTTACCCTTGGCATCAACCCTGGAACTTGCGTCATCTTCCAACACCTGAGCAACACCAGGCCAGTGGAAGGAACACAGGCAGGAGGTTAGAGAATTCACAGACCATTGATGGGCTGCTGTGAAGCATGGAGGCTTCCCAGATGGCACAGTGGTAAAGAATCCGCCTGCCAATGCAAGGGACATGGGGTCGATCCCTGGGTCGGGAAGATCTCCTAGAGGAGGAAATGGCAACCCACTCCAGTATTCTTACTAGCAAAATTTGCACGGACAGAGGAGCCTGGCAGGCTACATTCCAGGGGCTTGCAAAGAATGACAAGGAGTGAGTTTGGAAGTGGAGACTTGGGAGTCATTTCCATAGAGATGATAGTTGAGAACCATTGAAAGCAATAACCAAAGATAGTGTCAAAAGAGCTAAAGACAGAATCCTGGTCACCTATTTAGACATTCATTTGGAGTAAAGCACCCAGGAAAAGAGGCTGCCAATGTGCCAGACAGCCTTTTGGTAGCTATGGAGTTTGAGGCAGTTCACTTAATCTTTCTGACCCTATGTTTGTTAACCATATATATACATATATATATTTATATGTATACATACAGTGATGGCTAGTTCCTCTCTCCTTTCAAAGAAGAAAAGTAGTGCAAGGAATATCACAGGTGCCTTAGATTTCAAGAAGAAAATGGTCAGCTGGGTCATGGACAAAAAAGAATGAAGGCTGGTGAGTTCAGGAGCAGACATACTTCCTGCAGTGTCACCACTGTTAAGTGTCAGCCTGTGAGAACAGCAAGGAGATCCAACCAGTCCATCCTAAAGGAAATCAACCCTGAATATTCATTGGAAGGACTGGTGTTGAAGCTGAAGCTCCAATACATTGTCCACCTGGTGTGAAGAGTCAACTCATTTCCCCTGATGCTGGGAAACATTGAAGGCAGGAGGAGAAGCGGGTGACAGAGGATGAAATGGTTGTATGTATCACCAACTCAGTGGACATGAGTTTGAGCAAACTCCGGGAGATAGTGAAGGACAGAGGAGCCTGGCGTGCTGCAGTCCATGGGGTCGCAAAGAGCCAGACATGACTGAGCGACTGAACAACATGAGAACTTAGCTTCTTTATGGATGGTCTGTCTTGTTTTACATTGTATTTTCTTCAGGGAAAGAGAAAAGGGCAAGGTGTTCTGATAGAGCTGGAAATGGCTCCTGACCCTGAGAGTAACCATCTGACTCTTGTGCCAAAAAAAAAGTTTTAAGAATGGCTGCTCTGGGAATTCTCTAGTTGTCCAGTGGTTAGAACTCTCTGCTTTCATTGTTGTGGGACCGGGTTCAATCTCTGGTTGGGTTGGGGAATTAAGGTTCCACAAGTTGCACAGCAGGGCCAAAAAAACCCCAAAAAACAAGTGGCTGGCTGCTCCTCACACTCAGTAGAGTGGAAGGAACCGAAATCAGATTATTAGGACTTAAGGAGCATGCCAGGAATTAATGAAAGTTTTGAGTACAGATACTTGGAAATTGCAACAATGATGCATTTTTCATCCAAGGTCCCAGTAATCCTAGGCTAAAAAGAATTCTGACTTGAATTCCTTACAAAGACAATGAAGAGTCCCTTCCAATCTTCCAGTCCAGTGACTTAATTTGAGACAGTCCAGATGCTGTCTATACCATGATCAGTATCCAACAAAAATTTTTTACTTCCCAGCCCTGCCTATCTACCCATAGTCTGCATCTTTTAATTTTGCTCTTACTTTTTTATTTTTCTACTTGTTTTACTCCCTGCTGTTTCTGTATTAACCTAGAGCTTAACCTCTCATTGATTTTGGCTTCTCTTTCTGACCCCATGTTCCTCAGCATCACTCGAGTCCTTCCTTTTTTCACTTCATTCCACCTGCTCTCCCATCACCCCACCTCCACCCCCTGTTCTTCTAATTGAGCCAGTACTTCCTTTTTCTCATGCTGTTTCCGTGGTCTGAAAGTTCCCCTCTCTTTCTCCAATTTAATTTTCTCTATTAGGATCCTCTGCCCTTTAACCCTCAACTCACATTGAGTCCACAACCTCTCCAGAGTGCTGTGTACTCACATTATTGTCTGTTATGTTTTGTCAGGCTTTTAATTTTGTGTCCTTGAGTTATTTCCAGCTTTTTAATGGCCTGAACTTGGCATGTCTTCCTCGTCATTTTTGTGTCCATTTCTCTTCTCACCTTCCCTTCCCTCCAGTTCTTTCACAAATGTGTTTTTATTGATAATCGAGGAGAAACTCCTTATCAAATATCACTTAACATCTTTTCACCTGCTTCTGTTAGCAGTGCATTTACTGTTTCCTTACCCCCTTCTGCTTGACAAAAGGATTTCTCTGCATGTGAGTAAAACACTAAAATTTTGTTTCACTCTTCTGGAGTTGTTTAGTTCTGTTTTATTGTTTTGTTTTTATTTGGATTTAACTTTGAGAAGCCAGTGGTTATTGGAAGGAATCAGAGGTAACCATGTCACCGACACCCCATAAGCCTATTGGTTCTTGTGTTTTAGTTTTTTAAGGTAACATATTGCTATTCAAATTATAAAAATAGTACACGTTTACTATAGAAGAACGGATGCATACGTAAATAAAAGCTCTCCTAGATATGCGCCCTAGGGAATTTAAAGCAGGGAATCTATGTGTCCACAAAAAACTTGAACTTGAATGTTCATAGCAACATTGTTCATAATAACCAAAAAGTGGACAACAACCCAAATGTCCATCACGTGACAGATGGATAAACAAAATTTAGTATAGCCATACCATGGAATAGTATCCAGTCCCCAAAATGAAAGAAGTATTGATACATGCCACAACACAACCTTGGAAACATTATGCTACATAAAACAAGTTAGATACAAAAGGCTACATAGTATATGACTCCATCTGTAAGAATGTCTGGAGTCAGCAAATCTGTGGGGACAGGAAGTAGATCAGTAGCTGCCAGGGGCTGGAGGATGGTAGGAAAGAGGAGTGACTCCAACAGATACAGGGTTTCTTTTTGAAATGATGAAAATGTTTTGCTATTAGATAGTGGTGACCAGTCGCACAACACCGTGAATATACTTAAAAAAAAAACCAAACACCTCTGAATGGCACACTTTAAAAGGCAAACTTTATGGTATGGGGATTATATCTCAATTTTTTTAATAAAAAATAAAAATAAAATGTTAATGCATAATTTCTTTCCAGTTTCTTTCTGACACATATTGCTGAGATGTTTCAGGAGAGGAGGTGTGTAACTGCTCATTACTTGGCATGGTTGCTAGAACTCAGAATTGCCTTACTCTAAGTCATTTTAAATTTGACAGATTTTTAAATGAATGGTTGAGGAGTATTTTTGTATGCATGACTTTTAGCCACTGAAGTTTCTTGCATTTCTATTTTGGGGGGGGGGGGCTGTGCTGGGTCTTTGGTGCTGCACGGGCTTCTCTATAGTAGCGGTGTGAGAGCTTCTCGTTGCGCTGGTTTCTCTTGTGGAGCACAGGCTCTACGACACTTGGGCTTCAGTAATTGCAGCTCCCAGGCGCAGGATCAATAGTTGTGGTGCACAAGCTTAGTTGCTTCACAATATGTGGGATCTTCCTGGACCAGGGATTGAACCTGTGTCTCCTGCATTAGCATGTGGATTCTTTACCACTGAGCCACCAAGGAAGCCCCTCTTCCATTTCTTAGTCTTATTTACATGAGAGTCTTAAGGCTTTCTTATTGTTTATTGCACACCTCTTTTTTTTTTTTTTTTCTAACCTTTTAAACCATATAAAATAATTTTCAAGGCCAACTGGAACACACTGTTAAAATCTTTGCCTTTAGGATATTTCCCCAAGGCAAGATGGGGTAGGCATGGAAATAATTGATTAGCCTTTGTGTAACTCAACAGCCCACGAAGGTGTCCAGAGCAGTTTGATTTTTCCCAGATATTATTTCCCTTCCTCTTTTAAAAGAAAACCATTTTTGACTCTGAAGTAACATTATTTTCAGAGTCTACATATATTCACATTTCTGAAATAAAGTTTACTTAGAGCCTTGGGGTACTGTTTTTTCAATACATTCCTGAACTTTATTTGCTGGTATTTTATGAAATGGGCTTCCTAAGTGGCACAGTGGCAAAGGATCTGCCTGCCAATGCAGGAAACACAGGAGATATGGGTTTGATCCCTGCATCAGGAAGACTGCCTGGAGGAGGAAATATATTCTTGTATTCCCAGTATTCTTGCTGGGAAAATCCCATGAACAGAGGAGTCTGGTGGGCTACCGTCCATGGGGTCTCAAAGAGTCCAACATGACTGAGTGACTGAGCGTACACACACATTTTATGAAATATTATCAAGGCTATAGAGTGAGGTTGTGCTGGCTACAAAGTCAATTGGTTGTTCAGTTGTTCAGTCCCTCAGTCATATCGGACACTTTATGACCCCTTGAACTGCAGCACACCAGGCTTCCCTGTCCTTTACCATCTCCCTAAGCTTACTCAAACTCATGTTCATTGAGTCAGTGATGTCATCCAACCATCTCATTCTCTGTCATCCCCTTCTCCTCCTGCCTTCAGTCTTTCCCAACACCAGGGTCTTTTCTGATGAGTTGGCTTTCACATCCGGTGGCCAAAGTATTGGAGCTTCAGCTTCACCATCAGTCCTTCCAATGAATATTCAGGATTGATCTCCTTTAGGATGGACTGGTTTGATCTCCTTGCAGTTCAAGGGGCTCTCAAGTGTCTTCTCCAACACCACAGTTCAAAAGCAATTCTTCACACTTAGCTTTCTTTATGGTCCAACTCTCACATGCATACATGACAACTGGAAAAACCATCACTTTGATTAGACTGGCCTTTGTCAGCAAAATAATGTCTCTTTTTTAATACACTGTCTAGGTTGGTCATAGCTTTTCTTCCAAGGAGCAAGCATCTTAATTTCATGGCTGCAGTCACCATCTGCAGTGATTTTGGAGCCCAAGAAAATAGTCTGTCACTGTTTCCATTGTTTCCCCATCTATTTCCATGAAGTGATGGGGAAACAAAATCTATGCTCTAAGAAAAAATTTTTACTTAGCTAGGAATTATCTGTTCCTTGAAAGCTTAAAACAGTTTACCCATAAAACTTCAGGAATGTGGCACTTGAGTGACATTTTGAGTTTATTTCATTGATAATAATCAGTTCATATTTTATACATTATTTTAAAAAGTCAGTTTTAGTCATTTACACCATAGAGATGCACATAGCATTTTCATAATTCTTTACAAACTCTGGTCAAATATGCTGTTGTCCAGGAACTTTGCAGCCCCTTTGCCAACTGAACTTGGGTCTCTGGGATCTGAGAGGTGAGTGGCATGTGAGGCCACCCTTCCTGTGGCACCAGTATCCTCTTAATATACAGAAAAGTTAACCCTCTTACTCTTATAACACTTAAATGGCTTCATGTTACCTTTGGGTTAAAGCCCAACTTTTCTCATTCAGAGGCCATTTAAGCCCCTGCCAACTCCTCCGGGGGCTTCCCCGGTGGCTCAGTGATAAATAAGTCTCCTGCATTGCATTTGACCCCTGGGTTGGGAAGATCCCTTGGAGGAGGAAATGACAACCCACCCCAGTATTCTTGCCTGGGAAATCCCATGGACAGAGGAGCCTGGTGGGCCATAGTTCATGGGGTCACAAAAGAGTTGAGTACAACTGAATAACTAAACAAAAACCCCTCCAACCTCGTCCTCCGCCACTTGCCCTAACCCACTCAGAGAAACTCTCCTGGTAGTAAACTTCCTGCAGCTCCCCTGACATCTGCCCTTTCCTCCTCTGAGCCTTCATTCTGCTTTGCTTCCTCTAATTGGGCCCCCCAATTCCTCTAACTAACCCCTACCTTGACCCTGGGACTCTACTCAGAAGCCAGCTCCTCCATGATTTATGTAACTATGGGTTATCTGCCCCCATGTCTGTACCTTTATAACTTCACCCCTCACTTAACATTCATTTTTTTAATTGCCTCTTTAGCTGTTTGTGTTCATCCTTAGATTGGGAATGTCATGGGCAGAGAGAGTCAGTCGTGCCCGACTTTTGTCCTAAGAACCTAGGTTAGGGCCCGACACAAAGTCCACGGTATTGAAGGAATTAATGAACAAATACAGATAAGCAAGTCTTGATCATGACTCATGCCTATAGCTAATCACTCAATAGCTCGGAATGCAGACTGTGGAGCCAGATTGCTTGGGTTCACTTGCCAGCATCACCACTTGCTCTGTGTACCTCTCTGTGCCTCCACTGGAAACCAGTGTTCTTCCTTTTCAGATGGATCTGAAAACTAGAGATAATGCACATGCAAAGCTGCATTCTCAATAAAAGTGTTGTGTTACTATGATAAGGATCTCCAGTGTCAGGCTGTGGTCACTAAGTGAAAATGAAAACTTGGTTACTCCAGTCCACAAAGTAGCTCTTCCTTCCTTCAAGGCTTGAGGAAAAGAATGGTTCAGAATCTAACAGAGGGGGGTAGCATGATCTTCTCTAGACAATATGCCCTCAGCATGTGATGGTTCAGAATCAATATTCTGGTGTTCAAGGAGAAAAATCTATCAGATTAACTAGAGTTATTATAAACAGTGCTACTGTAGCCCACATAGTACTGTCCAGAATGCTAACACCAATGACTGAGCTGCAAGGCATGGCAGGCAGTTACAGGAGCTCAAGACATAGGCCTGCATTCTTGCGAGAATAATCCATGAAGCCACGAGACTCAGAGAACCTGGTGTTTATGTAGGGTGTTGCACATGCTCTGTGAAATGAGATGAACCCTGAGATGGGCAGCACCCAAGGAATTTTATCTGACCGGAATGTTCCCAGCTATCATTCTTTAAAAAGACAACTGATTTTGTATAATTCAAAGGCAGTTTCCCAGGTGTTCTCGGACTTGGGTAACTGAGAGCAGTGAGTGTGTGTGTGTGGTGGAGGAGGGGGGAGGATGAGGTGGGAGTTGGGGTGGGGAACTGAGATCTTTCTAGAACTGGGGGCTTTCTTCTGCAAGGCTTTATAGTTTCCATGGTTCCCAAACTGTCATATGAGTAAGACTTATTTTAAATGACGACCACAAGTTGAGAATGCTCAGCCTCGATAAGCTCTCCTGAGATTCTGATGCAGGCAACTTCCAGGATACTTTGAGGAACATTCAGTGGAGGTCTATCACCAAGGGATGTACTTTAAGGAAGTCGAGGACATTGGAGCAGACATGGTGGCTTTGGGCACTGGAGGGTTGAGACTCCACTCTTAAGACATCATTTTGTTGATCTCTAGGTGAAGTGGCTGTGATATTGTGATTTATAATAAGAATATGATAATGAAAACCACATAGTCAGTCTTCACCCCATCCTTGGCACAGAGCTCCTAAAGCATTCCTTAAGGGATGAGAGTCACAAAAGTGTCTTTTGTTACGTGAATAAGGTGACTTTTGGATCACCTCTAAATTGGGGGCTGGTTGTCAGGAGAATCTGTGATGAGAGTTGGCACTTGTAGGCCCACCCCCATGGCCTCAGGGAAAGGGAGAGAGGCTGGGAGTTGAATCAATTACCAATAGGTGTTGATGTAATCAATCGTGTCTTTGTATTTGTCTGTGTCTCTGTAAAAAGTCAAAGGGACATAGTTCAAAGGCCTTTCTGGTTGATGAACACATGGAGATCTGGGGAGAACAGCAGGCTCTGAGAGGGCATGGGAGCTCCATTGTTGTTGTTTAGTTGCTGAATAGTGTCCAACTCTTTGCAACCCCATGGACTGTAGCCTACCAGGCTTCTCTGTCCATGGGATTCTCCAGGCAAGAATACTGGAGTGGGTTGCCATGCCCTCCTCCTGGGGGAATCTTCCCAACCCAGGGACTAAACCTAGGTCTTCCATATTGCAGGCAGATTCTTTACAGTCTGAGCCATAAGGGAAGCCCAAGAATTCTGAAGTGGGTAGCCCATCCCTTCTCCAGGGCATCTTCCTGACACAGGAATTGAGTTGGGGTCTCCTGCATTTCAGGTGGATTCTTTACCAGCTGAGCTACCAGGGAGCCCCCAGAGAAAGATGAAAAGAAAGTGAAAGTCGCTCAGTCGTGTCCAACTCTTTATGACCCTTTGGACTTAAACAGTCCACGGAATTCTCCAGGCCAGAATACTGGAGTGGGTAGCCTTTCCCTTCTCCAGAGGATTTTCCCAACCCAGGGATGGAACCCAGGTCTCCCGCACTGCAGGTGGATTCTTTGCCAGCTGAGCCACAAGGGAAGCCCAAGAATGCTGGAGTGGGTAACCTATCCCTTCTCCAGTGGATCTTCCTGACCCAGGGTCAAACCAGGGTCTCCTGCATTGCAGGCAGATTCTTTACCAACTGAGCTATCAGGGAAGCCCAGAGCTATCAGAAAGAGCTAAGAGCTCCTTATTTAACATCCAGATCTGTCTGCCTTACCTCCTCTTCCCTGCTGTGATCATCTCTGGGGAAACTGAGACCAAGGACACTAGAAAGCAGGTCTAGCTTTTTGTGTCTGAGAACAACGATCTCACCCCAAGCCACAACCTACTCAACTGAAGACTTCCGACTTCCTGTCCCAGTACTGCTGGCCCATGTTACAGTGGCAATCAATCCACTCTGCTTCAGGGATTCCAACAGCTGAGTTGCCAAATTATCAAGTGAGAGAGATTACAGACAAAAGGAACATGTCATTTTTAGGAAAGAGTCCAAACTCAATGGCCAGGAGATGGGGACAAGTAGAGGCAGAATTCACGGGTGACACAGAAGTGAAATTCAATTAGAACATAATGAGGGAAGAATTATAATGAGAACTTTTAAGAAGATAGAATTAGAGCATAAAAAAATGAAATTATGAAACTAAACAGCATGATTGCCAAATTGAGATTTGGCAATTCAGTGTAGATGTTAAAGAGAATAATAACTTATGAAAACTAAATTAGTGTTTGGTGTTGGGGGGGTTGTCCCAATAACCCAATACAAAATATAATAAAGCATACTAGCTACTAAAAAAATGCACAGATACAAGACATAAAGGACCAATTAGGTGGAGACTTAGTAGTCTAATAATAGGAGTTTCAGGAGGAGAAGATAGAAGAAAATTAAAGGAAAACTTGATTTTATTTATTGATTTATTCTTATCGGAGTATAGTTGCTTTACAATTTTGTGTTAGTTTCTGCTATACAGAAAAATGAGTCAGCTATGTGTTTACATATATTCCCTCTTTTGTGGAGTTCCTTCCCATTTAGGTCTCTACAGGGCATTGAGTAGAGTTCCCTGTGCTACACAGCATGATCTCATTATTTATCTGTTTTATACATAGTATCAATAGGGTATATATGTCAGTCCCAATCTCCCAGTTCATCCCACCACTTCTTCCCCCTGATATCCATGCATTTGTTCTCTATGTCTGTGTCTCTATTTCTGCTTTGCACATAAGATCCTCTATATCAAGAACCAGCTCACTGAAAAAGACCCTGATGCCAGGAAAGACTGAAGGCAAAAGGAGAAGAGGGCAACAGAGGATGAGATGGTTGGATGGCATCACCGACTCAATGGACGTGAACTTGAGGAAACTCTAGGAGACAGTGAAGGACAGGGAAGCCTGGTATGCTGCAGTCCATGGGGTTACATGACTTAGCAACTGAGCAACAACAATACCATTTTTCTAGATTGCACAGATATGCATTAATATACAATATTTGTTTTTCAAGAAGGCTTCATTGCTTAGATTTAACAATGAAATGAAACATTGTTTAACATTTAATGAAAAGACACTCTCCAGTGTGTCATGGGTATCCTGGTGAATGTTCTCAGCTTCAAGGATTAATTTAACTCTGATCAGCCGGAAAGAACAAGTTATTAGAAAAAAGAGAGAGAGACAGAGAATGTCATTGGACTACCTGCAATACTGGAGGCTCTTGAGAGACAAAAGGATGATATCAATAGGCTATTGGGGCGGGGGGGAGGTAATGGTTTATGATCTGAAAATCTTATATCCAGTCAAAATATTATTATATAAGGACAAAAAGAAGGCATTTTAAAAACACATAGTGGCTTAGAAAGTCTGCACGCATGTGCTCTGAGGAAAGTAGTTGAAAGTCTGCACCCATGTGCTCTGAGGAAAGTAGTTAACAAAGTTCTAAAGAAAATAATCCCAATCAAAAATCTCTGCATGGAAGATGACAAAAAATACCCCCCCCCCAAAAAGATGGTGATTAATGAAACTTGTATTGGTTATAATCTAAATGGACATTGCTAGCATGATGTGAAATACTAAGAATTTTTTAATCAGATAAGACCTACTTTAGGAGAAATTTCAATAGCCTTGGCTAAAATTCTAAGTTATCTCAAAACCTATCAGTAGGGGTGTGAAAGAAGAAATTGGGGAAGTAAAAGTTGTTCCAAGCTTTGATGAGGTTTTTTAGTTTTGAAGGAGGGGCTGCAGTGACAAAAAATAACCTGAACTTGCTCCTTAGACATGAAAATCCTTTGCTCTTTCACTGAGGATTTCTTACTGGCTGTAGTCTCACCCTCTCTCTCTGTTTTCTCTCTTTAACTTAGCTGTCTCCTTTCTTTACCTTCTGAGCTCCTCATCACTTTTTGTCCCTTCTCATCTTCATCGCAGTCTTTACATAGGCCCAATTAAGTATAGATTTCAAACTTAGCTCCACACTCACCTCTGCCCATCCAAAATCCACCAGGATGTTCAGCTGAACAAAAGGAACAGTTTATCCTTTAGTCATAAAAAAAACCTAGCAGAAAATTTGTGATTAGGATCTTCCTTTGGACAGCACCCACCCTCATTAGAAGGCTGTGCCTTTTTAAAGAACATTTCTCCCCATCTGCTCCAGAGTCCTGTAAGAAGTTGTATCAGGGACTTCCCTGGTTGTACAGTGGATAAGCATCCGCCTGCCACTGTAGGGGACACAGGTTTGATCCCCAGTCGGGGAAGATTCCACATGTCAACGGGCAACTAAGCCAGTGCACCACAACTACCAAAGCCCATAGACCTAGAGTCTATGATCTGCAACAAGAGAAGTCACTGCAATGAGAAACCTGTGCATCGTAATGAAGAGTAGCCCCATCTCTTTGCAGCTAGAGAAAGTCTGCACACAGCAACAAAGACCAAAAAATTAGTTAATTAATTAAGAAAAAAAAAAAGACCTTGTGCCATCTTTCAGTGAGAAGCTATAGGGTTGAGAATAGGGATAAGCCTGGAGGTGGGGACAATGAGATGAGGCTGGAGATGTCGGCAGAGTGGAGCGTGCAGAGGTTTGAGGGCCTGGTTAAAGAGTTTGGGCTTTATTCTGAAGGCAATGGGGAGCTGTAATAGGTTTTGTGTGTTTGAAAGATATCCCTGGCTGCTGTCTGGAGATGAATGAACTTGTAGACAGGATGATCTTGAAGGCAGAGAAGCCGGCAGGGAAGTTGCTTCTCTAATCCCAGTGAAGAATTCTATTTATTTACAGAAACCTTATACAGCCCTGTGACCCAAGTGTGCATAGAAGCTTTTCTTTTTTTCCTTTTGTAAGGGTCAGATGGGAATGTATCACTTATAAGCTGCTAACTTTCTACAAAGAGAATGCTTTTTTTGTCTCATAAAGAGCCTGTCTGCGTTTTTTGTTTGCTTTTCTTTGCTCTTTATTTCACTTCTTTGGCTGCACAGTGTTCTAGTTGTGCCACGTGAGCGCTTCCTTGAGTCATGTGGTATCTTTCCTACTGGTGCTTGGGCTCCACAGACACAGCACATGAGGTCTTAGTCCCCCAACCAGAGATTGAACCTGTGTCCCCTGCATTGCAAAGCAGATTCTTAACCATTGGATCACCAGGGAAGTCCCCCCAAAGTCTGCCTTTAGAGGGTCTGACCCCCTAAGATCCCAGAAGACTGACACTCAAGAAAAGTCCATGTCAGGATCACAGCCACTCCATCTGACTCCCCAACTTTACCAGAACAATCCAGGGCATCACTCTCCAGTTGGTTCCATTGTATGACTGGCTGCTCTCAGTGCTAACACTGTCTCATATGATGGCCAGCTTGCATTCCCTGATGCTTTCCAACATTCAAAGTTTGATTCTGCAACATGTTAAATTCAAACCTTAGTTAAATTCAGAGCTTCATCAAGTCTATTGCAAAAGTTATGGCATTGACCAGAAAGAAGCGGGTGCCAAGAACTGACTTGGGGGAATTCATGTGACTCAGAGTATCCCAAATCCCCACTGAGCCTCTCTTGGCAGCAGACTCAGCTCCTCGTTTCCCCTAATACCTTCCCCTTCCTTCTCCCTCCTCCCCCTCCTCTTTCTCCTCCTCTCCTGTCTGGGAACCCACAGTGATCGTGCTATAGATATTTACTTTGCAAGAGGGAGCCAATTCTCTCCAGATCCTTATCATCTCTGATTGTCTTCAGACTTATAATGAGAATTATAGCCTAGCATGTCCCCAGGGACCCAGAACCAGGAATAAGGTTAAGATATAAAAAGACTTTAAGTCTTTCCTAATTTATCAGCAAAACCCTGGAGAATGTATGTGAGATTAAGGGCTTGGCTGAGGAAAGAAAGACATAAATAAAGATTAGACTCTATTTTTCAATCTGGTATTCTTTCCAGAGATGTTGGATGAAAAGATAGCTCCAGCAGCTGGAGTGAATCTAATTGTTTTTCTCAGCTGGCAGACTGCAAACTGACTCAAAGATGGACCACATCAAATAAGCCAAGAAGTCAGAAATTCCAGGGTTTAATAGAGAGGAACAAATAGAAAGACTTAGGAAGACAGGGATTTAGGAGTAGATTTATCATAGGTGATTCAGTCTTCTTTCCAATAGAGATCGAGCATAATAGCCATTCCTCAGGATCTGCAGGGAACTGGTTCCAGGATACCCCCATCCCCACTCCCCAGGCCCCAGGGATACCAAAATCCACAGATGCTCAAGTTTCTTATACAAAATGGCATAGTACACAGTTGGCCCTCTGTATCCATGGATGCTGAAACCATATATGGAGCCCACTGTACTCACGTCACAGTACCATTCAAAAATCGGTTCAGGAGGGCTAGAAACTTTGAAAAGCACAGACAGGCCAAGAATGCACATGGGAGGAACAGCTGTGCTGAAATCATCTCCTTGATTCCAACAATGGTGATAAGATAAGGGCAGGACACTTAAGCAAGGCCAAGCATCAGACTTAACCCTCTGAGGCATGGTATGGATCATTATCATAATTGGCAAAGGTACTTTGGTGGTAATCTGAATGGTCTGACTTTTGGATGGTATCCAATTACCAAAACAGAAGATCCAGAAGTGAAACAAAGATAGCCAACCACAAGGTTTTACTTGATTTATGAACCACCACCATCACAAGCCCCTGAAAAAAAAAAAAAAAAAAAAAAAAAACAGTCTGGTGGAAAGAGAGCTTACTGGGGCTGCTACAATACAGAATGCCACTTCCTTCCTCAAACCCCAGGCCTGATTTATTTCAGAAACTCTGAACCCCTTAAATGAAAGGAAGGTTGCATACCCCTGACAAAGACTCTGATAACATGACAGGTTCATACTGTACCTCTTATGCTTCCCCTTCTCCAAAGAGACAGCTATTTTTCATGGTAAATGTACACTTAGGAGGAAAAGACCTCAGCCTTTGGCTTTGAAATAATGGTAAACTAGAATGTCACTATGGCTTACAAGTCAGTGGCAGGCTATGGTGGTTGAATTATAAATGCATTAGTTTTAATCAGCCTTACCATGGACACTACGAGATCCCAAACTCATCTTGAGGTTACACACGTAGCTAGAATAAATAAATTCAATCACTGGCCTAATTTCCAATTTCCTTTGTCATGAAAGCTATTATGATAAGAAAAGCAATTGAAGCCTTCAAATAGTTGCTACATGGACATATAAAGTGAGGCATAAATCTAATTTTAACTTTTCTAGTGGCCACATTTTTAAAAGACAAGAGGAAACAAGTGACATGACATTAACTTTAATAGGACATTTTATTTCACATGATATATCCAAAATACTGTCATTTCAATATACAATTAATACAAAACTTCTTAATATACCTGTTTTTGTACCAAGTCTTCAAAATGTGATGCATATTTTACACTTTCAGAACACTTCATTATAGACTAACCACATTTCAAGTGCTCATGTGGCTAGTAGCTATGGTGTTAGTACAGCTTCAGAGCTTCCCCTCCCCACTGCAAGCATAAGCCCAAAACAGTGCCTCATTCCTGGAAGAGTCTCAGAAATGCATGTACAATGAAATAAAAAAAGGGCTTGAGAGGTCTCCTGCATTGCAGGTAGATTCTTTACCAACTGAGCTATCAGGGAATACATAAATATCTATTTTTTTCAGATTCTTTTCCCATATTATTATTCAGTCACCTGGTTGTGTCCAACTCTTTGCCCCATGGACTACAGCACAGCAGGCTTACCTGTCCTTCACTATGTCCCAGAGTTTGCTCAAACTCATGTCCATTGAGTCGGCGATGCCACCCAACCCTCTCATCCTCTGTCGCCCCCTTCTTATGCCCTCAATCTTTCCCAGCATCAGGGTCTTTTCCAATGAGTTGGCTTTTCACATCAGTTAGCCAAAGTACCGGAGCTTCAGCTTCAGCATCAGTTCTTCCAGTGAACCTTCAGGGTTGATTTCCTTTAAAATTGACTGGTTTGATCTCCTTGCTGTCCAAGGGACTCTCAATAGTCTTCTCCAGCAGCACAACTGTTACAAAATAACCTTGGTGACAGAGGATTATTAAAAACTTAATTAGCTAGTGACTCAAATTACATCTGCTGTCCCAGATGTGGCCTCTTTACTAGAGTAAACCAGTACAGTTCCTAACGTCTGGTATGCAACTTTGGGACTTCCTTGATAGTTCAGTTGGCAAAGAATCCATCTGCAATGCAGGAGACTCCGGTTTGATTCCTGGGTCAGGAAGATCCCCTGGAGAAGGGATAGGCTACCCACTCCAGCATACTTGGGCTTCCCTTGTGGCTCAGCTGGTAAAGAATCCACCTGCAATGCAGGAGACCTGCATTCCATCCCTGGGTTGGGAAGATCCCCTGGAGAAGGGAAAGGCTACCCACTCCAGTATTCTGGCCTGGAGAATTCCATGGACAGTCCAATGGACAGTCCATGAGGTTGCAAAGGGTCGGACATGACTGACATGACTGAGTGACTTTCACTTTCAACTTTGGATGTAGTAACTTTTCTGTCTATTCAAACAGGAAGAAAGTGTCAGCTGCAATTTGCTTTCATATGGCAGGAAGAGCTGTCCACCTCCACTGTCTTGCCTTGGGATTATGTCAACTTTGCACCTGGGCCACAATTTAGTCCTTGCTTGACTTACTCCCTATTTCACATGACATGATGTTGACTTCTTATGTTGATGACATCAAACTAACAAGACTGGGAGGCCAGGATGTAGCAGATGCTTTAGTTACTTTGACTAGTATCTAAAGTGAGAGTTTGTAGTTGTTGTTGCTTAGTCACCAAGTCAAGTCTGACTCTTTGCAATCCCATGAACTGTAGCCTGTCAGGCTCCTCTGTCCATGGGATTCTAGCAAGAATGTTAGAGTGGGTTTCCATTTCCTTCTCCAAAAGTGAGAGATGTAACCCCTGAAAAGACAGGGAGCTGCCACCTGATTAAAGTATAAATTCCTCATAAAATTCAGAAATTGGAATGTTACTCTCAAAGGAAAAGTTGAGTGTACCTTGTAACTTCTACTATTAAGAAAGAAGCATAGGCCGGAGGGTAGTAGTGTAGGGATAAATTAGGAATTTGGGATTAACAGATAAATACTGTATATAGAATAGATAAACAAAAAGGCCTGACTTATAGAACAGGGGCCTGTATTCACTATCTTGCAATAATGGAAAAGAACCTAAAGAAGAGATGACCAATAGATAACTGAATCACTTTGCAGTACCCCTGAAACTCTGTAAATCAACTCTAAAGGTGAATGTGCATGCTCAGTCATGTCCGACACTTTGAGATCTCATGGACTATAACCTGCCAGGCTTCTCTGTCTGTGAAGTCTTCCAGGCAAGAGTACTGGAGTGGGTACTCCTTCTCCAGGGGATCTTCCCCACCCAAGGACGGAAACTGAGTCTCCTACATTGCAGGCAGATTCTTTACCATCTGAGCCACTATACTTCAGTTTAAAAAGAAAGAAACACATTACTTCTTTAGATTTTAAGGGTGCCATGTACCACATTTAAACATGCTATATCCTTTTACTGCATGACCCAAAAGGCTTTTGGAATACAGCAGGACTCAGAGTAAGGAAAATACTCCCCAGCTGTTTTCAACTCTTTACACTTAGGATTCCTGTTGATCCAGTGGTGTCTGATGTGAGTGTGTAGATCCAAGATGTTGTATGGCACCTGTGGCAAACCTCAGTGAAGAAGTGCAATAGAGTCCCCTGGGTTTCGGAGAAAAGCCATGTACTCTTTGGCACGTAACTATCTTCCTTTTGAGAGGCAGTCTGGGCTTGTTATTGTTACATGGTGTTTGGATTCCTGTCAGTGGATAACAAGAATTCATGCAATATGGACTGTCTCTTGTGGACTGGATGTTATCTGACCCACCAAGTCAGAAAGTCAAGCATACTGAAGAACACCTCATCAAAATGTCCCAAAGGCGTGAACAAATTACAGATGCAGATAACGCAAATTCTCAGCGTGCCTCTGATGGTCTCACTACCACCTCTTTCTTGACACATACCTATGATCTCATGCAGAGTTTTGTTTTTTTTTTTTTTAATAGCAAGTCGGCCCTCATTTAAGCTGCAGTTTTGAGTGAAAACTACAGAAATCAAAATACACACAAATAAAGATTTAGGTGACCGTAGCAAGTATAGAAGCAATCAGTCAATATGCTAACTGAGGGCAAAGGAGTCTGGGGTAGATGACGGAGGAAAGAAGACATATAAATACCAATTCTGACTGTTTGACCAATTCTGGTGGGGAGGTGGTGGTGGCTTAGTTGCAAACTCATTTCCGTCCCTTGGGCCACAATGGACTGTAGCCTGCCAGACTCCTCTGTCCATGGGATTTCCCAGGCAAGCATACTGGAATGAGTTGCCATTTCCTTCTCCAGGAGATCTTCCCCACCCAGGGATCTAACTCGGGTCTCCTGCACTGCAGGCGGTCTCCTGCATTGGAGGAGAATTCTTTACCAACTGAGCCACCTGGAAAGCCTGTGGTGGGGAGGAGGCTATAATGTGTACTTATATTTTTTTCCTTGATGTGTCATAACTAATTAACCTTTCCCCTCTTTTCCCCTCTCTTACTAACTTATATGGAGGGATACAGTGCTGGTGGCTATCTTTACAATGTAGTCTGTAGGTTACAAGATATGAGACAGAACACAGAGCTAGAAAAAAGGATGTACATCACCCATAAATCCTGGACTTGAAACTGCATGCCCTAACTAACGAGACCTTGACTTGTCTCCTTTTCTGGACAATGGATATACCTGCTTTTATTTGAGGAGTAGTTGCATTATCTCTGGCAGGAAAGTTGTTATTGGTAAGCTTAAGAATAATAAATGGTCTATGCTGATGGTGAGCAAACAAAGGATTGACTATGCTGTAGCATATATTGTAGCAAAATTTGTAGCTACAAATTTTGTAGCTGCCTAGCAAATTTTTGAGCAGCCTTGGTATATTTTAGGAAGTTACTACCTTATAGGGCTTCTCTGGTGACTCAGGGGTAAAAGAATTCGACTGCAATGCAGGAGAAATGAGTAGGAGATGCAGGTTTGATCCCTGGGTCAGGAAGATCCCCAGAAGGAAGGCATGGCAACCCACTCCAGTATTCTCCACTGGAAAATACCCATGGACAGAGGAGTTTGGAGGGCTACAGTCCACAGTGTCACAAAGAGTCAGACAAGACTGAGCGACTAATCAACATGAATAAAAACCACCTTATAAGTCCCACTCCCTACCCCTAAGGTGAAAGCCCCAAAGGCTGTCTGTCCCAGCTTTTCTGCAACTGTGGCATAAATAGGGCTTCCTTGATAGCTCAGCTGGTAAAGAATCCACCTGCAATGCGGGAGACCTGGGTCCAATCCCTGGTTGGGAAGATCCCCTGGAGAAGGGAAAGGGTACCCACTCCAGTATTCTGGCCTGGAGAATTCCATGGAGTGTATAGTCACAAAAAGTTGGACATGCATGATCCAGACTCCACCAAGTAGGCTTATCCATGGAGACTTTGATTTCAAAGTGCCAGATATAAGGAAGTAGTAGTGAATGCTTTTTTCTCTCAGTAAAGTAACAAATATCTGATTCTCAGAGCGCTCAAGACTGAGTTCCCGGTGAAGAGATACTAGCTGCAGATACTAGCTGCTGTTGTGTTTGCAATAAAATCGAATTTCTGCCATAAGAGTGACAGCAGAGAAACCACAGTATTTGGTCAGTGTTCAGGGGAAGCAACTTGGGTGATTTTCTCATAAAATGAGTTCTGAGGCACAGTTTTGGGCCCCTGGACATGCGGAGCAGTAATTTGTTCTCTGGTCTTGTCAATTAGTCTATGAACTGCTCAATATCCAGATAGAGTTTCCTTCTCTTGCAGCTGATGACTCTGCCTGATTCATCTAGGTACCAGTTCCACTGAAAGGGCTGAAGGACACATGAAAAGAAGGAAATGAAGGCAAGTCTAGGAAGTGTGATTATGGAGCTGTTTCAGGTTTCTGAGCAGGGAATGGATATAATTACACTGGGAGAATTAAACTGGCAACAGTAGGGAAGCTGTGTGAAGGAAGAACTTGAGATGACTTGTGTTAACGCCAAGGCCAGGTCAGTGAAGAGACCTTCACTCTATTTTAGGTGGAGACACTGAGGCTTAGGCTAGAACAGGGGTCTAGATCCAGGAGAGCAGAGATGGATCTTAATCTCATTCCCAGCTTGACTGTGGGCCAACAACTCACAAGGCTTTCTAATTACTTTTAAATCTATGAATAGTCACTGTTAATCATTTTTTCTGGTATTTGAAAGAATGTGCTTGTGCTAAGCTGCTCAGCCATGTTCAACCCCGTGTGACCTGCTGGACTGTAGCCTGCCAGGTTCCTCTGTCCATGGAATCCTCCAGGCAAGAACACTGGAATGGGTTGCCATTTCCTTTCCAGAGGATCTTCCCAACCCAGGGATTGAACCCTCATCTGTTATATCTCCTGCATTGGCAGGCAGGTTCTTTACTACTTGTGCCCCCTGGGAAGCCCTCAATATTTACTTATTTGGCTGTGCTGAGTCTTAGTTAAGACATGTGGGGTCTTTAGTTGTCGCATGTGCTATCTAGTTCCCTGAACAGGGATTGAACCTGGGACCCCTGCTTTGAGAGCGTGGAGTCTTAAACACAGCAACACCACGGAAGTCTCCTTTTGAAAGAATGATCAAACTCAAATCTGTCTAAGATGTCACATGACTGTATCTTCTTGATCTGAATTCAAGGTTGGCTCTGACATTTCCTCACTTCCTTTGTAGTGAGGGCCTCCAAAGTTGCACTCATGAAGAGCAAGTTTATTCCATTGGAAACATTTCTGAGGAGTAATGTCTTCCTCAGGCTTCCCTGGTGGCTCAGATGGTAAACAATCCGCCTGCAATGCAGGAGACCTGGGTTCAATCCCTAGTGAGGAAGATCCCTTGGAGAAGGGAATGGCTTCCCACTTCAGTATTCTTGCCTGGAGAATTCCATGGACAGAGTGTCTTACTCAGTGTTTAATGGAAAGAAGAAAAGTAACATTTGATGATCTAATCACATGCCAGGTCCATGAGCCTATTTCTTGCTTCCAAGAACCTTATGAGTTTGGCGTGACTATATTCATTTTACAGATGATGAGAGTCACAAATGGATTCCCTACTGTTTTCAGAATCCCCCCTTGCAAGGCTAGTTTAGCCCCAGTTGGCCTGGCTGAGGTTCCAGTTCTTCTTTGCTGTATATCAAGCGACTCATGGGAAACTTAACGAAGTTACAGTCATGGAGAGAACTGCTGTGTATTTTTCGCCTCCTTCCTGGGACCACAAGGACCTAATAGGAAAGCAGAGGGAGGTGGGTGGGTAAAGAGAATGTTCTTGTCCTCAAGCTTTTGTGTGTGGTTTTGTTTTCTTTGCGTTTTTTTTTTTAAGCATTTATTTATTTGACTGCATCTGGTCTTAATTGAGGTGCGTGGGATCTTCATCATGGTGCTCAGGCTCTCTAGTCATGGCATGTGGGCTAAGTAGTCACAGTACAGGGGCTTAGTTGTGCACTGGCTCATGGGATCTTTGTTCCCCAACCAGGGATCGAACCTGTGTCCCCTGCGTTGGAAGGCAGACTTTTAACCACCTGACCATCAGGAAAGTCCCTCATCCTCAGAATTGATGGCAACCACTGCCAACTGTAGAGCTGACAAACATGGTTCCCACTTGTTTTCTCATGGAATGAAATCTTCGCGAGGACTCTCTGAAGTAGGTATCACAAAGCCCATTTTAAAGATGGAGAAACTGAGACTCAGAAGTAGACTCACCTAGTGAAGTTATGCAGCTAATAATCAGCAGAGCTGAAGTTTGAGTTCAAATCTTCTGACACCAAAACTAGTGCATATTTCAATGCATTAAACCACCGAGGAAGGTGAGGGGATGGAGTATCTTTCTGGAGAGAGTCATGGACTTGGGACTCCCTGATAGGAGGCCAGTATTCCTGCAGTGTGCCCTTCTTTTCTCAGGTTTTACTTTGGGACTCTTATGGCAAATCACTGGATCCTGTACTCAGCGCTGGTGTGACATAATTTCTCAAGCATCCAGGCTCAGTGACGGCAGTGTATTGGGAAAGAGATGGTGCTCATTACTCAGACTTCTCCCTCTTAAGGCAGCTCCCAAAGCCATTGAGATGTAGTTGCAGGCATTCCTCAGACCAAGATCAAAATAAGAGCCTTATGGCTGATAAAGGAGACTATGGCTTCACATCCCCAGACTTTTTATCCCCACAATTGCAATCCTTCCTCTCTAGAACACTGGTAAATTCATTGCATGAAGGAGCAAAGAACCTGAGTTTGCTAAGAGAAGGCTGTTCCAAAGACAGATTTCCACATTCTTACTCTTCCCATTAGTCACTCTCCCTCCCCCAGGGAGCACAGAGGAACTGAACATATTTACCCCAGATTTCTCTTCTCCTCCAAGACAGTGTAAGGAAAGGAGAGCAAACGTGCCTCCCTCTCTGCACTGTGCTTCCCACATTGCAACATCCTGGTCATGGACCATCAGCTGAGGCAATAACACAACACTTTCTAGTGAGGAAAGAAAGACTGATCTTTGTCTTATCTACAACAGTCAGTGAGTGTGGCAATCCTATAGCAGGGAGGCCCAGTAGCCTGGAAGAGTAGATGTGTTGTTATTTGGGGACTGATAGAATCACCAATCAAGGTGGTAAAGAACCTCAGAGATAATGTACAAAAAATACCTCTATACCTGAGAGGCCTGTCTGTCAAGGTCACAAGGGAAGCAGTTACTGTCTTATGGGAGCTGCAGTGTGAGCTCAGACATTTAGGCAGGTAGTCCTAAAGAAGTCTGATGATTTCAGCCCCATACTCGTGAGCCCCTTCTCAGGCGTTCTCATTTTTAGGTCCCATGCTGACACTGCTGACTGAATGGGTGTCTGATGCAAGGGTAGCCAGGCTATAAACTGTTCTCTAAACTGGGTGGTAGGCCCATCAATCAGATATTATCTTTTGAGGATTTTTGAATGTGAGACATTGGACAGTGAACCGTTGATAAGAGGGGCAAAAAACACAGAGAAACAGGCAGCAAGAGGCCTGAGCTGAAGCTGTGAGTGAGCAGAGAGTGTGAGGTCAGGAAGAGAGTAAAGGGCATTTTTTTTTTTTAGGTAGAGATGTGGACAATAGACGAAAAGATGGAGAAGCTGGACTCAAAGGATGGTGAAGCTCTAGGATAGAAACTTGTTCCTCGTGCAGCAGAGGGAGGGGTAGAGAGCACTGAATTGCCAGACTCACATAGGACCCCATATTACCTTCCAATTACCAAACAATGTTCTGGGCCCTGGGGAGGGTAGCTATTTGGCTGTTTATAGTATCGCCAGAAATCTGGCTGTATGGTCAAGATACCACCTTTCCTTAAAACATATAACTTCATAAACCATCCACACTCAGAGTGATCTGAATAAGCCCCTTTGTACCTTACAACCTGAAAAGGCTAATCCACTAGCCTTTTTACTGGCAATGGCATATACAAACCTTATACACTCATGTTAGAATTTTTGATCCAACAGTGGTATCCCCTCTGAGATCTTCTGATTAACCCAGAATTCCCCGTGGTCATTTCTTTCATCCCAAATAATCAGTGATATCGTTTAGAAGCCTCTGTGAATAGATAGCTTGCCAGTTCCTTTTTTTTTTCATTTTCCTCTGACACTGCAAGCAGGGATTTCTTGGCCAGTCATTGCATCTGTGTCTAGTGTCCATCCTGAGGTCCTAGCATGGGCATGAGCAATCAAGATACTTAAATGGCACCTCCCTGGTGGTCCAGTGGTTAAGAGTCTGCCTGCCAATGCAGGAGACATGGGTTTGATCCCTGGTGCAGGAAGATTCTACATGCTATGGGGCAACTAAGCCCAAGTACCACAGCTACTGCATCTGCACACTCTAGACCCACATGCCGTGACTCCTGAAGCCCAGGCACCCAGAGCTTGTGCTCCACAGCCAGAGAAGCCATTGCAATGAGAACCATGCATCCCAACTAAGGGTAGCCCCTGCTCGCTGCAACTAGAGAAAGCCTGCGTGCAGCAGTGAGGAGCCAGGGCAGCCAACAATAAATGAATAAATAATTATAAATTAAATAAATAATTTTAAAATGTTTTTAATAAAAATAAATAATTTTTTTTAAAAGAAGCTTAAAAGTCCAGAGCCTAACTCCCTACTTAAAGGAAGTAGAGCTGCTGCATGGAAATATTTGTGTCACATGGAGGGAGCTAAGTCCAATGGGGAGAAAACAGGAAAGTCCCATGTGAGCTCAGAAATAAAACCTTTAGCGGCACTCTGATTTGCCCCAACCGACTGCTACACTATTTCCCCCCCTCCTCACCTCTGTTTTGCTCTCTGCCACTCTTCTCTCCTCTTCCCTCTCTCCTTTCCCCATCCTCCCTTCCAGCCCCTTGACCCTTGGTGGTATAAGTAAACCTCTAGGAAGAATCTGCAGAACCCAGGTTTCCTTCTCCCAAGGAGTCTCTGGTAATAAAAGAATGAATTTTCACAATTAGATGCAAACTTTATTTTATATTCTCACCTATAAAATTGGCAAAGTTTAAAAGTCTATTTTATTTACAAAGGCACAGAAAAACAAACTCTCAGAGACTGCTAGTGGAATTATACCTTGGTACAATTTGGGGTATGAAAATGACAAATCACGTGCCTTTTGACCTAATAGTTCCACTTTGAGGAATTTCATCTATGGGTATACTCCTACATGTAGCAAACTTCATGTTGAATCTCTTTCTTTAAGAGAAAAGAAGAGGTCTATGGCCATATCACCCTGAACACACTTGATCTCATCTGATCTTGAAAGCTAAGCAGGGTCAGGCCTGGTTAGTACTTGGATGGGAGAAGAGAAGGGTTCTAGCAGAGTGCATCCTAAGAGCCCTTGGGTTAGAGCAGTGTGCCAGCCTCACTCAGTTATTGCCAGACTCAGCATCCAAGCACTACCTTCATGGGACTTCCCTGGCTGTCCGTGGTTTGGACTCTGAGCTTTCACTACAGGGGCACAGGTTCTATCCTTAGTCGTGGAACTAAGATCCAACAAGCCTCACAGCACAGCCAAACAAACAAACTCAGTACCTTTAGTGTGTGCAGAAAGATGATGTACAGCAAACAAATGCTATAGAAGAAAGAGTCAGACCTCCCAGGATAGAGCACATTGTGTGAGATGGGGAAGCAGAGATGCGTGAGATGCCTATAAAGAATCAGATCCAGGGACTTCCCTGGTGGCCCTGTGGTTAAAAATCCACCTTGTAAGGCAGGGGATGTGGGTTGTATCCCTAGTCGGGGAACTGAGATCCTACATGCTAGGGAGGAACCAAGCCTGTATGCTACAACTAAAAGGTTTATGTGCTGCAAGGAAATTAACCAAATGAATAAATATTTTTAAAAAATAGTAATTAGACCCAAACTGTCCTTCTGCTTTAGGGTCACCCTTGGAAGCATCTGAAGAGCAGCTAGAGCAGGGGATCAGAGCCCACCATGGGTTGTTACCCAGGGTACATACCATAGTTCCACTTCTGGCATTTTTGTCCTGTCATTTAGCCTTTATCCATAATGTTCTGGGCTTGGTGAATTCCAAGACAACATTAGAATCTTCTAGAAAAGTAAAGATAGGCACTGCCTTTCTATCAATTTCTTTCCCATCATTCCTGCCAAACATTACAACAGTTCTTCATTTAAGGGTACATAACAATTGGGTATCAAGAGCATTTCACTTGCTCTTTCATGTAGCATGAGCCTCCCTCTGTTTTATTTCCTTATCTGCAGTGCCAATTTTTACGATCCTGTGGCAAACCTACCTACACAGAAAGAGTTTGGGTGGGAGTAAGAGGTGCAACAGAAATATTGGTGGGATCTGGAGTGCCTGGATGGCAGGGAGATAATTCAGGTGATAAAACAACAAGTCCAGAAAGAAATTGTGCCTTTGAGAGCCTAAAAGGAAGTGAGAGATGACTCCCTGACTGTCACTTTAGCTGTGCTCATTGTGAGGACAGGTGCTTTCCCTCTGATAATAAGTAGACTTTAATCCTAGGTGTGAGTACATATCAACAAGGGTGGCTCCAGAGAAATTAAAAGGAATTGCACAAAACATGCCATCAGCCCACAACCAAATTCTCACACTAAAGAATTATTAGCGGTTAGGAATGGCAGTCTTGACATGGCTCATTAGGTAATTGATTCTTCCAAGTCAACAATCATCTTCCCAAGGCCTCAAGAGCCAGCCAGCCCAGCTAATCCAGCAAGGGAGGAGAGGCGTGACTCTGGCATGTGGTGACACATGATGCACACCCAAGCTCGGCCGTGCGGATAGTTGTGTAATGGAGGAGTGACTCAAAGATCATGCTTTCTAGTTTATCAGGACGTGGAAGCTCCCTTGCTCCAGGTTGTCAATGTTTCCACGCAGGCAATCCTGGGGCTGCTTATGAGCCCGCAGTCACCACCAAGACCTGGGTCTCAGTGTCTTAGGTGAAGAGGCGGGATAAAGAGACTGCTGACTCACATCCTTCCATCCAAAATGGCAGATGCCATTGGGGACCCTGTTTCTTTCCTCTCTCCCTCTCTCAGGGAAGAGACAGTACAAGGGAAGGAGCAAAGTAAGAGTCTGATCCAGCAAGTTCAGCTCTGACAACCTATAAAATCTTTTCTAGGACATGGGTACTACTGACCAGTCAATAGAACCCACAGCTACGGCTCCGTGGTCTCCCCTGTGAACTTTCTTCAAGTCCCCTGACTGTAATATTGACATGGACCACTGCTACCCAGGGTCACCCTGCTGCCCAACTAGTCTTGGAGCGGGTCAAGTGGTTAGCTTTCCTCCCAAGCCCCAGGGGTCCAGGAAGAAACAAGAAGTCATATAATCCCACGTTTAAATACTTGCTAAGCTACTTAATCATTGGGTGACTATGGACAAATAATTAACCTGTCTCAGTTTCTTCATCTGTCAATTAAGGATAACAGCATCCACTTGGTAGGGTGGTTTGAAGATTAAATCAGGTATATATAGTACCTTGGAGAAGGAAATGGCAACCCACTCCGGTTTTCTTGCCTGGAGAATTCCATGGACAGAGGAGCCTAGCGGGCTGCAGTCCATCCGGTCACAAAGAGTTGGACACGACTGAGCGACTAACACACACATATAGTACCTAACACAATGTTTAGCACAAAGAGACGCTCCATAAATGTTAGTTCCCATCTCTGAGGTTAGTGAATCTCAGAACTGGAAAAATATAAAACTCTCCTGCTTTTCTGTTTCCAAGAACCCCCTACTGTACATCTCAAGACACATGGCCTTCCAGCTTCTGCTTCGAATCTATCCAAGGAGGTGTGAGGCGTTGGCTGAAATTGAGCTGAAATACAATCCCAGGGGCTTCTGCTAGGGGAGTAGCAGCCTCTTGCCCACATGCGGAAGTAACACTCTGGTTATTCAGACACACACTGCACAGCTCTACTGTTCACACAGACTACAGTGTAAATGGTGTGCCCTAGGGTTGAGCAGTGAGATGGCTCTGGCTCTGTAATAGTCATCCAAATATTTGATGTCAGCATTATATTCCCTTGAGTCCTTTCTCCTCCAATGAAAACCTCCAAATTCCTTCTATCATGCCTCACATGACAAGTTTGATATCTCCCATCTCTCTAGTCACTCTTCTCTGAATGCTCAACTATGCGGTGCCTGGTTCTGGACACAATGCTTTAGTCATCATATGACCAGTTTGGAGAACCAAGACTCACCACTCTTCACAACACTTGCTGCTAAGCTATGATCTCCCACAACCATCCTGTACTTGTGTGATTTGCTTTGTTATTTCAGTTTTCACTTAATCCAACAACAGGACTTTACATTTGCCCTGAAATTTCATCTCAGTAGGTTCAGCTCATCACTCCAGATGATGAAGACTTCCCTTTTTTTAAAATAAGAAATAAACTTTTTAAATAATTGAAGCATAGTTGACTTACAATGTTGTGTTAATTTCTGCTGTACAGAAAAGTGATTCCAACATATATGTTGTTGCTGCTGCTGCTAAGCTGCTTCTGTCGTGTCCGACTCTGTGTGACCCCATAGACAGCAGCCCACCAGGCTCCCCCATCCCTGGGATTCTCCAGGCAAGAACACTGGAGTGGGTTGCCATTTCCTTCTCCAGTGCATGAAAGTGAAAAGTGAGAGTGAAGTCGCTCAGTCATCATGTCTGACTCTTAGCGACCCCATGGACTGCAGCCCACCAGGCTCCTCTGTCCATGGGATTTTCCAGGCAAGAGTGTATATATATATATATATATATACACTCTTTCCCTTATGGTTTATCACAAGATATTGAATGTAGTTCCCTGTGCTGTAGGACCCTGTAGGACCTTGTTGTTTATCCATTTTACTTATGAAAGTGTGCATCTACTAACCCCAAACTCCCAGTTCATCCCTCCCCCATCTCTCCTCCCCCTTGGCAACCACAATTCTGTCTTCTACGTCTGTGAGCCTGCTTCAGCTTCATAGATAAGTTCATTCATGGGTGAAGATTTCTCTGTATCATAGAACACACTCATTCTCTCATGTTGATACAAAAATCACTCAAGACTCACAGGATTGAGCTTTTTACTCTGCTCTTAGAGAATTCCCTTCAGTTTGACATAGATTCTTTTTCCTTTATTCCTTTTTATCTTTCCTTTTCTTTTTGTTACACTGGCATCCAGTTAAGATGTCTCTTTCTTGACCACAGTCATGTTATGGGAGACTGTGCTGCATTTCTTGTTCAGGTTATTTATTCTTTCAGCCAACAGTCATGGAGTATCGGCGTTGTCTCGGCACGGTTTTAGATACTTGTAATACAGACAGTGTTGTGCTGGCACATGTTCAACAACCAATTATCCAAGGGAAAAAAAAAATGGTTTGTAGTATTTCCTGATTTCCATGGTGAGACTACTCCCAATGTGGCAGATTCCAAACTATCAATGTAATGCCGCTTGAACGTGGTGTTGGGCAGAAATGTGCACAAACAGCTCTGTGAGAAAGCATGACCAGCACACCACAGATGATGCACAGATGAAACTTATAGGAAAGCTCCATGACGGACTTACAGTCTGCTGATGCATGATGTCTATGTTCCCTCTAGATCTGTCATGGAGAAACCATGTCAATGGAGGAAATGAGATATGTCTGATAGGATTTGTTCTCAATGAGCTCGTGCTGTTTCCTAATTGCAATGAAACCTTCTAGGTGCCTGTGAAACATTCTTTTCATATTTCTTTCAAAACTATTTCCAGAAACAATGTCGAAGTCATTCACCTGCCATCCAGGGAATCGATTGTCTCCCTTTTAAAAACTGGTACTCTGTTTTGCCCATTTCTAGTGTTCAAACTCTTTTACTATCCCCCATGAATTCTTAAATTCATTCTTAAATGAATTCTTAAAACTCTCCGTGAACAGTTTGGAAATCTTCTTCCTAAATTACCTCACTATTTTGGGGCAAATTCCATTCTGTTCCGGGAGCCCAGAGCTGGTACTGCCCCTTCACTCATCTTGAGCTTTCTACTTGATGAAAATGATAAAAGGAAAGTAAAGATAAGGACTCTTTCTCCATTATTCTATAGTAGACAATCTTTGTTCACTACCAGTAACAGGCAGAAGAAGTTCACCCCCCAACGCACCCACCAAAGATGTTCACATTTTAATCCCTGATTAGGAAGGATACTTTTTGTTACATATTAATAGGTTATATCATATGGCAAGGAGAAAATAAGATTGCACAGGAAATTGAAGTTGCTAAACAGTAGAGTTGAAAACACAGGATGGTATCCTAGATTAAGCAGATAAGCCTAATTTAACTACAAAGGCCCTTTAAATGTATGAGAGGACAGAAAAGATTTATGGATGCTGTACTGCTAGCTTGAAGATGGAGGAAAGGACCATGAGCCAAGGAAGCACGTGGCCCCAGGAAGCTGAAAACATCAGGGAAATGGATTCTTCTCTAAACCCTCCAGAAGGAAAATAACCCTTCTGACACTTAGATTTTAGCCCAGTGAAACCCATTTCAGATTTCTGACCTCCAGGATTGTAAGATAATAACTTTGTATTTTAAAAATAATCTTATTTATTTATTTTTGACTGTGCTGAGTCTTTGTTTCTACATGGGTTTTTCTCTAGTTGCAACAAGTGGGGGCTATTCTGGTTGTGGCACATGAACTTCTCATTGCAGTGGCTTCTCTTCTCATGGAGCATGGGCACTAGTGCACGTGGGTTTCTGTTGTTTCGACACATGGGCTCAGTAGTTGTGGCTCCCAAGCTCTAGAGCACAGAATCAGTAGTTGTAGCACACAGGTATAGTTGCTCCGCAGCATGTGGGATCTTCCTAACCCAGGTATCAGACCTGTGTCTCTTGCATTGGCAGGCGGATTCTTTACCACCAAGCCACCAGGGAAGCCTGTAATGTTGTGTTTTTAAGCCAGCAAGTTTGTGGTGACTTGTCACAGCCTCCATAGAAAACTCATACATTAACCCACTCCAGACCTCCTTCTCCTTTGTCATTTTCCCTTATAGAGGCTGGACAGTCCAACATTTGCTATGTCAGTAGCTCTGTTCTAATCCAGCAGCAAAAATGGGATGGGGATTAGATACCACTTTCACCAAAATAGGGTGTTCTAGAAATGCAGAGGACCTTGAAGAAAGTGCTTTGAGTATCAAAACATGCCGTATCATCAGAGCCTGATGGAGAACCTAGTGTTTCCCCCTTGAGTGTGTTATGTGTGGTTGTCACATCAGATGTGAGAGCCCTCCAACCACATAGCTCTACCTTCACGTGACACATGCCCACACAGCCCTTTTACTCAAGATGTCTTTATATCACTGAGTGCTACATCTGAGTTTCCAAAGTTGCCCATCTCCACTACCTGGGACCACCTTTCCCTACAATCTCAATGTCCCAGCTCCTGAGAGCAGAAGTCTCACCTCACCCCTATCCTAAGACTCACTGAATTTTCTAGCTCAAAACAAGTACTATTTCTTTCCGAGGAGGAAAACAAAACAAAACAAAACACAAAATCTACTTTATGACAGTAGAAGTGTATTTTTGCTTCCTAATCCCCCTGAGGCAATGACCCCATTAGGACACGGTCTCTTGATTCTCATAAATTTAACTTCATTTTTTGATCAGCATTGCTTCTCCATTCTTGCTTCTCTAACCACTTCCTCTCCCCCTGCCCCCACCACGAAACCATCAGCAAAGCAAGGACTTTGCACACACACTTGGGTCACACATGAATGAGAGTTTCAAGAGAGGGTGGAGAGGGTGCCATAATTTTGCCTTTTTCTACTCTGCACCTGGGTGGGCAGCCCATGATTCTTTCCTGCAACCATAGTACTTATTTCTTCCTACCTTTTTGTCCTTCTCTACATGCCCTCCATCGAGTCTCTAGCCCAAGGTAATCAATTTCCACACCACCATAAATGATGCCTCGAGCAGCTCTGTTCCCTTCCATCTCTATGTTCCGGTCTTTGGTTTCATGCCTCAGAGTCTCTGGAATTGTATTCACTCAGCTGATTACTCACACTCTATACTCAACACACCCCCTGTTTATCACTCGTTGATATGTTCTAGGCGCTGTGGATAATCAAAGGTGCCTCATGTTACATGAATTCTGCCTCACAGTTCATAGTTCACTTGGAAGATTACTAGATAGATGACAATGCAGTGAGGTAGGAAGTGATAGGTGCTTGAAGAAAAGAATTGAGGGACTTCCCTGGTGGTGCAGGAGTTAAGACTCTGAGCTTCCACTTCTGAGGGCTCGGGTTTGATCTCTGGTCGGGGACTAAGATCCCACATGCTGTACACCGCCCCCCCCCCCCCCAAAAAAAAGAATTGATAACATACAATTGGAGCTCAGATGTGGGCAGAAGTCACTCCCAATTTGAAGAAAGGCCTCGAAGGAAAGGGATTCAAAGCTTGGTCTTAAAAGTAGGAATGTGATTTAGATGCGGCATTTCGGGCAGAGGAAGCTATCACATGAGCAAATAGTTCTGAGGTGTGATAAGCTTGGGTGTATCCATGGAAAAGAATGACGTTTAGCTTGGACAAAGCATCCCAGAGTGGGAGATAACGTAGGTGGGGCCAGATCTTGGAGGGCTGTAAAGTCAGCAGACAGGACTTGGCTTTTCAGCTGTAATCAATGGGAGTCTTGAAAGTTTGGTGAGTAATATGACAAGTCACATACTTTGTTTTTGTTTAATTTTTATTTTATATCAGAGTATAGTTTGTTAACAATGTGTGTTAGTTTCAGGGGTACAGCAAAGGGATTCAGATATGTATATACATCTATCTATTCTTTTACAAATTCTTTTCCCCTTTAGGTTATTACAGAATATTGAGCAGAATTCTCTGTGTTATTCAGTAGGTCCTTATTGGTTATTTACTTTTAAACATGGCAGTGTGTTCATGTCAATCTCAAACCCCCAATCTATCTCTTCCTCAATAAAGTCACAGATTTTGGGAAAAACATCTGTAGTAAACAGTTGTTGTTTAGTAGCTAAGTCGTGTCTGACTCTGCGCTCCCATGGACAGCAGTATGCCAGGTTCCCTTGTCCTTCATCATCTCCTGGAGTTTGCTCAAACTCATATCCATTGAGTTGGTGATGCTATACAGCCGTCATCCCCTTCTCCTCCTGCCCTCAATCTTTCCCAGCATCAGGGTCTTTTCCAGTGAGTTGGCTCTTCACATCAGGTGGCCAAAGTATTGGAACTTCAGCTTCAGCATCAGTCCTTCCAATGAATATTCAGGGTTGATTTCCTTTAGGATTGACTGGTTTGATCTCCTTGCAGTCCAAGGGATTCTCAAGAATCTCCTCCAGCACCACAATTCAAAAGCATCAGTTATTCCACACTCAACATTTCTTGTGGTCCAAGTCTCGCATTCGTACATGACTACTGAAAAAACCATAGCTTTGACTATAAGGACTTTTGTTGGCAAAGTGATGCCTCTGTTCACTTTTTTAAAAAGAGGAAGTTGGTATTGAGTAACTTGACTAAGTTTTATAGGTTACCATCTAAGCTCTGATAGCTCTCATATATATGTTTTTTAAAGAAAAGTTCTAAGTTAGGAACTTCCCTGGTGGTCCAATGAGGATTCTGTGCTCTAGTGCCGGAGGCGCGGGTTCAATCCCTGGTCAGGGAACTAAGATCTCACGTGCCGTGTGGCGTGACCACAATGAAAAAATTAAGCTCTGAATTAAAAAGATGCAATGAAGGAAGTGTTGCTTGCATACTGAAAGGCCTTGCCTGTTCATACTCCAGAGATCAGGGCTGAAAACACGTTACCCATATCCACCAGGCACTGGCCTTTTCCAAGCGGTGCAGTTGGAGAGAGATGGGGGGAGGAGGCAATTTTCATCTGCTTTGAGGGGTGTGGTGAAAATGACCTTGAAATGACATTTAGGAATCCAGGGTTGTCACAGATTCACTTCTTTTTTCTGGGCCTCAGTTTCCCATCTGAAACCTGAGGGGGTCCATCAGGGTGACTCCTGAGCACTGCCCTGCTGGTCTCTACAGCACCTCTGCCGTTGTTACTAGTCTGAGCTTGAAATAAATGCGCTCCACTCTTCTTTCTTATCTCTGGGACTTCTCTCTTCCTAAAACACTACACACAGATGTCTGGATTAAGGAAATATCAGCTATAGCCCCCAGTATTCTAGTACCTTCTCGGGTAGTTTTTGGTATGCATGGGAGAGAATGCAGATGAAATACTGAGGTTGGAAAATCTGGAAGGAGACCAACTATAACCCTTTCTCCAAGAAAGGCCTGCCATGGAGCACTGTTTAGAAAGTTTTTTTCAGAAAAATCACGGCTCAATCAAATCTGCTAGGTTGTGTTAAGCTGAGAAGTGTCAAGTAGACTGGGGATGACAGTCACCTTCTTTATGGAGTCTGGTCTAGGATGGGAAATCACATTAGAAAATAGCCCTCTGAGACTTCCTGGGTGGTCCAATGGCTAAGACTCTGCTCTCAGTGCAGGGGGCCCAGGTTCAATCCCTGGTCAGGGAACTAGATCCCACATGCTACAACTAAGAGTTTGCATGCTGCAACTAATGAGCCCTCCTTCTGTCTACCAAGGAGGAAAATTAGGCTCAGAGACAAGAAGGGCTTTGTAAAAAACATTCAGCTAGCAAGAAGCGGCAGGGCTTCCCAGGTGGCTCAGTTGGAAAGAATTCACCTGCCAATACAGGAGACACGGGTTCGATCCCTGGGTCAGGAAGATCCCCTGGAAGAGGAAATGCAACCCACTCCAGTATTCTTGCCTGGGAAATTTCATAGACAGAGGAGCCTGGTGGGTTACAGTCCATGGGGTTGCAAAAGAGTCGGATATGTCTTAGCAACTAAACAACAGCAGCAGTAAGGAGCTGTGATAGAACCAGACGCCAGGTCTTCTATTTTTTTTTTTTTTTTTTGACTACACAGCATGTGAGATCTAGTCCCCAACCAGGGATCGAATCCACACCCCTTGCATTGGAAGCATGGAGTCTTAACCACTGGACTGCCAAAGAAGTCCCTATGCTAGGATTTCTTATGATTAAAGGAACATCAAGTCAGCCAACATGACTTCACATCCTGCCTCCTCCTCTACTAGCTGAGAGATTTGACCAACTTTTAACCTCTTTCAGACTCAGCGGCCCCATTTATGAAAGTGAAGACTCTAATAGGATCTACCTCACAGGGTCGTTGCAATGTTTAAATGAAATAAAAAATGAAATGCACTTACAGTAGACTCACTTGGTCCATGTTAGGAAAAAAAAGAAATCCACGCTCTTTCCTCAACCCCCTGCAATAAACACCTCCCACCCTCTATTCTTGACCCTAGACAAAACTACTAAGTAGATAATGCTAGTTTTTCCGTAGCTGGTCATAGGCACCACTCATTTGGGTTTTTTTTTTTTTGTTGTTGTTGTTTGTTTTCTTCCTAGACTGTGAGTTCCTTTTCTCTTCTTCTTTTTTTAAAAAAAATTTTATTTATTTATTTCTGCCTGCACGGGTCTTCATTGCTGCACACGCGCTTTCTCTAGTTGTGGACAGAGGGTCCTAGAGTGTGTATTCAGTACTTTTGGTGCCTGGGCTTAGTCGCCCCAAGTCATGTGGGACCTTCCCGGACCAGGGATCAAATCCACGCCCTCTGCATTGGAGGTGAATTCTTAACCACTGGGCCACCAGGGAAACCCCACTCACTTGGTTTTGCTCAAAGCATAGGTCAGGGAAACAGGGAAGAAGAGGACCTCCCTCTGTGCCTCATCCGTGCATCCTCAGTCTGTTTACACTGGGCTCGCAAGTGTAAGTATTGGCCGAGAACAGGCATGTATGGAAACAAGGGAAGCAGATAAGGTGAATAATTAGTAAAATCTGATCCTGGCCCCATAAGACTTCCTTTGCTTGCACTTCCTGTGATGTTGAGGGTCAATAGAGAAACAGCCACATGGAACCAGCCATATTTTGAATTGTTAGAATGCTTGCAGCGTCACCCTTGTGAGGACACACAGAGCATTCTTGACTGATACAACTATCAGCTCAACGTGGGTGCCTTTTAACCACTGACCTGGGCTTTTATTGGGCTTCCCTGGTGGCGCAGATGGTAAAGTGTTGCCTGAAACGTGACAGACCCAGGTTCGATCCCTGGGTAGGGAGGATCCCCTGGATAAGGAAATGGCAACCCACTCCAGTATTCTTGCCTGGAAAATCCTATGGACGGAGAAGCCTGGTAGGCTACAGTCCATGAGGTCACGAAGAATTTGACACGACTGAGCGACTTCAGTGGGTTTTTTATCACTGGGACACAGTGAACTGAGTAACCCACAAGATGTACTTTTGTGAGTTGCATCGTTGACAGCTCAGAGGCAAACGTGTAGCCACATACAGAAACATGTTGGCTACTATGTTTTAGCTTTTTCCCTTTCTACTATCCCACCTAACTTAAAAAAAAAAAAAATTCCTTACTTCCATTAAGGAAGAAATTGTGCTTAGTGTAATATGTTCAAACAAAAACATACAAGATGGAGTGCATCATTAAAAGTCCCTTCTAGAACCACCCCCTCAGAAATGATCTCAGCAAAAATTGATAGATTTTTCTTCCAGTTTTATTTTATTACACACACACACACACACACACACACTATAAATTTGCTAGGGCTTCCCTAGCAGAATACCACAGACTAGATAATTTAAACGACAGATTTATCTTTTCACAATCCTAAAGGCCAGAAGTCTGAGATAAGTTATCCACAGGGTTGGTTTCTTCTGAGGCCTCTCTCCTTGGCTTATAGATGGTCATTTTCTCCTGTGTCTTCAAACAGCCTTCTGCGTGCACACGCACGCGTGTGTGTGTGTGTGTGTCCTAAATTCTTTTTCTTATAAAGACATTCAAATGGGATTAGAGTCCTACCTTATGAATTCATTTAACCTTAATTACCTCTTTAAAGACCTTATGTCCAAATACAGTCCCATCCTGAAATACTGGGGATTAGGCTTTAACATATGAACCGGGGGTGGAGGAACAGAGCCTGGGGGAGAGGGACAGTGTAATTCAACCTGTAGTGTTACGTGCATGTGTGTTTGTGTATATGTGTGACTTGTGTGTGTCACATAGTTTTTTTTCTTGTACAGTTCTGCAACTTGCTTCTCTCACTTAAAGTAGTTTCAACATGTTTTCAGATCAGAAGATGTGTATCTTCCTGAGGAGGCTGAGATATTGAGTATTTTGCTTCTTCATCCCATGTATGTATAGAGTGAGGGAGAAGACAGCTGAGGATCACCATGGGGCCAGCAACCAGCAGCATCGGTCAGAAGGATATTCTGGCTTTTCTTTTCTTCCTTCTAATTGCTTTTACTTCTTTGTGTGTTATGGCATGTGGGATCTTGGCTGCCTGACCAGCGATCAAACCCACGTTTTCTGCATTGGCAGCACTGAGTGTTAACCACTGGACCACCAGGGAAGTCCCTTCTTTATGTTTTCTTCTAAAGTTCACATGATTTCCTTAAGCTTCTTCTTTGCGTCACACATAGTCAGCTACTGCATACATCATGCTCTGTTTGCTATTTCTATGATGATGTATTCATTCTAACATGCCTTTCTGTCCTTGCTTTCTTTTCTTAGCTCTTCTAGTGGCCTTGTTTTATCTCAATTGACTTATTACCACATCTTTTATCTTTTATTTTTTTCACAGAGGTCGCATGCCCTTGCTTTGCTGTGAAAAGTATAAGGAAGGTGTCGTCTCCCCTACTGCTTGCTGGGACGTTTCCTCCACCTCTGTTTGATTCTCGACAGCAGACCTGGTTCTTCTTTACTCCCCTCCTGTGTCTTTGGGTTCCCTTTGTATCCCGGCTCTAGTTCTTCAAAACAGACAGTGATGTCCTATGTCCAGCCTTTCAGTGGTGTGTGTGTGTGCTCACGTATACATGTAGGAGTCTTAAGGTACTGGTTTGTGAATTTTGTCTCCACTCCCTTCCCCTGGAACCCAAACTTGTTGGGGCCCACCTGGTCCTGTGGTCATGACTTCAGCCTTTACCCTGTCCCCTTCCCTAGGTGAGGCTCAATCCCTGGGCCGGCTCAACCAGGCCCCTTGAGGACTCCTTGGATGTAGCAGTCAAATCTATAATCTGGCTCCCCTCCTCAGCTCCTCAGAGCAATTCTCTCAGGGTAACTTGAGATGCTGCCTCCCGGGCTTGAAGTCTAAAAATTCCTACTGAATAAAACATAATTCTCAACTTTTAGGTTGTGAATATTTTTTAAGTCTACAGTGTCTAAGCCTGTGTTATCATGGGATGGTCCATAATATGATTCAGCAGAACCATGATTGTAGAGTAGAGATAACCGTTAGTAGGTAGGTCCCCCAAAACACTTGCAAAAATGTGAAGGAGATCATTGCTTTCTATAAGTTATGAAATGAGGATTTTAGATGACAATAAACCCCATGAGCAGAGTGGCCCCGGCTGTCATCTTGCAATTATCTAACACTCCATTGACTGTATCCATGTTTGTCTTTCAAAAGAACTGGCATCACTGATATTTTGGAAGACTTAAATCTGCATACTTCCCAGTTTACCTCCCAGAAACTACTGGGGAAGAGAGAAGGAATAAACAAAATTTCAAAGCCTCTGTCAGTTCTTCTAAAGGCCCATTTTTAAGCAGAACAAATTATACACAATTAGGTTTTTTTAATCTGTAAAATACAGCTATTTTTACTAAGTTTGTTACAGGATTGTGGTGAAGATTAAAGGATTAATCTTTAGAAGTGCCTGGCATGTGAAAGTGAAAGTGAAAGCCTCTCAGTCGTGTCCAACTCTTTGCCACCCCATAGACTATACAGTCCATAGAATTCTCCAGGCCAGAATAGTGGAGTGGGTAGCCTTTCCCTTCGCCAGGGGATCTTGTCAACCCAGGGTTCAAATCTAGGTCTCCCACATTACAGGCAGATTCTTCACCAGCTGAGCCACAAGGGAAGCCCAAAAACACTGGAATGGGTAGCCTCTCCCTTCTCCAGGGGATCTTCCCGACTCAGGAATTGAACCGGGGTCTCCTGCATTGCAGACGGATTCTTTACCAACTGAGCTATCACTTATCACAGAAGCCAGGCACATAGTCAATTCTCTTTATGCTTACTATTATGATTAGTAATATTATTGTCATTCTTATGCCTGGTAGGATAAAAGAATTGAGCTGAGAGGGGAATTCTAAGAGGAAAGAAGGTGACCTCCCTGGTGGTATGGTGGCTAAGACTCTACACTCCCAATGCAAGGGGCCTGGGTTTGATTCCTGGTCAGGGAACTAGATCCCACATGCTGCAAGTAAGACTCAGTGCAGCCAAATAAATAAATTAATATTTGAAAACAGTAATAATAATAGGAAAGGACCCAGAACCTTCAGAAGTAGGGAGAGGACTGGGCCTGGGATGTTGACTACATAACTCCCACCCTTGATCACCTCAGATCCTCAGACAAGTCAACCATATATTTTTTAAAGCCTGTTGGAAGTTTTCTGTGGGCAGTTTCAGGGCAAAGAATCATAGAACAGGAGCTGAGTTATAGAATAGAGAAGAGAGAATGGCTTCAGGAGGTAAGATGCACATGAGAGCAAGCAGGCTTAGAGAGCTGGAACTTGAACTCAGAGCCAGGAATAACCAGGAGTCAATAAACTTCCCAGGAATCTGTGGGAAAGGACATCGGACTGACCACTTTATACGGGATTAAAGAAATCATACCAATTGGAAAAATACCACCACCACTCAGTAATGACCTCAGCTGACCTAAGACCACAGTAAAAATAGAATGTACAATAAAGTTAATAAGTTAAAAATATACCAGATGAACACTTCTGGGAAAGGGAGTAGCTTAAATGCACATTTACAAGATCCCGTCCAGCCTATACCCATTAAAATAAACAAAAAAATCCAAATATAGAGAAGGTCCCAATCTCATACATATTAAGAAAATTGACCAGCTGTGGTCATTAATTTCCTAGTCACAGATGTCCTGGCTCTCCCCCATCTGTTTACCAGGAAATTACAACCTAGGACACCAGCTCTGCAAAAATTCCATGCCTGGATAAAGTGGCTCACAGATGGTTTAAGAAGTGGGATTTCTTGGGGGGCTGGGGGGCAAGCTGACATGGAGGTGCTGAGTGCCCATTCCATCCATCTGGAGAAGACGGTGATCAGGATTTAGCCTTTCCTGCAGACACGTGATCAACCAGGGTAGCCAACAGATGCAAGAGAATAGAGAGAGAGACATCTGAAGCATGAAAACACTATAAAACAAAAATGATGAACTGAAGAGCCAACATCAGAGCAGAATTAAGTGACTAGCAAGATAAATACACAAATTAAGCATTATAGATGTTCTCAGAAATAGAGACCAGAGGTGGAATTAGAAATGTGATGGCATTAAAAGACAAATGAGGAAGAAGCAATGCCATTTGAGGAATAAGGTAAGTAAATAACTTTATTGCTGCCTAAATAAATAATAACAAAACATTTAAAAACTCACGGGTGTCCAAGACAACACATAACTAAAACAAGAGAAATACCAGCATGCTGAGAAAGAAGGCTGGACTACAGGGATGTGGAATATGTTAACATGCAACTTATTTGCAGAGAATACATAGATAATTTTAGAAGGTATAAATAGAATGAAAATAAGGTGACAAGGCAAAAGGTGACAGATAGAGGCAAAAGAAAGCTGAAATAGCAGTTTAATTTCAGGCAAAATAGATTTTAAATTCTCCACACCCCACTCCCCGAAAATATAGACTAAGGGGAAAAATAATGATGCCATATAATTGACATGACAGTTGTGAAGATATACACAACTAACTATTTAGCCATAAAATATATAAAGCCACAAGTGGTGGAACTAGGGAAGAAACAGATAAAACCATTTTTGAAAGAAGTTTTAGCACATCCTTCTCAGAAACAGTTAGATCTACACAGATTTTTTAAATTAAGTACCAGTATAGAAGACTTAGGGCTTCCCAGGTGGCTCAGTGGGTAAAGAATCTGCCTGCGATGCTGGAGATGCTGGAGATGTGGCTTCGATCCCTGGGTGAGGAAGATCCCCTGGAGGAGGGCATGGCAACCCACTCCAGTGTTCTTGACTGGAGAATCCCATGAACAGAGGAGCTTGGTGGGCTACAGTCCAAAGGGTCCCAAAGAGTCAGACATAACTGAAGTGACTGAACACAAACAAATGTATAGAAGATTTAATAAGTATTGGATTGGACATTTCAAAACTAGGACTTACCAACAGAGTTTTTTTCTCAACACATGTAAAGAAAGAGGCTCATCAACAATGATTCTCAAAAGTAAGAAGTGTTGTGAAAGAGACAGAATGCAAACTCACAAAAAATAGTCATGATAAAGAAAATTAACTATAGAATCAGAAAATGAAAACTAGGATAAACATTTGTAAGAGTGCACTAAATGGGTAAAATTCTAGGACAGATGACAAGAGTCAGTCTCTAATATAAAAATGGGACATCTTTTTTTTTTCTCAAGTACTAGAACTGGCTAACTCAGGATTCATCTCCTTTAATACTTAGAACCAATATTTAGTAAGTATTGATATGTATCTTCTGCCAAGCACTCATCCATGTAAAAATCCATTTCATCTTCCCTATGAGCCAGGTATCATTATTATCCCCTTTGTATAGAAGAAGAAAGTGGCCTGGAGAGATTAAGAACCTTGCTCGAGATCACCTAACTTAGAAATGTTCCATTAAAAGCACTTATAGTACACTAAATATTAGAATATGAGTGTTTATATTGTCACCATTATTTCCAAAAATAATACAAAAAACATTTCCTTAAAAAATATAACATCTCTATATACAATGAAATACTACTCAGCCATAAAAAAAGAACAAAATAATGCCATTTGCAGCAATTTGGATGCTAAGTGAAATGTCAGGAAGACAAATACATATGATATTATTTATATGTGGAGTATAAAATATGACATAAGTAAACTTATCTACAAAACAGATACAGATTCACCAACATAGAGAACAGACTTGTTTGCCAAGGGGCAGTGGGTGGCGGTGGGGGATGGATTCCAAGTTTCAGATTAGCAGATGCAAACTATTATATATAGAACAGATAAGCATCAGGGTCCTACTGTATAGCACAGGGAACTATATTCACTCTCCTGTGATAAACTATAATGAAAAAGATTATAAAAATGAATGTATATATATGTATAACTAAATCACTTTGCTGTATAGCGGAAATTAACACAACATTGTAAATCAACTATGCTTCAATAAAAAAACTTACTTCCTGTATACATATATACAGATTATATTATATATAATGTATATCATAATATATATTATATTTATACACATTTATATTTTATTCGCTTGCATATATGTATCTATAAAATAATATTTAAAATTGTGTTATAAAATTATGTAACATATTATATAGTATACATTATATAGAAAGAGACACAGATAGAGAGACCGAATAATTTGTGAGGTATATACAACTTGTTAAGAGCTTTGGAATCACATTGCATGAGTTGGATCCCATCTCTACCAGTTACAAACTGGGTAACCTCAGGTGAGCTACTTAATGTCTCCGTGCCTCAGCAGCCTTTTCTGTAAAATGGGGCTAACAATGGTGTCTAATTCACAGGGCTGTGGAGATGAAACAAGCTGCTGCGTGGAAGCATGGCTGACAAAGCGCAACTGCTTACTAAACCTGAGTTACTTTATTTGTTAACAGTGGTTATTTCTGGAAAATATTTCACTGTTACTACTCTTGTAATAAAGGTAAATTCTTTAATATTAAGATCACTAACCCTAACGTAATTACAACCATGTGAAATTGATGCAGTAGTAAGTAAAGAAGCAGAAAAGAGGCTTCAGAAAGCCTCTATTAGTACCGGAGTATTAATAGATAATAAAAATGTGGAGTCAGTGGAGAAAGTATAGGCTATTTCATATAGCCATTTGGGGAAAACACCTGGCTACTTTGGGAGGAAAAGTAAAGCTGAAGTCAACAGAGCATCTCCATTCCTTCTGCAGATGTGCAGGGGTGTGGTTGGAACCACTTCCATTGAACTATTCTACTTGCTGCAGTGGACTAGTGAGCTGGTTTAATTTAGTGTCACTTAACGGTGCTTTTTCTTTTCTTTTTTCTGGGTTAGATTATTCACCTGGAGTGGGAATCAGGTGACTATTCCTTTGGACAACGTTCTCAGCCCTGGCCTGGTTGCACCTGAGACTCACCTGGGAGGTTATTAAAAATCCATATCTGGGACTTACCTGGCGGTCCAGTGGTCCTGAGCTTCCAACACAGTGGGGGCAGGTTTGATCCTTGATCCAGGAACTAAGATCCCATAAGTCATGTGGTGTGGCCAGAAAATGAAAATAAAGTTGGGTCTTTAAATAAAAATAAAACAACAACAAAAAAAGAAAACAAAAACAAAAGCTCTGTATCCAAGGGCTCCAAATCCCCAGATTCAACAAACCATGAATCAAAACTATGTGGAAGGACTTCCCTTGTGGTCCAGTGGATGAGCCTCTGCCTTGCAAAGCAAGGGACACAGGTTCAATCCCTGGTGGAGGAACTAAGATCCCACATGCTGTGGGGTGACTAAACCTACACACCACAACTAGAGAGCCTGCATCTGCAACCAAGACCCCATGCAGCCAAATAAATAGATAAGTAAATAATAAAAATAAAAAGCTTAAAAAAAATGTGGAAAAAAATCCCAGCAGATTCCAAAAAGCAAAACTTGAATTTGCTGGCAACTGTTTCCATTGATTTTCCATTGTATTTACAAACCTTTACATAACCTTTACCTTGTGTTAGGTATTGTAAGTTATCTTAGGGATGATTTAAAGTATCTGGAAGGGTGTGCACAGGTTATCTGCAAACGTTATGCCGTTTTACAGGCTTCCCTGATGGCTCAGCAACTAAAGAATCCGGCTGCCCGTGCAGGAGACAAGAGACATGAGTTTGATCCCTGGGTTGGGAAGAGCCCCTGGAGGAGGAAATGGCAACCCACTCCAGCATCTTGTCTGGAAAATTCCATGGATAGAGGAACCTGGCAGGCTACAATCCATGGGGTGGCAGAGTCAGACACAACTGAACACACACATACACACCTGACATTTTATCTACGAGACCTGAGCATCCACAGATTCTGGTACTGGAGGAAGGTACTGGATCTAATCCCCTGTGGCTACCACGGGATACCAGCCCTGCCCCTGAGCATTTCAGTCATCATCTCTGTAATGGGGCCAGTCATCAGCAGTTTTCAAAGCCCCCCCACCACACCCCCCAGCCAAGATGATTCCAATATGCAGTTCGGATTAATAATCACTGCTTTAGGGGATATTATTTTGCCAGAATGATATATTAAATGTTGATTTCCTAGGAATAAGGCTCTTCACACAAGTTGTTTGTTAAGAGATTCGATTTTCCCACATTCCTCCCCATAGGGAACAACAGTTGGCAGGTACACTTTGCATTTGAATTCTCTCTCAGGAATGTTAATTGTTCCAACTGTCATAACAGAATGAAATTTTTACATTCCCCTGGTACAAGCGAGGGAAGATTCTGTACAGCGTGGCTGAACTCGGACCTCTGTTTCTATTTGGATGGTCCCTCAAACCCAGCCAAGCAAGTGGTCCTGTTTACTTGCCAGACTTGTAAGTGTCACAAGGAATGCAAGACTTGAGTCCATTCAGAGACACACCAGGAAATCACCAGGCCACCCCAGAGAGCCAGAGGTGATAAGGAAACCAAAAGTGACCCTACAGTCAAAACCTTCTGCCTGTATTTGCAGATCATCTTGATTTCCAAGCAGCCAGGCACCTGCTCTCAGCTTTCACCTCAGACTAAACAATTTAAGGAAAAAAAAATTATTCTAGCTTGAAAAGGTTCTGGGAAGCTTTAGATAACCTTGCCTCTGGGGAATACATTTCTTGGCCTTTTTCCCTTGGCAACCATATCCATCTTCTGGGTGTGGGAGTAGAAAGCCCTTTATCTTTTCCTCGTCAGTGCCTTTTTCTAGACCTACACGCCTGAGCCCAGGCTGAATTCCCTGTTAACAACTGCTTTGGAGGGAGGGAAGCTGCTTAAGATTAGACAGATTAGACCATGCAAGACAAGGTCAAACAGAATGTCAATTGTCGAGTCATGTGTTTATGTATCCAGTCACTGGGGTAGCTTCCCAGGTGGCACTAGAGGTAAAGAACCTGCCTGCCAATGCAGGAGATGCAAGAGACGCAGGTTTGATCCCTGGGTCAGGAAGCTCCCCTGAAGAAGGGCATGGCAACCCACTCCAATTTTCTTGCCTGGAGAATCCCAAGGACAGAGGAGCCTGGAGGGCTTTAGTCCATTAAATAATGAGTCGGACACGACTGAAGTGACTTAGCATACACGCATGCATGCACGCACGCAGTCTCTGGGGTGCCATTCTGTTACAAGCCCACAAAAATAGAAGATATGAAGGCAGAAATAACAAAACATATCAGAAAGTCCTGAGAAAGCTATCCTTCAGCGGTGAGGGCATGTCCCACGTGAGAATGGACTGATTGCGGAGTTTAAGAAATTATTTGAGGGACTTTCCTGGCAGTCCAGTGGTTAAGACCCCACATTCCCCGTGCAGGAGGCACAGGTTCCATCCCTGGTTGGGAAACTAAGATCCCACCTGCTGCACAACACAGCCAAAAAGAAAAAGAGAGAAAGAAATCAATTATTTGACTTAATAGGGACACACTCCTTGCTTTTAGTGTCCGTCACAGACTTCTGGTCTCCCCAAGGAATGGAAGCAGCTTCCAGATAATCAATACTGTGCCGACTAAGCATTACACGTCAAAGTGGAGTCTACACAGGAAGCATGAAAAGAAAAAAAAAAAAATGACGCATGAAGGCCCCAGCCAGGACTGGGATTCTCTCTCCTGCCGACAGGAGACAAGATTCCTGTCTCCTTCCCGGGGACAGTGAAGTAAGAGGGAGCCCAGGGCTGCACTAGCCAGACATCTGGGAAAGACCATCAGCTGAATGCTTCCCAATAAACCCCTCTGCTTTACATCACACACCTTTACTTCCTTCCCCTTTAAAGATTCTCTGGGCCCACAGTGAGGTCTTTATTATTCAGTAGAAGGACTTAAAGAGTATATGGGTCTGGAAAGGAGAGGACCAGAGCTCTAGGACTGTGGTGTGAACACTACTTTTTCTTTCTGTGAACTTCATTCTCATGTTTTAAACTAGCAGGTGGCTCTAGCCGTTTCCTTCCGGTCTATGAATATTTACAGCACACCACACCTCCCTCTTCTTGACAAGGATATTAGCATTGTTTGATCGAGAGCTCAATATGGGAGTGGCCATGTCTGTCTTATTCATCCTTGCATCCCCAGTATGGTGACACACATTTGTTGTCATTGTTCAGTTGCTCAGTTGTGTCTGATGCTTTGTGACCCCATGGACTGCAGCACACCAGGCCTCCCTGTCCTTCATTATCTCCCAGAATTTGCTCAAATTCATGTCCACTGAGTCAGTGATGCCATCCAACCATCTCAGCCTCTGCTGCCCGCTTCTCCTTTTGCCTACATTCTTTGCCAGCATCAGGGTCTTTTCCAGTGAGTTCGTTTTCGCATCAGATGGCCAAAGTATTGGAACTTCAGCTTCAGCATCCATTCTTCCAATGAATATTGGAAGGGTTGATTTCCTTTAGAATTGACTGGTTTGTTCTCCTGTCCAAGGGACTCTCAAGAATATTCTCCAGCATCACAATTCAAAAGCATCAATTCTTCAGTGTTCAACCTTCTTTAGGATCCAACTCTCACATCCATACATGACTACTGGAAAACCATAGCTTTGACTATATGGACCTTTGTTGGCAAAGTGATGTGTCTGTTTTTGAATATGCTGTCTAGGTTTGACACAGCTTTTCTTCCAAGGAAGCATCTTTCAATTTCATGGTGATGCACAGAATATGTCTGATAAAGGAGAGAGAGGGGAAGCAAGGGAGGCAAGCGGGGGAGGGAAAGAGAGCAACGTACCTGGCAGGCCACTGGCGGCTTATTTGCATAAAGGCTTCTAGGAGCCCTGAAATGCAAACTAAGAGTGAAGAAAGCTGCTTAGTCTCAAGAGAACTCTAGAATAGGGAGGTCACCTGAGGCTGGAGAAGAGTGGTGACAGAAGCATAGTGTTGGACCCCGGGAGGGACTGGCTGGAGGGGCCACAGAATTGTCTCCCTACTAGAGCCATCTGGGGGAGACGGTGCCATTAACACATGTGGTCTCAGAGGAGTCAGGAGAGGAGAAGCTGGTAGACTTGGAATTGGGGGGATCTGAGCAAAATCTGGCAGCTGCATCTCTGTATAATCTGGGCTTTGAGTTTTCCAAACACGGCAAAACAGAGCTATTTATCATTAGATTGTTTCACCGTAACTCTAACCTCGTGCTTAAATCATATGATCACAGAATCATAATAGCCTTGCCCACCGGCCCATCCCAACTGTTCGGAAAGTATCCCAACCAGTGGTAGTTTAGTTCAGTTCAGTTCAGTCGCTCAGTCATGTCCGACTCTTTGCGACCCCATGAATCGCAGCATGCCAGGCCTCCCTGCCCATCACAAACTCCCGGAGTTTACTCAAACTCATGTCCATCGAGTCGGTGATGCCATCCAGCCATCTCATCCTCTGTTGTCCCCTTCTCCTCCTGCCCCAATCCCTCCCAGCAACAGGGTCTTTTCCAATGAGTCAACTCTTCACAAGAGGTGGCCAAAGTATTGGAGTTTCAGCTTCAGCATCAGTCTTTCCAATGAATACCCAGGACTTATCTCCTTCAGGATGGACTGGTTGGATCTCCTTGCAGTCCAAGGGACTCTCAAGAGTCTTCTCCAACACCACAGTTCAAAAGCATCAATTTTTCGGTGCTCAGCTTTCTTCACAGTCCAACTCTCACATCCATACATGACCATTGGAAAAACCATAGCCTTGACCAGATGGACCTTTGTTGGCAAAGTAATGTCTCTGCTTTTTAATATGCAGTCTAGGCTGGTCATAACTTTCCTTCCAAACTTCCAGATGTTCAAGCTGATTTTAGAAAAGGACACCGGTGGTAACATCAGCACAAATACTGGCTCCGTTTCCTCCTCCTCCTAGGCTCCGCCTAGGGTCAGGACTGGTTGAAGGGAGTTGAGGCACTTGCCTTGGGGCAAAATTTAAAGCATGGCATCTATATTAATGCAAAACTTAAAAAAAAAACAAATGAAAGTCGAAGCCCCCAAAGTTCACAATGAACAAAATATCAACATGTAAAACAAAGACAAGATCTAATCATGCAGTTGTTTGACCCTGAGAGGGATCGACTCACTCGCCTCACTCTAGTCCCGACTCTGACCAAACTCAGTTCTCATTTCAGGGTCTTTCTGCTTGCTTTTCTCTCGGTCTGGAATATTCCTCTCAGACCCTTGGATAGTTGGCTCCTTCTCATTATTCAGATTTTTTTTTTTTTGGATGTGGACCATTGTAAAAGTCTTTGTAGAATTTGTTACAATATTGTTTCTGTTTTATGATTTTGGTGTTTTGGCCATGAGGCATGTGAAATCTTAGTTCCCAGACCACAGATCAAACCCTCATCCTCTGCATTAGAAAGTGAAGTCTTGACCACTGGACCACCAGGAAAGTCCCTCATTTTTAGATTTCTGCTCTGATGTCTCTTCTCTGCTGTCACTATTTAAAATCATGTACTCCTTGCCCCACCCTGCCCACCCCCACTCAGTTACTCTCTACTCCATTATCGCTGTACTTTTTTCAGAGCACTTACCCCTATGAAATTATGTTATTGTTTATGTATCCGCTGGTGTTGCTTCAGTGCCTAACTCACAGTATATACTCAAAAAATATTAGCTGGTTGAAGTAAATGAACGAAGCACTGTCTATGAGATATCACACTAGGCGCTTGACGTTTATGACCTCATTTAAGCCTCAAGGTAATACACTGAGATGGATTTGATTATGGATGAGGAAATTGAGGCTTAGAAGGGTTAAGAGACATTTTCATCAAGTCACATACCTAGTAAATGAGTGAAGACTAAAATCATCCAGAATCCTTTTTTTTTCACCACTTCTCCCCTGCCTCACTCCTTTTGGCTTCCTTATTTATTCTTTCTTCCAAAGAAAGATTTAACTCTTTTATTCCCAGATGAGTCTGGGAATGAACCACTGTGATGACGATAAAGTCTCAACCCTTTCCTCCATGGAAATCACCGTCAGCCACCCACCGTGGACTGCAAACACAGGGAGAGCTCTAGTGTGATGTGTTCATGGATGGGGCTATTTTCCTCAGTCTGAGGTTTGGTCAGCTTCCTTCCTGCAAGTCTTGCCGGTAATCACATAGGCTATAACCAAACTCACCATCCTTCTTCCAACATCTTTACCCCAAACCACTTTTGTGAATTTGAGGTTATGAACTGTTGTCATCCTGACCAATCAGGTTTGATGAGAAAGTAGCACCTCTGGAAACAGATCCTATCTCTTTGAGTTAATTTCCTCTTTGGCTTTGTATCAAAGGTACAATGTTTCCGACTCCTCCACAGTGTGTGTGTGTGTGTGTGCGTGCGTGCGTGTGTGTGTGTGTGTGTGTGTGTGTGTGTGTGTGTATGAAAGAGTGTAAACAAGTTTAGATACTGTAAAATTCACCAGCAATTTTATCCAGATGGGTAAGCAGCAGCAGAATCCAGTTTTAAACATTTCCTTCAGCCCCCCAAAGATCTCTTATACCCGTTTACAGTTAATCCCCAGGAAACCACGAATCTACTTTCTGAATCTATGGGTTGGCCTTTTCTGGACATTTTGTATCGATAGAATTATTCAGTAAGTGATCTTTTGTGTCTGGTTTCTTTCACTTTACATGTCTTCTAGGTTTAGGCAGGTTGTATCATGTATACATTTTGTCCTTTTATTTCTATTACTGAAAAGTGTTTCAGAGGTGTGGATCTGAATGGCACTCAGTGAGCAGTTCTCGCCCACTGATCCTTCCTCCAGGTCTCTTTCCTGGGGAGGAAATCCAACATGTCTACTCACAGGGTTTCCCCCGGCTCCGAGCTTCTTCACTTCTGGAGAATTCTCCAATTCAGCTCCCTCCAATTCTGTCTCTGTGAAAGGGCAAACCTAAGTCACCTCACCTTGCACTTGGAATCCACAAGCTGCTTTAGCTATGTCCTTAACCCAGTGTTTTCTGGCAGGTCTCCCTTATTAGACTGAATGTTCTCTGCAGGGAGAAAGCAAAGGCTCAGTTGCTTCTGGGTGGTCTCAGTCTTCCAAGAACAGCGAGAAGCAGAAAGCGAGTGTTTGATGGATGTGTGTGAGGGAAGCTTGTGGATGGAGCAAGGATGCAGCGGGGCTGGTGGACGACCCCACTGCTCGTTCCATCCCTTTTACCCCACTGCCTGGCGCTCTCAGCCTGCTTCCGCACCCGCAGCAGTGAGCAAGGCCAGTGGGGACATACAGAGCAAGAGGCTGGCTCCGTCAGCTCCCCTGAGGCCTCAGGCCCAGATGCCCAACAGTCCGTTCCACAGAATGTACTGGAAAGAACAAGGATTCCTTCCCATAGGCTCTGGCCTTGAGTGACTTTAGGAAAGTTTTCACTTCTGGAACGTATGAAGAGTACCTACCACACAAACGGCGAGGATTAAATGAGATAAAGTGTCCAGGGTGCAGGCAGGCCCAGAGCACAAGAGCGCCCCTGCCCCCAAGTCTCTCATCTTCTCCCCTCCCCTCGTGTTCCTTCCCCATCCCTGAGTCAGCAGATAAAGCAATTGTGAAGCTGCTTTAGAGTTCTGGAAATAGTGGTGCTCACACAATGCCTAAAGGAACTACCCTCTCTGTGAGAGGATTTAACATGTTTGGAGAAGCAGTTCCAAGGACTCCGAATTCAGTTTTGAAATCTCCGATTGTTGCAAGGCAGGGCGGCCAACTCTAAGATTTGCTTTGAACAATGCAAGTCGCAGATAGGTATTGTTTGTCTGTTTTGATTTTTTGTATTTATTTATTTTTTTTTTATTAGTTGGAGGCTAATTACTTCACAACATTTCAGTGGGTTTTGTCATACATTGATATGAATCAGCCATAGAGTTGATTTTTGTATTTATTGTCAACATTTAATAATTTAGAAATTTCTTATTACAATCTGATTGCTATTTTCTGCTGGACAAAAAAAAAACAACATCTGGCCACTGGGTTTCATGTTGAATTGGCCTGCAATACAATTGGCCTGCTATACAGGAGACCCCGGTTCCATTCCTGGGTCGCGAAGATACCCTGGAGAAGGGATAGGCTATCCACTCCAGTATTCTTGGGCTTCCCTGGTGGCTCAGCCGGTTAAGAATCCACCTGCAATGCAGGAGACCTGAATTTGATCCCTGAGTTGGGAAGATCCCCTGGAGAAGGGGATGACTACCCACTCCAGTATTCTTGCCTGGAGAATTCTGTGGACAGAGGAGCCTGGCAGCTACAGCCCATGGGCTCGCAAAGAATCAGACAAGCATGAGTAATTTTCACTTTCACCCTCCAGATAGCCTCAGTCCCCATGAATTTTTCTCTTGCTCTGAAGACTGGGGTCAGCTTTTCTTCACAAAAAGTCATTTACATTACCCATCTGGCCCGAGGCACTTGAATCTGTGTCCTTTGGCAGGGTGATGCCCAAAGCGGGCCGTTCCTAGAATGTACAAAGACTTAGTGAGTGAGTGAGGCTCAGTTAGTGAGTGAGGCTTAGAGGTGAGTGCTCAGTGAAGCTAGTTGTCCACCTGGGGTGAGGAGACTGTTCATCTGCCTTCATTTCATCTTTACTTCTGATGAAGTGTCATTTTCCTTAGGAAGAACTTGAAGGGGAAAGGGTGGAGAAGTGGGCTCATTTGGTCTTAACTTTTGGCTGGGATCTAGGAAAGTGAGGTTTGGTGAGTTCCTTTCTATATTTCAGAGCTGTTGCCCTGACCAGCCCGACTTAATGTGGGACTGCGGATGTCAAGGGTTTAGCTTGCTGCCTGGCACAGACACAGGAAGCCCTTCACACGCTTGATGGTAAATGCTGTTTTTGTTGTCATGACCAGCATTAAACGCCCTATATCCTGCCACTCTGACAACTCCCAGCACCCTTGCCTTCCTCTAGTCCTGACCCACTAATAGCCACCTCCTCTGCACTTTCCCCCTGCTGCCCGACCTCTCCCTAATTCCCAGACTCACTTTGCAGCCCGGAGACCTGACCCAGGTCACCACCCCTTTGGGTCAGACTTGTGGCTTCCCTCAGCCACTGGGACCAACTAGACATCCAAGGCCTCAGGGCTTCCAGCTGCTCCAGGTCAACAGTTCAGACTCTAATCCTGCTTCTGGCCTAAACGTAGGCTTGAGAGCTTACCCTTAGTGAGTTTGCTCATGGCATCTGGACATCAGAGGCACTACCCTGTCCCCTCGCATCCGCTCATCTCATATACCCCACCCCCTCACCCTCACCCCCATCGTGTGATTGACTCAGAGGAGGCAGGAACTCCAGGAGAGCAGAGGCCAATGTGTGTCTGACTTGTTTGCTGCTGAATCCACAGTGCCTCGGCCACTCCCTGGTACACAATGGGTGCTCAGTAAATACTCAATGAATGGGTGACGGAATCAACGAATTCCGATCAGGGACCACATTTATGGTAAAAATGAGCAGTTTTTGGTTTCGGCTCCGTACACCAAACTTTCATTTTCATTTTAAATTCATTGTATTGAAGTATAGTTGACTTACAATGTTGTGTTAATTTCTGGTGTATAGCACAGCGACTCAGTTATACATATGGACCTTCTCCTTCATATTCTTTTCCATTACGACTTATCACAGGATTATTGAAAACAGTAGGACCTTGTTTATCCATTCTGTACAGGGCAGTTTGCATCTACTAATCCCGAGCTCCCAGTTCATCCCGCCCCTCATCCCTCCGCCTTGGCAACCACAAATCTGACCTCTGTGAGTCTGTGTCTGTTCTGTAAGTTCATTTGTGTCATATTATAGATTCCACAATTAAGTGGTATCATATGATATTCATCTTTCTCTTTCTGACTCAACTCTAGGCCCATCCAAGTTGCTGCAAAAGGCATTATTTCCTTCTTTTTTTATGGCTAAGTAGTGTTTTTGTTGGTGTTTAGTTGTGAAGTTGAGCCCAACTCTTTTGCGACCCCCTGGACCGTAGCCTGCCAGACTCTTATGTCCCTGGGATTTCCCAGGCAAGAATACTGGAGTGGGTTGCTATTTCCTTCTCCAGGGGATCTTCCTGACCCAGGCATCGAACCCATGTCTTCTGCATTGGCAGGTGGATCCTTTACCACTGAGCCACCAAGGAAGCCTGAGGAGTATTCCATTGTGTACACACACACACACACACACACACACACATGTACACATACCGTATCTTCTTTATCCACTCATCTATCAAGGGACACTTAGGTTATTTCCATGTCTTGGCTGTTGTAAATAGTGCTGCCATAAACATAGGGGTGCATGTATCTTTTTTAATTAAAGAAAAGCTCTCAGTTTGGTAACTCTCTTAGAAGTGTTGGTTTTGTGATCCTATTTCCCTTTCACGTGGAACAATACAATCATCAAAGAGAAGAGGGTCTGTGTGCTGGCCTTCTGGGGAGGAAGCAGGGAAGACCTCCCCCTGAAGTCAAGCTCTGAGCAGGGCATGGAATGAGTGATGGTGATGTCTGATGGAGCCAGGAGTCGGGAAGGGAGGGCCCATAAGATAAGAGGGACAGGGAGCTTGGGGACCAGCTAGCTATTGAGAGCCCACCAAGGATCCAGCAGGAGCGGGTACTGTTGGGGTTTCCTCTTGTGGGCCCTACTGGTGAAGGAGCAGCTCCACAGATGCTAACCCTGACTCTGAACTGACCTTAGGCAAGGCCCTCTCCCCGTCTGTGGGAGATGTGGCTTGTGCCAAGGCTATCAAAGGGTGGAAGCCTCATAAACGCAGCTGCTTATTAGCCCTGATGGTGTAAAACCAGCAGCGTCACCAACCATAGTCCCTGAACTTCCTCCCTGGCACCCTGTTTGGTTTCTCTTCCTGCCTGTTTTCTCTGCCAGGTGGGCAGCTAAAGTGACTCAGGTTGACAAAGTCCCAGACTGACGAAGTCGCTTCCCTGTCCTCTGAGTAGTCCTAGCCTGAAGAGCCCTTCATTTTTTCCTCTCCAGCCCATTTGTCCCATGAAGATGAGCCATGAACCCCTTTGGGCAGTGGGAGCCGAGATGAAAGAACCAGGCCCCGAGCACTGGGCCCCAGACTCTTACTTCTCCTCTTTCTTCTGGCCCTGGGGCTCTCTTTGGGGGAAAAAGTTAATTTTAGACCACCAGGGTCAACTTCTTGAGGCTGATTTTTCACTATGACTTTTCTGGAAATGTATACTTCCTCATTGCTAGTATTGGTATTAGTCACTCACTCATGTCAGACTCTGTGACCATGGGCTGCAGCCCATCAGGCTCCTCTGTCTATGGGATTCTCCAGGCCAGAATACTGGAGTGGGTAGCCATTCCCTTTTCCAGGGGATCTTCCTAGCCCAGGGACTGAACCCAGGTCTTCTGCATTGCAGACAGATTCTTAACTGCCTGGGCCACCAGGGAAGCCAGTAAACCTGGAGTGCCCTGAAATCTGGGATGGAGGTGGAGTCTGAGCAGCTTGAAGCCTCAGGGATGCCGCTCCTTCTGTATCCCCACCTCACCGTGGGACACAATTCCCCAGCACCATGGTGACACCATAATTGAGGTCCTTGTCCCAGGTACAATTGCACCACCCCAGAACTCTTTCCTCCCCTTTGTTACTCAGGATCTGGAGCAACCAGTGTTTTGCCATACCCACATCCTTGCCAAGGTGATCATCACAGCTTCAAGGTATTGAGCATCATTTTGTTTGACCAGGCATTCGATCAAATGTGTTATCTTCATTATCTCATTTGATGCTTGTAACAGTTTCACAATGTACATAATATTATTTCTTTATCTTTCAAGAGAAAAAGCAGGCTCAATTTTAATTTTTTATCTTTTGGCCATGCCACACTGCATATGGGATCTCAGCTCCCTTACCAGGGACGGAACCTGTACCCCCTGCATTGGCAGCAAGCAGTCTTAACCATGGGACCGCAAGAGAAGTCCCAACAGGCTTGGAAAAGTTGGGTAATTGGCCCAAAGTCACCAGTCAGTACATGGCAGAGCTGGAAATTTCAACCAGGAAATGAGACTCCAAAGCCCTATTTTCTTATTACCATTTCTGTGTCCCTTCAGAACACTGAGGGGGTTGAAGAGGGAGGGGAGATCTCACTGAGTTCTTTCCAGGGATGGGAAACCAACATCTGTGTGGAAGCTGAGGCAGCCATCTGGTCTCCCCAGTTCCCAGCGGGTGGGAAATGTGTTCATGCCAACCAGAATCTGGCATCTGACACTTACAATATCAGGGCATTTGCTTGTGCACTCAGAGTTACCCCAGCCTTTGGAGAAAAACCGCTGAGTTACAGACTCAAGAACAAGCCCTCATTATCCGTCAGTCTCCTGCCTCCTGGTTGGCCTGTTTATCACTATCTGAGCCACCAGTTTACCTGAGATGAACGGCATCTGGCAGAGCTCTGCCCTGCCACTTATGGGCCTGTAGGAAGACTGCTATAACTGTGCCAAATCATTTCATGTAATACTGGGATGGGGAATTCCCTGGCAGTCCAGGGGTTAGGACTCTGAGCTGCCACTGCAGGAGACCTGGGTTCATTTCTTGGTTGGGGAACTAAGATTCCCACAAGCTTCATTGTGTGGCGAACAAAAAATAAAACAAACAAACTGGGATGTATGCATACACTCAGACTACACATATCAATTTGCAAAAGCCTTTTTCATGTGGCAGAGTAGGAGTGGAAAACACAGTGTTTTTTTATTTCAATTTTTGTTATTGAAGTATAGTTGATTTGCAAAGTTGTGTTAGTTTCAGGTGTACAACAAAGTGATTCAGTTATACATACATACATATATATATATATATATATATATATATATATATAAAGATTCTTTTCCCTCAAAATGTTGAGTATAGTTCCCTGTGCTATACAGTAAACCGCTGTTATTTTATATATAGTAGTATGTATCTGTTAATTCCATACTCCTAATTTATCCCTCCCCTCCTTCACTTTTCACTTTCGGTAACCGTAAGTTTGTTCTCTACATCTGTGAGTCTGTTTCTGTTTTGTATATAAGTTTACTTGTGTTATAAAATACAGTGTATTTTAAAACTCAAGTTATTTTTCATCTTCTGTTCATACTCTGAGGCCTAAACTCTTGTTCTCATCCCATCAAACCCTTACCCTCCACTTTTTACATTCTCTAGCTTTTTAAATTATTTTTATTATTTTTATTATTTTTATTTATTTTTTATTTTTTTCATTTATTTTTATCAGTTGGAGGCTAATTACTTTGCAATATTGTAGTGGTTTTTGTCATACACTGACATGAATCAGCCATGGATTTACATGTATTCGCCATCCCAGTCCCCCCTCCCACCTCCCTCTCCACCCGATCCCTCTGGGTCTTCCCAGTGCACCAGGCCCGAGCATTTGTCTCATGCATCCAACCTGGGCTGGTGATCTGTTTCACCCTTGATAATATACATGTTTCGATGCTGTTCTCTCGAAACATCCCACCCTCGCCTTCTCCCACAGAGTCCAAAAAAATATGGACCGCTTCACAAATTTGCATGTCATCCTTGCACAGGGGCCATGCTAATCTTCTCTGTATCATTCCAATTTTAGTATATGTGCTGCCGAAGCGAGCACCATTCTCTAGCTTTTTTTTAAAGAGAAAACCTGCTGGGACTTCCTTGGCCATCCAGTGGTTAGGGCTCTGTGCTTCCACTACAGGGGGCATGAGTTTGATCCTTGGTCAGGGAGCTAAGAGCCTGCATGCCACTTGGTCATGGCACTTGGTACAGTCAAAAGAAAAAAAGAAAAGCTGCCAACATACAAACTACCCTTTGTGTGCATGCCTACAGGTGTGCATGCCTACAGGTGTGCATGCCTACAGGTGTACATATGCATCAGCACACACAAAAGCACGTTTATATTTTTGTATTTTTCTGGGTATAAAATAAGGTATGCTCATTGTGCATTGGGATGCCTTATGAAGACAGAACTGACAGGCCTAGCTGATGGACTGGAGGTGGAGGATAAGGAGAATGGCAGAATCAGAAATGATGCTGAGACTTCTGACCTGAGCATGTAGACAGAGAGCAAACTGTTGGAAGGAAGTTTCCAACAGGCAGCTCATGATTCCACTGCCTGAAAAAGGGGATAGACTATCCAAGAAAAAACAAAGAGGAAACTCTTAGATGGAAGAGAGAGGTCAGGAGGCCCAGGCGGTCTGGGGGGGGACTCTGGACCCTCCAGGCCTGCATCATCTCTGCTGCTGCAGATCATCAGTGGTCAGGAGACTCTGGGGCCCCAGGGGAGGCAGGGGCCCAGGAGGGAGCTGCACACCCCGGCACCATGTGCCTTGAGCAACAATTGAGAAAATACAGGGGAAAACTGGCCCCTGGTGTGGCTGTTTCACCAAACAGAGACGAAACCACAAACAGCAGAGTTCCCCAGTGAGCACTGCTCTCGGTCCAGCTCTTTGCACGTCAAGTAAGAGGTGGTGAAGGTTTCCACACACTAAGGAAATCGCCCCCAAATAGGAATAATGTTAATGACAAAAATGCCAGACAGATGAGGTGGTGGGGCAGCTATTCGGGAGGGCAGTGGGAACCTTCTAGAAGGGCCTTGCAAATCAGACCACAAAGTGCTCCCCTCTGATCACGGCAGTTTTTGGAAATCAGTGTAGCCAATGGCAGCGCTTGACACTCAGATGTGAGAAATGTCACTTTTCTTTGTTTCTATAAATAAGATCAGTGTGCTCAGGGACCCACTGCTTGGTGAGCGAAGTGTTCCATCTCAGTCCCACTTGGAGTGCTGTCTTCCATCTCAGCAACTCCCTACGTCACACTCACACATACCCATGGAAGAGGCTGCAGATACCCGGGCATTGCAGGGTGCAAGAACACCAGGGCAAGGACAAGGCAGTCCAGGAAACAGACGTTAATGAAATCTCACTGGGATGGGAGCCATGGGCTGTGGAAACCGCTAAGCATCTAGAGCTAGTGGGTGTGAACCAGATAGATTTCTGCAAAGGGTGAAGCGAATGAAGTGATAAGAAGAGAAGTAACAGTGGTCCACGGCCTCTTCAAGATGCAGAATGGCTTTTCCCTAGAGAGAGACAGCTGAGGCAAAGCCCCCTAAGCAACAGGTACTCAGCATGGGTCACATACATGGGGAGGAGGAGGAAGCCGAGGAAGGAGCCCCAGGAGCCCTAGGAACTCGCCACCTACTCAGGGCTCTGGCTGCAGGCCTCTTATAGTTGCTCCTTCCAGAACATTCCCCCTGAACCTGATTGCTCTCTTCCTACCTTCAGGCCCCAGCTTCGTATCTCATTTCAGTACTCCACCCTGACCCTTTAGATGTTAAGGCCCTTCTTTGGTCTCCACCTGCCCTCATGCAGGCTTAAAGCCTTAGTTCTCGTTCCTCACACTGAACCCACAGGGCCTTCCTACTGACTCCCCTTCTCTCCTGGCTCCAGATATCGGCCTGAGATAAAGGCAAACTACTCTCTCTAAAGCCAGGGTTTAACAGTTACCCTTGTTGGCATCTTCCTATTTTCCCTAGACTCCAGCTCATGCTTGCCATGACAACTCTGAATTTCCGGTTCGTTCTGTGGCCTGCCCTTTTTCTAGACTTTGGCTGGTTGCTTTTCCAACAACAACAAATTCTTCTTATTCAGATGAGGAGTGGAGCAGGGGCTGCATCAGTGCTGGGCTCCCCCGAGTCCAGGGATCCTGTGCCCACGATTAAGGGGTGATGGAGAAGACAATGGCACCCCACTCCAGTCCTCTTGCCTGGAAAATCCCATGGACGGAGGAGCCTGGTGGGCTGCAGTCCATGGGGTCGCGAAGAGTCAGACATGACTGAGCGACTTCACTTTCACTTTTCACTTTTATGCACTGGAGAAGGAAATGGCAACCCACTCCAGTGTCCTTGCCTGGAGAATCCCAGGGACGGGGTCGCACAGGGTCGGACACGACTGAAGTGACCTAGCAGCAGCAGCAGTCAGGCCCCCTAAGGCTAACAGCGCCCTCTAGTGGTAGTGATGCAACTGCAGCTGAGGGCACGGATAGTAATAACAACATTAATAGCAAACTTTTTTTTTTGTGCTTGTATTTTATATATTTTACATATGCTAGTCATTTAATATTTACATCAATCCATTGAGAGTAACATGATTATTATCACTATTTTATAGATAAGGAAATAGGTACACAGAGAGATTAAGTAAGTTGCCCAAGGTTACAAAGCTAGCTAGGAACAGAGCCAGGATCCGAGTCCAGGAAGTCTGGTTTCAAGGTTGGTGATTTAACCTCTATGCCTGGAATTCCCTGGCGGTCCAGTGGTTAACACTTCTATTTCAATGCAGGAGCACAGGTTTCATCCCTGGTCTCGAACTAAGATCCCACATGCCACGAGTCCAAAAACCAAACAAAAAACCTCTGTACCATATAGCCTCCTATAATAAAAGACAGCACGTACCCATTCCACTAAACCCCTCAAACACAGACATTTCCTTCCCCCTCCGCAGAAATTCCTTTTTTAGGCTCCCTCTGAAGAGAGAAGCAAGAATAATAGTTCAGCTGCAGCCCAGATATAGGCTAGCACCCAGAAACACCAAGGGACCACCACAGAGCTCCGAAGTCTGAAGAGCTGTCCAACTTCCAGCCAAGGTTCCCTGTATTTACAGGGGGGGGGGGTAGTTTTAGGTTCTGCGTGTTCCTCTTCCAAGACCTGTCCCGCAGGCTCAGCCCTAAGCAGGATGAACATGAAGGGTCTTATGAGTTGTTTCCGCTGACCCACACATGTGAGGAAGCACATGATCCCTGTCATTTGAGGATGGAGCCCATGACCACCTCGTGGGCATTGTCCTCATTTTTTTTCACTTTTTCTGCCTGTGTTGCCTGGAACACTGCAAAGTTTCATTCTGCCTAATATCCCCATGACAGGAGTTCTGGGAGAACTCAGCCAACATTGATGAATCTCAAACCCAAGAAGATAAGAAGTCATGTTCAAAGAAGCAGAATCCACAAACTAAACGAATTATTTAAAGGAAACCCAATCTTTAACTTGTATCTCTGTTGTATTACGAGGGATTTAATTTATAATTCCCATCAAGATTATGTGGGACTGAGTCTTTAAGACTGCCAAGACATGGAAAACAAACTCATGGTTACCAAAACAGATAGTGGAGTAGGGGGTGAGATAAATTAGGAGTTTGGGATTAACATACATACTACTATATAAAACTATCTAAACAACAGAGACCTACTGTCTAACATAGGGAACTATATTCAATATCTTCTGTTGTTGTTCAGCTGCTTAGTCATGTCTAGCACTTTGTGATCCCATGGACTGGAACATGCCAGGCTCCCCTGTCCTTCATCATCTCCCGGAGCGTGCTCAAACTCATGTCCCTTGAGTCAATGATGCCATCTAACCATCTCTTTCTCTGTTGCCCCCTCTTCCTCCTGCTTTCAATCTTTCCCAGTATCAGGGTCTTTTCCATTGAGCTGGCTCTTCGCATCAGGTGGCCAAAGTATTGAAGCTTCAGCTTCAGCACCAGTTCTTCCAAAGGATATTCAGGATTGATTCCTTTGATTATCTTCTAATAACCTATAATGGAAAAGAATCTGATTTTTCCATTATGTATATAGAAAGATATATATATATATATATATATATATATATATATATATATATATATATATATATATATATAGAAAGAGAGAGAGAGTATATATATATATCCAGCAGTGACAAATTCCTTCTCTACATCTGTGTGCCTCAGTGGAAGGCATGGCAGAAGCACTTACCCACACAGCATCTGAGAAAGGCCCTGCTCAGAATAACTGCTCCCTGTTCCTTTGAAAACTTTATTGCAGCCTTTCCACCTTCTGGAGTGGAGGCCAGGAGCCTTCAGAACAATCAGGCCATTCTAACCCCAAAATGATTTCTGCCAACTTTTAGGATACTTGAAAGATGTTATTTCTTTCTTTCTTTTTTGCTTGTTTTTTGTGGGATCTTCCTGGATCAGGGATCAAACCCACGTCACCTGCATTGGCAGGCGGATTCTTTACCACTGAGCCACCTGGGACCTGGGAAGCCCTCAGAGATGTCATTTCTAATCAGGCCTCTCAGGCTTCAAGCACAAGAGAGGCAAACTCCAGCCACCATCACCCATCTCCTACCCTCTTCTCATCTCTGTCTCCTTCCTACTCTGGGCCCCTAGTCCCCACCTCCTTCCAGGTTGGCCCTCAGTCTTCCCGAGGCTTTTTAGGAAGCCTGGAGGACCTCACACTCAACAAGAATGATGCTGTCTCAGCCTGAGTTTGCTAGGCTCCCTAGTTCAGGGAGGGGATGACACAAGATCAGGAAGGAAGGACATCTGGCTCAAGCCCTCTTCCTCGTTGCCACCAACTGTCCCCACGTTGACGGTTGCCACTGGGCAGCTGCCAGTACCAAGGGACCATGAGGAAAAGAAGCCCCTGGCTCACCACTGCGCCTCATTTCCAGGTCAGAGCCGAGTCCCACTGAGCCTGAGGACAAAACCCACCATATCTCTTATCTCTGTTTTCATCTCTCCTTGTCCATTGCTTTTGGGGCAAGGGACAAAAGCTATAAGACCTATAAGCTTTTATAATCTGACCTTTAAGCTTTGGGGAATGTATGATTATTTCCTTTCTGGCCAAAAGTGAAAGTCGCTCAGTTGTGTCCAACTCTTTGCAACCCCATGGACGATAGCCTGTCAGACTCCTCTGTCCATGGAATTCTCCAAGCCAAAATACTGGAGTGGGTAGCTGTTCCCTTCTCCAGAGGATCTTCCCAACCCAGAGATCAAACTCGGCTCTCCCACATTGCAGATGGATTCTTTATCATCTGAACCACTAGTGAAGGCCATCTGGCCAAAGAAGAGGTGTTATTAATGTTACTAATATTCCACAGGCAAGGAAATCCAAAGAGACAGGACAAATGGAACATATTTTTTTCTCTCTTCATTAAAAATCCACAGTAAAAAGAATGTTCTTCAAAAGGCGTAAACCAACAAAGAGAATTGTAGAAGAAATAACAGCAGACTCAGGAATTAATGTTGTTTTTTAAAATTTTATAATTTTTTTAAAGTAATGAATTCATCAATCTATTAAAATTTTTTTTGAAGAATGCTTGATTTACAATGTTGTGTTAGTTTCAGATGTACAGCACAATGATTCAGTTTACAGTCTTTTTCAAATTACACTTCACACTTTGGCAGCTGGTTTTTTTTTTTTCAATTTTTTAAAAAGTTGTATAGTTCATGTACAGTGTTGTGTTAATTTCAGCATACATATATATCTTTTTTTTCCAGATTCTTCTCCCTTATAGGTTATAAAATATTGAGTATAGTTCCCTGTGCTATACAGTACTGCATTTTTTTTTTAATGGAAAACAGATAGAAAAGAAAGGAGATAGGAGAAAGATGAGGAGGCTGCAGGGGGAAGCCAGGAAGAAGCAAAACGATTCCCACCCAAGGAAGGCTTAGGGCCGGAGACACTAGGACCTCTCACAGCAATGCAAGAAGCCAGAGGACAGTTGAACAATAGCAGACACAACTGTCCCAAGTATCACATTTTTAAAGGAAAAAAGTTTGTCTCCCTCAACTTAAGAGAAAAAAAAAAAGCATTGTTAAATCAGCCTCTGTCATTGACAGAGATGGAGCCCCGTTTTTCTTCTCTTGTATAGTCAAATTGGTCTTAAATAGCATTTGTATTCCCTGTGTTCGTATCCTCACCTCTCTCCCACTCCCGAAGAAACTGCCGTCTACTCTTCTCTCCCATCACTTCCCTAAGCTCCTCTTGCTGATCCATTGAGCAATTTGGGTTCATGTAAGACATGCTCTCTTCAGCCTATGGCATTATTCACCTTTCCTTCTTTCTTGAGACCCTTTCCTGCCCTTGATTTCTGAATCTCCCCTCAAATGGCTTCTACTTCACGACCTTTTTAACAAGGTTTTTCATTTTCCCCTCTCTGAAGTGTTGATTTCTTAGAGATTCTGTGTTGTTCCAGTCTCACTCCGCTCACTGTACCAACAATATATTCACCCATGAGAACTCTACAAGGGTTTCTCACTGATGAATTGAACTCAGCTGATTTCATCATCTTTCCGACCATCTTCCATCTCCAAGAAAGGCATCACCACAAATCCTACAAACCTGGCATTCCTATTATTCTTTTCCCTCTCATTCACTGTTCTGGTTTTCCGTTGGTGCATAACAAATGACTCTCAATATATAGGGGCTAAAAACAGCAATTTATTTGACTCATGATTTTGGGGATCCAGAATGCATGAAGGGCTTGGCTAGCTGGCTCATCTGTGAGCTAAGTGCTTCAGCTGGGACATCTGGGGTGGGGGACCAACTTTGAAGATGTCTTCGTCCCTCACAGTGTGGGACACCTCAGTACTCCTCCGTCTCTTTCTCTTCACATGCCATCTCATCTTCCAGGACCTCTCCACGGCCTTGGGCTTCTCACGGCTTGTTCTTTGGGTAGTCACACTTCTTACCTGGGGGTTCTAAGAGACAGGAAGTGGAAGATATCAGGCTGGTTGAACGCTACACTGGGAAATGGCACAGTGTTAATTCTTCCATGTTCTATTGGTTAGAGAGAGTAGTCTCAGGACTCACCCAGAGTTAAGAACGTGGAGACAGGCTCCATCTCTTGATCTGGATGGGAAACATTATTGCATCCATCTTTGGAAATACACCCTGCCATGTTCACCCACACAATCAATCCCCAAGTCTTATCCATTCTACCTTCTAAATACTTCTCAAATGTATTTTCCTCTCTCTTTCTCCATTGCATCACCTTCTGCAGGCCACCATTTTTTCTCTCCTGAAAGCTTGTCTTAGCTTCTTAACTGGCTTCTATGATACTTGTAGAGTGCCTTCATTCTTGGTGTGACTATTAGAGTGATCCTTTTATATGGCAAACTTAATTACACGTCTCCCTATACTTAAAACTTCACAAAATTCCCACTGCATTTAAGAAAAATCTAACATAGGTCATACGTTCTTTCATGCCTCTAACCCTAATTATATTTCCACCTCAACTCAGAGGATATAATGCATTAGTCTACGGCTCTATATATTTGAAACATCTTAAACTAGATTTTTAACCTTACATAAAATTACTTTCATACTTATGTTAATGTTTCATTTGTGCCTTTGGGGTAATTTAATATTTATTATGAATCTCTGGTGCATATAAAATAGCTATTACTCCAAAGATACTTACAGGTGAAGGTAGTATTTCCAAAAGTATATGACTGTGATACCTTTCTATCCTCAAGCTTTTAATCTTTTTTGGATGTAATGAATGATTGTGTTATTCATAGAGATTTTTCAAAGTTAATTAATTAACTTATGGTTGTACTGGGTCTTTGTTGCTGTGCATGGGCTTCTCTCTAGTTGTGGAAAGTGGGAGCTACTCTTTGTTTTAGTACATGGGCTTCTCATTGTGGTGGCCTCATGGGCTTAGTTGCTCCATAGCATGTGGGCCCTTCCAGAACAAGGGATGGAACCTGTGTCCCCTGGCAGGCAGATTCTTAACCACTGGACCACTGGGGAAGTTTTCATAGACATTTTTAAATTTCACCACTCCCAACACTCTTTCACTACGTTCATGGCTTCTGATGTTATAATGGTAGCTATTTTTGAATGACTTCTTTTATACAAAGAAAATTTATTTGTCAAACATTAAACAGAAATAAATAACAGACTTTAAAATTAATATGAAAGTCTTTATCTTTTCATAGGACAACTTTACTCATTTACATTTATTTTCTTGGTTGAAAAACTTGGTTTCTCATCACGAATTTTATGTTTTGCATTTGTGCTCCTTTGTTTTCTATTAATTGTCTTTGGGCATTTAGCTTAAAGTTTTATGATATACCTTTGATAGTGCCCTGGAAAATAAATCAATGTTTCTAATTATACTAGTATTTTTATTTATTTCTTTGCATGATCAAAAAAAATTTTTAATTTTGACTAGGCCACAATTTTTTGCCTCACTGTCCAGTTTTGCTTACTGAGAATCTATCACATATAGGACACAATAATACATAGTAAAGAAATAAAAATCTCTCACAGACCCTACAGTTTTGCAAAGAAGATTATAATATAAAAAAATAAAATAGGCAAGTACATGTTCTACACTCAGGTTATTGTCATACATGTTTAACCATATAATCAATTTCAAGAGTAATATCTGGCTTTTGCAGTCACTTTGGAACTACATGTATCCTTTTTTATATATAAGTGATTTTCAGTGCTCCTATGATGTTCCCACTCTTGAGTCCTTCTTTATTTCTCTCCTTGGCTATAATACATCTTTCAAAAGCTAGGGAAATTCTCCAAGAGCCAGCTAGCAAAGCAAAGGGACCCCAGAACCATATAAAATTGATTCAGTCATGATTTTTCAGCAGTAGGGCACCATGACACACGCAGCAAGCCTGTGGATTTAAAAAGATGAAACTTCCTTGCAAAGTTCTAGAAAGCACTGCTCAGTTTCCAAAGAGGCATGTTTCTAAGACCTTAGGAGCTTGAATTGCTTTTAGGAACAATTCTTCTTTTTCCATTGCTTATAGGAACAACAATTCAGGGTTCACTGCACCCATAAAGAGATCTTAGAGCTAGCCATGCAAAAGTTGAGGCAGGCTTTGTAATAGAAGCATGGAGAAGGTTGTCTCAGGAAACCAGAGAGGAACTGAAATGATTGCTTCTGATCTCACAGAAACTAGATTGAGATAGCATCTGTTTCCTCTTGTGGACCAGACGTCTGGGGACTGACGCAGGACTGTGGATTAGGGAATGAACTTGATACTTGCATAATGACTGCCTAGCGAACAGCTATTTATTCTGGGCAAATGTAAGCAGGAAGCTAACTCCCAAACTGTGGAACCCAGAGACTAGGGAAAAGAAAAATCGATCTGAGAGTCAAGAAGTGTGTCAAGAGATTCATGTCAGGAAACCAGCCCAAGTTCCATGCCAGCGCTGGACACCTTTGCCTGTATGTCAAAGACAGCTGTTAGCTTTCTGGTGATGCATGCATATCGGTGGCTTGTCTGACTCCGGAAATATTTGGCTTGCTTGCCCATGTGACTCAGACTCTGGAAAGTGATGGAAGAAAGAAAAAGCTAGTTTGAGACAGGGAAAACCAACCAATATTCAGGCCTCTTCTCTTGACTCTTGAAAGGTCTGGAGAAGTTATCAATTACCACCAAACTCTTAAATTCTCAAATAGGAATTTGTCCTGGAAAAAAAAGAGCAAGGTATTTGGAACAGAGGCTTATACCCCATACTCTTGGGGAAGTGGGTGGAACTGCCCAGAAAAGAGGTAAATTTTCTGAAAGGAGACATGTGAACTAATGGTTTTATGTTATAACAAAGGATTTTTCCTGCCAGTATTTCATGCTTCTCTCCTTCTCTTTCATTTTTCCCCATCAAACATAAACTATGTATTCACAAGGGATTTTCATTCAAAAGTACCTCCTTTAGATCTATACCTTTCTATCTACATCTATGTCTAGTCTCATATATATTTATATGATGTGAGAGCTGGACCATTAAGAAGACTGAGCACTGAAGGATTGATGCTTTTGAATTGTGATGCTGGAGAAGACTTTTGAGAGTCCCTTGGACTGAGAGCAGATCAAACCAGTCCATCCTAAAGGAAATCAACCCTGAATATTCATTGGAAGGACTGATGCTGAAGCTGAAGCTCCAATACCTCAGCCACCTGATGTGAAGAGCTGACTCATTGGAAAATATCCCGATTCTGGGAAAGACTGAGGGGAAGAGAAGAAGGCAGCAGAAGATGAGATGATTGGATGGCATCACCACTCAATGGATGTGATTTGAGCAAACTTTGGGAGATAGTGAAGGACAGGGAAGACTGGCGTGCTGCAGTTCATGGGATTGCAAAGAGTTGGACACAACTTAGTGACTGAACAACAAAAAACAGCAATATATTTATAGCTTGTTAAAAATATAATTATAGGTTATAGGTTATAAAGTTAAATTTTTCATTTAAAGCATTCTATTATTCATATATTTGTCCCATTTCTTAGTAATTAAAGAATTCATCATTTTTGCACCATATATATTAGAGAAGTAATTTTAATTTTAAAATACTTTATTTTAGATCAACATCTCATTGATATACTGTCATTTCACTTTAAGGTACTGAGAAAATTTTCATATTACATAAAGGCAAAACTCTACTTTTAAAAATCTAACAAATGGCAGAATCTAATTTTCTTAACTGTGTGGAAAAAAATCTTAATTTTAAACAAATAAATTAAATGACATGTTATGTTGAGTCTGGTTTGGGGATCAAGCATGTTCTACAATGAAGTACTAAAGCAAGAGTGTGTATGCCATCAAAAATGGACAAAACCATTCTCAAAATTGTTTGAAGGTTTTAAATTTTTGAACATTAAAAATCTATTGGCGGGGGCAGGGGAGCTCCCTTGGTGGTCCAGTGTTGGGAACAGGTTCCATCCCTGGTTAGGTAACTAAGATCCCACATACCAGTGGGGCAACTAGTGAAAGCCAGAGTGCCGTGATAAAGACCCAGGGCAATCAAAAAATTTTAAAGAATCTATTGGTTTACTGTTTTAATTTTGTGTTTTATATCTGGATGACAAAATTAGAAAGTTCCAAGCAGCTAACAGGAGACTTTCTCTGAATATAAAACCATCTAAGTGTAGATACTCTTTCTTCCCAATAAATAGAAAAGGTAAGCTATGAATGTCACTATTTTTTTTTGCATATTAATTTTTCAAGTACTAGGAACTCCGTTATGCTGTATGAGAATTTGGATTGGGTAAATGCAACAAGATAGAATGAATACCAGGGGTAGAATGAAGATCAGTCTGAGGCAAATTTGCAGAATTGTTATTTTATATCCTTTATTAGTTTGTGGCATATGTTTCAATGTCAGAGTTTCTTATGCTTGGCCTTTAATCAGCAATCAACTGTGAGGATAAATGAAACAATACAGGTGATAAATAAGAAAAAAAAAAGCTATTTAACCAAATAGTAAATCCTGTAGACAATTCACTCAACAGAGCATTCATCTGATTTCCACTAAATATTGTGCATGATCACTCCATGTGCTCCTAAAAGCTCTCAAATGTTCCATATCTCAGGAAAGAGTACTGATTTAAAAAAATAAAAATCGAACCAGATACCATTAGCCACGGGGAAGAATATTGATTAAAGAAATAGAAACTGAACCAGATGCCATTAGCCACCTTTCATGATATGAATCCCTGAAATACAGGACTTTGGAGATGCTGAAGTATTGATGTTCAAGACAGCAAGCCATCAGAACACAATTAAAAATTGCCAGACTTGGAACCTTAAAACTCATCTTTTTTTCCCCTCACACACATGGAAATGTTTCTGCAAATCATTATGTGTTATCATTAGGGGGTAGGTGCCCATAAAATTCCTGGAGAGGTACAAACTTTCAAACTGCATGTATAAAACATAATTATTTGAGAAGGGCAAGCTCCCTTTCCCAGAGAAAGTAGCCTTCTGAATAATTATAGTTATTTTAATCCATCTGTTGTTATCGGTTGTGTAACAGATGTTTAATCCATCTGTTGTTATGCTGAGTTATTGAGCATATTCTCAAAAGGTTTTTTTTTCTTTTAATATAGATTTATTTACTTATTTATTTGGTCAGTTGTGGCAAGTAGGATCTTCGCTCTTGCGTTGTGCCATGTGAACTCCTGATTGTGGCACATGGGATCTACTTCCCTGACCAGGGATCGAACCCAGGGCCCCTGCACTGGGAACTTGGAGTCTTACCACTGGATCACCAGGGAAGTCCCTCAAACTTCTTTATCTGCCCAAGCCTACAGAATATATAAAAAAGGGAAACGGTGATTGAAGGAGGGCCAGCCCTGGACTGTCCCCCAGAAACAAACCCTCAGTAGCTGATAGGCAATAGCCAAGCACTGAGAAAGGGATGTGTGTTTGTCCCTGGGAGAAGGGACACTGACATTGTGTTTTTGCATCAGAGATATTTGTTCTTTCAACTTGTAAGGAAATCCATCCAACTTGTCTGTGTAGGGCTCCAAACAGAAGACTTAAGAAATAAATTTTGGCCTGACACTTTTGTTTGTCCATTTTTCTATTTTCGTGTAAAAAACCACAGTTTTAACATTCTTCCTCCCTCTGCTGTGTTGTATTTGTTTTTCCAACTTTGATCAGAACTTACTTCAGCAGCAATGACGTTGAGTGAAGGAACTTCCCAATGCGCCTGAGGAAACCAGCCCCCAAACAGATTCTGGCTGCTAACCCAGAATTCTTCTTTCCTACAGCTCTGTGCTGCCTGCCTCAGTTTTCCTAGGATATGCATGGCAGGGCTGGTTCCATTGACAGCCCTGGTTATAGGGTTGAGCTGTGTGGTTCTCAGAACTGCAAACTTTCTGTCGACTAGCTCCTACAATCAAGTCAATCACAAAACTCACTTTTACAGACTTCGTTGGAAAGCACAATTCATTCTTTCCGGGATTTTTTTTAAAAAAGAAGAAGAAGAAAGAAAGGAAGAAGGAAAGGGAGAGAAGGAGGGAGGGAGAGGGCGAGGAAGGAAGAAGGAAGGAAGGAGGAGAAGAGGCACTTTGGACCGTGTTTGATATTATTTCACATTGTGTTTTTAAATGTCCCAAATTAGCCAGGGTCCCATTTGTTTCCCCTCTTTAGTCCAGAATGTGGGAAGGACTGGAGAAGCTCTTTTCCTGAAGAAATGAGATTGCAGTGCTCCCGAGTGTCCAGAAAGCCCAGAACAAAGTTGCCATCGACTTAGGATAAGTCCCCTTCCCCCAGCTCATTGTTCACGCTCCCCGCCATGTGGACACGACTCAGAGGGACATGTTTACTGCTGAGTCGGGCACACCGCTTCTGTTTCAATTTCATAAGAATAACAAGAATTGTTGTTTAGTTATTAGATCATGTTAGACTCTTGCGACCCCATGGACGGAATGGTAATCGTTAAAACACAATCCAAAGGAACTGGGGCCCTCATAATCCGCTGATGGAAATGTGAAGTGATACAGGATGTTTTTTTTTAAAAAGCCAGACCTATTAGGCTAAGTGAAAGAAGACAGACATGTAAAGCCACATATTGTATGATTACATATTTATGAAATTTCTGATGCCTATGGCTGATTCAAGTTGAGGTTTGACAGAAACAAGAAAATTCTGTACACCAATTATCCTTCAATTAAACAATAAATAAATTTTTAAAACTTTCTGAAATAAACAAAGCCATGTATAAAGAAGCTAGATTAGGATTTCTCAGGGTCTGGGGTGAGAGAAGAATTGGGACTGATGGCCAATAGGTAGGGGGTCTCTATGGGAGGCAGCGATAGAAATATTCTGGGATTAGATAGTGTGATGGTCGAACAACATAGTGAATATTTAAAAACCATGGAACTGTACACTTTAAAGTGGTGAATTTTGTGTTATAGGAATTATCTCAAAACAAATTAAAACTAAAAGCACTGAGTCACACATTCCAAAGAGTCTAAATTAAAGCAACAACTCTGTACAGATATGTTCAATGACAGAAAGGATACTTTTCTTGACATGGGGGCATGGAGGGAAAGAGAAAGGCCAATCATATCTGGGGGAAATGATCTATTCTACTTGTGTTGTTACAAACAATAAATAAAGTTAAACAGAAACTTACCGCAAATCTTATCATGGATTTCACTCCTGAGAACCTACCCAAGGAAAATGAGAACATGTCCACACAGAAATCACACTCATAGCAGCATTATTCATAATAGCCAAAAAGTAGTCCACCAACTGGTGAGTGGAAGACAAAATGTGGTATATCCACATCATTGAATACTAGTCAGCGACAAAGGAATGAAGTGATGATATACAAAATACTTCAAAAGCATTATGCTAAGTGAAAAAGAACCAGACCTAAAAGACTGCCTAGTGTACGATTTCGTTTGAGCTAATTTCATGGGAAAGGGAAACTTATCGACAGAAAACATTGCTGGTTGCATGATGAGAAAGTTCTAAAACTGGATTGTGGTCATGACTGCGCAGCTCTACAAATTTGCTAAAAACTGTTGAAGAGTATATTTATAATTAGTGAAAGGTGGGTGGAGTGGGAAGAAGGGAGGGAAGGAGGAAGGCAGAAAAGAAGAAAGGAAGGAGGAATGGAAGAGGAGGTGGGAAGAAAGGAAGGGAGAGGGAAGGAGGCAGAAAAGAATGAAAACACAATTTTTTTAAACCAAAAAATATAAAACAATGTGACAGACTTTTAATAAGTTTCAGATTAAAACACAGCTATACCAACTCGATGAACATGTTTTTGAGTAAACTCCAGGAGCTGGTGATGGACAGGGAGGCCTGGCATGCTGCAATTCATGGGGTTGCAAAGAGTTGGACACGACTGAGCGACTGAACTGAACTGAATTGACTGAATGCAAAATACTTAGAAAAGTGTAAAATGTGGGCAAAGATACATCAAACAAACACAAAAAGGTCTGGCAAGTAACATGCACCATGGAGAAAACAGTCAATAATATTGTCATATCTTTGTATGGTGACAGATGATAACAAGACTTATTGTGATGATCATTTTGTAATGTATAAAAATACTGAATTATGTTGTGCACCTAAAACTAATATTGCAAGCCAATTTTACTTCAATTCAAAAGAAAATCCTGGCAATACTCATAGCAGAAAAGTGGAATTAAGTTTGAAAAAGGCTTAAGTCTTCAACAAGGCAAAGAATCATTTTATATGAGTAAGAGGTTAAAAGATGAATGAAGAAATATTAAAGCTTGTCATGTAATTTTCTAAATATGCCATTGTAGCAATATGTTTGTGACTTCCTATTGTTCTATCACCAAATGAACAATAAATAAAGTTATTAAATGTTGACTAATACATACAGTAAGTTTGAATTAGTAGACATAATAGTTACATATAAAATTGTTTCTTTTAAATGTCAAAGAAACAGTTGCACAGAGAAAGAGTCCCATAAGGAAAGCTCATTAATTTCTGAAACCAGCAGCTTTTGGACTATATCCTCTGATCACAAGTAGACATGAAAAACAAAACAATGATACAAAGACAAGCTCTCTACTATATACAGGAAGGGAACTTTTAGCTGCTTCTCCCCATGCCACAAGCTCTCTGCCCACTCACTTCCTGCCTCACACTTTCCCCCAAGCCAGGTGGCTTTACAGAATCTCTGCCCACTTCCCCATCCTCTTCCAGTTCTGTATGCCTAGGGACTCCTGACGCCTAGGTGGCAATAGTCAGGGCACCTCTCAGAGCCCAGCCAGCTCATGCAGCAGGAGACCCGAATGTTTGATCCCAAGATTCAGAGCTGAACCTATGTTAGGCTTGACACCACTATAGCCTCTCCAGAGCTTCTCTCTGAACATTATATGAACTGGCTCAGCTGTTAATAAAGTGGTGCTTTGATTCCCATTGGGTTAGTCTTGGGGGTGTCATACCTCATGGCTTGTAGGATCTTAATTCCCCCACCAGGGATTGAACCTGGGGTGGAGAGTGAAGCCTGGAGTCCTAACCACTGGACCACCAGGAATTCCCTAGTGTTTCTTATATACAGCACTGAACAAACCTCTAGGGAAGCATTGAGTGGCTGGTGAGGATGATTTATGCATTTCTGCAATTTCAGATGTAGGTCATATTGGCAATTGTCATCAACATTCCATCTTGATTTTTAACATCCACCATTTAGAAACTGGAAAAGACTTCTGCACTCCCCAATATCAGCTTACTATTGCAAGCTATTTATAAAATATAACTTGTTTAAAAAATGAGATGCTTCCATTTAATAATGCTTTTATTACCAGATGAAGAATAATGACAATGGGTTAACATTTAATGACAGGGATTTAAGTAAAATCCACTTCAAAGAAGTCAAGAAGATCAAAATAATAAAGATGAAGGTGGAAACTACTTAGTTAGGAAACAGAACTGGACAGAACAGATAAGCAAATTCAAGAGTTGTTTCTTTGGGAAAAGAAGAAAGAGACGAATCTCTGGTAAATCCAGTTATTAAAAAACACAATCAGGCAACACAAATAATTACATTTATCCAGAGTCCATAAAGGATTGAATTGCTGATATGAAGATTTAGAAATCTTTCATGAATACCATAAACTGTTGTGTCCTAGTGAGCATGAAGACCCCACTGAAATATACAGTTCTCTTGTCTACAAAACTCCCTATCACCCACTGCACCACCCTGACTCCAGAACTTCACTCCTCACTTCAGCAGTCCTGAGGCAGGAGAATTCCCTTAGAACAGGGCCTCTGATTGACAATTCATACTGGACAGGCTGACCCCTTTTCTATCTAAAAATGCAAGAAGTTCAGTTTCCACTGCAAACCCCGGGGCACAATGCCAGTTCCTTTCAAGTAGCCTTGACCTTGTCTCTTTTCAAGCTAAACTGCAGCCCCACTTTTAGCCCCATCAGAAAGCCTAACTGAACAATAAGCTTGGCTTGGAAAACATGGAGACCACGGGGCATAATGTTCAGAGTTTGACCTGGGAAATGCTGAACTGAATAAAGACTTTGTTACAGGAGAAAGCAAATTGATGGGGGAGGGGGGGCATGGCGTAGAATGAGTGGGCAAGGATAATACACATTCCATGGGGGAAAGTTAAACAATCTTGCACCAGGCTAATCAGTTAAGTTTCTGATCTAGTTCCACCTTTTCCACATTTTAGTTGTATAACTTCTGAGGTTATCATTTCTATAAATTGGAGACAATCACCACTTATCTCACAGAAGAATTGTTAGGAGTAAATAAGGCCACAGATGTGGAAATATTTACAAAGAGTGAGACTTGGTATGATGGTAGTGCAGGAAGAGGGGATTTCTCTGCTTCTTTGGCGATGAGCTAGGACAGCCTGGAATCTGTTCCACAGCAGTCATGACATTCACCTTTCAAATGCAACAGTCCTTTATCTGCAACAGTCTTTCTTGGTCTCTCCAGACTGGCCTGGAGCTGCCAGCGGACTGCTGTGAGGTTAAGTGAATGTTAGTCACTCAGTTGTGTCCAACTCCGCGACCCCGTGGACTCTGCCCGCCTGGTTCCTCTGTCCCTGAAATTCTCCAGGCAAGAATACTGGAGTGGGTTGCCATTTCCTCCTCCAGGGAATCTTCCCCATCCAGGGATTGAACCCAGGTCTCCTGCATTGCAGGCAGATTCTTTACCATCTGAGCCACCAGGGAAGACCTGCCATTGTCAAAAAGTCCAGCTGTCCCAGCCAAGGAGGGGAGCATACTTCTAGAACCCAGTAATCCCACAAGGATGTAAATAAGGGCAACACAATACCCTGATTCCTCCCCTCGAGCACCCAGATTCCTTGATCACCAAGGCCTTTGGGTAAGAGGGCTTGCAAAGCTGGAGAACTGACCTTACCTATGAAACAAATATTTGAAAACCCCATCAGGACTCAGACCCATGTGGGGAAGCATAGAGCCTCTCAGCAGGGGCTCATTGATTTGTTTGTGCGTTGGAACTTAATGGAAACCCATTTCTCTGTCTCTACCAGTAAATATTTAATCAAATCCAATCCACTGATCATTAATGGGCTGGATTTTTAAGGACAGGTGCAAAGAAGACTTGAGACTGGTGTCACGAGAGCAAAATCTGAGGGTGCACTCAGAGATGGAAATTCCTGAAATAGATCATAGTACGATGTGGCTCACATTCATGATAAAGTTGCATTTTAAATCACTGAAAGGAGGAATTATTCCACAAGTAATATGGCTAACCATTTGGGGAAAACTAAACTAGCCAACTATTTGGGGGGAAGTAATTGAAACTTACTTTACGTTAAAATGCATTCAGATAAAATACGTAATTAAATGTAAAAATAATTGGACTTCCCTGGAGGCCCAGTTGGAGAAGGCAATGGCACTCCACTCCAGCACTCTTGCTGGAAAATCCCATGGACGGAGGAGCCCGGTGGGCTGCAGTCCATGGGGTCGCGAAGAGTCGGACATGACTGAGCGACTTTCACTTTCACTTTCCACTTTCATGCATTGGAGAAGGAAGTGGCAACCCACTCCAGTGTTCTTGCCTGGAGAATCCCAGGGCTGGAGGAGCCTGGCAGGCTGCCATCTATGGGGTCGCAGAGTTGGACACGACTGAAGTGACTTAGCAGCAGCAGCAGGAGGCCCAGTGGTTAAGACTCCATGCTTCCACTGCAGGGGGCACAGGTTCAGTCCCTAGTTGAGGAATTAAGATCCCACATGCCACTCAGTGTAGCCAAAAAATAAGAAAACATAAAAATAAATGTAAAAAAATCATAGTAGCTTATATACATGAATATTCATATAATCTTGGCATATGCAAAGCCTTTAGAAGCTTAATACAAAAATTAGAAACCACAAAGGAAAAGAGTAATAAAGCTAACAGTTGTATAACAGTAAACAATACTATATAGCAACAAAAATAAAAAACAACAAAGCATAAACAAAAGACAAACATGAAACTGGGAAAATATTTGCAACATAAATATATTTTTAAACACCAAATGTAGTTTGGTGTGTTATATATGTCTGTGTGTGTTATATTACATATAAAGATTTCTTACAAATTAAGCCAAAAAATGAAAATTCCAACAGAAAAAATGGATAAAGGGTTCCACCTCCTGGGTTTTTAAGTATCAAGTAAGGGAAGACATTCTTTACTTGGAGGAATATGTAAGTCTGAAAGCAGAAACTTTTCTTTAAATCTTTAAAAAAACATATTTACTTATTTATTTGGCTGCATTGGGTCTTTGTTGTGGCACACAAGCTTCTCTATAGCTGATTCTCAGTAGCCCCAGGACGTGCAGGATCCTAGTTCCCTTGCCAGGGATCTAACCTGTGTCCCTTGCATTCGAAGACAGATTCTTAATCACTGGACTACCAGGGATGTCCCTAAAAGCAGAAACTTTTTCTGTAGCCTTTGAGATTTCTCTGTATATAGAGACTACAGCTTTGGGGCCACCTCTATCCACTAGATAGAGAATGCTTTGAACATGTAAGTGAAACCCAGAGAAAGATGGAAATTCTGTGGCTACATTTTACTTTATAGTAGTAGAATAAGCTGTAATATTTTATATAAAGGTCCTGATTTTTGCAACATTCTCAAAGTCGTTGGGGCAAATTTTCCAAAGATGGCTGCACAAATGTATGTCTCAACCCACATGCTCTGATTATAATAGAAATATGCAAATAACAAGGTTCAGTCAAAAGATACTGATTGCATCCCAGTACGTACTGACCTTTAAGTCATGACCCAAAATTCAGACCTTAACATTTAAAGCCATGTTACACCCTATTCTACAATAGCATGATGGTAAAAGCCCAGGATCTAAGAGTTAATTTTCCAGGGTTTAGCACTTGGTTTACCATTAATTGTGCGACCTTGGAAGAGTGACTTAACTTTTCTGTGCTTTCCATTTCTTTATTGGTATAATGGGAATAATAATGGCTCTGATTCATAGAGTTGTTGCTAGTGCATGTATGCGCACACACTGGGTCCCTTTAGTTGTGTACAGTTCTTTGCAACCCTGTGGACCATAGCCCTCCAGGCTCCTCTGTCCATGGGATTCTTCAGGTTACCATGCTCTCCTCTAGGGGATCTTCCCAACCCAAGAATCAAACCTGCATCTCTTACATCTTCTGCATTGATAGGTTGGTTCTTGATCACTATCGCCACCTGGGAAGCCCTGCTAGTGCATAAATACACATAAATAAAGAACTCAGAATAGTTCTGAAAACATATCATATGCTTGATATATGGTATCTGATTTTATTCTGGGTGTTCTTATTTACCTGATTGATACATTAATAGAAAGAAGGAAAAAAGAAATAGAGAAACATTGTTGGCCCCTTGTGGCTCATACTGTAAAGAATCTGCCTGCAGTGTGGGAGACCTGTGTTCGAGCCCTGGGTCGGAAAGATCCCCTGGAGGAGGGAATGGTTACCTACTCCAGTGTTCTTGCCTGGAGAATTCTGTGGATAGAGGAGCATCGAGGGCTACAATCCATGGGGTCACCAAGAGTCAGACATGGCTGAGTGACTAACACATACACACACACACACAGAAATATTGTACCAAACTGATGTTCTTTATTTAGATTCATAAGTGGAGGCAAGGAATTGTCTCTTGATTCACTCTGCTGCCTACTCTGATGGGCATTTCTTGGGCAACCATGTCCTAATATGTTATGGCCAGACCAAGCCTGCCCTGGAGGAGCATGGCCTGATCCACGTGCCTTCTTTTTTTTTTTTTTTTTTTAACATTTATTAATTCAGCTGCATCAGGTCTTAGTTGCAGCATGCCAGATCTTTCATTTCAGCTTGAGGACTCTCTAGTAATGGCACCTGGCCTCCAGGGTTCGTGGGCTTCAGTGGTTGCAGCACATGGGTTTAGCTGTTCCTCGGTACATGGGATCTTGTTTCCCCAACCAGGGATTGAACCTGCATCCCCTGCATTGCAAGGCAGATTCTTAACCACTGGACCACCGCGGGGAAGTCCTCCACATACCTTCTGGAAGTTGACATTTGGGCGTAGGTACTTGTGGGTGGAGGGGAAGATGGAAAGGAGAGATCAGGACACTGTAAGGAAAGCTAGCTCTAAGGAAAGGATCGAAGTCAGGATGTTAGTGCACAGAGACAGATCACATATTTTGTCTTTTCTCCCAAGCCTGGGCACCACCACTTTCTACTGTGGTTGAAGAGAGGCCAAGCCTGTAGAGTAACTTATGCTAGTGGGGACCCAGACTGAGGATGCTGGGCTGGGAGTGAGCTTTGGAAAAGAGGGAAAAGGCAGAATGTCCTCCAGAATCCTGCAGCCTTCCGGCTTCACTCACTGAGAGTGCAGCGAGAGCAGCCTCCTCACCATTTCCAAAGGCTTATCCCATCCCCAGTCACTCCAAGCACCACGACACGTAGAGTCTGTGTCATGGTCAAATGCTCAGAGTGGTTGGTGTTCAGCTGCTAAGGACTGCAGCGAGCCAGGCTTCCCTGTCCTTCACCATCTCCCAGAGTTTGCTCAAACTCATGTCCATTGAGTTGGTGATGCCATCCAATCATCTTATCTTCTGTCGTCCCCTTCTCCTGCCTTCAATCTTTCCCAGCATCAGGGTCTTAGTCTGGATCTAGTGCTAAAACTGAAACATTTAAGAGTGAGCTCAGGGAAGGATGAGAAATAGAATTTCTTGAGTGCCTACTGAAAGTCAAGAAAAGAGTTAAATCCTTTTCCATCATTTCATGCAGGCTTCAAAAAGATTCTGAAAAGATACTTGTACCCCCATGCAGTAGCCAAGACATGGAAATGTCCATCAACAGATGGATGGATAAAGATGTGGTGTGTGTGTATATATATATATATATATATATATATATATATATATATAAAATGGAATGCTATTCAGCCATAAGTAAGAATGAAATAATGTCATTCCCAGCAACATGGATGCAGCTAGAGATTATCATACTAAGTGAAGTAAGCCAGAAAGAGAAAGACAAATACCATATGATATCACTTACATATGGAATCTAAAATATGACACAAACTTATCTACAAAACAGAAACAGTCTCACAGACACAGAGAACAGGCTTGCAGTTGCCAAGAGGGAGAGGGAGAGGGAGTGGAGGAGGGGAGGATTGGGAATTTGGGATTAGCCGAGGTAACTATTATATATAGAATAAACAATAAGGTATAACACTGGGAACTAGATTCAATATCCCATGATAACCCCCCCACACACACATATCTGAATCACTTTGCTATACAGCAGAAATTAATTCAACATTGTAAATCAACTATACGTCAATATAAGAAATTTTAAAATAAAAAAATAAAAAAGGATTTTGAGCTCAACATTTTTATTTATTTCCAGGTAAAATGGGAAACTGAGGTTTAGTATTAGAACTAGGGTTTGAATCCAACACCAGTCCCATAATCCCAGGCTCATAATCTTCGGAGTACACCAGTGAAAAATACAAATGTGGATATAAAAATATCCGTACATCCACTCACTCCCCTAGCCGCAGGCTAGAAAAAGGAGGGAAGATAGGGCTGGCAGACGCCAAAGCAGGACTTGAGGTTCACAATAACAGGATGTGCTGAGCACAGCAGTGTCTTCTGGTAGCAGAGCCGGCAGTCACCTGCCCTCCTCCCGCTTGTTTACAAGTCAGGAAATGAAGAGGGGATGGCGAACACGAGGGGGAAATTGACAAGCAAGCGAGCTCTAGAAGTTTCAGTGAGCAGCGATGGTTCTCTCCCATTTTGTGATCAGCAGGGTAGAGAGAATGTCAAGGTCACAGACAAGACGAGTGTGTAGGCAATGTCTCCCGGTCCACACAGCCTGCAGGCACAGTAAGAGAGATGCCGTGAAGGATGCTGGCTCAGCAATCTCAGGCAGAACCCATGGTATCAGCAGTTTCCTCCCCCAGCCAATCCCTCTTTTTCTGACTCAAGGACTCACAGGCTCAGGAGGATTTAATAGATTCTGGGGGTAGATATATTTGGTTCAAATCTTGGGTCTCCTGTGTTCCTTGGTCATTGTGAAAAACTCAATAGAACAATATCAGTAAGGGACCAGCACAAGGCAGCGTTCACTCACTTCACTTGTCAAGGGTATAATTCTAGACTTCTCCAAGTGGTTACAGAGTCCTACCAGCTCTTAAGACCTTAAACAGTTCAAACCAGCTTCCTTCCCCAGCCTCAGATCAGGCTACCAAAATGCTCCACTGAACCATCAGATTTCACTTCATCACAGTCACAGAAATATAGACTTGAAAAAAAAATTGTATCATTCAACTTTAATCTATATTCTACTGTCACACTACACACCTACAGTTCACTGTGATTTAGTATAGTTAGAAATCCCCTAGTTGCCTTATAAAATAGCACACTCTGTACACTATCTTAGGGGAAGGTGTAGCTTTCAAGAGTCATTTCCAGGGTGCAGTTCCTTATTTACTTGTCACAGCCGCCCTTACATGGGTATCTGGTTGAGATGGTTTAGTACAGCTGCAGTGGTTCCCTTGCTGAGGTCAATCTGAGGACATATATGTTTTTTCTATCATAGTGACATTTAGTACATTCACACTGTTGTGCAGTCATCACCACTATCTAGTGCAAAACACATTTATCGCCCTAAAAGGAAATCATGTTCCCATTATGCCGTCAGTCCCTGTCGCCTCTCCCCCTAGTCCCTGGCAGCCACTAATTTGCCTTCTGTCTCCATGGATTTGCCTATTCTGGATATTTCATAGGAATGGAGTCACACAGGTAATATATCTTTAAGAGCTAAGGTTAACCCCATCTGACTGAGAGGCCCCCAACCAATCAAGGGTCCCCAGGCTCACTGGCCCATCATAGTCTGGTGCACCCTGACTGCCACTAATGACTGACGTCTTCAGATGAGGAAAGGTATCTCTCTGGGCTGCTTATTCAGTAATTCTATGGGTTGAAACCCCAGTTTCTCTCTTCTCTGGGTTTCTCCCGACCCAACCTGACCTTTCATATTGAAGCCAACAGCTCCATTACTGCAGTGGGGTCATTCTGCTATAAGACATGAACTCTCTCATAGTACTTAAAGTCAAAGAAGTAGACGTAATTTTTTGAGAAATGAGTATAGGACAAGAAGAGTGTCTAGGACAGAACTCTGAGGAGTTCCAAACAAAGAAACTAGATAGAGGAGTTGTTGATAAACAAAACCAAGACAAAAATGGTCAGAGAAGTAAGAGAAAAATCCAGGACTGTGACATGTCACAGAAGCCAAAGGAAAGCATGTTTTAAGAAGAAGAGAGGTGTCAATGGAAATCAAATCAGCTGAGGACTGAATAACCAACTTCACAAGGGCGGTTCTGATAGATGCCTCTGCTGGAAACCAGGTCACTGTGGGCTGCAGATGGAACAGAGGTGGTGGGGGTGAAGACAGTGAGGGGATTCAATACTCTCGAGAAGTCTGGCTATAAAGGAGAAAAGAAACAGTGAGTTGTAGCTTGAGAAGAGCATGGGGGTCTACGGAGGGTTGTTTCAGGGGCTTTCTTTTTGTTTGGGGCATGAAACACAAAAGAATGTGTTTTCAGGTTGATAGGAGTCTCCCAGAGAAGAGAGATTTAAGATGCAAGACCTCACACTGTGGCCCTCAGAAGTTAAGAGGATGGAGCCAGGACCCAGAGCCACTGAGAGCGGATCTGCTCCCCCAACGAGAGCCTGAGGACAAGACCCAGACACAGGGTCTGTCCAACAGACCTGGAAGCAGGGCGACCCCTGGAAGCAGAAAATGGGGGCTGGAGTGGTAAGACTGGCCTGTCCTCGCATCAGAAGGACTTCTGATTGTGGTCTCAGACAAGTAATTGGTACAGAGCCAGTCAGGCTATGTCCACGGCACCCTCAGGGACTCTCTCACAGCTGTCCCAGCAGGCAGACAAAGCCCCTCTGTGAGAGGCTCGAATTGTGTAAAGAGACAGTAATGAGTGGAAAAGATGGATTAGAGGAAGAGCCAGAAAGCAGGATTCCTGTTTCCCAAGCTTGGATTCCCACCCCATCTGACACAGGGGACATCTCTCAGATGGAGTAGGCTCACAGAGGGGGACCAGACAAAGAGGGTGACCAAAGTAAGTGTGTGGTCACATTTGAGTTCTTGTGCCTGACTCACAGTGAGGCCAAGCAAACCTAACTTCAGAATTCAGACCAGAGAAAGATTTATTGCAGGTGCTGAGCAAGGAGAATCTGTAGCTTGTGCTTAAAAAAGGCCTGAATTCTCCAGTGGTTTTTGGGGAAACATTTTTAAAGGCAAAATTTGGGAAGACTTCCCTGGCTGTCCAGTGGTCAAGACTCAGTGCTTCCAATGCAAGAGGCACAGGTTCAGTCTCTTGTCAGGGAACGAAGATCCCACATGTGGCGTGGTGTGGCCAAGAAAATTTTCAAAACTAAAAAAAATAAAGGCAAAATTTGGGGAGCAGGCTCCTGGGTGTGTGACCTCCCTCTGATTGGTTGGTGGGGAGGTAACAGCGTAGTGCTCCAAGAATCTCAGTCATCAGTCTTCTGGTTCCAACCAGTCTGGGGTCCACGTGCTTGTGCTCAGCCTGAAGTTACCATCCTCCACCTGAGTAGAAGCCTTAGTGCATAAAGAAGAATTCAGAGATTTGCATCAGATTGTTAGGTATATATATCCCTTGAGGATGAACCCCAGGACCCTCTCCCATGCTGCACTATTGTTTTTTGACTACCCTCCCTTTGTTTCTGCATTCCCTCACTCCTCTGGTTATTAGTAACTGTTTGAATCTACCCTTTGGGACTCAGGGATGGTCCAGAAGACTGAAAGCCTTTTTTCTACAAACAAGAAATGGGGGACACAGAAAGACTTTTGGACTCAGGAAGGCCCCACGGGGTCCCACTAAATTTCAATCACCCTCTTTTTTGACACTCCTCAATCTTGAGAGGAATGGGTATTGGACAAGAAAGGGAATATGGTTTGGATAGAAAGGTCTCCTAAACTTGGCAGAGGAACTTGATTTTTGCTTGGTCGGGGGGTTCTCAGTTTCAAATGCACAGAATGTGATTCACAGAAGGAAGTACGAACAATATCTCAGTTATTTAATATAAATAAATATGGAGGATTTTGAATCATGAATTATCCTGTCTCTGCAGGATGTACATCCTGAGATTTGTTTGGCCTCTCCAGGAGAGTTGGCTCTGTTCCTAATGAGATTACACAAAAGCCAGGGGCAAGCCGGAGCAGAGAAGGAATTGTCACATCTCCTCTGATAAAGTCACCTTATCAGTTGCGGCTCTGGTGACTGGGCACCCAATGCTGGAGCATTCAGAAAATGTTGAGGGGTAGCTGCCCATCCCTGATGGCTAGTAGTGGAGACAGAATTTGAAGCTGATTGAGTTGATTCTTGTTCAGGATGGCTTATTGGCCTTAGACTCAACCCCTGTACTCAGGAAATTTATAAGAAATGCACACAAATTACCATAATGGAATCAGTCCTGAATATTCATTGGAAGGACTGATACTAAAGCTGAAACTCCAATACTTTGGCCACCTGATGCAAAGAGCTGACTCATTTGAAAAGACCCTGATGCTGGGAAAGGTTGAAGGCAGGAAGAGAAGGGGATGACAGAGGATGAGATGGTTAGATGGCATCACCAACTTGATGGACATGAGTTTGAGTAAGCTCCGGGAGTTGGTGATGGACAGGGAAGCCTGGCATGCTGCAGTCCATGGGGTCACAAAGAGTCGGACACAGCTAAGCGACTGAACTGAACTGACCAACTGTTTTAGAGTCCAGTGGGGATTTACAGAATGGAGAAATCACATCAAAACTTTAATTTGGGAGAAATGGTCCCACTGCCCAAAGAAAAACAATCAGGATATTTGAAAGCATGTTCTTTTGGGAAAAAAAAAAATTCATTAGGTGGATCTGCAAGCAGAAAAAACAAAGTTAGACTTCTAGGGATAGAGAGGAAGGTAAATATTTGAGTTGAGACCTAATGGTAGGATTTGGATATTCAGAGATGGAAGAGACCTATGGGCATTATTTCCAAAACAGGATCTGTGAAACAAAAGCCAGGAAGGCCTCTGAGATAAGAATGAATTTGTAACACAAACCTGAACATGCTAGAAAGAACATACTGTCTATCTACTTTTCATAAAATTACGGTAAGAATGACATCAATGTCATTATCCCATTATATTCAGCTTTGAGGAAATTAAATTTTAGTGATTAAGAGGGTTCTTTTCTCTCCCCACCTTCCAGTCCCATCCCCACTCCCAGAGCTAATGACCCGGACTCATGATATAAAGAAAAACATTGAGGAGCATCTCTGGTCATTACTTTGTCTCAGGGGCCAGCAAACCTTTTCTGCAAAGGACCAGAGAATAAATTTTTCAGGCTTTGCAGGCCAGATGAGACTGTGTCACCATCACTCAACTCTGCCATTGTTGATTGAAAAGAGCTATAGACAATAGGTAAATGAATGAGCTTGGTTGTGTTCCAGAAAGACTTTATTTATAAACACTGAAATTTAAGTTTCATACTATTTTTATATGTCATAAAATATTATTCTTCTTTTGATAGTTTTCAAATATTTAAAAATATAAAAAATGTTCTTAATTCATAGGTCATACAAAAACATATGGCGTGACAGGTTTGACCTATGATGTAATCCCTTCTCTACATGGTTTCCACCAAGATACTTACACAGATTCTTAAAATTGGGTGGCCCAGTTGTCCCATGGAAATCTGCCAGGGCTGAGAGCCTTGATACACAGTGTCCAGGAAGACCTTCCTATACTTAATATGGAATTGTCATCTTCCTGAGGTTCTGTGGAGGATATGCCAAAGAGTGCCATTACTTACAAAAATTGCAGATATCTCCTCCTTCCCTTGGATAAAAATCTTTGCTGTTTCACTGCTAAGAACTCTAGTCCTCAAGCCACTCTACAGCTCCTTTCCCTAGCATAATGTGCTCAGTTCTTTAGGGTAAATGGAGAAAGCCAGGAAGGGAGGTGACCTGCAGACTACTTCTTCTTTAGGCCTTACAGCATGGGAGCACAAAGCTACCTGCTGGAATGCCAAGTAAAGTACCAGGAAAATAAAGATGAATAGCTTAATAAATTATCCTGCCTAGGACCAGAGTTTACTAGCCCAGGAGCAAGTTCAGGTCTCTACATTACAAACTTAAGAGATCAGGCTATCCCCTCACAGCTCAGTGGTTACTGGTCTTGGATGCCTTCCGGAAACTTCTGAAGGGAGGTCAGGTGACAAATAGGAGAAGTATGTGGTTTGGCCTTCCCTGGGACACAAAGCTCCACTGAGGATGATTCAAAGTCTAGCTTGGCAGTAACTTAGCAATCACTTTGACCAACCACTGACCCTATCAGCTGCCCACCCCAGGAAGTCCTAGCATATCTGTGGTACAAAGAACAAACACCAGCTAATTTTTACTTTCCCCACGAAAGTTTTTGTTTCCACTTTGGGTGAATTGCTTAAGGTCTGTAAGACTTTAGCCATGAGAGGTCAAATGCCACTTTGGTTCTGAAATTGTCTCTAATCCCCCAGTCTAAAGTGGCCTTTTCCCTTCTGATCTCCAAGTGTTGCAGGGAGAAGCTAGTTCTGACTACACGTTGGAACTGTTTCTTTGACTTGCTTTTCATTGGTTTTATAATTACAGTCATACATAATGGCCTGCCTCAGAGGACCCTGCCCCTCTGCCTGACTGTTAAACTAAAGTGTCTGGTTAGCTCACAGAGAGATCATCTGACTCTGCCCTGTGAAAAGAAGATATTAACATACCCCTTCCCTGAGGCTGATCATTCCTGGAGATGTTTTGCAAGCTTGAAGTTCCTCTCACTTTACTTCCCCACTGCCTCTCCCCCTCTATTCTGTCTTTTGACTTTAGTTCCTAAGTGCTTCTCCCTGGCTTCATAAAAGAACCTGATATCCAGACCCTGGCAAGGTGGTTATTTTAAGACATTAGTCTGCCATCCACTCAGTCAGCCAGCTTTCTGAATAAAGTTGTATTCCTTGCCTCAACACCTCATCTCTCAGATTCACTGGCCTACTGTATGGCAAGCAGAGTGAGCTTCAACCCTGTAACAAAAGCACACGTGATATCTACATCATCGTCATCCCCTTGGTGAATCTCAGGCCCCTGTAGTAGCAGAACTGGCTTCAAGAATGGTTCCTACAGCCACCTGTAAAATGACTGGGCTTACTCAAAAAGAATGTTCTCCACACAAGACAATTTGAGATAAGAAAAGTCGTCCTTGGAGGGTAGGGACTGGGTGGACATCAAAACCAGGAAATGCAAGAAGTTTGCTGGGAAATAACACTTATAAAGAGTCCATAGAAGATAGGAGTCTACTGCCCAGACCTGAACATCATTCTCTCAAGTGTAAACCATCAACCAGGTTGATTCCTCTTTCCTTATCCATACACCCATCAACCTTTGGGGATGAGCTCATTTTTTTTATGTCCACACATATTAAACGGGAAAGACTCAACCAAGACTTACTAAACGGATGGATTAATGGAAGTCACTCTCAGTTACTGAGCCCATATTTGCCTAATTTCTCCCCATAGATCTAGAGAAAGGACATTTTAAATATAGCCCTATCATTCCACAGAGTTGTATAAATTCCCCTGGCTTTATTATTTTTTTGAACTTGATGAAATGATTGTTAAGTTCAAGATGGCTGCCATATATATGCTTTCAAAACAGGAAGAGAGGGAAAGGAGAGGCGACAGCCCTCGCTGAACCCTTTATCAGTAAAATAAAAGGCTTCCCAGAAACTCCCCTCTCAGAACTTGCTCCAGCTTAATTGGCTAGAACTGTGTCCTCTGTCCACCCAGGGTAACAAAGAAGGATGGGGCCTTGCATCTTCACTTCTCCAGCCTCTAATGAAAAGGAAATGGAGGAGTAGGAGGAGTCAACCTGAAATTCTTCCACAAATAGCTGAACAATTTTGAAAAATTAAAACACTGAAAAGGAAATTAGCTCTGTTCTCTATTAAAATATGTTCTAAAGCCACAGGAATGCAATCAGACGGATACATACAAGATTTAACAGAAATGCATAGGAAAGAAGAATTAGCCCAGATCCTAGTATATGTAACAACTCAATATATGATTTATTTAAAAATTTGCCCCTCCGTCAGCTGGATGATGAAATGTGCTGGCTGCTTAGCAGATTTGCGAGACTGAATTGGTCACAGCTATCGTTGGAGGGGAAAATAACCCAGAAGAGAACTCACCATCTACTGCACTGAGAGACCAGATTCCCTCCTTGCTTTGAACTGACAAAGTATGAGCAGAGGATGCTCTTGCTAGCCTCCCGCCGATGGTTGAAGATCCCAGAGTCTTCAGCTTCTATCTCCCATGCAACACGGTTGAGTTTTCCAAGAAAATTGAAGTGGGACCTGGAACAGTGGGGACCTCAGAGGGGACTGCAAGAGGAAGTGGGAAGAATAAGCTCCAGAGAATTTAATGAAAAGAGGACTCTGTGTGAAACACTTTCTGGAGGTGGTAAGGACTTGCCTCTTAAGTTATGTTAGAGAAATGAATCAACTGAAGAAAGTCTCAGTTACTGCTTTGTGATAGTAAATTGACTCTTCACTGATAGATGTGCAAGTATCTCATGACAGGCCAGCATGTGTTTGGTTCATGGGAAAACTGTGAGCAGAAAATTCTAGGATGGGAAAAGCAATCGTTATTATGCCACTTTATTGAGCTCTGGTAGAAATGGTCTCTAAAGGTCATCAACCTCATTTTGGGGATGATGATGGTAAAAATAATAACAGCAGCTAAAGTATCATCAGCATTTAGTATGTGCCAGCATTGTGGATTATGTAATTTAATCCTCAAAACCACTCTATGGAATTCAGAATTCTGCTGTTGCCCAGGCTTTATTTATTTATTTTTCCAGATGCTGAAGCTGAATGAGTTAATCACTCAAGACCACCCAACAAGTAAGTGGTGAACTCAGGGTGCAAACCTTGGTGGAGACGACTTCCCCAGTGGCCCAGTGATTAAGATTGTGTCCTGTCAATCCAGGGAGCACAGGTTCAATCCCTGATCAGGGAACTAGGATCCCATTTGCCATGCAGTGAGGCCAAAAGATTAAAAAAAAAAACAAAAAAACCTTGGGCTTACCAGGTGGCTCAATGGTAAATAATCTGCCTGCCAATGCAGGAGATGTGGGTTCAATCCCCACATCAGGAAATTCTCTAGAGAAGGAAATGACAACCCACTCCAGTATGCTTGCCTGGAAAATCCCATGGACAGAGGAGAATGGCGGGCTGCAGTCCATGGGGTCGCAAAGAGTCAGACACGACTTAATGATTAAACAACAGCATACAAAATAGTCTCTAAAATGACTGATCCAGTATTAATTAAAAAAAAACAAAACAAAAAAAAACCTTGCTGGAGAGACTTCATGCTCCTAACCCTTGTCCTGCTTCATTTGGCAGAATCACAGCTGGCAGTGAGAGATGTAAAACTGATAGTAGTAGAAACAGTTCTCCCTGGAATGAAAGATTATAAGCTAAATATCCTAATTTCTTTCTTCCTTCCATTTCACAGGTTAATAAGAAATGCCTGCTTGTGTTAAAACAAGGACCACTGCTACATTCAGAATACACCCAGAATTACAGTGTTTGAAGCACTCTGCCAAGTACAGGGTGGAGCAAATGTTTTCTAAATTCCTCATAGTCAGTATGGACAGCAAATTTCCCTATCATTGACAGAGAATGATAGCTTAAAAAATGCTTCCAGAAATCTCAGAGAATTTAAAATGTGATTTATGATACCCTAAACCTTGAAAAACATAAAAGAGCCACAGAACAGTAAAATGATGGACAAAGAAATCTGAGACAAATGCAAACTAAATACAAGTGGAGAGTGTAGTCATTATTTTAGATAAAGTAGAATTCAAAAAAAAATGGGAAAAGTCACATAATTTATCATTGATATTTAGTAGTAGTGTTAGTCACTCAATCGTGTCTGACTCTGTGATCCCTGGACTATGGCCTGCTAGGCTCCTCTGTCCATGGAATTCTCCAGGCAAGAATATTGGAGTGAGTAGCCATTCCCCTTCTCCAGGGGATCTTCCCAACCTACGATCAAACCCTGGTCTCCCGCATTGCAGGCAGATTCTTTACCATCTGAGCTACCAGGAAATTTGTCATTGTATTTAGTAGCTATTTTCTTTTATATGGGGCTTTCCAGGTGCCACTAGTGGTACAGAATCTACCTGCCAACGCAGGAGACGCAAGAGATGCGGGTTCCATCCCTGGGTCAGGAAGATTCCCTGGAGGAAGAAATAGTGAACATGAAAGTGGAAGTCGTTCAGTGGTGTCCAACTCGATGGACACAAGTTTGAGCAAGCTCCGGGAGTTGGTGATGGACAGGGAAGCCTGGTGTGCTGCAATCCATGGGGTGCAGAGTGAGTTGGACACGACTGAGCGACAGAACTGAACTGACACGACTAGGCTATATAGTCCATGGAATTCTCCAGGCCAGAATACTGGAGTGGGTAGCCATTCCCTTCTCCAGGGGATCTTCCTGACCCAGGGATCAAACCAGGGTCTCCTGCTAACCCATTCTAGTATTCTTGCCTGGGAAATCCCATGTATATAGGAGGCTGGCAGGCTACAGTCCACGCTGTTGCAAAGAGTCAGACACAACCGAGCTTCTGAGCACTCATCTTTTGTATATCAAATAACATGACATCAACACATGTAAAGTAAAAATCGCTGGAAACTAAGAAAAGCATGACAAAATATAATAGAAATGAGAAAATTTTAAGCATTTCTACCATGAGATAAATCAAACCTGCCACAATAGAAAAAGAAGCAAGGAAAAGAGGAACTGTTGAAAGTTCCAGCAAAGATAAATATGTTTTTAGTTGTAATGGATAGAGCTGGATTGCATTCCTAAAAATTGCAGCAACTCATATGCCTGTCATATCATTGTTGAAAGTTCCTCTTTTCCTTGCTTCTTTTTCTACTGTGGCAGGTTTGATTTGTCACATGGTAGAAATACTTAAAATTTTCTCATTTTTATTATATTTTGTCATGATTTTCTTAGTTTCCAGCTATTTTTACTTTACATGTGTTGATGTCATGTTATTTAATATACAAAAGATGAGTGCTCAGAAGCACTTTCAACAGTGAGTTCCGAAATGAATAAGCAACTAGGAAACTAAACTAAAAGGAAAAAAAGATCATTATCAATTCAAGGGAAGATTAAAAGTTGTACAAGAAAGGAAATATAATACACTCCTTGACACAACTGTAACTATTGATGATAATTTAAACATTAAATGCTGATTTAACAAAATTGTGGTTTAAAATTTTATCAGGAGGACAGGGTAAAAAAAATGTATCAGGGAGAGGGTGTTGTGTAAAAGAGGTGAATCCTTCTCTTTCATAGTTGAAAGCGCATAGACAATAATATCTAAAACTGAAAAATCAAGAAATAGTTATATAAACATATTTTTGGAAATCTGGAGTTGTGGACTAAAAGAAATAGTTTAAAAGTCACAGTGACTGTCTCTAGGAAGTAGGAATTGGACATGGGGAAACAATGTTTTATTATGACTTTTACTGATCTATTTGACTTTTAAAACTGTGTACCTTACTATTTTGATAAAAATAAAAACTAAATTTACAAATTTTAAAAAGAAGGGAAAAAATATATAAATAAAAAAGGAAAAGAGGAACTGAATAATAAATAATAAGATAAAGATCAGTTCAGTCTGTAAGATTTGTTTCAGGACTCAGACCTGCAAGTCTAACTTCAGACCCGATACCTCTCCCGTTGATCCTGAACACAAGCGAAGCTACACCAGAAACACTTTCATATGTATGTCTACATACCAGTGTCTATTTCTCAGAGAGAGATTATCATATGTGAGATCTGATAAAAGATAAATGTCTTTAGTTGTAATGGATGTAAATGGATTGCATTCCTGAAGACAGCAGCAAAGATAAATATGTTTTTAGTTGCAATGGATAGAGCTGGATTGCATTTCTAAAAATTGCAGCAACTCATACGCCTGCCATATCACTGGTGCTTTTATGTTTTGCCAAAGTGAAAAAAGGTTCTCATAATAGCTTTAATTTGTATTACTCTGCCTTCCACATTTACTAGTCATTTGCATTTGTTTCTCTGTAAATTGCCTGTTCAAGTCCTTACCCACTTAAAATCTGGCTTCTTGAGGGTTTTTGCTATCAATTTGTAGGAGCTGTTTGTATATTAGGGTACTAAATCTCTATTACATGTATTACTAATATTTTTTTCCAACTTGTCATTTGCAACTTTGATTACGACTTTGGTTTCAGTGTTTTTCAGTATACAAAAAATTTTATTTTTTTATTTTATTTACTTTCTAATTGGAGGATGACTGCTTTACCATATTGTACTAGTTTCTGCTGTACAAAAATGTGAAAAAAACAAAACTTTTAACGTAGCCATCCACATTTGTGTTTTCTTTTATAAATTCTGGGCTTTTTGATTTACTTAAGAATTCTCTTCTTTCCAAAGTTCAAGCATGAAGTCTTCTAAACTTTCTTCCTTTTTTTCACATTGAAAGTTTATATCCATCAGAGATATACTAACTGTATGTATTGTGTGAGGAAGAAGTCCAACCTCATTTTCCTCATTATGCACAGCCAGCAACATTAATTGAACAGATGAATGCTTTTCCCACTTAATTTAAAGGCTACCTTTGTCCTATGTTCATTACTCACGTGTTCTCAAGGTTATTTCTGGACTCAGCTACCTTTCTCCCTTCTATGTATAGATGCTCATGTAGAGTACATACTGGGGTTTTTTGTTTTTATTTTTAATATCTCTGAGTGTTACATTCTCCTCTCTCTCTGTTTTTTTAATTGGCTGCAAAGGGTCCTTCCTCGTCGCAGCACTCGGGATCTTTGCTGTATCATGTGGGATCTTTTGTTGCAGTGTTCAGGATCAGCAGTTGCGGCACGCCAGGCTTAGTTGTTCCAACGAGTGTGGGATCTCAGTTCCCCAACCAGGGATCAAATCCCAGTTCCCAGCATTGCAAAGCGGATTCTTAACCACTGGACCACCAGGGAAGTTTGAATTTATCATCGCTGCTTCAGAGAATTTTAAATTGTCCTAAGTAACAGGTTAGACAACATGAAAAGGATCTATTGAATTTGGATTTTGATCCCAAAAACCATTGATCGCTCTTGTGAGTGCAGTTGCCATGGAGATACGGAGATGGAAATTAGGTATGATAACATTTAGAAAAGAGTGGAAAGTACAGATTGTGCTCTTGAAGAATGCAGCAGTGAGAGGATGGAAGAAGGTGGTGTGATGGGTTGAGTGGGAAGCAGGGATGAGGAAAATGTTTTAAAGCCCAGGGGAGATTTGAACATTGTGGCCCAGAATAAAGGAGTCAGTTAGAAAGAGACTAACTGATGACAACGGATACATATCTAACAAAGAGTTATAAACATCCTTAAACTTCTTCCCAAAAGAACTAAAATATTGTGATTATCGGAAAATAGTGCTAGTTTCATGCTCTGTATAATATGTACTGCCATTAAGGTTTGCTATGGTCTTAATTCAACATTAAGCCCTACATTAAAAGAATAAATGAATGAATACATAAATAAAATAAATCAGCTGTATCCTCCCCACTGGTGAAAACAATAATAAAGTTAATTTTTTTCTCCATCATGTATGATTCTGAGGACCAACCCTGGGAGAGGAGCCTGATGGGAAGGAGGTATCACAGGAAGTCTGCTTCCTGATAATCAAGGTTCCAAAAATGGTTTTACCTAACATTTGCCTATTTCTTTTTATTCTACTCTAAGCAGTGCGTGCTTGCTCAGTTGTGTCCAGCTCCTTGACCCCATGGACTGTAGCCTGCCAGGCTCTTCTGTCCATGGGATTTCCCAGACAAGAATACTGGAGTGGGTTGCCATTTCCTTCTCCAGGAGATCTTCCCAACCCAGGGATCAAGCCCACATCTCTTGCATCTCCTGCATCGGCAGGCAGGTTTTTTACACTGAGCCACCTGGGAAGCCTGTTACAAGCAGGATTGTGAGCTAAACCTGCACCCTGGGCTCTGGGCAGCAGTTTCCAAACTTGTCTGCACATGAGAATTACCTGTGAAAATTAAAAAAAAAAAAAAAAATCTTAACATCCAGGTGGCACTCCAGGCCAATTAAATCAGTCTCTTGAGACTTCACTGTTGTTGTTGTTGTTTTTTTTTTTCTTTTAAAGCTTCTCAGATAATTCTAACATGCAGTAAAGCTTGTGAACCACTGAGCTGGGGCTTAGAATCAGCTGACCATGTAATGCTGTTTTCCAAAACTGGGATATGTGAGTTTTGGCAAGGTCTAATGTGAAGAAATATCAGAGACGTATGACCAAGATTGCATCATGGGGCAGGATATATTCTCTGTAAGCCAGTTCACTTAGAGTGTCCTTCAGAGGAATAGCTATTGATACCTTGAATAGGTGTGCTTTCCAAATGGGTTTTAACACGAGCAGGAATCAGAATGTTTGCATAAAGGGGTGCTTTCATCACGGTGCAGGAAAAAAAAAAGGTTTAAATATCACAGGAAATGAAAAAGAAGCTACTTCTGATATGGAGTTGAATGTGAGAATTTAATTTCCAAGAACAAGAAAAGAGTCATTCATTTTGTAGTTTCTCAGGAAGCTAACATTTATTTTTCAACTCCCCATGAGGTTGAAATGATTTTAAAACAGTTGCCAAGAGGCATTTAAAAGTTAACTATACTACAAATTGTTTTGACATACAAAGCACCTAGAACAAACATATATTCACACCCATCTTAAAAAATCAAAGTTTCCAAAACTAAAATTCTATTTAATGGGAAACAAAATGAGTTTTACAGAAATTTGAAAAAATAGAAAGCTAAGGTGTCATGTTGACAGCTGAGAAGCAAAAAGAGATATTTGCTAGTGTTTTTTATTTCCTGGGGTCAGTCTTTTTGCAATCTCTTAACTAGAGAATAGGAAATTGAGTACTGAGTTTATCACCTAGAAAATCCTCTAAAAATGAGAGAGATTTCCACTTTTATGTAATTGAGTGTACACAAACAATTTCCAAGCTTAAGATTTTTTTTTTTTTTTTTTTTTGCCACACTGAGTTTCAACCCCTAGACCACCAGGGAAGTCCCCAAGCTTAAGATTTAGACTACAAAGACCTGGGTTAGAACTCCAGCTCTGCTAGGTACTTGTAGGTGACCTTGGATAATGATTAAACTGATTCTAAACCTCAGTTTTATCATGTTTAAAATGGGCTTCCCCAATAACTCAACAGATAAAGACTCTGCCTGCAATGAGGGAGACACAGGAAATTCGAGTTCGATCCCTGGATTGGGAAGATGCCCTGGAGGAGGAAATGGCAACCCACTCCAATACTGTTGCCTGAAATATTCCATGGTCAGCAGAGCCTGGCGGGCTACAGTCCATGGGGTTGCAGATTCAGACTCAACTGAGTGTGAGCAAGAGCAGTAATAATTATTATGATGATGATCCTTAGATACCTGCAACGGACCTTGTTTATAAAGTGCGTAATTCCACACCTAGCACAAGGTAAGTGTTCAATAGCTGGTGCTCATCCCACTAGCCATATCTTATTTATAGACTAAGAGACCCAGAGAAATGCCCCCTCTCTGTCACTATCTGATACATAAAGCTCATATGGAAACAGCTAAAATGTTTTGACTTTAATAAAAGACATGGGGTGGGGCCCACTGTGGAAGACTGGGGATGCTAGCTGCCTGTCTTTTTAATGGAAATTTTAAGAGATATTTATAAGAAGTGTTTACTAAACTAATCCCAAAACTAATCCCAAGACTCCAGTTCCTTGGGCATTCTGTGATTTTGGGGGGAAAGTGCAGCCAGGTTGAGATCATGTAAGCAGACAGAGCCCACTCTGCCCTGGGGCTCATGGTCTGGCATGAGGAATGACTCCAGTAAATTAATAAATTAAGTGATATTTTGACATTAATTTCCCATTTAAATGCTTTCTTCTTTGCAATCACCCTCTATTTTTTCAATCTTATAACTTTATTGAGGCTTTCAATGGCTAACTCAGCAATCTTTCTTGGTAAATGTCACATTGCACTTGAAAATATGTGTGTTATTTTCAAATATCTTTTAATATTGATTTCTAACGTAATTCCACAATGATAAGAGAACAGACTCTGGATGATTTCAATGCCATTAGACCATGAAAATTTTAAACCTTACATCCCTGGATATGTTCCAGTATCATCTAGTTTATAGTCTACGGGAACTTGAATGGAATTTGTATCCTACTGTGGTGTGAAAACTGTACAAATCTTAATTATGCTGAATTGGCTCATAGTGCTTCTCAGGCCTACTATATCCTTCTACTTTTCTGTGTATGTGCTGTGTGCTCAGTCTATCAGTTGTGTCTGACTCTTTGCGACCCTATGGACTGTAGCCCACCAGGCTCTTCTGTCCATGGGATTCTCCAGACAAGAATATTGGAGTTGGTTGCCATTTCCTCCTCCAGGGGATCTTCCCAACCCAGGGATCGAATCTGCCTCTCTTATGTCTCCTGCATTGGCAGGCAAGCTCTTTACCACTAGTGCCATCTATTAATTCTAATAATTTTTGAGAGTTTGATATTGAAATTCCAACTAAAAATCTTACTTTACCTACTTTAAAGAAATTTTAGTATACAGTGAAACTACATACAACTTGGTTCTGTATTTTCCAAGTCTCCTATAAATGTTATTATGCTTTAATAATATAAAAAATAAAAGAAACTGAGTGATTTCAGGGGGGAAGAAAAGACACGAGGTTTCATTTAGAGAGGTACTATTCTGAACCTTCACTCTGATTCCTCAGCTGGGACTACTCTCCTCCTGAAGTACTCCTCTCTCTCTTGGTTATTCTAGTGCCCTACCTCCAGTAAAAAACTAAAAATACTATCAGTTTATTGTTAAATTTTCCAGATTCCCTTGAAGACATAACCATCTCCCATCAGCATATCAGCTCATGCTTTCTCCTTAACCTCTTCTGCCCCCACCATTTCCATAATGCAAACTCCTTTATATCTCATATACCCCATCTTCAGTGCCATCAGGTACTGCCCTCTGGGACACGCATTATTTCAGTACCGTTTTCCCAGTCCTTCCTTCTGCCCTAGACTCCTCCATCAATCCATGGCCTTTCTAACCATTTTTCACTCTCCAAGTATGGGAGGAATATCATCATTACTTCATTTTATTATTTTTTAATTTAATTTTCATTTTATATTGGAGTGTAGTTGATTGACAATGTTGTGCTAGTTTCAGGTGTAAGCAAAGTGATTCACTTATACCTGGGATTTTATAAGCCCCTAAATCTCAAACTTTTCAAATATTGCTTCTTCTTCATTCTCCTCATTCTTCCTATAACTGAAAGTGAGGTCCAGCTGCTCACCACCCAAAGCCAATAAAGATTGCTGGAAAGGAAAGTTTGCTTTATTTTGGATGCTGGCAACCGAACAGTGGGGGGAGTGTGGGTGGATGCCTGTCCAAAGACCAGCTCCTCCCCGCCAACAGTCAGGGGGCAAGAGCCTTTATAGAATGAGGGAGAGGGCTATGTGTTGAAACAGCAGAGTCAGTTCTGATGGTTATCTTGAAATTCGTGGTCTGACCAGCATCATCTTGATTGTTTTAAGAACAGTTAATCTTCAGTTCCATGTTCAGTTTGTTCCCATTTCCTTAAGGCCAATTTTTGGGATTGTGGCAGCATATGTTTTTTCCCTGGTGGCTCTGTGGTAAGGAATCCACCCGCAATGCAGGAAACACAGGTTTGATCTCTGGGTCGGGAAGATCCCCTGGAGAAGAAAATGGCAACCCACTCCAGTATCATTGCCTGGGAAATCCCATGGAGAGGAGCCTGACAGGCCACAGTTCATGGGGCTGCAAGAGTTGGACATGACCTAAGCTACAAAACCACCATCACCATGTCACAGCTATAGTCTGGTCATCATGTAGTCAACTGGCTCAGAATATCATCTATAGCCCTTGAGAACGAACTAAAGGTCCTTGACTAGGCTTAATCACTACATAATTATTATTGGTCTCCTTTGACTGTTTTCCTTTGTTTCTGCATTTTCTCACTTCTTTGATTAAATTTATTCTTTGGCTAAACTTTTTCACAGACAGAAGGCAGGCTGAGGACATGAGGGACAAGGACTATAGAATCTTGCTCCATTTCATTTCTTCTGATTAAATGTACTTATAATCAGTACATATAATTCTGATTATATGTACTTCAGACCCTCACATTCCATCTTCTGTATCTTAATCTCTCTTTATATTTTACACATCCTTTTCTGTCTGTGCTTTATTCTACTTTTTTTTATATTTGTCTTCCTGCTTTGCTAATTTTCTCTTTGTGCTCACTCAGTCATGCCTGACTCTTTGCAACCCCATGGACTGTAGCCTGCCAGGCTCCTCTGTCCATGGGATTTTCCAGGCAAGCATACTGGAGTGGGTTGCCATTTCCTTCACTATCTCTAATTTTCTCTTTAGCGGTATTTGATATTCTGTTTAACCCACCTACTAAGAAAGGTTTTTCTAAAATATTTATGTGTTTCATTGATAAAAATTCTATTTGATTAAAATATTTTTGAGCAGATAAGAAAAGCCATATGATTTTAAAAATCTAAATGATATTCAAATGTTTGAATTAAAAACTTCTATTTCTATTCCATCCCTATCTGCCCATAACGGTAATCATTTCTGTTAGTTTTTTTGTGTATGTTTCCCATGTTTCTTTATGCAGATAAAGCATATATGCATTCTTATCATTCTCTTTCTTACACTAAATTTAGCAATACCAAATATGCTATTATGAATTTAATTTTTTCACTTAAAAGTACATCTGAGAGATGTTGAAATTTGATTATTTTTAAATCTTCCCATTCCTAATAAATAATCTCCAATTATTCATTTCTAAAATTCCTTCTTTATTTCTATAAATATTCCACATACAATTATTTTACATTCTGTGTCTAATAATTCCAGTCCCTGGTGTCTCCACATAGAAGGTACAGATTAAGCTAACTTTCAGTCATAGTGTCTTGTTTACTTGAGTGTTCAGTGATCTTTGAGCTATAGTTCATAGTAATTAATGGGGATCCCAAGGATCTAAATTGAAGATGAGTTCTTCCAGAATGAATTTGCATTGGTTTCTGCCAGGAACTCAGAGCAGAGTGTTACTGGCCTGAAGTAACTTCAGTACCATTCCAGAATCCTCCATGTAATCCAAGTTTTTCATTTAGTCTCCCTTACCCCACGTGTTGGGGCCAAAATTTAGGTCTTCATGGAAACACTCACGGGCTTCCCTGATGGCTCAACGGTAAAGAATCTACCTGCAGTGCAGGAGACACAGGTGATTTGGGTTTGATTCCTGGGCCAGGAAGATCTCCTAGAGGAGGGCATGGCAACCCACTCCAATATTCTTGCCTGGAAAATCTCATGGACAGTGGAGCCTGGTGGGTTACAGTCCATAGGGTCACAAAGAGTCGAACATGACTGAAGTGACTGCGCTCACTCACAGAAACACTGACAACAGGTTTGGCCCTGGATATGTTTCTGGGCTTTCATTTAATTGACCTCTCTCTCTAAGTGTCACAGTTTTATGGCACAGTTGCTATCTGGAGGCCTTCCCTGGTGGCTCAGTGGTAAAAAAACTCTGCCTCCCAGTACAAGAGACGCAAGAGGTGTGAGTTCCATCCTTGGGTCAAGAGGCTCCCCTGGAGTGGAAAATGGCAACCCATTCCAGTATTCTTGCCTGGAAAACTCCATGCACAGAGAAGCCTGGTGGACTGTTGTCCATGGGGTTGTAAAGAGTCAGACACGACTGAGCAGCTGACCACAATGAGCATATACTATCCGGCAGGGAAAACCTTTTCAAAAGTGTCTAGGCTTTCTATAATCATTTATCTTCCCAAATGAGCTTTCCTTTATTTATTTTTTTAAGTGTGGTTTCTCTGGGGTTTTTTGCTCGTTGTTGTTTGGGGGACAGGGCTTTGGTTTCCGTTTTTTGCTTGTTTTCTGGCTGCTTTTTGCAGCACCTTTGTTCCCTGACCAGGGTTGGAATTCACACCTGCTGCAGTGGAAGTTGGGATTCTTAACCACTGGGTGACCAGAAAAATTCTCCAAATAATCTTTCTTTCTTCTTTTTTTTCCAACCAATTTTATTATTATTATTTTTTTAATATTTATGTGACTGCACCAGGTCTTAGCTGTGGCATGCAGGCTCTTAGTTGCAGCATGCAGGACCTAGTTCCCTGACCAGGGATTGAACCTGTGACACCAGCATTGGGAGTGTGGAGTCTTAACCCCTGGACCACCAGGGACATCACCCACAAATGATCCTTCAAACTGTTCACCCGTGGACTTTTGTGAACTGAAACAATCTTTGAGGACTTATCAAGAAAACAATGGCAGAAGTATGTTAACCACAAACCCTACACCAATGCAAGCAGGAACGAAAACGAAGCAAAAGCAAGAAAAAGTCCTTCAAGTAGGCTGTAGCTGGGAAAGACCTCAATACTATATGCTACACTCTGAAGGTTGCAGCCTTTATAATGCCCTTTGGAACAAACCAAGAGTCCCATGGCCTGACGCCAATTTCTAGCTGTGACCACAATGCAGTGTTATAGATTGTAAGTGGAGGCAATTCTGAAGGTTCCCACCAGTCTGAGTCCTGGGGGCATGGGAAAGCTGCTGGAACAATAAAGAAACACTCCCATTGGGGCCCACTGGCTCATCATTGGTTGCCAAGGGACCTGGTGTTGCAAGACATTCTGGTCTGCCAAGTACACGATCTTTTTTTGCTGTTATCATTTCCTATCAGATTGGGGCAGTATCTAGATACAAGACTACGTCACGATTCCAGAGGACATGGAATAATCCTATGCTGACACATTTGAAAAGCTAGATGGAAAGAGGTGGATAATTACTACCTACCACCATCTCCTGTGTCTCCAGCATTGCAGGCAAATTCTTCACCTGCTGAGCCATCAGGAAAGCCCCTAAAATAACTAAATAACATATTTTAAATGTCCTAGGTCAGAGAAAGAAGGAATTCTTTCCAGTTTACAAATACCAATGTACTGATGCTTTGAATAGATAATGCACAAGAGAAAATTAGAGATACTAAGGTTGATTTATAAAAAGTTCTAGAATAAAGTATTAACAAGTAGAACCTGGGAGCAGACTTAAATAGCAGTATACTATGACTATGACTGTGTATTACAAGAATACAAAGGTGGCTAAATGCTAGAAAATTTATGTTAATGTTGACCAAAGTGGGAAAAGCATATAGTCCCATGGTATATTTCAATAAAACACTCATAAAATTTAATGTCCATTCTTAATAAAAGGTCTTTGTAAAATGAGATTAGGTGAATAATTTCCTTACTGTCAAAACATCTCATATCAAAAACCAATACCATGCTTAGCAATCAAACATTTATAATCTCTATAATATGGTATTGCTTTTATGTGATAGACATTGTAATTAGACAAAAGAACAAAATGAGAAGTTTAAATATTGGAATGAAAAAGACAAAATTATCATTATTTGCAGATAATAGGAAGTCTAAAATTCAGCAGAAAATTTTTGAAAAGTAAAAAGTCGATAAGGTTTTCATGATATAATATTAATATTCAGTACTCAAAGTCTTACAATGTATTATAAATATAACCCAAATTTAGTCCATCTTAAAAATACATATTTATACAAATAAATTTTAATTACATGAAAAAAAAACAGAAAATTACCAAGAAAATAGAAAATAATATATGACTAAGTGAAAAGTCATCCCCTATGAGTGCACAGAAATATTCTAGTATAAATTCTTACAAAATATTTAATTGACTAAATCATCCTATTTCTGGTCAAAATTCCAACATGCTATTTACAGAAAGAAGCATTTTTTAAAAGTATTCCAATTGTATGAAATATATGGTATCTCAAATCAGGGGTGACTGGCAAAAGCTAATCACACAAATAATTAGGCTATGTAACTGAACAGACTTTTGGACTCTGTGGGAGAAGGCGAGGGTGGGATGTTTCGAAAGAACAGCATGTATATTATCTATGGTGAAACAGATCACCAGCCCAGGTTGGATGCATGAGACAAGTGCTCGGGCCTGGTGCACTGGGAAGACCCAGAGGAATCAGGTGGAGAGGGAGGTGGGAGGGGGGATCGGGATGGGGAACACATGTAACTCCATGGCTGATTCATGTCAATGTACGACAAAACCCACTGCAATGTTGTGAAGTAATTAACCTCCAACTAATAAAAATAAATGAAAAAAAAAAATAGGCTATGTAACTATGCTGAATACTGTGAAAGAAAAATACAGGTCAGTGTGGAATACTTTAAATAAAATGCAAGTTCCTGTTTCATTCATTACACAAAATAATTTCCAAGTACAACAAATGTTTTAAAGTAAAAACCAAAATTACATAAACACTAGGAGAGAGACCGGACCATTATTTTTATAATTGTGTGTGGAAAGTCTGAGCATGTCATGACAGCCAGTGATCACAAACAAAAGATTAAGAACCTCAACTATGTAACAGTGAAAACTTTCCAATGCCAAAAACAAATAAGAGCCCTAAAAAGAAAAAAAAGTTGAAAGACAAAGGACAAATGGGAAACACGTGCAATACAAACGGCGGACAACCTGCTGCTACTCTGATTTGAAGAGTTGTGTAGTCGTCGAGAAAACATCATTCCTCCTCCCAAGGGAAAAAGTATTGGTTCTTCAGCTCATAGAATTTGTCTCCTATCTCTACTGACCCGTTCCCATAGGCTTTGAAGGTGGAGGGAGAGGGATGACCTCTGGCAGATCCTATCACTCACTCCTGCCAGAATTGTCAAGCACCCCTCACACACACACACACACACACACACACACACACACACAGCATGTGAACATACCATACACACACCCCACAGGAACAGACCATATGCATATTCACCACACAAGGACACATGTGTGCAGACACAGAGGGCAATATAAATATGCACACAATGCATTAATACCATACACACACTATACACATATGCTCCACATGAACATACCATATACACATGCACCACACAATACACACACGTGTGCACACACAATAGACAGCACACACATGCACACATGAACTATGTACACAGTAAATACATACACACACATGCACACATGAACTATGTACACAGTAAATACATACACACACATGCACACATGAACTATATACACAGTATATACACAATATATACACAGTTTATACATACACACACATGCACACATGAACTATGTACACAGTTTATACACAGTATATACATACACACACATGCACACATGAACTATGTACACAGTATATACATACACACACATGCACACATGAACTATGTACACAGTATATACACAGTATATACATACACACACATGCACACATGAACTATGTACACAGTAAATACACAGTATATACATACACACACATGCACACATGAACTATATACACGGTATATACATACACACACATGCACACATGAACTATGTACACAGTAAATACACAGTATATACATACACACACATGCACACATGAACTATGTACACAGTATATACACGGTATATACATACACACACATGCACACATGAACTATGTACACAGTTTATACACAGTATGTACATACACACACATGCACACATGAACTATGTACACAGTATATATACACACACACACATGCTTGTGCCCTTTAAGCACCTCATTGAAGAATCAGAACTGCTGGTCTGTGGTGTGTACCTTCCAGGAATACTGTTCAACTGTTTCAAGCTCTGCATTCTTTCTGGATCCAGGACCTTGCCCTGGAAGGTGGTCCTGGAGGGGGTATGACCCATCTGCCCCCAGCATGGAATCAGAGGAACTCTGTGGCCTGCTTCCTGATCCCGGGCATAGGACAGGCCGTTCCTCCCTCTGCTAAAGGGCTTTGCTTTCGTGAAACAAAGCCAGAGTGTGCAATGAGCCGAAGTCCCAGGCCTCCTCAGATTCTGCTGTTAGGTTGTCTGTCTTAGTGGCTGATGGTTTTCAGAAACCCCCTTCCCTCCCCAGTTTTGGCAGCATCTTCCCGGAGGACTCAGGGCAAGGGGGAGCCTCTAATCATGAGTGACTGCATGGGAGGCCACTGTGAACCATAAGCTGTCATATGACAACTTGTCCAGCCACGGTCACAGAAATTCCCCAGAATGTGCATAATCGTGGGACAGAGTCCCTGCGACAAAGTCACCTGTGGAGGTCACATGACTCCAATTCTACGGTGGCCCAAACTACTGATGAATCCCTCTTTGTAGATTGCGGTCACAGCCCGCAGTACATTTTGGGGGTGGTATTTTGAGTCCATAAGTGAAATCTTTTCCAGACTGTATTCAATTTTTGGAAATAGTTATAAACCATTTGCCGTATGTTCTAGTGCTTTTGTTTTTGTTTTTTGGGCCGAGCCTCATGGCCTATGGGATCTTAGTTCCCAGAGATCAAACCCTCACCCCTTGCAGGGGAAGCACGAAATCTTAATCACTGGACCACCTGGGAAGTTCTCAGCATGTTCTAGTTTATAAAAGAAATGTCCATAGAGAATAGAATTGTGGTTACCAAGGGGGTGGAGGGGGGAATGGAATGGGCAGTCAGGTTAGCAGATGCAAGCTATTATATGTAGACTGGATAAACAACGAGGTCCTACTGTATAGCACAGGGAACTCTGTTCAATATCCTGTAATGACCCTTGATAGAAAAGAATATGAAAAAAGAATGTATATATAACTGAATCACAGTAGAAATGAACACAACATTATAAATCAATAATACCTCAATAAAAAATTAAATTAAAAAATGCCTAACAGGCTAAGTTTCAGTGATACATATTTTGTATGTGTGTATAACATTTTCACCATATGTAGAGAAACAGAAACGGAAACCCACAAGGTAATAAACCTACTCAGTGTTCTTTGGTAGCTCATAAACACATTTTGAAGGCAATTCCCAAAGGGGATTTCTGAAGACTTTTTAAAAACACTAACAGCATCAGTAGAATAAGTATTTAGTTTTTCAAAGTATCTACTTGGAAGAAGTACAATTTAAATGAAAATCTAGTCTGTTTGGGGGGGGGAGTCTCATTAGAGTCACAAACTGTCTAGCAGATGTCCTCTTCTTTCTAGATGTTCTTTTCAGCATAAATGTCCTAAATGTTCTTAATCAGCATATCTTCCCTTCCTATATGAACCTCACTACCTCCCTCCAGCAACCAGCCAATCTGATGAACCATCAGCTCTTCCATTTTCACTCTGGAAATGTCTCCCTCTATTGTGATCTTTAATGCCTCTTCATGAAATGTCCTGCCTTTGTTCATATTGTTATACCCCTCCCCACTTCTATTACTGGAATTTTCCTCTTAGATTTCTCCATCTGACAAAACCCTCCTAATCCTTCAAGGTCCAGCTCAAATTCCACCTGAGTAGCCATTGCTACCCCCTCTCCTCTTTCTTGCACCCCTTCTCTCAAGCTTCCCTAGTGGCTCAGACGGTATAGAATCTGCCTGCAATGCAGACGACTGGGGCTCAATTCCTGGGTCAGGAAAACCCCCTGGAGAAGGGAATGGCTAACCACTCGAGTATGCTTTCCTGGAGCATTCCGGAACAGAGGAGCCTGGCCGACTATAGTCCATGGGGTCACAGAGTCGGACACGACTGAACGACTAACACTTGCCTCTTGTCATTCTGCTTGTAGAGTAGAAACTCCATCACTGAAGGCACTCAGCAAAGTTTGCTGGGTGTTGTGAAATGAAACCTGGGCTGATGTCTCAATCACAGGGGACATTCAGGGTCAAATGAAAGCAGATGACATCAGTTTGTTTCAGTCGGGCAAGAGTCCAGTCTCCTCACGATGAATGCTAACCCAACAGATGGGACTGTAATTCACACCTCCGTTCTCATTCCTTTGAAAGTATACTGGGAAGTTGCCTGGCTACACTCCAGACAGAGGACACACGTCAAGTCCTCCTTAGAGTTTAAGAAACATGCCTCAGACAGATATGATCCATTGGAAGCTGTCGGTTAAGGAAGAGTAGCATTAGGCCAAAAAAGAAAACAGTATTGTCTGGGAATAGAAAGGTCAAAGACACAGGCTGTGCAACTGAGGTTGGAAATCACACCTAGCCTTAGGACAGGGGAACATTTTGGTCAGTTGTCTGATGTTCACCTGGCTTCCTACTTCCATGTTCAATTCTTGCTTCATTTTTGCTGGTGCCAGAGAAAGTATATAGAGGTATAAGTTCCAGAAAAAAATATCAGCAGAACTAGTTTTGAATTATCTAATCATTTTTTGCCCCTGCAGGAGGATTTTACAGTTTTTGTTATTGGTGTGTAAGATTTTATGTAGGGAATGATGGATTATTAGCGAAGTGTGGGAATCAACAATGCCCAACCATTTGGGGAACACTTTGTTTGCAGCAAATATGTTTAACAAAGGGTTAATAGTCTTACTATTAACCACTGATTTGACAAGGCTACCAAGGCTCTGTATTTAGCAGGAAGGACCACCAGTAATGCATTTCTCCAAATGACAGACAGGCTCAAAGAGTGGGCTCAAGGGTGGGCTCCAAGCAACGCCAAGCCAACTAGACAATGACACTCAGCAAACCAGTAGTTGAAACAAAAACAAACCTGTGGTGATTCAACAAGCTTATTCCTGAGGCAGGAGAGGCAGGGAGGGGAATGTCTACACGCTTTGGTCTTAGCATAAGTGTTGAGTTCAGAACATTTCCAAAACACAATGCATGAGACAAGCGCTCGGGCCTGGTGCACTGGGAAGACCCAGAGGAATTGGGTGGAGAGGGAGGTGGGAGGGGGGATCGGGATGGGGAACACATGTAAATCCATGGCTGATCCATGTCAATGTATGACAAAAACCACTACAATATTGTAAAGTAATTAGCCTCCAACTTTTTTTCCCATTTATTTTTGTTAGTTGGAGGCTAATTACAATATTGTAGTGGTTAAACTCCTAAGAAAAGGCATTTACAAAGATAAATGCTAGAAGCTGGAAAATAAATAAATAAATAAATAAAAACACAGTATAACTTGGACTACATTAAGCTATGATTTCTTTCACAGGGAGTCAAATGCCATCCCTGTGTACTATGAATGTTGGCTTTTGTTTTTCTTTTTCTGTTTGTTTTTCAAGAAAAGCTTTCTTTTCACTGTAAGTATTCTTTATAAATCTTACAAATACAAATGACTCTAATGGCTTATCACCACCCTCAGAGTGGGGTTCCTGAGGAATCTCTTCAGAATTAGATAGGCATTCACTCAGATCAGAGAGTTTTGGAGCTTCTCAATGGAAATGCTGAAAAGTTCACTATAGCTGAGCATCCTCTCCAACAGGCCCAAGTCTCAGACTCTCATTCCACCCAGAAAGCATCTGCTCAGAATAGGTTGTTTTTCTTGCTGCTCAGTTACAACACTTTCTTTCAGTTTACCAGAACACAGCATGGTGGTTGATCAAGCAAATAATTATGCAAAGCAGAAGTCATATGGCATTAAAAGATAAGTCAATTTGGAAACTCGCATTTCCAAAAGTGAAGGCTAATGCACTAGAATTATCCATAAACTAGAAGCAGTCCAAAACATTTGTTCTCAGGAAACTGGTGAAGTTCCAGGGATTTAGGGCAATGACCTGGGTGACAAAGCTGACGAAAGCTGGGTGGGTGATAAAGGGCCAGTTGGCAAGTCAATTGCAGGCAGAGGTTGAGGACGATGACCCGGCGCGTCACCCTTAGAAAGCTAAGTGTGTAATACGATCAATACAGACCACAGTCCCAGGCCACACAGGCAGCCCTCTAAGGCACACAGGCAACTTCCCAAGTCTGCCCAGCACCGTGTCCCTCCTGATATAGGTCTCTGCTTCCGCTGTCTCATCCAGGGACAAGATTCGGTCTTTCCACGCCTGGCTCTCAGTCAGATTCACATGCTCCCCCAGCTGTCTCTCCAGTGGGGGTCCCAGCTCTGTTCCAGCTCCACCACCGTCTGAGTGATCTCTTTACAGAGGTCTATGGGGGTCTGGGCTGGTCTACAAGGTCTGTCAGGGCTTTCCTGATAGCTCAGTTGATAAAGAATCTGCCTGCATGCAGGAGACCCCGGTTCGATTCCTGAGTCAGGAAGATGTGCTGGAGAAGGGATAGGCTACCCACTCCAGTATTCTTGGGCTTCTCTTGTGGCTCTGCTGGTAAAGAATCTGCCTGCAAAGGAAGAGACCTGGTTCAATCCCTGGGTTGGGAAGAACCCCTGGAGAAGGGAAAGGCTACCCACTCCACTATTCTGGCCTGGAGAATTCCATGGACTGTATAGTCCATGGAGTTGCAAAGAATCGGACACGACTGAGCAACTTTCACTCCCACAGGGATCTGCGGGCTTCCCTGGTCACTCAGCACTAAATAATCCACCTGCCAATGCAGGAGACTGGGGTTCGATCCCTGGGTTGGAAAGATTCCCCTGGAGAAGGAAATGGCAACCCACTCCAGTATTCTTGCCTGGGAAATCCCATGGACTGAAGACCCTGGTGTGCTGCAGTCCATGGAGTCACAAAGAGTCGGACACTACTTAGCAACTAAACAACAATAACAGGGCTTGGCAGCAGTAGCCTGCGGTTGTTGAGGGAGAGGAGGTGGGAGGAATCACTGCAGAGATGAAGGGAAGAGGAGGAAAGTGGCTGACACCAGAGGCGTGTTACAGATGGAGACTGAGAGCTGCAGTCTCACGAGGTCATTCACCTTGGTGGAGTTTCTTCAGCCTCCGTCTAATCCTGCAAGCTCTTCCGAATTCACCAAACTCAGGCTGGTGTTCAGACCAGGTAGCTATGTGTTAATTTTCTCCAGCAAATCTGGTAAGAATGCTCATGAATGCTGTTCCCAGGCAGCCAAGTCAGATTCAGTTGTTTCATGCCTTTGGCAGCAAGCTGCAGACTGGCTGGAGTCTTCAAGTCTGGCAGCCTTGTGCAACACCTCCTTGACAGGGACGCATGCAGTGTGGACACTTAGACTCTCTGACCCTGACCAAGACACTGTCTTCCTTGTTCAGTTCAAGAGGTGCTCTGCCCAGCTGCTGCCCCTTTAAAGGCCCCGTGATAACAACTCCCCTTTCCTGGGCTCTGCCCCTTTTTGGCCAGAAGACAGCTTTAGTGGAGAGCCTCATGGCTGTCCCTGACCATCCCAGCACAATACCAGTGTCTGCATCGCTGTGAGATCACAATAAATAGAAATCATCTCAAGACAACCCAAGTTCCCACTGGTTCTTGGAGCTGAGCCCTCTTTCAGGTTCTAAGGCCCACTCTTCACAGGAAGGCACCTTGGACAGAAGGAATCACAGCTTGTGGTAAGAGCAATACATGCTTTGCCCTGTCTCATCCATTCTTGGCTGTACACAGTTCAGTTCAATTCAGTTCAGTTCAGTTGCTCAGTCATGTCTGACTCTTTGCAACCCCATGGACTGCAGTACTCCAGGCTTCCCTGTCCATCACCAACACCTGCAGCTTTCTCAAACTCACGTCCATCAAGTTGGTGATGCCATCCAGCCACCTCATCCTCTGTTTCCCCCTTCTCCTCCTGCCCTCAATCTTTCCCAGCACCAGGGTCTTTTTCAGTGAGTTGGCTCTTTGCATCAGGTGGCCAAAGCATTGGAGTTTCAGCTTCACCCTCAGTCCTTCTAATGAATATTCAGAACTGATTTCCTTTAGGATTGACTGGTTTGATCTCCTTGTAGTCCAACGGATTCTCAAGAGTCCTCTCCAGTATTACAATTCAAAAGCATCAATTCTTCAGCACTCAGCCTTTTTTATGGTCCAACTCTCACATCCATATATGACTACTGGAAAAACCATAGCTCTGACTGTACAGACCTTTGTCAGCAAAGTGATGTCTCTGCTTTTTAATATATATGCGTATGGACCCTAAGAAATTATGTCCTTTACCTTCCTCAAAATCTCTGTGCATCACTCAAAAGAATGTATGTTTTTCAAGGGGAGAAGGCAGACTTCCAGGCCTAGTTACTTTCCTAAAACCTCTGGCCATTGGTCACTTCCACTACTGGCAGCCTTGGCACATTTCTAAGAGAAAATAGAAGTATTCCTTGGTTTTTGCTATAGCCCCTTATAAGAACCTAGGAAATACTATGGTAGAATTTAAAATCTACAATTGATTATTTTTATTTAGTAACTTATGGTAGGCAAAATTCTAAGGTAGCCCTCATAATCTCTGCCACTTGGTATCCACAGCCTGAATAATCTTTTCCCCTTGATTGTGACTTACTTTTAACCAACAGAATATAGGGGGAAAGGGCTTTTGCAGATATAATTAAGGCTCTGAATTAGTTGATTTTTAGTTAGTTAAAAGTAGATTATCCTAGGTGGGCATGACTTAGATTAAGGCCCTTTAAAAGAGGAACTGGGCTATCCATGTATTCAGAGATTATCCTTGCTGACTTGATGGATTGGGCAGTCTGTTTAGGAATCCCAGATGGCAAACAACTCAAAATGGTCCTCTAGGAACTATGATTGGCATCTAAGACTTGAGGACAGCTTCCAGCTGACAACCAGCAAAATGTTGGGACCTTCAACCATACCACCACAAGGAAACGAATTCTGCCAACAACATGAATAAGTGTAGAAGAGGAATCTTCCCAAATTGAGCCTCTTGATGAAGATGCAACCCAATCAACACCTTCATTGCAGACTTGTGATACCCTGAGCAGAGAAACCAAATAAACCAAATGTGGATTCCTGACCCATAAAAGATGGAAGGTAATAAATATGTACTGTTTTAAGCCATTACATTTGTAGTAATTTTCTACACCACAGTAAAAAATTTAAAAAAATATACAGTCTTTGCTGTAATTCCCTCTCAAATATTTCATCTTCTAGTTTCTAATTGTCCTCCCAAAATCACATTTACCAAAGATTCACAAAAAAATGGTTTAAGAAATTTGAATCAGCACTGTGCAGCAAAGAAGGATACATTCAACAATCAGAAACTCCAGGAAATTTTCAGAAGGTCAAAAATATAAAGTTTAACACCTAGAAACAGAATTCTTAAGGAGGAAGCTATTCTTGTTTTAGAAATTATTTTGGTAAATTATTTGGATTAAGGTTGATACTTAGGTCATAGATTGGTGGTAGTGGTTTAGTCACTAAATCATGTCCAACTCTTGTGATCCCACAAACTGTAACCTGCCAGGCTCCTCTGTCCATGGGATTCTCCAGGTGAGAATGCTGGAATGGGTTGCCATTTCCTTCTCCAGAGGATCTTCCTGACCCAGGAATCAAACCAGGGTCTCCTGCATTGAAGGCAGATTTTTTACTGACTAAGCTATAAGGGAAACCCCTAGGTCACAGAATAGTGGGGAAAAAAAGAAGGAAAGAAAGAAAGATAGCTAAATGGTTCTGCACTTCAGGAATTTAGGGGATTTGATAAAGAATGAGGATGAGAAGGATTGGGAAAGGAAGAGAAGATTGAAGAACAGAGATAACTAATATCTGCTTTTAATTATTTGCATATCTAAAATACAATATTCTCTTGTTATAGGGGGACTAATGGCCACCAAAGATGCCTGCGTATTAATGCCAGAGCCAGTGGGTAAGTTTTCTTCCATGGCAAAAGGAACTTTGTAGATGTGATTAAATTAAGAATCTTGAGATTACTCTGAATTATCCAGGGAGGGCCCTTGAAATCACAAGGATGTTTATAAGTGAAGTGGGACTGGGAAAGGAAACAGGAGGGTCAGAAAGATTTGAAAATGCCACACTGTTGGCTTTGAAGATGGAGAAAAGGTCACAGTCAAGGAACGTAGGCAACCTCTAAAATCTATAAAAAGCAGACAAATGTATTCCCGCTTGAGCATCCAGAAGGAACACACCTCAGGCAATATTTTGACCTTGGCCCAGTGAGGCTCAAGGCAGACTTCTGACTTTCAGAACTGTAAAATAATCAATCTGTGTGACTGAAAGTGTGGCGATTTGTTTACTGCATCAGTAGGAAACTAACACACTCTCCATCCATGTTACCTAAATGCCCCGAGTCCTTAGTGAGACTTTGGGTGGAAATCATGAAAAGGAGCTGAGTTCTACAGGTGGGTCAGTGCCAGGGCAACAGGGACCCCACACAGAAGGGTGAGATAACCTATTAACTAACCTAATTCACAGGAAGCAGAAACTTGGCTGTAAAGTTGACATAACACATCCACGTTTACTACCTCATGGAATTTTCAGAAATGTTAAGAGACAGTATTGGATGCCCCACCAATTTTTTGATGGGGGAATTAAACCAATCTGATCTAAATCTAAGTGTCTTGGGTTTACATTGAGAAGGAAACCAAGGCAGCACCCATCAGATTTTTATTTGACATGTGTAATAGGATATTCAGTGGAACACTTTCTCTTATACAATTTTATTGGTTTTGAATAGTAACATTACTATTAGTAATAATAGTAATACATGTTTAAGCTCCTTGGAAGAAAAGCTATGACAAACCAAGACAGCATATTAAAAAGCAGAGACAGTAGTTTGCCGACAAAGGTCCGTCTAGTCAAAGCTATGGTTTTTCCAGTGGTCATGTATGGATATGAGAGTTGGACTATAAAGAAAGCTGAGCACTGAAGAACTGATGTTTTTGAACTGTGGTGTTGGAGAAGACTCTTGAGAGTCCCTTGGGCTGCAAGGAGATCCAACCAGTCAATCCTAAAGGAAATCAGTCCTGAATATTCATTGGAAGGACTGCTTTTAAAAACAGGAGGGTCAGAAAGATTTGAAAATGCCACACTGTTGGCTTTGAAGATGGAGAAAAGGTCACAGTCAAGGAACGTAGGCAAGCTCCAAGGTGAAGCTCCAATATTTTGGCCACCTGATGGGAAGAACTGACTCATTGGAAAAGACCCTAATGCTGGGAAAGATTGAGGGTATGAGGAGAAGAGGACAACAGAGGATGAGATTGTTGGATGGCATCCCAACTTGATGGACCTGAGTTTGAGCAAGCTCCGGGAGCTGGTGATGGACAGGGAGCCTCGCGTGCTGTAGTCCATGGGATCGCAGAGTCGGACACGACTGAGTGATTGAACTGACTGCATGTTTAAAGTCAAAACAAAATAAGAAAATAAACACTTAAAAGACTCACTGTTGTCCTGTAGAGGGGTCCACCCCATTCTCCCTTGCTCCATTTGTATCCATTTACATCAATTCATCGCTATCATTCCAGTGTTTCTTTATGTAAAATTGAACAAATGGTCTCATCCCTTCTTTCTTACATAAAAGGTAGCATATGATATACATTATTCTCCATCATTTTTCCTCATTAAAACAATACAGCTTAAAGATCTCTTTATACAAGTGCATAGAGTCCTTCCTCATTCCTTTGTTATAACTCAGCGTGTTCTATTGTGTACAAAGAAGTATCATAGTTCATGTAACTAGTTTCCTCTTGGGAGCCATTTGGGTAATTTCTAAGCTTTTGTTATTATAAGCCACGTAATGATAAATAATCCTGTTCATGCATCATTTGGAACATGTGCAAGTGAAACCATAGGATAGGTCCCAGAGGTGGGACTGCTGGGTTAAGGACAACGGAAGCTGAACAAAAGTAAATATTGCCAGATTTCCTTCCATAAAGGTTGATCTAATCTGTACTCCCATTAACAATGTTTGAGTACATATTTCCCCACAGCCTCAGAAAACAGTGTGTTGTTAAGTCTTTGAATTTTCCCCAAACTGACAGGCGAGAACTGATACCTCACTAACTTGCACTTTTCTTTTTCTTTAAGGGTCTTTTTTTTTTTTTTAATGTGGACTATTTATATCCCCAGTCTATTCATTTATAACCATTTTAATCATTTTCATCAATTCATTGCTATCACTCCAGTGTTTCTTTATATAAAATTGAATACATATTCTCATTCCCCCTCTTTCTTACATAAAAGATAGCATATGATATACATTACCTAAAACAACAAAAATCTATTTGCATTCCAGTCCTGCCACAAACTTTATTTCCCAAACAAAACCAATCATCCACTCAGTCCTAAGCAGTTCTAACCTGAACTGCACCACAGTGGTACCTTGAAGAATATTGCTTCCCTTCCTTAACTTTTTCTTCTCATTATGTAGGAAAACATCAAATTAGCCATTAAGTGATGTGGACCATTTATAAAGTCCTTATTGAATCTGTTACAATATTGCTTCTGTTTTATGTTTTGGTTTTTTGCCTGCAAGACAGGCAGGATCTTAGCTTCCCGACCAGGGATCCTCCTGCCCTGAATTAGAAGACGAAGTCTTAACCACAGGACTGCCAGGAAAGTATCCATTTCTCTTAAAAGTAAGATTGAGCATCTTTTCTTGTGTTTAAAAGCCATTTTGATTTCTTTTTCTGTGAACTGTACTTTTCTATCATTTGGCCTCAACTTGGACTCTTCACTGTGACCAAATTTCAGAAAAATTGAAAAGAATAGGTTGCATGCACTCCCATATTCTGAAATAAGGATTTTCAAGTGGTCTTGTGACCATTAGCCCAATACCCAGGCTGTAAAGTGGTTTAAAGTGGAAACGGCCAAAAGAAAGGAGTTCTTTGGGGAAAGTTATTGGCACGCTGTGCATTGTCTGTCCCCCACCATGATGGCAGGAGGTAAGGGGACTTTCCTTAGGGCAAGTCGGGAAAGAGGAGCTTTAAGGGGACCTCCACTCAGAGACTTTGTGTCAGAGGACACAGTGCCCGGTATCTGATTCCAAGGATAAGAAACCCAAGGGTCAAGAAGCTGAGCCTGTCAGGTCAGGAGCAGGGCAGAAAAGTGGGAACTACACTGGAATGCAGTAGAATCTACACTGCCACTAATAGAGGCCAAAGGGTTGAATAGGTAAAATACTAAAGTCTGTGTTGGGAGTGATCTGTGATGGTGGGGCAATCCCTCATTTGGCCTAACAGGGGTCTGTGAGTTTTTGTGGGTCAAGTAGATATCCGGGCTGGGGTGCCATCTTGATGTGACTTCTTCCCAAAACGGCAGAACTCCAGGCGAAGAGAATTCCAACAATGCCAGCAGTAAGAGGCTGTGGGATGCTGCACTTTCAAGGGCAGGATCAGAGGTAGTGACTCAAGAGTTCAGGACAACAAGATATAAAATATCTGGATACACACAACCAAAAATAAGCATTAGTTAGCTTGTAAGTTGAAAACTGTGCTGCGCTGTGCTCAATTGCTCAGTCATGTCCAACTCTTTGTGACCCCAAGGGCTGTAGCCTGTCAGGTTCCTCTGTCCATGGGATTTCCCAGGCAGAATATGAGTGGGTTGCCATTTCTTTCTCCAACAGATCTTCTAAACCCAAGGATCGAACCCACATCTCCTGCATTGGTAGGTGGATTCTTTACCAGTGAACCACCCAGGAAGCCCAAGTCAAGAATCATAATATGCTAGACAGGAACATACACAAACACCAAATGGAGATGTATATCATGTTTGGGATAGAAGTACTCTTTATTTAATACATCCCCAAGAAAAATAGGAAGATTTTGGGGGGGGAGAGGAATTTGACCAAATAATTCTTTAGTTTACATATAATAAATATGTATACATGAATAAATATATAATAAAACCTGAGGATACTCTGAGAATTAACATAAAAAGGGTGGTAACTCATTTTTACTTGATATTTAAAAAATTGATATTACTTGATATTTTAAACTCAAAGCAGGTGGTATTGGCATAGAAATAAATTAGTACAACAAAAAAGAAAGTTCGGAAATAGACTCTAGTATTTGATTCAGTATATATAGCTAGAGGAAAAAATAGCAGTCAAGGAATATGCATAGAACAACTGGCTAAACCATTTAGCAACAATAAAAATTTAAAGAGACCCCCTCTCAACCTCACTCCTTATACTAAAATAAGTTTCAGAACATTCAAAGACGTAAATTTTTTTTTTAAACTGCTGAATTACAGTTATTATCTTGAGATTGGAAGGTCCTTCTACGCATGGTTCCGAAGGCAAAATACATCAGAAAAAAGACTGATACACTTGACTACACAGATTTAAAGTTTTTTGTGTGGCAATGTATGACACAAACAAGGTCAAAAGAGAAATGATAAAGTACAGAATGTGTTTACAACATAGGTGACAGCTAAGAGTGAAAATTACCATAATATAAAGAGCTTTTTCAAATCAATATAAGATTCAAGCCAACTACCGAGGGGAAAAAAGGCACCCCAACAGAATTACAAAAGACCATCAACATGCAAAATAGTCAGTGAAATGGAAACAAAGCATCGGAGGGTCATTTTCCACCTACCAGATTAGTCAAGATCAAGGCTATCAATGATGCCACGTGTGCTGAGGCTTCCCGCCAGTGACAGCATAAACTGGCATAAACTTTCTTTGAGATTCCTCTGATAATACGTAGTAAATCTAAAATGTATATAGTTTTCATTCCAACAACTTCATGTCTAGGAATTTAGCCTGAATGATAATTGTATACAACTATATAGAGGCAAATAAAGATAGTAAACATCTGAAAACACTCTAAATGCACAACACACAACAGAGTATTGGTTAAATAAATTACGGTACCAGCTTTTAATGCAGTTACTATTGACATGAAAAAAATGTGTCCAGGATATGTTGATGGAAAAGAAGCATGTTAGAAACCATATGTCTCGTTTGATGCCATTGTGGTAACCCCTCGTTGTGCCCAAGAAGTGTGGATATGGAAATATATCCATATCCACACACACACATATATCACCAAAATGACTCCTTCATTCTCTCTCTGAGACAACGGGCATGCACTCTTCTTAAAATTGATTTGTCTCACTGAATCACTCGCCCACAGACACACAAAAAGGCACACCCTCTTTCCTCTCCAAAACTGAGCACTTGAGTTTAACCAACAAAGGCTGTAGGAGGCAAACAGTCCTTAAAAATACCATTTGATTGACTTCTACTACCACTGGCTTTCTCTTTGATGAATCAAATGGAAAAATTAAAGGTTTAGGAAATCAAAATATGAGATTAGCAATATGAAGGGAGCCTTGAGAATTCTTTTTTTACGTCCTTTAAAATCAATTTAAATATTAACTTTCTTCCAAGCTACTGCGGAATGTCAAAGATAATCAGTTCTGCTCTGGTCTCCATCTTAAAGGGCCCAGCTGCAATTATAGGTCTGGAGTTATGGACGGACTGTTACATATTTCCCCTAATTAACCTCCATCTATTTTGGTTTTTTATGGCTCCTTCTAGAAGTGGTGAGGGGCGGTATCTACAGTGAAAAGATAAGTATAAAAAGGCACAGGTGCTACAATACTAAAGGCAGTAACAGTATATATATTGTTATATAGGTATATATATATGTGTGTGTGTGTGTGTGTATATATATATGGTTTGGAAATATAAAAACCTGACTCTCCCAAGAACCAAATGGTCCTGTCAAATCCCAGATGAGAACTGGACTTCCTGGCAGAATATTTGGCCCCACAACTGAAGTTACATATCTGTGAGAATCTATCTCTCTATTTTGAAATGGGGAAATGATAACCCCTAAGCTTCCCACCACACAAAACTGCTGTGAGGATGGAATGAAAGGACATGTATAAACAAAAACTATGGTGGAGATAAATAAAAACTACAGGCACCAAAAACAAACCAAAAAAGTCAGCCAGGAAACAAACTGTCCAATGCCTGGGTAACCCTCCAATTTTTATTTTTAATTTAGAAGGGCACTCAAGACTAGATCTTAGCACTCACCTCTATACACTGTCACCAAGACAGTTAACTAAGAAAAGAGCCTTTCTCCATCTCTACTTGAGGACCAAGCTTTATTTCAGTTCAGTTCAGTTCAGTCACTTAGTTGTGTCTGACTCTTTGCGACCCCATGAATCGCAGCACGCCAGGCCTCCCTGTCCATCACCAACTCCCGGAGTTCACTCAAACTCATGCCCATCGAGTCGGTGATGCCATCCAGCCATCTCATCCTCTGTCGTCCCCTTCTCCTCCTGCCCCCAGTCCCTCCCAGCATCAGGGCCTTTTCCAATGAGTCAACTCTTTGCATGAGGTGGCCAAAGTATTGGAGTTTCAGCTTCAGCATCACTCCTTGGAAGGAAAGTTATGACCAACCTAGATAGCATATTAAATAGCAGAGACATTGCTTTGCCAACAAAGGTCCATCTGGTCAAGGCTATGGTTTTTCCAGTGGTCACGTATGGATGTGAGAGTTGGACTGTGAGGAAAGCTGAGCACTGAAAAATTGATGCTTTTGAACAATGGTGTTGGAGAAGACTCTTGAGAGTCCCTTGGACTGCAAGGAGATCCAACCAGTCCATCCTAAAGGAGATCAGTTCTGGGTGTTCATTGGAAGGACTGATGCTGAAGCTTTATTTAGTGGCCCTCAACTCTGACTGCTACCTAATCAGTCTCTCGACAGAAGGATGCTGAATGCTTATAGGAAGACTCACTATTGGTCTCCTGAGATGCTCTCCTGCTATGCTCTCCTGTCTTAGCCAGGAATCCACTTGGGAAAAAAAGGATGGTGCTGTGGTAAAGCTAACCAGGTAAATTCAGAGAACTTAAAGCTGCCTTCATGTGTATGAGAAAATGATCCGGAAAGAACTGCAGGAAAATGGTGCATCATTTTTGCAAGTATTCAGCACCTGCTCCTGTTAAGTATTAACACCAAGCAGCTCTGTGATATAATCTGGAACATTCAGAAGAAGGGGCAAAGTCTATGTTTTTGCTATTTCAGGACTCTTCCAAGAACTGCTTTTACATTTCTGCACGTACCCAGAAGTACATTTTACTTCATATTTCGTTAGTTGTTTTAGGCAGACACTTTTGACACGAAGCAAATGGGGTTTCTTCCTTTCAATGACAGTTATGCTAAGTTCCCACATGGACAACTGCAGCTTCTTCGGCAGTTAATTTGAGAACTGGAAATTAGGGGGAACTACAAAAACATATGGTGTTCACAGAACTGGCAGTAGATAATAATGAGGGGAGGAGGCTCAGATTCTTTGAACAGAGGGGGCTTTTGAGGGAAATCCTTACTCATCAGAGACCCTACCCAATACTAACTGCAAAAATTTGTAATGATTCCCAAAATTAAACCAAGAGCTGTGAAAACAGTCTAAATGTGAATTGCTGCACATAAAAATTAAGAGTAGGAAGCTGTTTGTATTATTCTGTTGAGAGTTCTACTCTATAGCTCACCTGAGATGAGGGCAGGTGTGGTTCTACATGTTGATCCTAAGTTGCGGTCTGAGCTGGTACCTCAGGACAAAGGACAGCTACTCCTAATACTTACTGCCCAGTACTGGTCGGGGGCAGGGCCAACAGCTGACCTTGAAAACCCAAGCATCTCGGTACCACGTCACTCTCTCTGACTCATCGCAGTTGAGAAGGTATGCCTTGGGCTGGGAGCAGCTTCATAGAGAGCTTTCACCTGTTCTGTTTCTGCCCTTGTCTCCTCATCAGCTCACAAGCCCAGGCTGCTCAGGTGTGTCCCTCACTGATGCTCAGGGAGCCAGTGGAGCATATGCCAGCCCACCACGTCAGAAAGGCTATCCCTTTTCTTTAGGACCCTGATGTTGCCCAATTCTAGGGCCATGTTCATCTATGTTGCACCCTGAGTTGGGCAATAAGCTGCCCTCCACCTCCTCCCAAGCTCTCTACTCGCCAGGCCTGGAGAGAAAGGGAGAAAGTGGAAGAGGACACCACTGTCCCTTAGAGAAGCCCCCAGGCTCTGTCCTCCTTCCTTCCTGCCTTGCTGAGCCTTGGAGTTACCCTGTAGTTTAGGGAGGAAAGTTCAGGAACACTGATTCAGGCTTCAAAAGTCAAATTGAATCCACTCCATCTGTTAATTCAGCACATTGACAGTGGGCCCAAGATTGCTTAACACCTAATGCGTCATGGTTAGTGATAAAGTAACACTCGTAGTCACTGATGTTGTAGATAAAACGCAAGATCATGTCAACCACATTGTTCCCCTCCCCTGTAGACACACAGGCTCTGGCCATGAGCTTCATATTATTGCAACCCATTGTTAACACACAAACCCTCAATCTAAAGCACATTTTTAGGAAGCAGTGATTTTAAAAAATTAATCAAGACTGCTATAAATGTTCATGTGGAAGAAAACTAAGTTAACAGAATATATTTTACTGGAAGAAGACTCTTGGCTTTTGAATACATATAAGACAAAGGGAAATGTATCAAAGTAATGGCTGCCTAGCAGACACTGCAAGGAACTTACCGGAGTGGCCAGGATAGTATACTTTCTTTTTCTTTCTTCCTTTTTTTCAGTATTTTAAAACACTTTATTTATTCATTTTGGCCATGCCACACAACATCTTAGTTCCCCCACCAAGAATGAACCCATGCCCCTTGCAGTGGAAGCATGGAGTCTTAACCACTGGACCACTAGGGAAGTCCCAGGCTAGCATGCTTTCTAATTAATGTGTCACTAACTGCAGGAAAAGGGGTGCTTCTAAAGTGTCTGACACGTTTGCCTCAGTCAATGATATCTGTCGTTTGCAATGACTTCCCTCCTATAGTCAAATTCTAGCCCACATCTAAATGTATCTCACTGGTGGTGGTGGAGTCGCTAAGTCGTGTCCGATTCTTGCAACCCCATGGACTGTAGGCTGCCAGGCCTCTCTGACCATGGGATTCTCCAGGCAAGAATACTGGAGTAGGTTGCCATTTCCTTCTCCAGGGTATCTTCCCAACCTAGGAATCAAACTTGGGTCTCCTGCATTGCAGACAGATTCTTTACCAACTGAGCTACAAGGGAACCCTATGTATGTCATTACTTATCGTAAAAGAACAGATTCTGAATTCACAACAGAGATGCTCTGAAGGAAGAGGCAGAGACTCTCAGGCATCACTTGGAGGAGAACACAGGCCCAGCCCACGTGACCTGCAGCCTGTGGTCAATATCACATCAAGGTTCTCAGGTTCAGAGATACAGGGAAGACAGCAGCAATCCCTGAGTGTCCTCCTTTGGGGGGATGCCAAAGAGATAGTGACCGTCTTGAATCTAGGAATGGGACTGCAGGTCCACGCGCACAGGGGGCCTCTGCACAGACCCTGAGAAGCGGTCACACCGCCTGCTCCAGCAGCAGTGCGTCCTCTTCACGCAGTGCCCACCGGCGATCTAGACACAGAGGAGGAAAAGAGAGTTCACTGACACACTCTGGTTTTCCCACGGCGATCCCCACGTGCACAGGAAGCAGCCCACGAGATGTGCCACCAGTGTGGACAGCCGAGGAGCTGTCCCTGACCTTGCTCTTTCCCTGGGACTGGAGGGCACTCCCCGCCCGCCCCTGCCCCCGACCCAAGGTGCAGAGTTACCCATGCCATGCCTTTCACCTGCTGAGTATCTGTTGAACGCAGGACAACTTCCCCCCACGCCCTCTTTGACCCTCCTCGATCCCAGCTGTTCCTCATGGTTCCAACTCCCTCCTCCCTCCATTCCACTCATTTCTCAAAAATGACGGTCGCACATACCACACTGCTGAGAAGGACAGGAATGCGAGGACAATCACAACAGCCATGGAGCCCAGCCCAACGCCCACCATCTGCGGCAACAAGAGTGTGAGTGATGAACCTGTGAGACAAAAACCACACACTGAGCCCACAGCGTCCGGAATCACGGTGCCCCCAGGAGCTGTACACCCACCTATGCTTGCTCCGTATTAGCCAGAGCTAGACCCCCTTTAACAAACCATCCCAAGAAGGTTCAGAGTGCCTCTGGGCCCCCTGAGCTGGCCCTGAGGACAGGGCATCAGGGAAACACTGTACCATGGCACTATTGAAAAAGGAGCATAAAAATGAGATCATGTTCTAACTTGAATGTAACTTCAAGGGATAAAAGCTGGTCTTTTGGGGGCACACAAACACACACTTCATTCTGTGTTGTGTGTCTCCATCCTCCCTCAAGTCAATTACACTTGATCAATTTTTACGGGCAGATTTCCTTTGCCTTGAGGAAGACATCATTCTGACATCATTTGGAGTTTTGCTCCAAAAATGATAGTTTAGCTCAGTGGTCAAATACAGCAAACAAATCATCTCTGTTGAGTAGAGTCATCTGTCACTTTCCCCACACATCAGTAAGGGTGATCCCTCCCTGCTCTGGTCAGCAGACTGCCATGAGGATAAAATAAGAAAACTGATATAAAAGCTCTTTGAAAGGCATTCATGTGCTCTATCGGAGAAGGCACTGGCGACCCACTCCAGTACTCTTGCCTGGAAAATCCCACGGACGGAGAAGCCTGGTGGGCTGCGGTCCATGGGGTCGCTGAGAGTCGGCTGTGACTGAGCGACTTCACTTTCACTTTTCACTTTCATGCATTGGAGAAGGAAATGGTAACCCACTCCAGTGTTCTTGCCTGGAGAATCCCGGGGATGGCGGAGCCTGGTGGGCTGCCGTCTATGGGGTCGCATAGAGTTGGACACGACTGACGCGACTTAGCAACAGCAGCATATGTTCTATTTGGGGGTGCATCGCATGCCAACTCCAGGGAGATCCCTGGTTTTAATGGGAAAACACCCACATTTGAGTCGCACATTTAGGCCAAATGACTAAATCAAAGGATCATGTTCCAAACTAAAGGCCTCATTTTAATTTGCAAACACTTACCACTTATTATGTGCCAGACACTGATCAGAAAACCTCTCCTAACCACCCACTGGATACCATAATAATAGCACCAAGTATTACTACACTGGGCACTATTATTATTCCCATTTTATAGAAGAAGAACCTAGACATGGAGTGGTTAAGAAACTCCCCCAAGGTCACCCAGCTACTAAATGACAGAGCCAAGATTCAAACCCAAGCTGCCTGACCCGGGGGTCTTGGCTTCTGACCACAGCACCACGCTCTCCCAGTGCAGATCTGACTGCAGCTTTATCTGCAGCAGAGTGGGCCACGTTCTCTCCCAAAGTCAGGGGGGACAGACCAGATCTTTCCTGCACAGGCTGATGATGCTGGGGCCTCGGGCTGTGGCAGTTCAAATTCCTCTTTGGAAGAACAAAAATCTGTACAATGGAGCCCCCAGACTTTAAGATCTCAGGGGGCTGACTCTGCATACATCAAATTAAAAAAAGAATGCCACCAAGCCATGGAATAAGTTTAAGGATGTGCATCCATTTCCAAAATTTTCCAGATGATTTGTAACAGCTGTCACTGTTGGTATCCCTTGGTATCCATGGGGGATCTTCTGGGCCCCCGCTCAGATAACAAAATCTTCAGATGCTCAAGTCCCTTATATAAAATGGTATAGCATTTGCTTATAACCTACTGTACATTTTAATTCATCTTTAGATGATGGGCTTTCTTGGCAGCTCAGACAGTAAAGAATCTGCTTGCCATGCAGGAGACCTGGGTTTGATCCCTGGTCAGGAAGATCCCCTGAAGAAGGGAATGGCTACCCACTTCAGTATTCTTGCCTGGAAAATTCCATGGACAGAGGACTTTTGGCGGGCTACAGTCCATGGAATTGCAAAGAGCTGGACACGACTGAGTGACTAACTATAATACCTAATACAATATAAATGCTATGTAAATAGCTGTAAATAAAAAGTAAATGCTAGGTAAATAGTTGCGAATGTACAACATTCATTTTTTGCTTTTTGAAACTTTCTGGAATTATTTTTTCTGAATAGTTTCAATCCGCAGCTCATTGAATCCATGAATGTGGAGCCTGCAGATACAAAGGGCCAACCGTACTTCATTTTTCTGTATCTTCCTTTTACTGATGCCCCAGGCATATGCTTGGTCCACCCCCTAGGTAACCCAGCACTGCCTCGGAAGAGCGGAAAACAGCAAAAGCAAATATCTGCTACTGTAAGGGGAGAGAAACTTAAGGGGAAAAATAGCCCTTGAGCTTGAGACCCTCAAAACATAGATGACTTAATTCCCTGGCAGTGAATGTGGTGTATTTGAGAACAGTTCAAGCCACTTAACCATTTCAACATCAATTCTGTGCTAACACAGTAGCCACTAACCCAAAGTGGCTATCTAAATCTAAATTAATTTAAATTAAATTGGATTTGAAATTCAGTTCCTACAATGAGGTACCACCTCATACCAGTCAGAATGGCCATCATTAAAAAATCTACAAATAGCCAGTTTTTTCCCGAAATGTCCCATGGACCTCTAATAACAGCATATGAGATACAAAATATATTTAAAATTTTGTAGGATATAAGATTGGGGCTTCCCTGGTAGCTCAGCTGGTAAAGAATCCACCTGAAATGCAGGAGACCCCAGTTCAATTCCTGAATTGGGAAGTTTCCCTGGAGAAGGGATAGCCTACCCACTCCAGTATTCTTGGGCTTCTCTGCTGGCTCAGACGGTAAAGAATCCATCTGCAATTCGGGAGATCTGAGTTCGATCCCTGGGTTGGGAAGATCCCCTGGAGGAGGGCATGGCAACCCACTCCAGTGTTCTTGCCTGGAGAATCCCCATGGACAGAGGAGTCTGGTGGGCTACAGTCCATGGGATCACAAAGAGTCAGACACGACTGAGTAACTACGCACAAGTAAGCACAGGATATATGATTAATATAAATTAATATAAATAGAAATCTATTATATTTAGATTATTAATGAAATCATTCAAGATGTTCCTATTCTTATTTTTTCTGTACTTGATAAAATATTCTCAGATCAATGTTAACATGTCTCACTATGATTACATATTTTTTCTTTTCTCTTATATTTCTTCTGATTTTTGCTTTATGTATCTTTGTTTCTTTGTTGTCAGGGGTCTAATGGTTTATGATGTCTATCTTCTTTGTGAATTGTACCTTTTATCATGAAAAATATTCATCTTTGTTTCATCTTAAAATAAATAAATTTAATTTAAAAAATAAAGAGGAAACTCTACCAATATATTGTACTGTAAAAAAAAAAAGTCTACAAATAACAAATGTTGGAGAGGGTATAGAGAAAAAGCACCCTTCTATACTATTGGTGGGAATATAAGTTGGTATAACCACTGTGGAAAATGATACAGAGGCTTCTCAGAAAACTAAAATTAGAATTACCACATGATCCAGCAATCCAACTCCTGGGAATATACCCACATAAAACTATAATTCAAAAAAATACTTGCACCCCTGTGTTCATAGCATCACTATTCACAATAGCTAAAATATGAAAACAACCTAAATGTCAATGGACAAATGAACAGATAAAGATGTGATACATATATACAATGAAATACTACTCAGCCACAAAAAAGAACAAAATAATGCCATTTGCAGCAACACAGATACAACTAGAGATTATCATACTAAGTGAAGTAAGTCAGAAAGAGAAAGACAAATATCACATGATATCACTTACATGTGGAATCTAAAATATGGCACAAATGAACTTATCTACAAAACAGAAACAGTTTCAGAGACATAGAGAATAGACCTATGGTTTCCAAGGGGGAGGGAGAGGGACAGACTGGGAGTTTGGGGTTAGTAGATACAATCCGTACATTTGGAATGGATAAACAACAAGGTCCTATTGAACAGCATAGGGAACTATATTCAATATCCTATGATAAACCAGAATGGAAAAGAATATAAAGAAGAATGTCTATATGCATATAACTGAGTCACTTTGCTGTAGAGCAGATTGGCACAGCATTAAAAATCAACTACACTTCAATTTTAAAAATTTGAAACAAAAATCCAGTTTCTCAGTCACACTCTTTTAAGTGCACATTTCAAGTGCCCAGTAGTCACACGTGGTGAGTGGCGATGACTCTGGACAACACACCTTTAAAACCTTTCCGTCACTGCAGAAATCTACAGACATGGCTCAGATCTCTACAACCAGGCCTGAGAGCAGTGCGAGTCTACCGGAGACTCTACAGAGGAGCCGCTACAGCAAAAGCCGAGTAGAACACACCTTTTGCTAAAGAGCCAGGCACACGATTCCCTCAGAAAGTGTTGTCAAGAGACTTTCATGCGATGCATACTATTTGGCTGCTTTTGGTATTCAGAAGAAAAGGGCCTTCACATTTTTAAGAAGCCATATTATGAAATGGGAGGAGGCTCTCTGATTAAATTAGAAATTAATAAAGAAAAAATCAGGAGTGACTTGAATGACTAGCTATTAAAACAGTGCAGTATCAGTACAGGAAAGGATACAGTGCAACAAAATGGAAAGCCCAGGGTCCTTCGTGGTGGTCCAGAGGTTAGGAATCCACCTGCCAATGCAGAAGTCACAGGTTTGATCCTTGGTCTGGGAAGATTCCACATGCCTCGGGGCAACTAAGCCTGTTGGCCACAACTACCAAGTCTGAGCTCTAGAGCCCGTGCTCTGCAACAAGAGAAGCCACCACAATGACAAGCCCAAGTACCACAAAAAAGACACAGTGCAGTCAAAAATAAATAAATTTAAAAAAAATTTTTTAAGTAGAAAGCCCAGAAACAGCCCCAAATATATAAAAGAATTTCAAAGCTTGAGTACTGGAGTCAGGTTGACCAAGTCTGTGTTGGACACTACCACTTCCCAACTGTGTGACCTTGGGCAAGTTACTCAGCCATTCTGAGCCTCAGTTTCCCCACTGAGGGATGCGCCAATAATATGGGAATCATGGCCACAGTACCCACTTTATGAGATTATTGTGAGAAATACATGAGTTCAGACAGGTGAGAATTGTGCCCGGCATACCATAAGCAATTGGCAAATGTTAGCTATTGCTAATATTGGCACAATTCTTGCTGGTAGAACAGCTCCTGGTTATATGTCTTTTTTTCTAAACTGTATATGTGCTCTGTGAACATGAGTGAATCCAATCATGGTATAGCCACATGCTTCTTTAGGGACTTGCCACATTAATTTCTTACCGAGAAAATTTACCAATGGGTACATTTTTCAAAGCTTTGTCATCTGGTTAACCCTCCCTTCCATGATCTCATGCCATTTTTCATCTCAATCACTTGTAGAATATTCTTTTAGAAACCCAAGTGAGTGAAACATGTGTATATCCTAGATTCTCAGTGACTCGTTCTTTAACCAGTTAATCCATTAGGCTTAAGCCAGTCTCTGTAGTGTGGCTCCCGGAAGAGGTATGGGGCTCAGGAGGAATGATGGGTTCCCTGGCCTTATCTTTAACTTCTTCACTAATGGAAATATCACAGGTACTGAAGAATCCATTTAAAAGGCCCCATTCCTACTCTTAGATTTTGTGACAGCTTGAGGACTTCCTATGGTTATGGACTTTTTTCATGAATTTACGCCAGCAGGGTCATTTTCTGAAAGCAACAATTCTGTTCTCCAAAAGGTACAAATAATGGCACTGTGACTTCTATTTAGCATGTTAAATTTCTCTCTGCTATTCTAGGGTTCCCTTGCTTGAATCCCCTGAGGAGTGCATGCGTGCATGCTAAGTCACTTCAGTTGTGTCTGACTCTGTGCGACCCTATGGACTGTAGCCCACCAGACTCCTCAGTCCATGGGATTCTCCAGGCAAGAATACTGGAGTGTACTGCCATGCCCTTTTCCAAGGGATCTTTCTGATCCAGGGATTGAACCCATATGTCCTGTCTCCTGCTTTGACAGGCGGGTTCTTTACCACTAGTGCTAGCTGGGAAGTCACTCCTGAGAAGTAGAAGATGGCAAAGGAGATCAAAGTAGAAAACTAATTTAGAGATAAATAAAACCTGATGAATCAGTAAATTATTGAATTCATCCTCTCTTGCAGCTTAACAAATCACCATACTTAGCAATAGCACCCATTTATCAGCTCACAGTTCCATGGGTCAGAAGTTCAGGCCCACTGACTGGGTTCTCAGCTCAGGGTCTTACAGGGCTGAAATAAGGATGTCAGGAGGTCTGCACTTCCCTCTGAAGTCTCTGGAGAAGAATCTGCTTCCAAGCTCATGCAGCTTGTGGGCTAAATTCAATTCCCTGCAGTTGTAAGACTGAGGTCCCTATATTATTACTGGCTATCAGCCAAGGGCCACTGAGCTCCTATAGGCTGCCAGCATCCTTGCCATGTGGTCCTCCCCATCTTCAAAGCCAGTAGGAGAAATCATTATATCAAACGCATCTCTCCCTTGGAACCTTCAAATTCCCCGGTCTCTGACTTCTAGACACAGATTTAAAGGGCTCGCATGATAAGATCAGGTCCACCTGGATAATCTCCCTATTTGGGACGTCAGTTACATCTTTAAATATTTTCACAGCAACAACTAGAATAGTCTATGAATAAGTAAGAGCAGGTGGGTGTACCCCAGGGATCAGGAATTTGTGAGGCTGTATTATTAAGAGAATACTACCTACTACAATCATGAAGGTTCAAAATGAGTGTGTGTGTATGTATGCATATATACACATGCATAGCATATTCATACATATACATACCCACTAGGCTTATATCTGGATGTCAATCTTCTCTGGCTTATTTGATAGTATTGCACCTACTATGCTTCATTTTTCATCAGACTGTACTACTAGTTCCCCAGTAATCATTCAGCCCAATCCAATAAATTTGGGTAAGTACCTACTGCTTACCAGGCACTGCTCTAGCTCTTCAGATGCTGTCCCTCAAGCGTAAGAAAAGACAAGTGCACCAGTGGCTTGGAAGTACAGTAGAATGGCTAAAGAGAGGGAAGGAGAGAGATCCTGTCCTGCTGAGGAAATCTTTAAAGTGTCAAGGAGAAAATGGCATTTGATTTTAATCTTGAAGAACAGGAGGGACTGTAACAGAAATTGCAGGAAGGTTGTAGGGTGATCCAGGTGAAAGTAAGCACAGAATCATATGAGCAAAGACATTAAGGAGAGAAAAGAAGGGACATAGGCAGAGAAGTGCAGGCATGTTGGTTTAAACGGAGAAGAGTGGAGATGCAATCAGAAGGGTACACTGGTGTCCAACTGAGGCCTTGGAAACCAGACTAAGAAGTACTGGCAGGACTTCCCTGGCGGGCCAGTGGTTAAGACTCTGCCTGCCAATGCAGGAGACTCGGGTTCGATCCCTGGTCCAGGAAGATCCCCCATGCCGCAGAGCAGCTAAACGTGTGCACGACAGCTACCAAGCCGACACTCCACGAGACAAATCACCGCAGTGAGAAGCCTGTGCACCGTGAGAAAGCGTGGCCCCTGCTCACTGCAACTAGAGAAAGGCTGTGTGCAGCAACAAAGGCGCAGCGCAGCCAAAAGATACATGAATAAATCCCCCCCAAAATAATTTTAAAAGAAAGAAGTCGTGGAGAACTCTGGAGGGACCATCAGGGGAAATCAGAAAATCAGTACTGCACCTTAGTAACATGTCGGGTGGGAGGGTAGGCTGGAGGGAAGAGAGGACCCCTGAACACTCTGATGGGAGATAAGAAATAGGTTTGGCCAGTCGTCCAAAGGCCTCTGCTCAGGGAGTGAACACAGAAATGACAGAGAGGCCTGCCCAAGTGCAAAATGTGGGTTAAAAGAGAAAGAGAAGGAGTCATAAATGACTCAGAGGTTTCATGCCTGTGACTAAAGAATGTTCCCTGATGAGAACGTACACTTTCTCATCATCTCACGTATCAGATGATCTTGTGCTATGACTCAGGAAAACACAGGCTCAAGTCCTTTGTGGTTGGAAAGGATCGCAGAGATCTTGGAGGAAGGCAATGTAGAACCAGCCAAGTTAAATACAATTTACAAGACACTCGACTGATTACGAGCAGGACTTGGGCAAGGGAGCTCAGGCCTCAGCATTTCCCATCAAACCCACTGCTGGCTCCCTGGTCATCATCACAAAGCCCTCTTAGGGGAATGTGTAAAAGGTAAAATAGCATAATTCATCAGTGGGCAAAAGCAAGAATGGGGCTGTTGCTTGGCACAAGTGAACTGAAACAATCTCAGGACTAGTTTGGATCTTAGTTCTCTCCAGATTACTTTCTGAAAAGTCAGTCTCCAAAACTTCTGCAAAAGGAGACAACCAGGTGAGAGTACCACCCAAGTAAACACTGTACATAGATGTATCTGTGCTAGTGTTCCCTTCAGAATTTCAACACCACAGTGGGTTTTCTATTATCTCAGAGCTTTCTAGTAGCTTGTATTTAAAGGTTCAAACTCTCTTTCAATATGAGGGGGAAAGGGTACTGCCAAAAACCACTTAGATATTTCCAAAGCAAAATCTTTCCTGTTAATCTCGGTAGAATGACCGTAGCCAGCTCTTTGGCCATTTCTTCTAACTAATTTGAGTTTGTTACTCACACCAAACAGCTGTGGAAAGCAGTAGGTTCTGGAAGCTATTGTTTCTGAAGGGCCTATCCACAATGCTTGTATGCCTCCATTTTTCTGATAGAAGCAACTCTTTTCCTTGTAGGAACTCCTTTCCACCCGTTAAGCTTTCAGGAATGGATTGGTAGAAAAATTTCCAAATGTTGGAATGTGTGATTGTTTCTTGTGGCCATCATTCGATTCCAAGAAAGGGGGCTTAGCTAACCAGAAAACAGAAATGTCCTGGCGCACATCTTTGTTAAGAGAGGCCCTCACTTGTGATGCTAAGTGAAGTTAAATCAGAGAAAGACAAAAGCGGTATGATCTCAATTACACACGGAATCTTAGAAAGCTGAAGTCATAGAAGCAGGGTAGCATGGTGGTTGTCAGGGGCTGAGGGGTGGGGGAAATGAGATATTGGTCAAAGGGGATCAACTTTCAGATGTAAGATAGGTAAGTTCTGGGGATCTAGTGTATAGCGTGGTGACTATAGTTAACAGTACTGTCCTGTACACTTGGAAACTGCTAGGAGACTAGGTCTTAAACATTCATACATACACAGATTATATATATATATATAAAATATATATATATATATATAAAATCACATATTATACGGTGATTATGCGAGGTGATGGAAATATTAACTAACCTCATGGCGGTAATCATTTTGCAGTATATACATGAATCAAATCACACTAAACACCTTAAATTCACACATTATATGTAAATTGTTTTCACAAGAAAACTGAAGAAAGAGAGAGAGGCCCTCACTACCTGGCAATATGCAATCCAAGATGGCGGACGGTCAGGTAATGCTCAATACCCGGATGAAAAGCCATGAGCGCTACCCCTGTTGAAGTTGGTGTGATGAGAGATAAAAAGACGGGAAGTGAGTTTAGGGGATAAGCAGACAAATGAAGAGGGGCTTCTCTGATAGCTCAGTCAGTGAAGAACCCACCTGCAATGTGGGAGAACTGGGTTTGATCCCTGGGTTGGGAAGATCCCCTGGAGAAGGGAAAGGCTACCCACTCCAGTATTCTGGCCTAGAGAATTCCATGGACTATGTAGTCCATGGGGTTGCAAAGAGTCGGACACAACTGAGCAGCTTCCACTTTCAGACAAATGAAGGAAGCTTAGTGCTCCAGGTCCCTCCCAATCATTTCCTGCTAGGTACCCTCCACCGACAGGGTAACACATCCCCCAGTTGAAAGGCACCATCTAGTGGAACCCTCCTGGAAGCAGGGTGATGTGGGCTTTTCCTAACCAGCCCAGCCTATTGTTTCATGCTGCTCTGAGGTGAGGGACAGGATGTCAGGAGTTAAACTGATACTCCAGGCTACGAGCAGAATTCCTCAGGCAGTTGCTAGGATGCATGAACCGCAAGGAAAAGGTCCAGACTCAGAAAGGTCATAAACTTAACAAGATTTCTGGTATTAGCTACAAATTAATGGAATTCCTATGAGTCAAATCCAGTGGCTGGCTGCCCTCTGGTTTACAGAAATATCCTGCCAGGGAAATCCCAGCCTGGTGAACAAGACCTGTGGTAGCTCAATCCCTAACGCAACTCCTCCACCCGTATCACTGCACCCCACCCAGAAGCAGAAGGTTTGAGCTGTAGGGTCCTCAGCTGGCTCCTCCCTGCTGCATCTCTCGGGAGAGCTCTGAAGCAGAGGGACAAGGTGCTCCCCCATCAATCAGGCAGAGTCCAAAACAGCCAAACTGACTGAGGAGGTGACCCATTCCGCTGCCAGCCCAGGAGAGGCTTGCTTTTCCTGTCCAGCAGGATAGGGTCATTGGTATTGGTCCCCTGGCAACTGCATGGTTCTTTTGTGGGAGAAGGCGGGAGAGGGGGTGGTGCTGTGCTGGGTCTTAGTTACAGTGTGCAGGCTTCTTTAGTTGTTGCATTTTTGGCTTCTCTAGTTGCAATGCATGAGCTCTAGAGTGTGGCAGGCTCAGTGGTTGCAGACCATGGGCATAGTTGCCCTGTAGCATATGGGATCTTAGTTTCCCAACCAGAGATCGAACCTGTGTCCCCTGCACCAGAAGTCAGATTCTTAACCACTGGACCACCAGGGAAGTCTTGCACAGCACGGCTCTTTATCTTTTCTTCCCATTTTTTAATGATTTTATTTATTTAGTTAGTTATATTTTGGCCCTGCTGGGTCTTCGTTGCGTCACGAGGGTTTTCTCTAGTTGCAGCAAGAGGGGGTGACTCTCTAGTGGCAGTGTACAGGCTTTTCGTTGCAATGTTCTCTTCTGTTGCACAGCATGGGCTCCAGTGAGCACGGGCTTCAGTAGTTGTGGCTCACAGGCTTAGTTGCCCCACGGCATGTGGGATCCTCCAGGGCCAGGTATCAAACCAGTGTCCCTGTATTGCAAGGCAGACTCCTAACCAGTAGACCACCAGGGAAGCCCTTTCCCTCCTTTCTAAATGAATGTATTTATTATGATTATCTGCCTTTCCCTTTCGTATAATATATTGTGATTTGAGAACAGTTTATTTTGCCATTTAATCACAGATTGCTAAGCAGATCATGAGAAGCATATCTAGATTAAGTAGGTCAAGAGGAATGGATCATTCCCTGGTCTTGGACCTGGATTTAGTACAGATCCACCTTTGGACTGTCTTCTTTTTGGGTTCCATTTTTGGTTATATGGAGGATAATTCCACTTTCTTAATGGAGGATGTTTTTCTAAATAGTGTGTGTGTGTGTGAATGCATGTGCGCGCATGAGAAGTAACCAAATGGCTGAAAGTAGTGGACTGTTTGTAACTCTTTGGTCTGCCAACACGGTTTGCTGTTCCTCTTTTCCTGGTGGGGGTCATATTGCCCTCTCAATGCAACCCTTGCGGGATTGCCCATCACACTGATCTGCCACCCCAACCAGCCATACCAGTAAGCCCCAGAGCCCAGGTAGGCTGATCACACTACCCCATCTCCTCTTAACAGTGATTCATCCAATGGGTAGTCACCAGCCTAGGAGAAGAGACTCCTGGAACTGAAAAACTGTCTGTCCCCACTGATGCGGCTACCATGGGGCAGCTGCTGCCCATCCCGCCCCACCACGTAGTTCCCAGTAGAAGAAAGTGAAGCCAGCTCACACTTAGAAACAGAGGCGACAAGAGACAGAGAGAAAGGGAGAGTCCTACTCATGGTGTTAAGTGCCCAGTCCCAATTCCTGATGATGCCACTCTGATTCCATGAGCTCCCACCACCCCCATCCTTTTCAGCTATGGCCAGTCGGAGATGTGCTTCCATCATCTGTGACAACTTAAAAAGAAATCTCATTAACAGACACTTGATGCTGCTGAGTGAACAGAGGAGAAATGAGGACAGAAAATGGTTTTACCTTTTACATGAGCCCAGACTGCACAGGTACTTCTTCTCACCTGTAAAGGAAAGTATAGCAACATATATAACTGGGCAGCATGTGACATCAGTTTAAATAACACCCCTTAGGTTTTTATCTCTTATTTTGGACAACATGATGTTTAATGTCTCATCCTGGGGACTTACCTGTTGCTTCAGTGGTTAAGATAGCATCACCAGCTCCATGGACATGAATTTGAGCAAACTCTGGGAGACAGTGGAGGACAGAGGAGCCTGGCATGCTGCAGTCTATGGGGTCACAAAGAGTCAGACATGACTCAGCGACTAAACAGCAAAAACAATCAGTGGTTAAGGCTCCACGCTTCCCCTGCGGGGGTTGCTGGTTCAGACCCTGGTCAGGGAACTAAGATCCTGCATGCTGTGCAGTGCGGCCAGAAAAGAAAAGTCTCAGTCAGCTTTAATATCTTACGATCTTGCTTTTGATCACCAAGCATTCCAAGGGTCTAGCAGGGCAACAGAGACAGAAGTGACCCTAGGAATGACGACCCTAAAGCTTTCCAATGGCTCTCAGGAAGCACACACTCCAGGGAAAGACCAGGGATGGTGGTGAAGTCCATTCCCCTTGCTAGCTCTCAGCACCTGGCACTGACTGCCTGGAGAATGACGCTGAAGAGGATTCTAAGGTCACATCCAGGTTCCAAGGTCACATGCAGGTTCCAAGGTCACATCCAGGTTCAGCAAGATACAGTGATGCATCTTATAGGCAAGGCTATGAGAAGGCTTGGCATTACAAACACTTCACTTCTCTAGATGACGGTTGTTGAGCTCAGTTTTCAGTCATGTCTGACTCTTTGTGGCCCTGTAGACTGTAGCCTGCCAGGCACCTCCGTCCATGGAATTCTCCAGGTAAGAAATACTGGAATGGGTTACCATTTCCTCTTCCAAGGCATCTTCCCAACCCAGGGATCGAACCCTCCTGTGTTTTCTGCATTGGCAGACACATTCTTTACTACAGTGCCACCTGGGAAGCCTTGCGTCAAGTGCATTTAATAAAAGATAATATGCAAGAGTAACCAGTGAAGGGTATATTGCAAGATACTGGGGAAGAAAAAGGACCTCAAACAGCAAGACTGTTACTAGGAAACTGAGTATATTAAAGGAGAGACATTGACAGGGTCAGATAGAGAAGGGAGTTCATTAAAATATAGTGCCTTGATCAGATGTACATTTTATAAAACTCACTGTGGCAGTAGCATGGAGCAAGGGTATAGGTAGAGGAAGAGGCAAGATGATGAGTTAGAAAATTGCTGTTCAGACAGGAGATGTCAAAGGCTAAACAGCGCTAATGAAAGAGAAAAAGATGGTTTTAAATGGCATTGAGGTGACATAATTGACATAATTTGATAAAAGACTACATAAGAAGATAAGAAGAAGAAAGGCGAGAAATATTCCTAGATTTCTGTATTGGCAACTAGGAACATGGTGATGTTACTTAGTGGGGCAGATACGTAAAAGGAAAAGCAAAAAGAGGGGACTGGAAAACTCATACTCCCCAATTTACAAAGTTCTAGTAAGGGCGGTACTGACATGTTTGAAGTGCAGCCCAAGCTGACTAATACCCCCTCCCAGATCAAAGTCTCAGCCTCAGGCAGCAGCTCTGAGCAATCTCTAAATTGCACACACACGCTACCGCCAGTGTTGTCTATAGCTAGAGATACCAACTCAGAATCTTCAGGTGATATTCTAGCAAGGAGGCCTTGTCTCAGTCAAAAATACCTCTCAACAAGCTAAGGGCAATATATTCTGGACTTTAGTCTTTCAATTCTTAATCCCTACATAATTGTCACAGAACACCACCAGACCTTTTTGCTACTTGGACATAGTCTTAGTTTTATATCAAGCATGATAATGGCACATTTGACTTGTGTCCTATAGAAAATTTAATAGCATGTTTCAGTTTCAAATATGTGATGAAACTTACATGCAAGAGGCCTCAAACTCATCAGTCAAGAGATGTTTCTATTAATAGAATTTTTCTAGTTTTCATTGCCAACCAATATGAATTGATATCAAACTTTGAGTTCTCCTAGGGCAACCATGACAATGCTCCTTCCAGAAGCTCTTCCACCCCTGACTGATTGATCCAGCTCTGGCTATTCTGCTTGTCCAGCTCATTATAATTATTCATTCTGTAAGGAGTATACATGTCTCATGTTTTCATGTTTCTCATGCTTCTCATGAGTTTCCATATCTCAAGAAAGAACCACTGCTAGAAACACATAGACTCTTTAAGGATTGAGAGATGAGAGTGGGGCTTACGCAACAGCCAGGGAAGTAACGGAAGCAGAATAGAGCCAGAAAATAGTGCTGAGCATGATCTGCCCCTCCCTCTTGCTTCCCAGAGAATGAGGGAAGGCAGCAGCCTGGCAGGAGTACAGGGAAGTGGCAGAAAGATCTAGATGTGCCACTCCAGCTCAGGCTTCCTCAATGCAGTGGGATAAGGGCATTCATAAAGCTTAGGGAAAAACAAAACAAATTCAGTCCAAACACAGATCCAAACAGGTTCCCCCAGCAAGTTCAGAATATCCACCTCCAGAAAGGTTTCAGCTGCCCCTCCTTTATAAAGTGAAAGGGTTCAACACGTGTTTATGGTTCTTACATGCAGTGTTCATCTCAGATATGGGGAAAACAAATGTTCAATTATTTAAATTTCACATGAAGAGGAAAATATCAAATTCACAAGAGTTTTTAAAGAAATATACCTCATCCCATTCACTTGTGATTCGTAATATAATGCAGTAATCATGCCCTGTTTTCAAGGGTGCATTATAATATTTCCCATAGTACAGCCTGTCTCCAATAGATATCTCCATGGCATCATCGGGAATATCCTTGGCCAGCAGTTCTGCAGTCACGTATCCACTGGCCTCAGAAGCTTTGCTAAAGAATGAAGCAGCTTCTTCAGAATCACAAGCAAATGTGCTTTGGAGGGCCAAGGGAAGCACTAACACCTGATATGAACTGTAAGAGAAAAGAAAATGTCTATCAGACCCTTGCTTGGGTTGGGGGGGGGGGTTCATTCTTTCATTTATTCATACTTATTGAGCACCAGCTATGAGATCAACACTTTGCTAGATGCTGGAGATACAACACTGGATAAAAGTCCTTGTCTGTGTGGGCTTCACGATCTGACAGCTCCAACAGTCATGGAACTCCAGTTGGAACCAACCGTGTTCAAGCTTCATGACACTGGGGGGGTGATCTAAGTTCTGGCTGCAGATGGCTACCTGGTAAACTGCCTGGAGCATACGTGTCATAAAGTTGATCTAATCAGTGATTTTTCTCGTGGGCAAACAAAGTCCAGCTGGGGAAAGGGTTTAGCAGTCACATGGAGGCCTATTGCCTACAGGAGTTAGTGCACTAAGTCTGCCAAAAGGCTCCACGTAATCACATGAGGAGCCTAAAACAGAATTCATGTGACAGACACTCCCTCCAGTTCATGGACTGATACCGAAGTTCCTATGAAATGAATGAGAAGCATGGAGTGCAAAGTCACCGTGAACTCATCTAGTCTGACAATATCCTTCAACAGCTGGAAAGGGAAAATCTTGTATGTTCCCTACATGTGGACAAAGAAACACACTAGCAATCTGGTTTCATTTTATCATGTTTCAGGATTATTTTCCCCACCAAACAGAAAAATCTGTCAGTGAAAGAAAGTGTTAAGAACAAAAACACTCTGAGAACAAATCACATCTTCCTTTCTATTTCCATCTGTTTGGGCTCATCTCCTAGTAAGTTGTGGGATGTCTGCTTTCTCTATCAGGCTTGATAGTAAGGACTTGAATGATTTACTCCTGCATCCTTGCAAATCTTTGCACAGTTCTTTGGCTACGACTGACTTTTCTTGAGTCGAAATTTCAGTAAAGAAGAAAAACTTGCATCAGCCCCAAATATGATTAGGATAATTTCCCAAACTCGTTAGCACATGTAATTCTATTTTACCAGTAAGTATACACTTCCTGCTCCACATTCCTAATGCCCCATCTCCTGCTTCCTAAGAGCCCATGAGTTACTAGGTTAATAGCAGGTGTTGGATTTAGAAAGTATCCACCCACCAGGCTCCCCAAATTCCTAGGTGTCCTCAGGCCCCTGATTTCCACAAAGTTTCTGGATTCACTTTCAGCAACGAGCTTGGGACAAAAATGACAAAGTAAAGCCCGCAGGGCAACGCTTTGTCACTGCTACCACCAGTAAACATTTACTAAGCCTCACTGCCTACAAAGGAACACCTATAACAACAAACTTTCCTGGGGACTTGAAGATGAAGACACCCCTATGAATCACAGACACAGGTGAAAAAGCAAATGGGCAGCAGGCTCCATGCTGTCTGTAAGCACATCTTCAAGTCCCTCTCTTACCATGTAGGTACTGATGTTCAAGTGCAAGTTCAAGGCTCATTTGAACTCATCTGTTTCTGAACATTTCCCAGGAGAGGTACCATTCAAGAGGCATAAAGCAGTCTCCCCAGTTAGTATGATCATAACCACCCGAGTCGCTTGATAATTGTACAGATTTCCAGCCCCCGTCCCAGACCTACTCAATCAAAATCTCCAGTAGAGTCTGAGAATTCATGTTGCTGATAAAGCACCCTAGGTGATTCCTGGAATCTAGCAAGTGTGGGTGACATAACCATGAGGGGAGCCGGGCTACAGGCTGCATCATCCTCCAAAGATGACCCGGTCAGGGAGGGGAGGCGTGGGGCCGGAGCCCCTGCTCCACTGAGTGCCCCACGCCCCCATCCTGGATAATGCACACGGCAGACTCTGGGCTGCCACCCACTGGCAAGGCTGCTTCCCCCAGCTCAAACCAGGTAGTCGGGCCAAGGAAACCACCCCAACATCTTAATGGTAATCAGTGCCGATGACACTGGGGAAGCAGCCATGACTGTGGAGAGCATGACTGTTCCAGAAGGACTTTTCCCCTCTTTCTCACCACCACCCTCCGCGATGACTCACAGATCTCCACTTCCTGTTTTGGAGGCACTGGCGGGCTCAGAGCACCAGGGTAGACTGTCATTTGGCTTTTCCTTCTGCCTTACATAATCACCTGGCCTAAATATCACGTCCGTATTGCACATTCTCTCAGGCACTGAGGTCACGACTTCCACTCTCCTTCCAGCCACAGAATTACAGTGCCTTCCAGTAACTTGTCAGGAATTAAGACACAGAGCAACTTAGGCCATACACATGCCTGCAAAGACTTTTGAGCACTTACTGAGCTCAAACGAACAGACACGAAGAGCCCGAGTTTCATTATAAATGGACACACAGATAATTTTGCTAGACTTTCTTTTGACAGTTTTGTGATATCTCATGACTTTTACCCTGAACTGTACTGTAGGGTCATTAGACTGAAGGGTCAGGAGAGACATAGGTAGTGTGGGTTAGGTCAAGGAAGCAGGTTATTGCCATCTCCTCTTAAAGTTAATTTTTATTGGAGCATAATTACAGTGTTGTAATAGTTTCCATGGCACAGCAAAGTGAATCAGCTATACATCGACATACATCCCCTCTTTTGTGGATTTCCTTCCCATACCTGTGCTATACAGTAGGTTCTTATAAGTTATCTATTTTGTACATAGTAGTGTATATGTATCAGCTGCAACCTCCCAATTCATCCCACCCTTCTCGTTCCCTCTTTGGGGTCCATACATTTTTTTCTCTATGTCTGTGTCTGTATTTCTGTTTTGCAGATAAGACCATCTATCCCATTTTTCTAGACTCCTGTCAGGAAGTTGCTCATCTCCCCAGATGAACTTCAATCTTCCTCTCTAAAAAGGGACTATTTCTGCTTTCCTAACCCTGCCACGACCTGTGTAAACAAAAAGCTTAATTGAACACAACGTAGTCCACCACCTGAGGTAAATTACTTCCACCCTAATACCATCTGGAGTCCCAGAAGCAGTTATTAACAACACAATGCCTTGCCCACATCTCAGTACTTGAATGAATTAAAAGAATTATCCAAATGACTCTCCCAAAAACCACTACACACACCCCAAGGTCACCCTTAAATAAAGGAAAACACGTTCTGTCTTTGGTAAGTGAAATGATGCTCCTGATCCACCATCACTAATGGATATACCTGGAGGCCTGAGTGCAAAGGACACCGCCTGACATGTCACAGGCACCCCAGCCAATGCTTATTCAGTGACCAAAGGAGCAGATTCAGTTTCTCGAGCTCAGCTGCCCAAATGCTCATCTCTGGTCCCTTAAAAGTCTCTCTATTCACTAAGGAGGGTGCCGGTTGGAATTAAAGACTCAGTCTGTGCCCAGTGAGTGAAAGTTGCTTAGTCGTGTCTGACTCTTTGCGACCCCATGGACTATACAGTCCATGGAATTCTCCAGGCCAGAATATTGGAGTGGGTAGCCTTTCCCTTCTCCAGGGGATCTTCCCAACCCAGGGATTGAACTGGGGTCTCCTGCATTGCAGGCATTCTTTACCAACTGATCTATCAGGGAAGCCTAGTCTGCGCCCAGGGAAACAAAAAAAAGAGGCCCATTGCCTTAACTACTGCAGCGTAGCCACCTAAATAGAAGTCTCATCCTCACTCAAAGCAGTGTTTCCAAAACACTTCATGGGACCCCTGGGCAGCCATGGGAAAGAGGCCTCTACTCACCTGATGGGTCCATTTTTCTCTGTGGCTTTCTTCAGTCGCAAGTGTGGTAGAGGCCCTCCATGCACAGTGAAAAAGTCTACTTCCGGAAGGGGAGGCTCTGAAAACATGTTGCAAAGAAGAAAACGGATGTGATCAGAACAAACAGAGACATGAAGAAAGTGGTCCTCATGGGACATCAAGAAGACAGTTTTCATGAAAGAAGTGATGGGCAAATTCGGACACAGGCTCCAACACAGGCGAATCCTGAACACATGAGGCTAAGAGAAATACGCCAGACAAAGAAGGACAAACATTGCATGATTCCACTTGCGTGAAATCTCTAGAACAGGTAAATCCATAGAGACAGAAATACATTGGAGGTTGCCAAGGGCTGAGGGTGTGGGTAGGGAATGGGGAGTTATTGCTTAATGGTCAACATAGTTTCTGTTTGAGGTGATGAAAACATTTTGAAATAGATCATGGTAATGGTTTACAGCACTGTGAATGTACTTAATGCCAATAACTTGTGCCCTGAAAAATGATTAAAATAGTACATTTTATGTTGTATATCTTTTATTATAATTCTTTTAAAAAGTGATGTCCCAGCACTAACAGAAGGTGGATGCTGTGGTCATTTCAATTATCTTGGAAGATAGGTTCCTGTTTGGTGAGGAGACCAGCATATCCAACTTCTAAGATCCTTTGGGAAAAGTTTATTATTATTATTAATTATTATTGTTTTGACTGTTCCGAGCAGGTTGTAGGATTTTAGTTCCTTGACCAGGGGTTTTTGTGTGTGTGCATGATTATCCTTTTATTTATTTTTAAAAAATTTTTTAATTAATTAATTTAATTGGAGGATAATTACTTTATAATATTGTGATGGTTTTTGCCACACATCAACATGAATCAGCCACCTGATCAGGGATTGAACCTGCGTCCTCAGCAGTGAAAGCATGGAGTCCTAACCTCTGGACTGTGAGGGAATTCCCTAGACTTCTAGAGCCTTTATAATCACACAGCTGTCTGTCCTTATCTTGCTCTCCCCAGCAACCAGATTTCCCAAATAGTTACTTCATAGGGAGGAGAATGCACTGGTTGGTTGACACCAGGGCTCCATCATCTAACTGGGAGTTACATATACAGTATGAACATACCGGCCACCACTCTGCCTTGGGGGTCACACAGATAACATGTGTTGGGCACCCGACACATATATAGATGTGTCCTATATATGCCTCATCTCATCTAATCTTCTCAACAGTGCTATCAAGTGGATGAGAGTTATAGAGAGAGATAGGAATAGAAAAAATAAAATATGAAGTCCCCCCAAAATTCCCCTGAATGCTGCCACAGTGGAATTAAGAACTAGAAAGCCAAAACAGACACTCAAGACTCTTCAACCCAATCAGAAAATAGACTTGGAGTAGAAATTCTCAATTCAAATTTTAATAAAAAAAAAAGTTTAGACCTTCCAAGATAGATCTTAAAGCTCTACTGAATATGCTATTTACACACTGCCTTTCAACAAATATTTACTAGCCACCTCTATGTGAAGCTGGGAGAAACAGCTATGGAAGACATGGTTTCTGCTTTCCAGGAGCTCAAAGTCTGATAGCAGAGTCTTGTAAACAGGTGGTGCTTGGAGCTACAATAATGGGAGTGGTAGGAATGCGGGGGAAGAATGCCTGACCCAGGGCAGTGGAGTGAGCCTATCAAATACAGAAACTGATATACTCAGAGGCGGGAGGTGAGAGAGTGCATGCAGAGAGAGAGGAGCAGGAGTTCAGTGTGGCCAAAAGGTTGAGTTCCAGCTCAGCAGAGGCAGAAAATAAAGTGAGAAATGTAGGACTTCCCTGGTGGCACAGTGGATGAGAATCCGCCCGCCAATGCAGGGGACACGGGTTCGATCCCTGGTCCAGGAAGATCCCTCATGCCGAGGAGCAACTAAGCCCGTGAGCCACAACTACTGAAGCACATGTTCCTAAAGCCTGTGCCCCGCAGCAAGAGAAGCCGCCGCATTGAGAAGCCCAATCAACACAAAAAAGGGTAGTCTCCACTCTCCGCAACTAAGGAAAGCCCACATGCAGTAGGGAAGACCGAGTGCAGCCAAAATCAAACAAATAAGTAAATAAAAGTTAAGCGGTGTGTGTCTAGGTCAGATCTGAGGTCCTGTAAATAAGGAGAAGTCATCTAAAGATTCTTAGCAGATATGTATTTTAGAAAGACAATTTAGACTGCCAGCTGGAGGATGAATTGGAAAAGAGCAAAAGCATAGACTGTCCAAAATCTAGGTAAGAAGTGTCTGAGGCCTGAAGCAAGTGATGATGCTCACAATGGAAAAGAGGGGGCAGATGGAGGAGATACGTGGGGCAGAGACGGAACGGAAGGTGGTGGAAGATAAGGAAGGGGAAGGAACCTGGGCTTTGGTTTTGGTCACTGAGTCAGTGGTGACGTCATTCATCAAGGTCTGGGGGAAGGTTCAGCCGCAGCTCACTCCTAGACCTGTTAAGTTTGAAGTCTTTGTGAAACCGTCCAGCAGGCAGTTAGAAATGTGGTCCAGAGCTTACGGGCAAACTGTGATGGCGACATGGAGTCAGTCATCAACAGAAGGGGCTTCCCAGGTGGCACTACTGGTAAACAACCCACCTGCCAATGCCGGAGATATAAGAGACATGGGTTCAATCCCTGGGTCTGGAAGATCCCCTGGAGGAGGGCATGGCAACCCGCTCCAGGATTCCTGCCTGGAAAAATCCCTTGGACAGAGAAGCCTGGTGGGCTACAGTCCATAGGGTTGCGAAGAGTCGGACACGACTGAAGCGACTTTGCTCACACGGCGGCCCAGAGAGATGGTATAAAGGCATCTGAGAAGAAATGAGGGCCCAGAGTGGACCACCGGGACACCCAGGAATCTAAGACCAGGTGGACAAGGGAGAGTTTCCTGTAGTGTTTATTAAACATTAAGTCTAGAATTTCTTCCAACACCATGCAGATACAGTGGCCGTACAAATCATGTTTTCCGTAAATCTGTGGCATTGTTAAAGGCCCTGGGGGTGACTTGGAACAGCCTCTACTTACAGTTAAGACTGCACCCTACGGTACTGAAAGGTCCACCACCTTTCCAAGAGGCAGCCAGAAAGAAATTCTATAACACCCCTGAGGCAGGCAGTGGCTAGCCTCCTGCAGCCAGCTAGCAATGGGGAGAGGGGAAATGCAGACTGGTCAGGGAACTGGTCAAATGCACCTGGTCAGGGAACACGAACATTCCAAGTATCTCTACACTCAACCCTCAGGCTATTGCTGAAAGGCTCTTTCATTGGTGACATTTCGTCCTCGCAGGAAAGCAACTGGTTTTTATCACACATTTCCTGTTTTCAGCCCAGAGGGAGATTAACTGTTTACTCTTTTCTGTGTGAGAACCCTCCTCGGGGCTCTTTCAAGTTATTCCTCTGTTTGCTCTTCTCTGAGATGAATAATTCTAGGCCTCTAATCTCTTGGGGAACCTTTTAAAACCACCTCACCCACCCCAGGAGCAGCAGAACAAAGCGTGCGCCCAGTTTAGGGAAGGCGGGCCCACAGCAGGGCAGGCAGGCCTCCCCTGGTTGTTCTGTGCTACCTGGCCCCTTTTCAGCCCCAGCATCGTCCGTCCTTCCAGTTCTAAACAGGACACAACCATCCAGTTGATTCAATCAACACATGACTTCTAGACTGCTTTCTGTTCTGCCTGCTCCCCGCCTTCCCCACCTTATAAATAGTCTGTTTTTTCTCTTGAATGCAAAAGCCTGAACTTGAGTAGACTGTTTCTTTGCTGCATTTTTGAGGTTAAATAACCTTAGTGAAAGTCACGCAGTCGTGTCCGACTCTTTGCTACCCCGCAGACTATACAACCTATGGAATTCTCCAGGCCAAAATACTGGAGTGGGTAGCCTTTCCCTTCCCTTCTCCAGGGGATCTTCCCAAACCAGGGATCGAACCCAGGTCTCCCGCATTGCAGGCAGATAACTTTACTTCTAGCCATATTTTCCAAGGTGCTGTGTCCCACCCCCCAAACTGCTGTCTTTGACTGGTCTGCTCTCCTTTTCATCAGCCCATTACTGATTTTAACCAAATCAGACCCAAGGCAAGAAATGGGTCATGCCTGGGCTGGAGTTCTTTCACCCTGAGTATGTGAGCTGGGGGCAGACCCAGAAGGAAGACATTCACTGCCCCTCCTAGATGCCAACAAAGTTCATTCTCTCCTAGAAATAAGTGACAAAAGCAATTATGGAGGCTGAGAAAACTGAAGATTCAGGAGAAAAGCAATGAAGCAGAACTTGTCCCCCAAAATATTAAATATACTACAAATTTACAATAACTAAAATAAGAAGGTAAAAGCACGGGATAGGCAATGCAATGGAAGAAGCTTGATAATCAAGAAAGAGACCCAAATAAATAAATGAGAATATATTGTGTGGCATGGACAGTCTTTCCAAAGGTGATGGGGAAACTGGCTGATCATTTGGGAGAAAAAAAGTCACCATGTAAATTTAGCCTTATACCACACATCTAAACAAATTCCAAATGGATGCAAGCTCTAAAATGTGAAAAGCAAAATTGTGAAGAAGCATTAGAACACAGTAGAGAATAAGAACTGATCTGATTGCAAAGTGGGAAAGGCTTTTTCTTGGCATGACCCGAGGCAGAAACGATAAAAGAATCAATAGAATTGATTACATGAAAACTTAAAATGTCTGAATGTCAAAAAGAATATTGAAAAGAAAATTAAAGAGTACATAACCTGGGGTTCAATACGTATAACAAAAGATTAATATCATTAATGTAGGCAAACTATTAAAAGCAATGACAGAAAGGAAGTAAACAGAAGTGCAAATGTGTTACTCCACTAAGACCCACTAAAATGAACAGAAAGTAAAGGAAAATTTTGTCTGCACCAAATTTAAGCAAAGGTCCCAACCTTATGCTATAAACGTCAAGTAATTGCAAGGAACTAACACACATGAATATATAAAAGTAAAGATACCCCAGAGGTTCTTTTCTAATCCTCAGCACCTCCTAATTGGCCCACGCCCCCCACTCAATGTGAGTGTGTTAGTTGCTCAGTCGTGTCTGACTCTCTGATCCCATGGACTGGAGCCCACCAGGCTGGCATGATAAATTGAAATTGACAGCAATGGAGAACATAGAGCTTATGCCATAAGTCATCAGGTATCCCAAGGTGAGCTGCAACTCCCTTGTCAGTAAGGTTATCAGACTTGGTTTCCCAAAGAGAAGGAACCATCTTCTTTTATCTTTGTCTCCTTTATCACTTAGCACCAGTCTTTGTACATAACCAATCAATAGGTATTTGCTAAATTAATTGTTAAGTTTCAGTATACCTTTCAACCACCCCAACACACAGAAACCCTGCCTCTTAGGCTTTTAATATAAAGAAACTTTCCCACTCATATTTTATAGACAGCTAACATTAATATAGGATGGGCTTCCCAGGTGGCACTAGCAGTAAAGTATCCACCCACCAAGGCAGGAGATGTAAGAGATGTGGGTTCGATCCCTGGGTTGGGAAGATCCCCTGGAGAAGGGAATGGCAACCCACTCCAGTATTCTTCCCTGGAGAACCCCATGAACGGAGGAGCCTGGTAGGCTCTGGTCCATAGGGTCACAAAGAGTCTGGACACGACTGAAGCGACTTAGCACTCACACAACGCTAACATAACATTGTGAAAATAACACATCCAGCCCGCTTTCCTCTGTGGTGGGCCATCTTGTCTCTGTGGGGCCTCAGAGGGGGTGCAGAAGCTTTCAGTGAGAAGAGCGGGGAGACATCCATCCTTACCAGTCATTTCCTTAAGGGGCTGGGGGTTGATCTGAAGCTAGAAAGTAGCTGGGAGATTTCTGGGGACTAGAGGAACAGCTGACCCTTGGAGGTATGGAAGGACAAGTGTGCCTTCATCCTGGGCTGACCTAACATGAGGACCTCAGACATCAAGGAATCTGTGTCCACAAAAGACTCTGAGAGAGCCTGGACAAAGAGGGAAACAGCTGGGATGAAGGCCAGCAGGAGTCAGGGTGGTACCCCGCAACCAGCCTGCAGAGATGATGCCCTCACTGAGGACACAGGCGTTCACAGCCCTTAGATGGTTTGTGGAAGGGAAGCCCATGTCAGGAGAACTCAAGATACCTGGTCCCACATGGTCCTTTCCTGAGGACACAACAGTAAAAGAGGAGGTGTCAGAGGTGGGGGCAGTGGTCCCTAGTCCTGTAGTGGGAATCAGAGCTATCCTGACTGGACCTCTCTGCAAAAGGGATAGTCCAATAAAGCTTGGGACACACCTGAGTTTTCAGTGGCTCTCCTGAACATCTGAAAAGGTGCATTCTTTTCCTTATTACGAATACAGAGAGGGGAAGTTCTCGTGTACGTTGCCAGTCTTGGCACTGAGGATAGACTTAGGAAGAAATTATTTCTTCTACATATTTGTTTCCTTTTTCTCTTCCAGCACTCTTGGTTCCATAATGACCATTCAACCACAGATGATCACCACATTGTGTAGAATAAGTGGTTTATCTACCTGCAGGTACTTGCTTTCTCTCTCTCTTTCCTCTTCTCTTACCCTCTCCCTCCACCTCTCCTGCTCTGATTTTCTCCTCTCTCTAAGAAGAAAATTTTGCCTATAAGCTTTTTGACTTGGAAAATCTAGGTGCATATTAAAAAGCAGAGATATCACTTTGTCAATAAAGGTCCATATAGTCAAAGCTATGGTTTTTCCAATAGTCATGTACAGATGTAAGAGTTGGACCATAAAGAAAGCTGAGTGCTGAAGAATTGATGCTTTTGAACCGTGGTGTTGGAGAAGACTCTTGAGAGTCCCTTGGATTGCAAGGAGATCAAACCAGTCAATTCTAAAGGAAATCAACCCTGAATATTCATTGGAAGGACTGAAGCTGAAGCTCTAATACTTTGGCTACCTGATGTGAAGAGCCAACTCATTGGAAAAGACCCTGATGCTGGGAAAGGTTGAAGGCAGAAGCGGGTGGCAGAGGATGAGATGGTTAAATAGCATCACTAACTCAATGGACATGAATCTGGGCAAATTTCGGGACATAGCAGAGGACACAGGAGCCTGGCATGCAACCTCTATGGGGTCACAAAGAGCTGAACGTGACTGAGCAACTGAACAACAACAGAAAACAGCATGAGCTGTGTGTGACAGCTCTTCTGACCCTTTGGGTCTACATCAAGGATGAACGTTCCTTCCTTCCCTTGACCTAAAGGGTATATGAATGAATGGTGGGGCTACTCTGAGGAATTCCCATCAACAGGCTGCCTGCGGAAGCATGTGGGCCGTAAGTCAGAAGCACTGTGATCACCTCTCGATTTCACCACCCTTCTCACCAGCACCCTCTTTGGTTTTCAATGCAACACTTGCCTCTGTCCTTCAACATTCCAAAAACTTTCATTCTCCCCTGAGGTCAGCAATATATTTAAAGCGCATGCTTTCATCTTGTTCCCATCAGTAAGATTTAACTTAACGTAAGACACTCAGAATGGAAATTCCATACACTTTTCTTCTGGGAAACCAGCTACTGCCTGTTCCAGGTTCAACCCCCTTGCCTCTCACATTTTTGGTAAAATTCAAAAGTTTACGATTTTACTAAAACAAGAGTCCCATCTTAGGCAACGAAGCATACCTCTTCTTCATTAAAGAGAGGGCGTGGGGCCTGTTCTTCTCTGGTGTGTTTGCTTAGAACTTTCACACTTTTTTAAAATTGCAAATTCTTTAAAGTGGGGTATATAGGGAAAACAGGCAGGCAGGGTCTCAATGAATTCAAATAGCTCAACAGTGCCCCCTGGTGGCCATGAGCACAGATACAGGGTGTGTGAGCTACCAGGCTGAGTTTCTTGTATAAAACAAGGTATAAATGAGTCTCATCAAGATGAAACTCTCTCTCTCAAATCAAAACATATGAAATGCTAATATGAATCAGCAATGCAAAACATCCAAACAGGAGAAGGACCAAAGAGTAGGCGACTGAATAGCGGTTCATCTTGATAAATCACCATGGGAAGGAATACTCAAATTGAACATTTCCTTCCAACTCACCAGCTGGTGAATTCTTTTTTGGTCTAAAGCTTTTATTAACTAACCAGGCATTTCCTCAATGCCAATACCACCCGCTGGCCATTTTGAGATTAGTCTTCATATGTATTCATTACAAAAATATTTCTTTGCTGTGCTATCATTGTCTTTGCGTGGGCTAGCACGATCCTTATGTGTTGGGGATTCAAGGCAGAACACACAGACAAAAATCTCTGCCATCAGAGTGCTCCTATTTTAGTAGGGGAAAGAAAACAAAAAGTAAAATTCAAAATACAAGTTCTGAAATGCGTTCTGTGAAGAAATTCAAACAGAGGAAATGGATAGATTGTGATGGGGTGGTGATGGGGAGGTGATTTTTGAAAGGATGAATTTGAGCAGAAACCTGAGTGATAGGGCTTCCCTGGTGGCTCAGGTGTAAAGAATCTGCCTGCAATGCAGGAGATGCGGGTTTGATCCCTGGGCCAGGAAGATCCCCTGGAGAAGGAAATGGCCACCAGCTCCAGTATCCTAGCCTGGGACATCCCATGGTCAGGAGCCTAGCGGGCTGCAGTCCATGGGGTCGCAAAAGAATCGAAAATGACTTAGCGACTACACAATGACAACACGTGGAGAGAGTATCTCAGGATGAGTACGCACCCGATGGAAAGACCTGGATGCAAGAACAAGTCTGACCCGTTTAAGAAATAGCAAGGAAGGTAGGGAGGCAGCTGATGCTTAGCGAGAGAGAAGGCAGAGGGAGATGAGGTCAGTGAGGTAGGCAAAGGCCAGACTACATGTTCCAGGGTCAGGCACATGGATTCTATTCCAACACCAATGCAAACTCATCCAGCAGTTTTGAGCTGGATATGACATGTTCTTATGTGAATGTTTTTCTTTTTTTATTAATTTTTTTATTGGAATATAGTCGATTTACAATGTTGTGTTAGTTTCAGATGTACAGCAAAGTGAATAAGTTTTAAATATACATATATCCACTCTTTTTTTAGATTATTTTTCCATACAGGTCATTACAGAGTATTGAGTAGAGTTCTTTGTGCTATACAATAGGTCCTTATTTGTTATCTATTTTATATATAGTTGTGAAAGTGAAAGTTGCTCAGTCGTGTCCGACTCTGTGCAACCCCATGGACTATACAGTCCATGGGATTCTCCAGGCCAGAATACTGGAGTGGGTAGTCTTTCCCTTCTTCAGGGGATCTTCCCAACCCAGGGATGGAACCCAGGTCTCCCGCATTGCAGGCAGATTCTTTACCAGCTGAGCCACAAGGGAAGCCCAAGAATACTGGAGTGGGTAGCCTATCCCTTCTCCAGCAGATCTTTCCAACCCAGAGATCAAGCTGGGGTCTCCTGCACTGCAGGCAGATTCTTTACCCACTGAGCTATCAGAGAAGCCCTATATATGGTTGTTATGTATATGTCAACCCCAGTTTCCCAATTTATCCTGCCCATCCTTTCTCCCCAGTAACTATAGGTTTGTTTTTTATATCTGTGACTCCATTTCTGTTTTGTAAATAAGTTCATTTGTAGCATTTTTTAGATTCCACATATAAGCAACATTACATATTTGTTTTTCTCTGTCTTTTTTACTTCATTCAGTATGATACTTTGCATGATCTTCTTAAATATTTTTTTATTTCAATTTTTTAAATTTTTTTAATGCTTTGGCTGAGCTGTGCAACATGTGGGATTTTAGCTCCCAGGGATCGAATCCACGTCCCCTACATTAGAAGCGTGACATCTGAACCACTCGACTGCCCAGCAAATCCCTTGAGTGATCTTTTTAAAGCTCTGGTGAAGATGAAGACAGCCGCAGGTGACAGGCAACTGTGAAAGCAGGGAGAAGATTTAGAAGCTATTGCAGGAGTCCAAGCAAGAAGTTGCTGGCTTGGATTAAGTTGCTAGTTGTAAAGGCAAAGGGGGTAGAAGTGGTTGGATTCATAATGTTTATTTCAGAAGCAAGCCAGCTTGTTAGGGACTAGAAACTGGTGGGAGAAGCAGAATCAATTAGAATTACTTTATGGCTTCAGCAGTCAGTGAATAGGAAGGCCAATAACTGAGACAGAGAAGCCTGGGTGGAAAACGGATTTGTAGGGTAAAGACAGAGATCAGAAATCAAAAGTTCTATTGGTCTTGCTTATTAAATGTTCAAATAGGATATGGGAGACAGGAAGATAAATGGAGCTCAGAGGAGAGAACATGACTAGGACACATATTTGGGGATTGTCAAAATACAGGTATTGTTTGTAGCCATGAGATGTAGAGATCACTGAGGCAGAAAGGGTAATGAAGTAAAAGGATGAGAAGGCAGAGGGTGGAGCAACATTAAAGTCGATGGAACTGGTGAAAAAGACTGGGAAAGAGGAGCCGGCAAGGCAGCAGGATCCAAGAGCCAAGAGAAAAGGTGTTTCAGGGAGGGGATGCCAAATGCTGCACAGACAATCAGATAAGAATAAAACTGGCCGGTGGATTTGGCAAGACAGAGACACTCCCAGTAAAGCATTGAGAACAAATGCCTCTGGACTGGAAACAGTTAAAGACAGAAGAGGCGGTGAGGATGTGGCGCCTCCACAACATTCTTCCGAGGAGTTTCGTTGTAAACAGGGGCTGAGAAAAGACAGAAGAGCTGCAGGGAATATGGGATCCACAGAAGTGTGTCTATCTTTGTTTTCATTTAAAAAGGAGCTATGACAACGTGCCAGTGCAGTGGTGGGACTCATTCTTTACTAGGGGAACAGATGAGGCAAGAAGGGATGGCAGGATTAAGCGAAGACTGAGAGTTGGGACCAAGAAAGAAGATAAAATACAGGTTCTGCCTGCAGGCAGCCCTGGGAAATTTTGGGAATAGAAAGTCCTCACCTGACTACTTCTAATTTACCAGGGAAATAAGACACAAGAAACTAATACTCTGATAATTAGCTCAGAGTGTGTGTGTTGGGGGGCTGGAGGACACACACAGATTTGAGGAGAGATGAGAAAATGAGTGGAAAGTGATTTTCTAGGGTACTAGAGTGGGACTGCCAGTCATTCTCCCTGAGAGGGTAACCTACTCTTAAGGTATCTGTAACAGAATGAAAAATATGTTACTGAAAAAAAAAACAATCATAGGACAAATTCTTCTTAAGGATGAAATAGTTCAAATATCCAGAAGGAATGTAACCAACACTCATGGACACACTGCCCAGATTTATTCAATGCTGCTATTTTGTTTCAGATATCTTTTTAAGAAATAAAACATTACAGTTTCAGGGAAGTCCCTTGAGAACCTCTCTCCAATCTCATATCCTTCTTCCTCCTTCTCTTAAAGTTCGTCATATAGTGATAAAAAGTAATAGTGTGCCTCTTTGTTTGAGCCTATACAGCTCTGCGGTGATTTCGTTCATCCAAATGCTGTTATTCAAGATTTACCTGTTATCTGAGTTGTTAGGGAGATGACCACAGGAAGCTCAGAAGACAAAGCCTGGATGCTGACACTGTAGTTGGTACCTGGACTCAGGTCCAAACACGTCTCAGGAGTCTGACTGCTGGCAGTGATATTAAAGATCATTTCCTGGGCAAATGCTTGTTGATACCATCTCTGGCCCCAAATGTGGACCTGAAACAGAAAAGTTCACCAGGTAAATTACTAGCTTGAAAGGCTGAATGCCTGGATACTTGCTTTTTCTCATGAGCACTCTTGCTCTCCATTCTAAAGTTCCTCTAAAAAGTGAAATACATTATGTGGTATCCCGGATGGGAGGAGGGTTTGGGAGAGGATGGATATATGTATATGAATGGCTGAGTCCCTTCACTGTTCACCGGAAACTACCAGAACATTGTCAATCAGTTATACCCCAATACAAAATAAAAAGTTTAAAGTTTGAGAAAACAAATATGAAATACAAGTAGAGCTGTAATACTACTAAATATTTGGGAAGTCCATAATTACAGTATCATCAGTAAAGTGAATATTTTTTTAAATCAAAATGCATGACAGGCCCTGAAACTGACAAGTTTCGCCTTTTTTGTTCCCACACACACAATGGCACATGCTCAGTGAGAAAGCCTGTTGGCAAAACTGCAGAAGCAAGGCCAGAGAACAATTTCCTAGGAAAAAAAAGCTAAGAAGCTGAACTAAGGCGTCTCCAGGGCAGGGTGCGCGTTAGGATACTCCTAGCTGGTCTGGTAAGACCTAGGAAGGGTTTTTCTCCTCTGCTCACCGCCTTCTGACATTCCCAACATCTGGGCCAATAGATGCACTTTTCTTTCTACTTAATTTCTTCTAGCAGCAGCTCATCCCATGGTCTATGCCTTTGTTACAAACATATTTGGCTTTAAAAGTTCCCCTTGACCCTCTAGGCAACACATTCAGGCCCTTATCAGAGGCAGTGGTGCAGACAGACATACACCCATGAAAAGTCACTGGCTTCCTTCCATGGATACTGCTTGAACGTTGGCTCTGTATCAGGCTATGTCACACAGAGAAATTCTCATGTCTTTCTCATCAATCCCCGAAGTCTTCTGACTTCAAATATGCAGCAGAAATGTACATTTTCTCACTTCTTCTTCTTTTTTTTTATTTTTAGAATTGTGCTGTTTTTATTTGTTTTTATTTTTATTGGAGTATAGTTAACTTACAATGTTGTGTTAGTTTCAGATGCACAGCAAAGTGAATAAGTTATACATATATCCACTTTTTTAAGATTCTTTTTCATACAGGTCATTAGAGAGTATTGAGTAGAGTTCCCTGTGCTGTATCCCAGGCTTTTACTAGTTATCTATTTTATATATGGTAGTATGTATATGCCGGAGAAGGCAGTGGCACCCCACTCCAGTACTCTTGCCTGGAAAATCCCATGGACGGAGGAGCCTGGTAAGCTGCAGTCCACGGGGTCGCTAAGAGTCGGACATGACTGAGTGACTTCACTTTCACTTTTCACTTTCCTGCATTGGAGAAGGAAATGGCAACCCACTCCAGTGTTCTGGCCTGGAGAATCCCAGGGACGGGGGAGCCTGGTGGGCTGCCGTCTGTGGGGTCACACAGAGTCGGACACGACTGAAGCGACTTAGCAGCAGCGACAGCAGCAGCATGTATATGCCAGTCCCTGGGTCTCCCAGGTGGCACTAGAAGTAAAGAACCTGCCTGCCAATGCAGGAGACGTAAGAGATGTGGATTCAACCCCTGGGTCGGGAAGACCCCCTGGTGGAGGGCATGGCAACCCACTTCAATATTCTTGCCTGGAGAATCCCAGGGAGAGAGGAGCCTGGTGGGCTACGGTCCATAGGGTCCCACAGAGTCAGACACGACTGAGCGACTTAGCGTGCACACACGCATGTCAGTCCCAGTCTCCCGATTTATCCCTCCCTCTTATCCCCAACCCCTAGTTCGTGTGTACACTTTTTTCAAACTGGAGGATCATTGCTTTACAACGTCGTGTTGGTTTCTGCCAGACAACAACGCGAATCAGCCGTAAGTATACACGTGTCCCCTCCCTCTTGAAGCTCTCTCCCACCACTCCACACCATCCTGCCCATCTAGGTTGTCACAGAGCACTGGGCTGAGCCTTCTTTATTATACGGCAACTTCGCACTAGCTATCTGTTTTATATACGCTAATGTATATATTTCAACGCTACCCTCTCAATTCAGTCCATCCTCTCCTTCCCCTGCTATATCCAAAGGCTGACACTATGTTCTCTATGTCTGATAGGCATTAGTACCTGCAAATAAGCATTAGTATCTTTTTTATTTTTAGATTCCACACATAAATGATATCATATGATATCTGTCTTTCTCTGTCTGACTTATTCATTCAGTATGACAATCTTTGGATCCATGTTGATGCAAATAGCATTAGTTTGTTTCTTTAATGGCTGAGTAATAGTCCATTGTATATTTCTACCACATCTTTATCTATTCCTCTGCTGATGGATATTTAGGTTGCTTTCATGCCCTGGCTACTGTAAATAGTGCTACAATGAACATTGAGGTGCATGTATCTTTTCGAATTATGGTTTTCTCTGGGTATTTGCTCAGCAGTGGGATTCCTGGCTCATGTGGATTCCTTGCTTCTTATTGCAATTGTCACTATAAATCTTTCATTGATTATGGAAGCTATCTAAGTAGTTTGTTTGTTTGTTTGGTTGGTTTGTTGATATTTTTTGAACCTCCCACATAAGACAAACACCTAAAAAAAGAGTAAGTTTCAGTAACTTACTAAATACATCTCCTCTATATCAGCTGTCTTCATACTTCTCCATCTCAAGCAGGTTTCATTAAATATTGAAATGTTACTGATGGTTTGTTTTACTGCAAGAGGAAAAGAATGAGAAATCAACTTACACCTCATACCAAAATACTACTTTCTAATTGAACAATCTTCCAAAGATAAGCATTTACAAGAGGATGACTTCTGCTGTATTTCAATTTAGAAATTAGTGGTAGCAGTCCAAGAAACTCCACTTTTATATTCCTGTAAACTCAGTCCTGATGAAAGATTCACAATCAAAAGATACCCAATCAGAGGAGCCTTCTTAAAAATTATTTAAGTCTATTCACTGCAAATTCCCTTGGTTTCCTAAGCTAAAACTCATTGTCCTTGCCTTGGACAAACCTCATTTAGACAAAAAAGCACCAGTTTGAAATTCTGAGCTGAGAACAACGTTTCAGCAGAGAATTGAGAACTTCTCCCTGAGCAAATAAAAAAGGCCACCTCAAACAGTCAGGCTTTTCATGATGGAAAGTGGGGAATGGTCTTTCTTGGTTTGGGCTTCCTCATCTTTTATTACCAAAGAACCATTTGTTGGTCTCTGCTCAATGTCACAGTAATCAATCCAAAAGATAGTTCAGATCTGGTACCGTGTAATATAGAAGCACATTCTTCAAGCTTTTAAAATAAAGACTGTGAAAGTGTTAATCGTTCAGTCATGTCCAGTTCTCTGTGATTCCATGGACTGTAGCCCACCAGGCTCTTCTGTTCATGGGATTCTCCAGACAAGAATACTAGAGTGGGTAACCATTCCCTTCTCCAGGGGATCTTCCCGACCCAGGGATCAGACCTGGGTCTCCTGCAGTGCAGGCAGACTCTACGACCTGAGTCACCAGGGAAGCCCCAAATAAAGACTAGTTATTCAAATCTCTGGTATCAGAGGTTACTTCCTTCAAAGATGATCCCTGTCCCTAAACTGAAAATGATATATCAGACTTGCTAAGAAGTCTCATAGGAATACTGTGATGATTAATAAGTAATAAAGACAACTCCCAAAGCACCTGAAAAAAAAGAAAATCTCAAGACAGTCAACCCTATTGTGTAAGCCCCTTGACCAACAGGTTCCTTTGAAAGAAGCCAAGCCGATGGACGTGACCCCTTTTTATGGATTGGGCGGCTTTGCCCAAAGAAAACCTGTTCCACAGGTCACAAGCTTTACTTCAAATGTTGTAAGACAGAGTAGGGAAGAAAGTATAGGTGATTCAGGATAAGGCAATCTTGCTATTAGGTATGGAAGATGGTGTTAGAGATAAATAGTAGTGGTTCAAGGAAGCTCACACTTCTTAAATTTTCAAAACATATACAATTTTAATAGTATTTAAACAGTTCCAGATCATACAAAAAGGTAGCAAGTTTACAATTCATTCAGTATGACGGATAATCGACAATGCCCAAGCTGTACAAGATGGCACAACCAATAACTAAACACGCTATGCTAAACTCACTTATAAATAAATACAAATATACAAAATAAAATAATAGTAAATAGAAGTCAGCAATACGTTCAAAGAACAATATACTAGAAACAAGGGAGATTTACTCCAGGAATACAGAGATGATCATTATTGGGAAAGATATTAATCTATTAAAAGAGAAAAACCATATGGTCACTTTTATAATCATAATGGTTAATACATAAACTAGGATTTAATTTGATAGAAACTCATTGATTTAAGAGTGCTTATTAGAAACACCATACTTAGTGGTAAAACAATGAAGCAATTTCTAGTAAAGTTAAGAACAATCCAAGGATGCATGGCCTGACAGCTGCTATTTAGCCCCGTTGCTGTTGTTTAGCCCCTGAGTCGTGTCCGCCTCTCTTGCAGCCTTGCCAGGCTCCTCTATACTCAGGAGATTCTAGACAATGCAAACCTAGGCAATGAAAAGAAGAGCTATAAATGCCAGAAAAAAAGGGATCAAATTATGCCACTGCTAGTGAATCGAAAAGAATCAACTAAAAAACAAACATACAACTGTTTGAAAACAACAGAAAAACAAATAATAGGAATTTGGCAAAGAGCACCCAAAGGTAAGAACATAGAAAAACTAACAGTTTTCTACATATCTGCAAGAACAAGTATGGTGGGCTGAATGATGGTCCCTCCAAAGATGTCCACATCCTAGTTTTAGAGTCTGTATCATGTTACCTTCATGGTATAAAGACTTTGCAAATGTAGTTACAGTGTGGAAGATCATCCTGGATTATCCAGATGGACTCAATGCAGTGACAACGGTTCTTAAAAGAAGGAGACAAGATCAGGGCCAGAGAGAAATTTAAGGTTAAACTGAGGGGCTTTAAAGATTGAGGATGGGGCCACAAGCCAAGGAATATAGGCAGGTTCTAATAACCAGAAAGGGCAGGGAAATGAATTCTCCCTTTGAGCCCCCAGGATGAACATAGGCCTGCTGACACAAGTAAACTAAAACCACAAATTAAACAGAGAAATTAAAAGATCTCTATTCACAAGAGAAGAAACCATGAACAAACTTCAAATACCTTGAAATAAATCTAACTAGAAATGTCCAAGACTTGCACTGTGGCAGGAAAAATCAAAATAATACTTTTCTTAAAAAGACATGAGACTTTTCTGATAAACAAGGAAAATAAGGAAACAATGAACAAGCTGGGGAAACAGCATAAACAAGCCTAAAAGAGGTAAGCAATCTTGATTATTCTTTAGCTGTTCTACAAACACTTGTAGTTAGATTTGTCCTTTACAAAGCTAAACAAAACTAATTACTCTCTGACTCCTTATAAACTATACTCTGCACCTGGCATTATTCTCTTGTAGCATTCTACATTTCAAAAAGGTCACAGGTCAATAACTTCAGAGACACCAGACCTGGTTCCTGTAGCCATTTTGAAATTTTACCAAAAAAAAAAAAGCAAAACATTCATTAGGATATAAAATTTTCCCTATCTCCCAGACAGCAGGACACAGCTCTTGAAGCACTAGCCTACTGTGTTACCCCTTTGCCTGGCAAAGAATAAATCTACTTTTTTATTTTCTCCAAATTCTGTCTCCATTATTTCTATTTGGCATCAGTTGCACCGGGAGTCAAGATTTTGGCAACAACATGAAGATTTTTTTTCTCTGAAGGACATGAAAGAAAACAATAAAGAGAAAAATGCCACATCCTTGAACGGGAAGATAGGAAAGTGCAGATACCAATTCTCCACCAAGTAATCTACAAGTGGAATGTACTTCCAAAGGTGATTCCAATGGTCCTTCTTGGAATAAGTTTACTCATTCATTCAGTAAATATTTAGAAAGTTTTCACCATGTGCCAGGCATGCTTTGGAGCAGGATAAAGTGGTGAGAAAACGAAGTCCCTGCACCTAATGGAATTCATTCTAGTGAGAAAGGCAGAAAATATACAAGTGGAAAAATAAATCTTAAAATATAATCTTGGGACTTGCATGGTGGTCCAGTGGCTAAGACTGTGCTTCCAAGGCAGGGGGCCTAGGTTCAATCCCTGGGAAGGGAACTAGATCCTGCATGCCACAAATAACTGTAATGTTACAGGAATGGTGGGTCCACAATTTCTTCTGTTCACAGGAAACATCTCACTGGTTAAATTTAGGTCCATGTTGATCAGAGAGTGACTCTCTCTAGACTCCCTTCTTTCCATCCAAGGAGCTCACAGTTTGAACTAAAGGTAGGCTGAATCCCTGCTGAGCTCCCTTGGAGTGGAAAAGGATCCCCAGTAGAAGACAGCTCATTCTGAATCCTTTCCTACCCCACTCTCTGATCCTTTGCTATATTAAATATTATACATGCCCTGACTCTCGTTCAAATTGTCATTCTCTGCTTCATTTTCAGTGGTCACTCTGCCTTCTCTCTCTCCTTTCCCCACCCACAGGGCCAATCTAAGCTAAAAGCCTAAAGCTGAAAAACCAGACCTGCAAGAATGACGCAGAGAAGAAAAATTTTGGCTCTTAGTTCATGAGATTCTTAGAAATTATGCTTCAGCTTTGTTAATGCAGGCAAGCAACTCTGGGTAAAATCAGTCATTACTTTCTCAGGGCTCCCAGAGTCCCCTGCAACTTCAAACTACACTTTAAGCATTATATTACTATGTATGTATAATTATGCATGTGCGTATTATGAAACACTATGTCTCATTCATCTTTGTACACCTAGTGTCCAGGACAGTGGCGAGCATGGCATTCCCTACTGTTAAACTGTAAGCAATCAGCAATAAGAGGAAATCTAAGCACCTGATTTACTGGGAGTGTGAAAGTTGCTCAATCATGTCCTACTCTTTGCGATCCCAGGCACTGTAGCCTGCCAGGCTCCTCTGTCCATGGAACTCTCCTGACAAATACTGGAGTGGGTTGCCATGCCCTCCTCCAGGGAATCTTCCCAACCCAGGGATGGAACCCAGGTCTCCTGCATTGCAAGTGGATTCTTCACCAGCTGAGCTACCAGGGAAGCCCCTACCTGATATATTAACCAAACGGAATACAGGTACTATGAATAAGACATGGCTCCTACCCTTAATATGTACTTAATCTAGAAGTTACACACTATATCAAAATAACAAAAATATAAAGGAGTATATAATAAATGTCATAAGATAAATTTAAGTCACAGTTAACATTTGATAAATGTTAACTTATTAACTTGTTAACTTATTACTTAGATGCTTATTGTGTATCGCATATTATGCGGTTTTCCATGGGCATTAACCCATTTAGTCTCACAACAAATCCATAACGTTATTCCCATTTTTATACTTAAGGCAGTTTAGCCACATGAGGTTACATAACTCGCCTAAAGGCACAGAGATTGTAAACAGCAGATCTGAGATCTGAATTTAGATAACCTGACTCCAGAGTAACTGTGCCTAACTCCTCCCAATATTTCCTCCTAGAAAAGAGTATGGGAATTCAGAAAGAAGAACATGTACTTTCAGTTGAGGGGATCATGAAAGAAGGGAATATAGGAACTGAAGAAGAGGGTGAGGGTTCCAGGCAGAAGAAATGGCAGGAGAGCAGAGATTTGGAGGCAGAAAGTTAGCACTTAAGAGTTTATTACAGGGCTTCCCTGGTGGCTCAGTGGGGAAGAATCTACGGGCCGATGCAGGAGACACTGGCTGGATCCCTGATCCGGGAATATCCCACTTGCCACAGAGCGACTGAGCCCGGGTACCAGAACTACCAAGCCTGTGCTCTGAAGCCCACAAACTCTAGAGCCCATGCTCCACAACAAGAGAAGCCTCCGCAACGAGAGGCCCGCGCCCTGCAAGGAAGAGAAGCCCCCGCTCGCCGCAACTAGGGAAAAGCCTGTGCAGCAGCAAAGACTCAGCACGGCCAGAAATAAATTTTCAAAAAAAGAGTCCATTAAGATTAGCATTCCAGTTACTTCACTGATAACGGTGGCCCCTTAAATTCAAATCTCTCCATACATTCTCCAAAATATACTTCAGATCAACTGGAAAAGCGGACAAATCAACATAAAACCAATGCTGTCATCACAACTGGAAGACAAAACTGCAAACTTTAAATCACCTTTTATGAAAAAATGAATAGCAAATCCCAGCAAAGCTATCTCTCAATTGCCCACACATCATTCTAGAGAGGGAGGGGGCTCTAGAAGAGACCTGTGAAAGAGAAGAGGGAAGCAAAGGGCCCAATCATGAGTCAGAGTCACTCCCCGAAAGAGAAATTCCACCTTAAGGGTGAAAATACTGAAAAAGAGACCTGGGATATCAGAGTACTAACTACAAGCAAACGATGAAAAATCTATGAGACTTCAGGTCGAACCAGTCCATCCTAAAGGAAATCAACCCTGAATATTCACTGGAAGGACTGAAGCTGAAGCTCCAGTAATTTGGCCACCTGATGCAAAGAGCCGACTCATTGGGAAAGACCTTGATGATGGGAAAGATTGAGGGCAGGAGGAGAAGGGAGCAACAGAGGATGAGATGGTTGGATGGCATCATTGACTCAGTGGATATGAATCTGAGCAAACTCTGGGAGATAGTGAGGGACAGGGAAACGGTGTGCTGCAGTTCATGGGGTTGCAAGGAGTCAGACACAACTTGGCAACTGAACAATGAGAAAGGTGTTGCTTCTGGGAAAGAAGAGAATAAAAAGGAAGGAATAGCTATCCTTTGGAAACTATGTGGTGACAGGAAAAAGAAGTGCAGGGAAAAGGTAAGATCCGATCAGGCCAAAGTGAAAGTTGCTCAGGCAAGTCCGACTCTTTGCAACCCCATGGACCATACAGTCCATGCAATTCTCCAGGCCAGTACACCAGAGTGGGTAACCGTTCCCTTCTCCAGGGGATCCTCCCAACCCAGGGATCGAACCCAGGTCTCCTGCATTGAAGGCGGATTCTTTACCAGCTGAGTCACAAGGGAAGCCCCTATAAGTCAAAAGAGAACCCAAAATAGAAGAATACAGATAAACTACAACCACTTTTATAAAGCAAAAGGAAGCATAAGAAAGGATACAGGGAATACGAGAGCAGAAATTAATGATGTAGAGCAATAGTCACAAAATGTTTCTATAGAGGGTCCAATAGTAAATATTTTAGGTTTTCTAGACCAGACGGTTCTGTTAAAACTACTCAATCCTGGCTTTGTAGCACAAAAGCAACCACAGACAATATGTAAATAAACGACTTGACGGTGTTCCAATAAAACTTTATTATGAAATCAGATGACAGCCAGATTTGACCCATGGTCTACACTTTGCTAATCCCTGATGTGGAGTAGACCTAACTGTGGAAACAAATAGCAGATCTAATTAATAAAAAAAAAATCTTGACTTTTTGAAAATACTTATTGAAATAGACAAACTGCTAACTAATCAGCTAGAAAATAGAAAGGAAAAAATCAAGTAAAAAAAGAGAAATAATCTTTGAAATAAAAGAAAATTCCAAAAGTTAATTTTGCAGACCACTAGGCAAATAAATTTTGAAAACAGATAAAATGGGTAATTCCTAATACGGTTTACCAAAATGGACTCCACTAGACAATAAAAGCTGAAACTGACCATTTTCCATAAAAAAAATTGAGAACGTTATCAAGGAACTAACACAGAAAATCCCTAGGCCTAGACTGTTACCCAAAGGAATTCTACCAAACCATCCAAGAAGAGGTAATCCAAATACTTCATAAATTGTGATGATGAAGGAAACTTTCCAAATTCTTTTTATGAAACAAGGAAAATACTAATGTCTAAATCTGATGGGGATAGTGCAGAAGAAGAGAGAAAACTATAAATTGGCATCACTTATGAATATTGGTGCAAAAATACTCAAAGAAAAGTAAGAAACAAATATAATGCCATATAAAAAAATAATGTACTATGACCAAGTGGGATTTATTTCAGGAAAAGGGGAGCAAAAGAGAGAACACGAGAGAGAAATTTGAAATTATATCAAATTAAAAAGTCACAAGGAAATGAAAAGAAAAAAGAACATCTAGTAATTAGGTTTCCTTTGTATTGTATTAATGGATAGGGTAAACCAAGAAGTAAGTGGTCTTTTGTCTGATTTCAGCCAAGGAGAGAGCCTTGGAACCTCTTTGTCTGTACACATGATTAGAATATGGTGGCCCTAAAGAATGAGATGAACCTATTGCATCTAGAGCCATTTAAAATCCATTTAGTGATGAGTTCCAATTCCAAAGAACTTATTCACCTTTATTTATCCTCTGGGTATGGTTCTACCTAGCTGGATCTACAAAATCATTATCTTATAAAGAACAATCATTTTCTCTCTCCATTTTTGGCATATTACAGAAGACTGGCTATTCCATGCAAAATATATGCTGATTTTTAGCTTGGCCGATAGCAAGTATGAGTTTCTCAGGCTTATGGCTTATAAGAGACGCAGGCTGACTTCAGACATACCTTTTCAACCCAGAAATGTTATTACAATATTTATCATTTTGTGGAAAAATATCAGAAACCATGTTAAATTATTTGCGGTCTTTACTATTTTTTGTTTGGACTTCAATTCTGTGAACAGCGATCAGTTACAAGGGAAGTTTTATAAGGTCCCAGGAGATCCCAAATAATGCATGCAGTTAGAAAACCTGCTATCGTAAGGCACTTCATCAGTCAGGCATTCTACCAGGGAATAGAGGAAAAGTGGCATGTTCTTCTTCTTTAGATACTTTTTTAAATTTACCAACACTATTTTAGAAGTAACTAAATGCAAGCAATCCTCTTCTAAAGAGAACAGGGAAACCAGCATTCTCTTAGTCACAAATGATACGGTTTTAAAACCTCTAATTAGGAGCAGCCTAAATAGACAGTTGGTTTTTCGAGGTAAATATTGTCAAGAAAAAAATGGCTAGAAATCAACTATCTGGAAAGCACAGTTACTATTTTTATAGCCCTTCTATAACTCTATAAACAGGGTATCATTTTAGTTGTCCTTGATGTACATTTCACAGTTTGTCTTAGAAGGATATAACGGTTGTTCAAAGTTGAGAGTTCATTATTTTGTCGAAATTTTTCCTAAGACAAATTTGGTATCTAGTTACAACCACCATGAGATTTTCAGGCTAAAAGTATGTGATCACATTGTAAGGACAGGAACTGAGATTCAACCATGGAGGGCAGATCTGTACATTTCCCTTAGCTTAGCTCCCTAGACTCGGCTTAGCCCCATAACGGAGGCAGGCAGCCTTCTTTTCGGGCACAGATCCTTGTAATTCAACTGGCAACACAGATCAACTGTTTCCTAGGGATGGATGAGACAGAATCATCTGAACACATGGGCCCCATCATTTATTAAGCAGCAATATTTAGGAAACATTTCCTGAAAAACATGGACTCCAGTTCATTCCTCCAAATAATCTAAACTAACCTAATCATACCCTTGAATCAAGTCAGATCAGCAAACCACAGGCATTTCTAAGGCACCTTTCCTTGCCCACTCCACAATGAATTGCACTTTTCTAAAATACAATGAGCCATGTTGAGGGCCAGTATAAGAAACAGCATCATAAAATCCTCATAAAATGCTGCTCAAACACTGGATTACTTATGAAACCCCCCAGAAATTTCTATATGTTGAAAATAACTTTACTTCTTTCCAAAAACACCATTTGTTGTAACCTTGTTGTAATAAGTCATGTGATGGCTCCCTTTCTGACTGGAAGGGGTTGAAAACTTAAACCTAAATATGCGAGCCACTGATGAAAAAGTAAATAGATTACAAGGATATGAATCATTCTTAGCCTTATTCTGACATCTTTTTTAGGTCTCTGACTTTGTTTTACATTCTTCTTTAGGTTACATCCTTATTTTATATACCCATGCAGGTCACTTAGCTTTCCTGTGGCTCAGATGGTAAAGAATCTGCCTGCAATGTGGGAGACCCAGGTCTCCCTGGGTGGGGAAGATCTGCTGGAGGAGGAAATGGCAACCCACTCCAGTATTCTCACCAGGTTAATCCCACCGACTGAGGAGCCTGGCGGGCTACAGTCCATGGGGTCACAAAGAGTCAGACACAACTGAGCAACTAATACTGTCCCCATGATACAGGTCACTTACAGTCCTAGAAAAAAAAGATGGGCTATAAATAAAAACTTTTGTTTGAAAAAAATCTATATTTAACATTAATGCAATATATCACAAAGGAAAGATCAATAGATTGGACTGCATAGAAACCTCAAACCTTTATACATCAAAGACATCATACACAAAATTTAAAAAAATGATAAAACAGGAGAAGTATTTGACACAAATAAGTTGACACCAATAATAAACTTTTACTCTATGAATAAGTTGTATATATCAATGAGAACACAGAATTGAATAGATAAATGAAATAACAATGGTAAAGAAATCAATCAAGAAATTTGGATGTTGAAATATATGAATTTGGAGGAACTTAGAGTTACTTTCCTAACATACGCTCCTAGAACTAGAATGGACCTTTCCCAATCAACTCTCTAACATTCCAGAGGCCATGTGTTTTAAAGCTTGCTAGTTACCTGTCTCCTGATTTTTACAAAAGAAAGAACAATTTCGGCCTCTCTCCACTCCCTGCTCACTAATCCTCAAGGAAGGAACAGTAAATATGTAATCTGACAGGTGGGAGGAAGGCTGCTATTCCTTCAGTCACGTTTCCTAGTGGGTGGAGTTCATATGTCATAGGTGACTGCCCAAAGAAGCAGATCCTTGCTGTCTGGGACCTGCCTAGGCTCAGGCGCAAGGGACATGTGTATCTTGTCTCCGAGAAGTGAGTAACCGGTCTCTGCCCACTCCTTCTCCTCGGATCGTCAGCCTGAGACTGGGTGGGTGAGCCAGGCAAGGTGCCCTGGGCAGACCCAACTACCCAAACTTCCAGGGGAAAGACAGTAGGAAACCCCGTTTGGCCACACATATCTAAGCTTCATTCTCCAGTATCACTCTCACTAGAACTGTGTTGGGGTAACTCCTGGGAACTTGCTCAGGCAAATAAAGTCGATGCTTTACTTCTCATGTGTCAGTCTGCAGAAGTGGGGTAGGTAGGATTCACGCTCTTTCACCTGCAACATGTGAATACGCTGGGGTTATATAAAGACAAGAGCCACCACCAGGGTGCAGAGCATCACTGGGAAAGACGGAGGCTCTTGGTCTCTATACCTAGAACTGCAAGAACAGATCAACACTGAGACTTCCCTGGTGGTCCAGTGGTTAAGACTCTGTGCTCCCGGTGCAGGGGGCCTGGGTTCCATCCCTGACCAGGGAACTAGAGCCCATGCACCACAACTAAGACTTGGTGTAGCCACGTTAAAAAAAAAAAAATTAGATGAGGTATGGATAGATATTCAATAACCAGGAAAACTTCACCAATCAGACAAAATGTGCAAGTTTCTTAGGCATGAGCCCTTTGAATTATTTTAGCTACCACCTTTTTTTTTTTTTTAGTCTTTCTGTTTATCATGTCTTTTCTTCTAAGTAAAGGTTTTAATTTGCCCAGAAGTGGCTAAGTAGCTTGTGTGGTTAGAGCAGTGCTGCTTAAAATCTGGACTGGCAGCATCAGCAAGGCCTGGAAACTTACTAGAAATGAAATTTTGAGGTCCGCACTCCAGGCCTGCTGAGTCAGAACCTCTAGGATGGAGTTCAGGAACCTATGCTTTAATAAGCTCCCCAAGTGATTCTTGTGCTAGCTAAAGTTTGTGAAACACAAAAAGAGCATTAGTGGGAGATTCTGATGGATTTTAGAGAGCATCTGGGGAGCCAGACATTAGCAGACAACAGGAGATTAGCTGCCCCAAATTCTGTCTCTCTTTATCTTGTTCAGAATGAAGAGATCTGATAAAAGACTGAACCCATGGTTTGTCTATAGGCTCAGGAGTCACCCCAACACCAGATGCTCTCAAATTGCTCTGGATTGTTTTACAGAGCCCCAGATTGAGAAGACCAAACCAATTAATCCTAAAGTATCAGTCCTTCCAATCCTACTTGTTGAAAGGACTGATGCTGAAGGTGAAGCTCCAATGCTTTGGCCACGTGATGCAAAGAACCAACTCACTGAGAAAGACCCGGAGCTGGGAAAGACTGAAGGCAGAAGAAGAGGGCAACAGAGGATGAGATGGTTGGATGGCATCACCAATTCAATGGACATGAATTTTTGGCAAACTCTGGGAAACAGTAAGGGACAGGGAGGCCTCCAGACATGCAGCCTGGAGGACTGCATTGGACCCCTGCAGTCCATGGGGTCACAAGGAGTCGGACACGACTTAGCAACTGAACAACAACAACAGCCTGGGGATTCTAGAGCAGGGATTCTTCTTAGTTGAAAATGGGATAAAATCCAGTGCGATTATCACAAACTCAACTGCTGAGAAAAAGTCATAAAAGGTATTGGCTAGAACCCTTTCTTTCTAAAGATGAGATTTGCTCAAGCTCTGAAAAAGGAATGAAATCAGTTTACAGAAGAGGATTTGATCTTGCAAATGGGACAATACAGGGAGAAAATGGAATAAAGTGAAGGAGGAGAAGAAAATTTGAAATCATATTTGGTTCAGTTCAGTCGCTCAGTCATGTCCCACTGCAATTGTTACCCCATGGACTGCATGTAGCACACCAAGCTTCCCTGTCCATCACCAACTCCTGGAGCTTGCTCAAACTCATGTCCATCGAGTCAGTGATGCCATTCAACCATCTCATCCTCTGTCGTCCCCTTCTCCTCCCACCCTCAACCTTCCCATCATTAGGGTCTTTTCCGATGAATCAGTTCTTCCCATCAGGTGGCCAAAGTATTGAAGTTTCAGCTCCAGTATCAGTTCTTCCAATGAATATTCAAGACTGATTTCCTTTAGGATGGACTGGTTGGATCTCCTTGAAGTCCAAGGGTCTTCTCCAACACCACAGTTCAAAAGCATCAATTCTTCGGTGCTCAGCTTTCTTTATAGTCCAACTCTCACATCCATACATGACTACTGGAAAAACCATAGCTTTAACTAAACAGGCCTTTGTCGGCAAAGTAATGTCTCTGCTTTTTAATATGCTGTCTAGGTTGGTCTTTTCTTCCAAGGAGCAAGTGTCTTTTAATTTCATGGCTGCAGTCACCATCTGCAGTGATTTTGGAGCCCAGAAAAATAGTCTGTCACTGTTTCCATTGTTTCCCCATCTATTTGCCATGAAGTGAGGGAACCAGATGCCATGATCTTCGTTTTCTGAATGTTGAGTTTCAAGCCAACTTTTTCACTCTCCTCTTTTACTTTCATGAAGAGGCTTTTTAGTTCTTCTTCACTTTCTGTCATAAGGGTGGTGTCATCTGCATATCTGAGGTTATTGATATTTCTCCCAGTAATCTTGATTCTAGCTTGTGCTTCATCCAACCCAGCATTTCATATGATTACTCTGCATATAAATTAAATAAGCAAGGTGACAATATATAACCTTGATGTACTCCTTTCTCGATTTGGAACCAGTCTGTTGTTCCATGTCCAGTTCTAACTGTTGCCCCTTGACCTGCATACAGATTTCTCAGGAGACAGGTAAGGTAGTCTGGTAGTCCCATCTCTTTCAGAATTTTTCCAGTTTCTTGTGATCCACATAGTCAAAGGTTTTGGCATAGTCAATAAAGCAGAAATAGATGTTTTTCTGGAATTCTCTTGCTTTTTTGATGATCCAATGAATGTTGGCAATTTGATACCTGGTTCCTCTGCCTTTTCTAAATCCAGCTTGAACATCTAGAAGTTCATGGTTCACGTACTGTTGAAGCCTGGCTTGGAGAATTCTGAGCATTACTTTACTAGTGTGTGAGATGAGTACAACTGTGTGGTAGTTTGAGCATACTCTGGCATTGCCTTTCTTAGGGACTGGAATGAAAACGGACCTTCTCCAGTCCTGTGGCCACAGCTGAGTTTCCCAAATTTGCTGGCATGTTGAGTGCGGCACTTTCACAGCATCATCTTTTAGGATTTGAAATAGCTCAACCGGAATTCCATCACCTCCACTAGCTTTGTTCATAGTGATGCTTCCTAAGGCCCACTTGACCTCACATTCCAGGATGTCTGGCTCTAGTCCAGTGATCACACCATCATGGTTATCTGGGTCATGAAGATCTTTTTTGTGTAGTTCTTCTGTGTATTCTTACCACCTCTTCTTAATATCGTCTGCTTCTGTTAGGTCCATACCATTTCTGTCCTTTATTGTGCCCATATTTGGATGAAATGTTCCCTTGGTATCTCTAATTTTCTTGAAGAGATCTCTAGTCTTTCCCATTCTATTACTTTCCTCTATTTCTGTGCATTGATCACTGAGGAAGGCTTTCTTAGCTCTTCTTGCTATTCTTTGGAACTCTGCATTCAGATGCGTATATCTTTCCTTTTCTCCTTTGCTTTTCGCTTCTCTTCTTTTCTCAGCTATTTGCAAAGCCTCCTCAGACAGCCATTTTGTCTTTTTGAATTTCTTCTTCTTGGGGATGGTTTTGATCACTGCCTCCTGTACAATGTTATTAGCCCAGCTAGAAAACTACAATAAGGAAAAGGAGATATATCCAAATATAACTGCTCTATAGAGACTAGAAAAGGTAGAGATACTCACTAGGTCAGGGAAACGGCTGAAAATCATCAAAGAGAAGAATAAAGGGGCTATTCTGGAGAAAAAAACAAAATGATCCCCCAAAATCAGAATTAAGTATTATTCTATCAAGAAGGGTCCTCTGACAGTTGTAAATAGGTAACCCAGTGTAAGCACTAATAGAGAACTTTTCAATAACTGGAGTTGTGGTACTATGTAGCTACAGAAAATGTGACATATTTAAGAAGAGAAAGACTAGAAAGATCAGTGTAGAATTCTTCAGGCATCATTAAGAGAGTTTCAAGGTGACATTGTTCTTACAGCTGAAACAGCAGGTATGGCACAGACTATGAGGAAGTCTACTCAGGAAAATACACTGACTTAAAACTTGAAAAGAAAGAATAAAAAAGCAGAAACGTAAAGAGGATTCAGGTTGCCTGACCCTTGATCAGGTCCAGGCTGAGGTCACAGACTGAACTGAACAGAAATAAATACCGCCTAACAAAAGGGAAGGGGGAAGAATTTATTTGAACACTGACTGAAGCAAGTCATCATTCTTGCTCTATGAAGACCTCACAGGCAGAATCCAAAGTTATATGTTAGGAGAACAAAAATCTATGGAAGAAAACAAAAAGCAAATATAGAGAAGGTAAGTACTAATCTATAGCAAAAGATATTAGCCAGGCATGGGGAAGAAGAAGTAATAGAAACGGCTGGCATGGAAGGTGGAAAGCCTACCACTCAGCTAGCCTGAGGGAGCAGAATGGAACACTTAGGAGGCCCTAGAACGCTGGAGGATTATCCCTCCCAATGCAGTAAAGCAAAGGGTGGTGGGAAGGAGTGCTTCAGTTCCCGTCAAAGCAACACGGGCAGTTCAAGTCTTAGAAATTCAGTTCTAAGGAAAGGTGGGGTTTGGGTGAAAATTCATTAACCTAGGGGACTTCCTGGACCACATCTGACCAATGAAAGCACAAGTTCCAGAAACTCAACAGCAGCTCGAGGATCAGAGGAGCGTAATTTTCCAGGAAAGACAAAGGAAACCTCTTAACCAGGAAGCAGGACTCAGAAGCAAGGCATTCAATAATAAGAAGTCATTTGGATTAGAACAATTCTTGGGAGCTTTCTGGGGACAGAGAAATTCAGAGAAAAGAGCAGGAAGTTGGGACTGTGTTGCAAGACAATACATTTCTTTCTTTTTTTTTTTTAATGAGTTTATTGCAGTACTTTTCTCCCCATTTGACATGTACCCTCCTTTCTGTATATAGAAGTATAGTTAATTTACAATGTTGTGTTAGTTTCAAGTGTATAGCAAAGTGATTCAAGCATACAATTTATATATACATATATATGTTCGTTGCTCAATCATGTCCAACTCTTTGAGACCCCATCGACTGCAACCCATCAGGGCCCTCTGTCCATGGGCTTCTCTAGGCAAGAATACAGGAGTGGGTTGCCATTTCCTTCTCCAGTATACACACACACACACACACACACATATATATATACTTTTCAGATTCTTTTCCATTAAACATTATTATAAGATATTGAATAGAGTTCTCTGTGCTATACAGTAGGTCCTTGTTTCCCTACCTTATATATGTTGTTGTTGTTGTTTAGTGGCCAAGTTGTGTCTGACTTTAGTGACCCTATGGACTGTAGCCTGCGAGGTCCCTCTGTTCATGGGACACTACAGTGCCATTTCCTTCTCCAGGGGATCTTCCCAAACCAGAGACTGAATCCCAGTCTCCTGCATCTCCCAACTGGCAAGCAGATTCTTTACCTAGAATCTTTACCTGATTCTAGGTAAAGATTCTAGATTTACCTGAGCCAACAGGGAAGCCTGACCTTATATACAGTAGCATGTATACATTAATGCCAAATTCTTCATTTATCTCTGCCCCCTGACCCCACTGGAGCCTCCCAGATGGCTCAATGATAAAGGATCTACCTGCCAATGCCGGAGACGCAGGTTCAATGCTTGGGTCAGGAAGATCCCCTGGAGAAGGAAATGGCAACCCACTGCAGGATCTAATGGACAGAGAAGTCTGGCAGGCTACGGTCACTGTGGTTGCAAAAGAGTCGGACATGACTTAGCGACTAAACAACAAGCGCCGCCTGCTATCCCCCTCTCTGGCAACCAGAAGTTTATTTTTCATGTCAGTGAGTCCATTTCTGTTTAAGACAATGCATTTCACTTGAAGAGTTTCCTAGTATAGGTATAGGATGTCCTGCTCACAGAGAAAGGAGGCTCTTTCACTACACAGATCAAGATCTTTAGCAACGGTGGAGGGTGGGAGAAACAGGGCCTGAAGGAGAAATGAAAATACAAGGTTCTAAGTACATGGGATAGACAACAAGAAAGACCCGGAGCCACCATGGGCAAAGTTCCAAGATGTTCAGAGAGAGTAGATTTCCTCCCCCTACAACAGATGAGAGCCTAAGGTCAGACGGAATCCAAGTAACTTTATGAAAAGAGATTTCCCAAATTAAGTTGAAATTCACGGGGGGTGGATTTCAGATGGCATAGTGACCTATAGAGGCTGACACCTCACATGGTAGATTATACTCACTATGGATAATCTGGGGTCCACCTTGCAAAGGAAGAGATAACCACAGTCTCACTTTCCAAACTTGGCGGCATGACCCCCTCATTATACTCAAGCTAGAGACCACATCTCCTACCACTTTCTCCAACTCACTCTGCTCCAGCCATGCTGGCTTCCCGGATGTTCCCAGAACACGCCAAGGACATGCCTGTCACATGGTGTTCCCTCACTCCCTTCAAACCTGTACTTAAATGTCTCTTTACAATAGAGGCCCTCCCTGACCATCAACTGCCAGTCCCTATGCCAAATTTTATTCTTCATCTTACCACTTAGCCCCACCTAATATATGATATATTTCCTTACTTGTTTATCTGTCTCCTCTCCAACCTCCTGACTCCAACCCCGTGACAGCTGAGACTATTTTATTGTTGCTACATTGTCAGCTATCAGAAGCTGCCTGACATACAATAGATAAGAAATGAACATTTATTAATGAATGGTCCAGGGCTGACAAAAGCAAAGTGGGTCTGGACTAACATGCGCTAGGTTCTAGGAACAAAATTTTTCTTTTTTTTCGAGCACTAATATTTAGTAAAAAGCAGTAGATGCACTGATTAAAAACGAGGGCCCTGGAGCCAGACTGTGTTCAAATCCCACTTACAAAACCTCTCACAAGTTTTGTGATCTCGGGCAAGTTGCTTAACTTCTCTGCGCCTCATGGTCCTTACCTGTAAAAGGGGAATAATAGCAATGCCTTCCTCAGAAGGTTGGGTAGGTTTGGGTTGACTCAAGGATGGCACTTTGAACAGTGGCTGGACATCGTCAGGGCTCAAAAAACAAAGTTAGAGCTGATACTGTGTATAAAATAGACAACTGACGAGAACCTATCGTACAGATCAGGGAACTCAGCTCAATGCTCTGTGGTGACCTAAATGGGCAGGAGATCCAAGAAAGAGGGGATCTGTGTATATGGATGGCTGATTCACTTCACTACACAGTAGAAACTAACACGGCATTGTAAAGCAACTATATTCCAATAAAAATTAATTTAAACAAATGAGTAAATAAAGCTAGCAGTGTTGTCATCATCATTATTATGTACCAGGAACTGTTTTAAACATTTCACTTGCATTACGTCACATAACGCATCACACAGAAGGTAACTGAGGCCCAGGAGCAAGACAACCGTGTCTAATCCATTGGGATTTTCTCACTGACATTCACACAACATAAAATTACCACTCTAATGTATACAATTCAATGATATTTAGTACACTCACGGTGTTGTACAGTTGTGACATAATTTTGCTTTTCGATGTTCTATAACTCTGGGACTCACGCTGAGAAATGGAAAGATGAAACTTGGGATAATTCAAGACTACTTCAACTTCGGAGGTACCTTAGAAGTAATATAGGCTTTCCAGGTGGCTCAGTGATAAAGAATCCGCCTGCCAATGCAGGAGATCAACAGATGCAGGTTCAGTCCCTGGGTTGGGAAAACCCCCTGGAGGAGGAAATGGCAACCCGCTCCAGTGTTCCTGCCTGGAGAATCCCATGGACAGAGGAGCCTGGCAGGGTAATGTTCACGGGGCTGCAAAGAGTTGGGCCCGACTGAGCGACTGAGCACCACCTCCACCAAGAAGTAACGTCTATTACAAAAGCCAGATTTCCAGGATGTAACAGCTAGAACACACTCTCCATCACAAGCAGGCCACTCTGACAGAGACTTTGCAGAGAAAACACTGGGGAGGAAAGAACCTAGGACTCGAGAGCCTTTACACATTAATTTACAAGGAGAGGTAGGTGTTAATTTCAGACTTTTATTCCACTGAGGATTTAACAGTTGGAGGAAATGTATATGCAAATTGTGAGCATTATTCTATAGCTGGAAATGGATGTGGGGGCTAGGTTTATGCTGTGAGGAGATATTCATCGTGCAATGTCTGTTGATACCAAGCATAATCTGAGATGGAAAATAAAATCGTGAATTTTCATTCTCCCGTTAACTGCATGGCCCCCACTTGTGTCTATCATATTTCAGAGCCTTCCATGTACAAAGATCAAAGTGTTCACTCCCGACCCGCAAAGATCAGTGGGTGAACAGGATAAAGGCCTCAGGAAGGTAGGAGCAAGACCTATCTTATTCTACTGTGTTCCTTCAAAGGGGGCAGCCTCTCTGCCTGGCTGTCCATAAGTTTGTCCCTTAAACCCTACTGACAAAAGAAAAAAAGAAATTAATTGTAGAAGGACTTCCCTGGCAGGCCAGTGGTTAAGACTCGGCGCTTCCAATGCAGTGGCTGCAGGTTTGATCCCTGGTCAGGGAACTAAGATGCTGAATGCCCTGAAGCACGGCAATAAAAGAAATTAATTGTAGCGACAACAGCATCTCTCGCCACTAGAGGGAGCTGTGGAGTTGAAACAGCCGCCTCTATTGGGAAAGGATATCAACCCTGAATATTTATTGGAAGGATAGATGCTGAAGCTGAAGCTCCAATACTTTGGCCACCTGATGTGAAGAGTCGACTCACTGGAAAAGATTCTGATTCTGGGAAAGACTGAAGGCAGGAGGAAAAGGGGGCAACAGAGGATGAGATGGATGGATGGCATCACTGACTCAATGGACACGAGTTTGAGCAAACTCCAGGAGCTAGTGAAGGATAGGGAAGCCTGGCTTCAGTCCATGGGGTTGCAAAGTTGGACACGACTGAGCGACTAAACAACAACAACACGAGCCACAGGGGAAGGAGCCTGATCTGCTTTAGGTCACTGTTTTCTGCTTCGGGTTAATGAGCTTGTACAAGACCCAGTCAGGTGGCCTCTTTGTCCCCCCAGTGCCTGACACAGTGGAGCTCACACTTCCGAACTCCTGGAAGCTGGTTCTAGTTGCCCATAATGTCTACCTTTAGGGTTCAGCTGTCTTAAATTTGAGGTGAAAGATAGAAAGCCTTACACACTGCTCGATCCATCACTCCTCGAGATTCCATTCAGCTCCTGGTCTGTACTCTATCTGAACCAGCACCCCTGTGGGGAGGGAAGATTCAGAGACCTTCCACCCCAGATAAAACTGTCAGTTTGTTAGACCAAGAACCCAGGTCTCTTGCCTCCAAGACTAGCATTCTTTATGCTCCCCCATGTCGTGTAGTTCAACACACACATTTAACTTGTTGTCTTAAGACACCAAAGAGAAAGACATCCCCACCTACCTGCTGGTGCGGTGGTCACTGTTGTTTGCACTGACGGCCACTCCGGAGATCCCAGGAGGGTGACGTTCACTGTGTAGTCAGTTGCTGGATACAGATCTAAACACACCACTGCCGTCTGTTCCCTCGTTGTAAAGTTAAACGAAGTCGCGTGATAAAAATTATTCAGATACCGCCTTCGACCTAGAACTTTAAACTGTCATGAGATTAAAAGAAAGGGATGCATTAAATTTGTTTGGCTTGCAGATACCTATACTACAAGCAAAATGAAAGAAAGCAAGCCGCTTCCTTCTACTTATCTTCACCCACATAGAATTATTTTTAATACAATAGCAAGCTAAACCGGGTGACAACTTTACAAAGCTACCCCACGTAGCCTATGCAACCTCCCCCTCAACCAGCTATAAGACTAAACTTAAAATGCATAACTACATCTCTGATGAACCAAATGTCAAGCTAGTCTACAGTAATCCCTTGAGCCTACCCAGGTGAAGGAGATTGCACTAGAGTTACTGGGCAAAATCCTTTCCTTTTCATTCATAAGAAATCCATAGACAAGTCTCTAGAACAGACATTTTACACTTTTATGAGGACAACCCCAAATTATCTGCCTTTGGAATGCGTAACTGAGCGACTGAGCCATGGTACTTCACTTGAGCCTGCCTATTAGAGCTCTGGAAAAGAGTTTTCAGTTCAAGCAGTCATCACACACAGTGTTAACCCAATAATACTCTAGCCACCACCAATTCAAGATGTACATATAATACAGGGGCTTATAAAGAAAAAAAACATGTAAAAGTCCCAGATCATATGATCATCTGGTGCTTTAGCTGGATGTACATGTTTTTAGAGTTTCCTTTGATGCTGGTGTCACTGACTCTTCCATCCACTACCCTTCTTCATCACAGTCATTCTTCTACCTGACTCTGATACCTGGTTCATTGAGAGATTCCTCTCTCCCCCAATTCCTAGCATTCTCTTGGGTAACATGAAAGTCCTTATATAGATAAGCTGTCAAAACTTGGTCTCAGAGTGCCTTGAGTTCACTACTGTGAAGTTCCTCCACTCCACCTGAGCTACCCATATCCACGGCCACATCCTAGACCGTGTCCTCCTCTGAGCTGCTCCACCAGGATCTCCCAATCCCCTATTCTTCTGGACCACTTGCTCCCACTCTGATTGCTCTCAGGAAATCTACCAAGATTTCCTCACTCAAAAGAAAGTGAAAAGAAAGTGAAGTTGTTCAGTCGTGTCAGACTCTTTGCGACCCCATGGACTGTAGCCCACCAGGCTCCTCCGTCCATGGGATTCTCCAGGCAAGAATACTGGAGTGGGTTGCCATTTCCTTCTCCAGGGGATCTTCCCGACCCAGGGATTGAACCCAGGACTCTTGCATTGCAGGCAGACGCTTTAACCTCTGAGCCACCAAGGAAGCTTCAAAACTGTACCATTCCTCATTCATAACTGTCTACCAATATTCTAACACTCCCACCCTCTCTTCCCCACCTGTCTCAAAAAAAACCATTGTTATATCACTTCTACCATTCTCCTTGCCTGATACCCTGAACACCCTTACCCATTTGTTCTCAATGTCACCCATTCTTGAAAACTGAAAACACTCGGTCCATGCAGATGTTTGACCTCACCCACGTCTACATTTAGACTGCTGCCATCTGCTGGAGAAAAACCTCACAACTATGGAGGGTGCATTTCTACAAAGTCTGTCTCATTCTAAACTACCTGTATTTCAGTCTATAAACAAAAATTACTTTCTAATTAACAAACTTGAAATCACATAGTTTGAATAATTTTATAATATAGTCCTTTTACTTAACAACATATTATAAAGTTTTTGTCTATCATTAAATATTCCTATAAATGGATAGAGTGCCTGTTACTTGCCAGCCAGAGTATAGTGTTGGGTATAAAACAGAAAATAAGATACAGGTCCCAACCTCAAGGAACTCACAGGTAAGTATCCAGGCAAATAAAATACCCAGGAATAAGTGTTACAACACGTGAGGCTGGAGGAGTATCTAGGAGGGTCACCTGACCTTCCTCCTTAGGGATCAGGGAAGGCTTCCTCATCTTAATTGTGGACTGAAGGGGAAATTAGCATTAATCCCCATGTGAATTGGGGATGTGAAAAGTTGGGATAGGAAAAACAGTTCAAAGAAGGGACGGCATTTGGGGGAAGAGGTCAGTGAAGACCTCCCACCAGGGAGATGACCAAGCTGATCACTGAAGGACAAGCAGGGGTTAGCCAGGTAAAATGAGGGAGAGAAGGGTTTTGCAGGTAGAGTCACATACATGAAGACATAGTGCTAAAGGGAGCGCAGGAAGCTTGTAGGGGGTGGGGCACAAGGCCCAGAGCTTAGAGAACAGATTCAATTCAGTTCAGTCACTCAGTCGTGTCCGACTCTTTGCGACTCCATGAACCGCAGCACACCAGGCCTCCCTGTTCATCACCAACTCCCAGAGTCCACCCAAACCCACGTCCATTGATTGAGTCGGTGATGTCATCCAACCATCTCATCCTCTGTCGTCCCCTTCTCTTCCTGCCTTCAGTCTTTCCCAGCATCAAGGTCTTTTCAAATGAGTCAGCTCTTTACATGAGGTGGCCAAAGTATTGGAGTTTCAGCTTCAGCATCAGTCCTTCCAATGAACACCAGGACTGATCTCCTTTAGGATGGACTGTTTGGATCTCCTTGCAGTCCAAGGGACTCTCAAGAGTCTCCTCCAACACCACAGCTCAAAAGCATCGATTCTTCGGCGCTCAGCTTTCTTTATAGTCCAACTCTCACATCCATACATGACCACTGGAAAAACCATAGCCTTGACTAGACGGTAGCCCTAACTAAATTGACTCAGAAGTCTTGGAGATGGAGATGGTCACGGAAGTCGAGACAATGGGTAAGACACCCAAAGACAGGTATATTATGACAAGAAAACAGGGAAGGCACAACCTTGGGGGTAATCAAATTTAAGGGATAGAAGAGAGATCTTGTAAAGGAGACTGAAAGGGCTCAGACCAAAAGAGATAAAGAGACTATTTCAGTGGGAATATTGGTCCACAGCAGCAAATGCTGTCCAGCGGGATTCAAGTCTGTGTAGTGTTCTATCCGATGAATGTATGATTATTTATTTGAACAAATCCCTATTAATGGACATTTAAGTTGTTTTCAATTTCCCCTATTATAAATAAAGCTTCAGAGGATAGTTTAATCTTTCTGTATAGGTCTGCATAATAAATTATAGTACATGTCTGAAAATTTATTGATAGACCCTAACAAGTAACCACTCTGGAAAAATCATGCCAGTTTAAGTGCCCACAGCTGTGTGTAACAGGATTCACTCCAAGTTTATAGAAAGACTATGGTAACTCATGGTTTTTGAGGCATAACACATGCTCATGTGTGTTTTGGCAGTAAGTATATTCTCTTCTGAAAACCCCCTTTGAATGTTCACTTCTTTCCAATGGATTCGTTAAGAGTATTTCACATGTTATTTAATCTTTGTCTGACATATTAAAAAAAAATAGCGATTTTTTAAATTGAACTCTTTAATCATTTGAGTGTAGGCCATGAAGTAAGAATCATTTATCCTCTTAACCAAAGTGTTAACCAATTGTCTCCAAACCATTTATTTCTGTATTCATTTGAAAGACCATCTTTATTTTATATTAAATTACTTAGGTACCTGAATATATTTCTAGGTCCGGTGTTCCTTCCAGTATAAAAATTTGAGTATTTCACTCATCTGTTTAAAATCCTCCAGTGCCTCCACATAGACATCAAAATAAGATCCAAGCTCAAAAGTACGGGATACAAGGATGATGAGGCCACTACTCAGATTTTTGTCTCATTTCTTCCCATCTCCCTGTTTTCTCTGTCCCTCCAAAAAGCCACATTCTCGATCATCCAATCAGCTACGCTACTTGCCCACGGTGTCCGTCTTTCCCCTCACCCAGCATCTTTCATCGGGTGAATTCCTACTTACTGCCTGTGACTCGGCATCATTTCTGAGTCTGGTTAAAAGGAAACTGTACCTAAACATAAGACACTTACATACAATCTCCTATTCCATTTATTTACTTTTTATCAAAGCTCTCATTATACCACATTGTCGTTTGTCTGTTTACATGTATGCTTATATTAATTCGGATCAGAAAGTCCAGGTCCTAACACATGATATTCTTCTGGCAAATGGTTGATGAAATAATTCTAATTTAATACTCAGTCTACGCTCTGCTAGATGATTTGCTAGGCACTAAAGTGTATGGATGTGAGAGTTGGACTATAAAGAAAGCTGAGCACCGAAGAATTGATGCTTTTGAACTGTGGTGTTGGAGAAGACTCTTGAGAGTCCCTTGGACTGCAAAGAGATCCAATCAGTCCATCCTAAAGGAAATCAGTCCTGAATATTCATTGGAAGGACTGATGCTGAAGCTGAAACTCCAATACTTTGGTGACCTGATGTGAAGAACTGACTCGTTTGAAAAGACCCTGATGCTGGGAAGGATTGAGGGTGGGAGGAGAAGGGGACGACAGAGGATGAGATGGTTGGATGGCATCACCAACTCAATGGACATGAGTTTGAGTAGGCTCTGGGAGTTGGTCATAGACAGGGAGGCCTGGCATGCTGCAGTCCATGAATCTCAAAGAGTCGGACATGACTGAGTGACTCAACTAAACTGAACTAAACTGAACAAAATTAGAAAGTTCCAAGCATCTAACTGGAGACTTTCTCTGAATATAAAGCCGTCTAAGTGTAGATATTCTTTCTTCCCAATAAATAGAAAAAGTAAATCAGATACAAATGCCACTATTTTTTTACATATTAATTTTTCAAGTACTAGGAACTCTGTTATGCTGTATGAGAATTTGGATTGAGTGAACGCAACAGGATAGAATGAAGATCAGTCTGAGGCAAATTTGCAGAATTTGCCTGAACTGAACTGAAACTGACACGAAAATAACAAATCTCAGTTCCTACCTGATTATACTCACAATTTTACTTCAGATTTGTGATGTTTATAAATTCAGGTTAAATTAGAACCAACAGCTTTGCAAGAAGTTTCTTAAAAACCCACATCCATGTATGAATTTGTTGACAAAACCAGCTGCAACTAATATACCAAAATATTAATAAAATATGCTGCTGCTACTGCTGCTAAGTCGCTTCAGTCATGTCCGACTCTGTGGGACCCCATAGATGGCACCCCACCAGGCTCCCCCGTCCCTGGGATTCTCAAGGCAAGAACACTGGAGTGGGTTGCCATTTCCTTCTCCAATGCATGAAAGTGAAAAGTGAAAGTGAAGTTGCTCAGTCAGGTCCGACTCTTAGCGACCCCATGGACTGCAGCCTACCAGGCTCCTCCGTCCATGGGATTTTTCCAGGCGAGAGTACTGGAGTGGGTTGCCATTGCCTTCTCTGAATAAAATATATGTGAAATATCAGAGAAAATGATAGCAAATCACTAAATATAATATCTTCCTTCAATTTAGTCCCTCACTTGCAGCTGTCTTGCATCCATCTCTAGAAATAAAAATTAAACAATCTAGAAGTTCATTCCATTAGTGTGTTTAAATACTCTGGATCCCCACTTGGAGAGCACCCAAATTTTTAAGTGACACAATTTATTAAGAATAGCATAAGAGATCTTCTTACTTGATACACTTGTTCTGATCCAACTTTCCTAGAATGCCTGTTCAATTTCAAGCAAACTTCATTAAATATTGAAATATTGAAAATCCCATCATCTTCTAAGAGATCATCACCTAAAAGATAAGAAAGAACACAGGGAAGTGTTGCTAGCAAAACATACCATGGTGAAGGACAACTGCAACTCCGAGAGCCAACAGAATGTTTAACAACAGAAGCATCAAACCTGGCTCCAAGTTCTGGCTGTACAACTTCTTAATTGCATGACCTTAGCTAAGCCACTTAACCCCTCTGACCCTCAATTTCCTTATTTGTGGAATCAAGCAATCCGGGCTGCTTTTCTTATATCACAAGCATAAATAATGTATATATATTTTAAAACTGTGGTAGGACTTCCCTTGTGGCTCAGTGGTCAAGAACACACCTGCCAATGTGGGGGATGTGTGCTGGATCCCTGGTCCGGGACGATTCTGCATGCCGGAGCAACCAAGCCCGGGTGCCACAGCTGCTGAGCCAGGGTACCCCAGAGTCCGTGCTCTGCAACAAGAGAGCTCACCGCAACGAGAAGCCTGAACGCTGAAACTAGAAAGTAGTCCCCCACTCACCACAACTAGAGAGAGCCCCGTGTGCAGCAACAGAGACCCGGAGCAGTCAAAAATAAATGACTAATAATAAAATCAATAAAACTATTGTTAACCAGTAAAGGTGTGAGATTTTAGAAAGCTAATCCTATCATTTGGATTGTCCATAAGTAAAATGTCATGAAGGTAAGTATATCAATAGGCAGAAAGTCTGAGAATAAGGAGAAACTGAATAAAAGTCAAAGGTCAGGGATTAGAACTCTTAGAGCAAGTGTTTCCAACCTAGAAGATGACCAGAAAGTAGATGACCAGGCAAGACGTTTGTTCTCAGCAGACAGTATTTCCAGGGCTACTTAGATGAGGGCTAAAGCAGTAAAATAATCAAGCAGCAGATGTATTTCCATCACTGTATAGAAGAAAAGTCATTTCATGCCTCCTGCAGCCTAATTCATTCCTTCAATGTTCTATTTTCTTAAGGCAATTAAAAAAAAAAAAAAAACTTTTTTACTAATGAATAAAGACCCCACAGAGAGTCTAGTAGAACCAAGACTAATTTCCAAGAAAAAGCAGATTTCCTAACAAACAAGTCTGGACATTTTTTACAAATGTGAAAAAGTTTCAGTGTTTAGCAGAGAGAAGCTTTTTATAACAACCTTTCATGTATATTACTCCCACTGGAGTCTTTGCTACCTAAGAAGAAATAATGATAGCAATAAACTTTTGTGTTCAAAATCAGAATTGTCCACAGCATTTTAAATGTCACTGACATAGGCAGCATCAGGCAATCAGCTCGGAGAAAATAGTCTTGGCTAGCTCTTATTGGAAGATGTAAAAATATGGTTATGAGAAAGAATTTGAAGACCTATCACAAGTGCTCTCCGTTACCTTCACAACTTTCATTTTCAAGATTGGATAAGGATAGCAGAAACAAAAATTGCCCCATGTATGCACATGGTTTTGAGGCATACCAAATACACCTATGTGAGCAGTATCACATACAGTATATGTCTGTACACAAACAGAACATAAAGCAGAAGTATCGTCTGCAGAGTTCCTGTCTCAATATGATTTTCCCACTTATAGCCATTATGGTCTGAAAACAAAGGCATCTGGTTCCCACTTCCCACCCCCAACCCTGACAGAATTGACGGAGAATAGTAAAAACGGGTCAGTTTGCATCTGGGTTGAAAAGAAGGGTTGACTGCCATCTATAAGGCAGAAACATGAAGATATTTCTCCATAGCACAGCGTGGAAGAATCTAGGCAAAGAAAAAGGCTGAGAGCTCTGTGCAATATGCTTTCCAAGCAAAGGAGCAGGGTCCCAAAATCTCAAAGGAAGGAACAGGGGAGGACTACTGCCCATTGAGTTGTGGGCTGGAAGCAAGGACAGGCCACAGGACTGCTCCGTCTGGAGCCCCTTAGCCTAATGGCTCCCAATCCTAAATGCCCATCAGCAGATCTAACGGAAAGCTTGGACATTGGTGGGTTTTTTTGGGTCTTTTTTCCTTTTCTTTTTTTAACTCACCAGGCAATTCTGATAATCACCCAGGGTTACATACACTGTTCTCACTATTTCTACTTCTAATAATAATAGTCTCTCGTTAGCACACTGGCCTGCGGATCTGGAGGTTCCACCGGACAGAGAGCTGCAGTTGGCAAAAGGGGAGACTTGTTCCTTCCAGCCTCTGTAGGCGAAGCTCCACATGAAGCCAGGTGATGCTAAGCTGACACAAGAGCTACAGCTTTGCCGATCCAAGACAGCCAAGTGCTCGATCAGGGCAGGAGGCTTTCTTGCAGCTGCTCCCCAAAGGACACTGGATCATCCAACCAGCAGTAAATCCCTCAAGATGAGACCTGAGATAAGCATATCAATATTATCCAATAAAAAGTAAGACCAAAGGGAATGCCATCCATTTTATTATGAAAGTGAAAGTGAAGTCGCTCAGTAGTGTTCGATTCTTTGCAACCCCAGGGACTACAGCTTACCAGGCACCTCTGTCCATGGGATTTTCCGGGCAAGAGTATTGGAGTGGGTTGCTATTTCCTTCTCCAAGGAATCTTCCCGACCCAGGGATCAAATCCAAGCCTCCCTCATTGTAGGTAGATGCTTTACCGTCTGAGCCACCAGGGAAGTCCATTTTATGATGAAGGGAATATCAATCCTAAATAAAACTTTAAGAAAACCTTTTTATTTACTTACTCATTTATTTGATTGCCTCGGATCTAAGTTGCAGCACGTGAAATCTTTGTTCTCACGGGAGACCTTTTCACTGGGATGCACAAACTGTCTAGTTGTGGCTCATGGGTTTCAGTATTTGTGGCTCACGGGCTTAGTTCCCCTATCAGGGATCGAACTTGCATCCTCTGCATGGCAAGGTGAACTCTGTACTATTGGACCACCAGGGAAGTTCCCTAAATAAAACTTTTACTTCCAAGGGTAAATAATTGCAGTCGAGAAAGGGGGGAGCCTAAGAAATGAATCTACAAAGAAAAAGAGGGAGATCAAGCCTTGAAAGCAAAGAATGAACTCTGTTGAAAAAATATTGAACAAAATAATGGTGAAACTCAGCAACATCTGTTTTGTACACTCAGTAAAAAAATTTTAAAGATGTATTCAAACAGATAAAGGATGAGATGGTAAAGGAATGTGATAGCAGAGAGGAAACTGCTTGAGAGAGGCAGAAATAAAAGAGGAACTAGAAGAGACAAGAAGCAAAAGGAATGAAAGTGCAGCAACAGACTTTAAAGTGCATCAGAAATGCACATAATTGCATAAATTATGCAATTGATAAATAAATAAATATGCAATTAATAAATAAATAAAATAATAAATAAAAAAATAAATCTAGTGCATAAATGCATCTAGAGAACAAACTTACCACATACTCACAGAAGGCAGAGGAAAAAGGCATGGATGGAAAAAAAGAGAGAAAGTGGAAGACCAATGCAGACAGACAAGGAATTCCACATAGGAGTATTTGAAGTGCAAAAACAAATGTCGGCCCTTGCCATGGGTGCTCGTCATCTACCTCTACAAAGATTAAATTATGTGCTGCTGCAGCAGCTGAACTCCAACGCCCCCTGAAGGAGTTCAGAGCGGAGAGCAGAAATGAGGCACTCTGTGCCCCCGGAACACTGGCAGGACAGGTCTTCAGATAGCTAGATATTCTCAGGAGCTGATTTTATGAGCCCAATTCTTCTGTCTCCTCATATCTAGAAAAGCCCTAAAATCCTTCTTGGTGAAGATTGTTTCTTGTGACTAGCAGAACTTCACGAGACAAGCAGAAACTTTCTACCAAAAAATCTGTACTTGATTCCATGTACTCCCCCTTTGTCAAAATCACATATATAGTGTCCTTCACCCCTATGTCTTTGGAACAGTTTCTCAGGCTATCTGAGGTACTGTCTCCCAGGCAGCAGTCCTCTGCCCCAAATAAAACTTAACTCTCAGCTCTCACACTGTGCATATTTTTTTAAGTTGACACAAACAAAAACAATACTCAGAGATTTAATGAAAGAAAATATTCTTAATGTGTAGATAGACTGAAATGTGAAAATCCAAAAACTCACAGGGCTCTAGGAAAACTCTGTGAAAAACATTAACATGTATATAACCCATGACTGAAATTTCATGAAAGAAAAGATTTCTGTCTCATTCACTATTGATTTCCCAACGTCTAAAACTGTCAGACACATAGTAAGTGGTCAATAAACATTTACTACATGCATGAGTAAATGATTAAAGTCTGGAACTTCACATATAAAGAAAACTATGATATCCAGGCTGGAAAAAACCAGATTGTCTACGTGGGATTGAAAAAATAAAAATCACACCTTCAAATTCCTCTTTCAAAATTTGAAATTCCCAAAGCCAATGTGAAACGCCTCCGAGATTCTGACAACAACGGTTTTGGTCCAAGAATTCTATCTTCAATCAAGCTCCCTTTCACTTGTGAAGACAACAAAATGAGGTTCTCAGATAATCCTGGGCTCAGGATTATCTCACATTCCTCAGTAAGAAGATAGAAATCACGACGCAGAAAGAGAAAAAAAAATAGAGAAAAACAGAAAAACTTTGGTATGAAAGAACCACTAGTAAGCACTAAAACTATGAAAACATATAGCTGTTTATATAATTGTTATAAATATTGCTATAAGTTTTTATAAAAATGAATTCTTGAGAGATGTAGTGCATGTTAAAAATAATTAAAAATAAAAATCTGGCAATAAAAAGCTTTATTAAGCTAGTAGCAAAAAGAAAGCAAAAGGGGAAGGAATAAAAGGAAGTAAAAAATGCTAACTTCCTTGTCTTTTTGGGGGAGAAGTCAACACGATTCCAGTCTAGACACTGGTAATATGAGAAATACACATTCAAACAGGATTTTTTTGGTTTTGTTTTTTAATGTGTAGTACCAAATAAATTCAAGATCTATACTGTCTGAATCACTGAGAAAAGAACATCTGTGCAGCAAAGAGAGAACGCAACAGACATAGCAACAAAGCACAAAAAAGAAAAAACTAAGGTGACAGAAGAAAGGAAAACCATATCACAAACACTACTGTGTAAATGGATTAACTCTATTTTTCTCACAAACGTTTGCAATGTATGCTATCTCCTCAAGTACATCCATAGCGATATTATCCAGACAGATTTTAAGAACAAAAGTGGGCAAAGGCATATCAGGCAAGTAGACCACAAAGAAGTCAAGAAAATCAGGGCCAAAAAATTATTAAATAGGCTAAAGTGAGCCACTTGTTAATAGTGCAAGTTAGAATCTACAATTAAGACATCAATCATGAACATAAATATCATAACATCAAAATGTGTGAAACAATCAGAATGTATAAGACAAACTGAGAAGAATGGCAATCTGAATAAGCAAAAAATAATAACAACAACAAGAACAGAAGTCCTGAAAAATCTTACCACTGAAGTTGATTTAAAACTAAATCTTACCTTATTTATAAGCAAACACTATACCTAGTATTGCAAAACTTTGCCAAATAGTAAATCCCAAGAAAATGTCAACAAGTCCCCCCAAAGAATACTAAAATTGAAAAAAAAAACTAGAAATCAACAGCAAACTGTAAATGTTGAGAATATTTTAAACCTACCACTTGATAACATACATAATTAATCTTTCAATCAATGGGGAAATCAAAATACCAAGCATATAATGCTATGAAAGTAAAAATAAAGGGAACATATATCAACACCCTCATAAATAATTCTTCCATCAAGGGAAAATCAGAATAGCAATTATACCATGTCTTGAAAGTAAAAATAAAGAGAATATGTATAAATGCCTAAGGAATTCCACCAAAGCTCAAATCCAGAAGGGAGAAAGAAGAACTGAAGACTTTTATCATCAAACAGAAAATAATGGAAATAAGTTGAACTATGCATTTAGCTCAAGAATTTAGTAATAGAACAATACAACGAACTTAAGAGAATCAGAGACAAGGAAATTTAAAAATGAGAGAAATTAATGAGATAAAAAATAATTTTAAAAACCCAAGAGATGATTCTTCAGGGAAAAGAATAGTGATGAAACAGACAACCCAAGCTAAGCAAATCAAGTGTTAAAAAGAAAGAAACACAAAACTAAGAATCAAAATAACCTGGGGATATATAAGCTATAACTCCAGATGAGTTGTCAATAAATATTCCGTTTGACATTCTGCAAATATATTTAAAATCACAACTAAATGGACATTTTCTAGGAAAGTGTAAATTATAAAAATTGACTCAAGAAAATGTAAGAAACATAAACGAATACTTAAAACCATAGAAGAAATTGACAGTCATCAAAGAATTATTTCCCAAAGGGGTAAAACTTAAATGATATTATGAGCAAATGCATCCAGCTTTAAAGAAAGGGGATAATCCTGAAGTGATATAAACTTTTCCAGGGTATAAAAATATGGAAAACTTCCCAATTCATTTAAAGAGAACTGGCATAGCACTAATCATGAAATCAGATGGCTAAATGTGCAGGATCTAGATGAGCAGAATGACAAATCTTCCCATGAAGGCATAAATAAACAGGAAAGACAAAACTTGAGTAGATATGGAGAAAATGTAGAAATGTACCTGGTGCCCAGTTGGGATAATTCAATATAAAGCTCAATCCTCACTAGATTAACTTGCAAATTTAATCTAGTTCCACTTAAAATTTCAGACAGAAGGAGGTCTGGAGACATTAACAGACTCAGTCAGGGTCACCCAACTCTTAAGCAGCAGAGTTAAGATGTAAATCCAGGTCTGTCTGAACCCAAAGACCATGCTTGCCCCAGCTGAAATTAACTTGAAGAGGTTGAAGAGGATGTTAGAAAAAACAGTGGACAATGAACAGCAAGCTGTCATTGACTGAACAGAGACAGATGAGTTTGGAGTCCTAGGATGATCTTTTTATTCCTAATAAATCTACAGTAGTTTATTGTTAAGTCTGAACAATTTTCTCTAATTAGTCACCATATTAAGTTGACAATATCTTTACCTAACATAGTCTTTACTTAGAAATAAATCATTTTATTTCTATACAAGTACCCTGAGACCTATTTTGTATAATTTCATAGTCTGAATGATATTGTAAAGACTAGCACACTTTTTATTTATTTCTGCCACATCCATGTTAATTCCTAGTTCCTAGCAGCAGCAATACCTAAAGGTTGAGTTTTCTCAAATTCACTTCAGTCACTCAGTCATGTCCGACTCTGAGCTAGGCCTCCCTGTCCATCACCAACTCCTGGAGCTTGCTCAAACTCATGGCTATTGAGTCAGTGATGCTATCCAACCATCTCATCCTCTGTCATCCCCTTCTCCTCCTGCCTTCAATCTTTCCCAACATCAGGGTCTTTTCCAATAAGTCAGTTCTTCACGCCAGGTGGCCAAAGTATTGGAGCTTCAGCTTCAGCATTAGTCCTTCCAATGAATATTCAAGATTGATTTCCTTTATGATTGACTGGTTGAATCTCCTTGCAATCCAAGGGACTCTCAAGAGTCTTCTCCAACATCACAGTTCAAAAGCATCAATTCTTCGGCACTCAGCTTCCTTTATGGTCCAACTTAAATAGGTTTTCTTAAATAGGACATCAAATAGCTAGCTGAGAACTACCTCAACCCATACAAGACAACAAATAACACCAATGGCTTCTCAAGGTTTGCTTTTAAAGAATTTAATTAATTTTGACATCCCACAACCAGAGTGATGAAAAAAACTTATTGTAATTGTCATGATGATATAAAAATCCAGATGATATATATGTGTCTTGGTGTTTATTACAACCTCTTGAAGCTCCTTCCTGTCCAATCTGCTTTACAACCAACTTCTACCCTCCTGTATCCTAGGGCTGCCTCCTCCTCTCCACCTGCTCACCCTCACTTTGCATCCCCACCCCAATCAGTCCTGGGGTCACTTCTCATCCTAAATGTAGAGCTGCTGGGTCGGCCTCCCTGGCTCCTCCTTCGTCATAGGCAAGAGTGAGAAATGACTTTTGAGTTTCCACCGAAGATAAGCCAGATGGCTACCCTCTATTGCCTTGGACAGCTGAAACAGAGGGCATCATTGCTTACTGCTGTCTTTTAAATGCCTTCTTATTACCTTCCACGTCAACTGGAAGACCCAGCTAAGAATCCATACATCAGTGCCCATTCCGTCTGGCATCCTTAGGACAGGAATCTCTCCTACTAGCCCTGCTCTGGTTCTGACCCCTGGAGTAATTAACCCCTTGGCTGCAAACCTTAGAAAGTAACTATGAACTCTCCTGACCTGTGGATTCTGAAGCATGTTTCCCCACACCCTGCGCTGAGCATTCTCTAGGAGGAAATGAGACTTCACCTCCACCTACCAGCTGTCTGGAGCTCAATGACGGCTGGCACCGAGCGTCGGGGAGGGGCTGTAGAAATGTTCACGGTGTAGTTGGTGCCCTGGTACAGGTCTAGGCACACTTCTGGGGTCCTGCTCTCTGTGGTCAAATTAACTGTCTCCTCATGACCTGATTCCAGGGGGTCCAACCGTTGTCCTTTAATGTATATCTTTGTGAGGGGAAAAGACAAGAGAACCCACGTGACTCCACTGAAAACAACCAAGAGAGGTTTTGTAGTGCTGGAGCCTACTCTCTACCTACTCCCTTTTATGCTGCACTGCCCACCCTGGGGGAGACAAATCCAGCAGCCCTCTGCTCTCAGGTATCTGATGATGAAATCTGATGAGCCCGGTAATCCAGAAACCCTGAGAAGTGACGTGAAATGGAGAGTTTCTCTAAGGAGTGCTATCCTGCACTCAAATGACCAGCGATCAATGGAGGCAGTCACAACCTGAGACCCACTCGCTGCATCCTGTCACCCAGGCAGCAGATGCTTCTAGGCTTGCTCTGGGGGAGTAACACACAAGAGCTTGGAAACAAGCAATCATGATGATGCCAAATATAAATACACCCCCCACATATACACCCTTGAGGATGACAAACACATTAAACACCAAATGTAAAATAAAATAATCCTGATATCTTAAAAACTCTACTCACTTTAAAAAGGACTATGGCATTGGAGAGCTATTTGATTGAGAAGCACTTCCGGAAGCAAGTTCCTCTGACTCTTATTCCCATGGTAACCATCTCTGCCCTGGCAGAAAAAAAGGAGCTCACTTCACTTACCACATATTCGATCCTGGAGTCTATTCTTCCTGGGTTTATTTGCCACCTCACACAGGTGTTATTAAATACCGACACCTCATTAATTTCTATAATTATTTCTAAAAGAGAAAAAGAAAGAATCCGCTCAACACAATGCATCAAAGGACTTTGGAAAAAGCCTAATGGCCAGCCCATCAGAGGGCATGACTTTGTTTACTTGCCGAGCTGGTCTCTCTGCTGGTCACCATTCACACTAGGATTCAGAAACCGAATCAGCAATTCAAGCTATCCCAGGCCAATCATCCAATTTAACTTTATCATGAGTGAGCTCGGCCAGATGTGGAGGAAAAGGCAAGATTCCTCTTAAGTACGGGTGAGAATTCCAGCCTGTGACTGGTCTGACAGGCCACTGGATGCCACTGGCATTCCATTCCCCGAGGGGAAGGAAAGGGACCCAGAGTCGAGCCCTGAACCTTCCCTGCAGCTGCGCAGGTTAGACCAGCTTCCGGTTCCCTCATCCCACTGACTGATGGAGCGTTTTGATCGCCAGGTCACTGCTGTTCCCAAGAGGGAAATGACCCACATCACCACCCAGGACTACTCCTCAGGAGCAGCCCATTGCAGGTAAACTAAATAAATTCTCCACAAGGTCCCTGGGTATTTCTGGGGCTCCTTTAACTGAAACCATTTAAATCTGATTTATCAGGAAGCCACTAATTTCTTTAAGTTGCTCTGTTTCTTTTAAATATTCTGCATGTGGTGGCGGTGGGGGGGGGGGACTAATTGAGAGGGTAGCACTGAAACATACACATTGCATATGTAAAATAGATCGCTAATGGGAAGTTGCTCTATGACACAGGAGCTCAACGCAGTACTCTGACAACCGAAAGGGCTGGGATGGGGTGGGCGGTGGGGGGTGGGAGGGAGGCTCAAGAATGAGGGGACACATGTATACTTATGGCTGATTCACACTGTTATACGGCAGAAGCCAACACAATATTGTAAAGCAATTATTCTCCAATTTAAAAATTTCAAATAAATAAATATTCTGTATATATTTCATGTAATAAATTTAGCAATGTGGGAAACCATATTATGGCCTTGGTTCCTGAGATAACAGTTTCCGATGAACCTAGTAAACGACTTAGGAAGTTGTTCAGATGAGAATGGGGAAAGGACTTAGCTTTTTATCTATTTAACAAATTTCCTGCAGATAAGTAAAACTATTTTTACTTGCAGCTGACATGCTCTTGTCTAAAAAAAATCCTAAGGAATTCACACACACACACACACACACACAATTAAAGCTAAGAAATAAGTTCAACCAGGTAGCAGGATACAAGGTCAATGCACAAAAAGCAATTGCATTCCTGCCCACTATCAAGGAACAAGCCAAACATGAAATTTTAAAAAAACTCACGACAGCATCAAAAGGAATAAAATTCCCTGCAGGTGAAAGTGAAAGTTGCTCAGTCGTGTCTGACCCCATGGACTATACAGTCCGCGAGATTTTCCAGGCCAGGACACTGGAGTGGGTAGCCTTTCCCTTCTCCAGGGCATCTTCCCAACCCAGGGACCAAACCCAGGTCTCCCACATTGCAGGCAGATTCTTTATTAGCTGAGCCACCAAGGAAGCCCAAGAATACTGGAGTGGGTAGCCTATCCCTTCTCCAGAGGATCTTCCCAACTCAGAAGCTGAACCGGGGTCTCCTACATTGCAGGCGGATTCTTTACCAACTGAGCTATCAGGGAAGCCCTATTCCCTGCAGGTAGAAATTACCAAACTATCACCTCTAGAGGACAGAATCAACATCTCACCAAACGGGAATATTCCTCAGCCCACACCAAGCTTCCCCACTGAAGCAGACGTCCGTTATGGACCTTTTAGACCCTCTCAGCTCACATGTCCCTTGCTGCTGCCCTGTCTGGGCTTTGACAACATGACCGTGTCTTTTCTCCCAGGCTGGGGTTTCCCTGCTGCATGTGCATCCTGGAAGTGGGGGGAATGAACACTTTCTGAAAGACAGGAAGTACTGGAAAAATCTGCCCCTTACTTTTCTTCCCCTTGTAGAGCAGACCTACAAGACCTCTCAGGGCGCCGCTGCACTGATGGAGCGATTGCGTGCACTTCGTAAGGACCAGGCAACAAGGAATCCTCATGCAGTGGCTCGGCTTCCTTCCCTGCTCTGCCCACCTCAGGTTTCACTCCCGCTTCGTGGGGGGTGTGTGTGTGTGTGTGTGTGTGTGTGTGTGTGTGTGTGTGTTAGTTGTTCAGTCATGTCTGACTCTTTGAGACCTCATGGACTGTAGTCTGTCCAGGCTCCTCTGTCCGTGGGATTTCCCAGGCAAGAATACTGGAATGGGATGCCACTGCCTTCTCCAGGGGATCTTTCCGACCCAGGGATCAAACCCACGTCTCCTGCATTAGCAGGCAGATTCTTTACCCCTGAGCCACCTGGGAAGCCCCATTTCTTCATACTCAGAACCAATGCTACCTTTAGATAGACCCTAATCTACTGACCTCCTTGCCCATGGAAGATTTTATATCTTTACTAAATCACCCAATCAGCAGTACTGCCGAGCTTTGATGTCACACATGACCTGGTCATGGGTAAGCCCAGTCAGCTGACTGTAAGTGGGAATAAATGGAGGCAGGGAGAGGAAAAGAGGCAAATTTCTGGAGAGACCCCAGAGGATCAACCGTGCCCATCTATTGCACTCCTGGGTCACTACATCATTGTTTCTCCCTGGAGCACAGATAATTTGAAATCAAAGAAATACTCCAGGTGTGGACATGGGTATTTTGATGAATGCAAAGATCCAATCCATTCACCTCCTTAGGTAGCATAATGATGACACTGGCAACAGACTTTTATCAGCTTGAAAAAGTCCCAAATATCCCCAGTCCCTTCCCTCTCCAGCCCTTCAAAGCACTAGAGTTCTAGACTCCTCTGTTCACTCCCACAGCCCCCTGACACTTATCCCCTGGTCCAGAAGGAAAAGGAAACACCCCAGTCCTCACCTTGTTGCTGAGTTGCCATTAAAGCATATTTCCTTCCCACTCAGGACACTTTGCCACCCAAGCAGTGATTAGAAAGGAGACATGAAAGTTTCCTTTCTTGTTCTTCCTTTTTGTTCATTCACTATGACAACCGCAAATGACATCTCACAAATGCCATCTGCCTCCAGCCTGTGCCCTGCTCTCTGCACAGATGGGACCCAGATTTTACTGTAGGGAGGTCAGCTATTTCATTCCAAGGAGCAGTTGAACAAAATTCAGTTGCTCTTCCCTCCAGGTGTCTACACACCAGCTGGAAAGACTTCTTTGTCAATGTATCAGATATTAAACATCTCCATTCATGCTGCCCTTTTAAAGGAGATGACTCGAGAGGCTACACCTTCATTCTAATAGTACTGAAAACTGAAAACACTTTTGGACGTTCTCTTTGGAACTGAGTCCGGGGCACTTTATTCACCATTGACCCTTAACTGAACCATCACTGAACACCAAACATCTCCCCTGCCAAGCACTGGGCTGTGATGATCAGAAGGTAAGTCTTTCCCTCAGGAACACTGTATCTAATGGAAGAAGTTAACACACAAGCAGATAAATTATGGTTCCATCAATATCAGAACAAAGTTATACACAAGTACCACAGGGTATAGAGAAAGAATCCACCGACTCTCACCGGGAGACCTGGGGAAGCCGGCTTCATGGAGGCCATGCAACCCTTCACGGCTGCAGGGCTTACAAGTGGGGAAGACATCTAAGCAGGTCCAAAGTCCTAGGTGTAAAGGGTATGGACAGTTTCAGAGTGGTGATGGGTAACGTGCTGGAGAGGAAGAAGAGGGGCAGCAAGGTTTCAGAGAGAGAACAGGAGCAGACTTTGAAGACCTGGGCACCAGACTAAACGCAGACTTCCTCCTACCAGCCATGGAGAGCTAAAAGCAGGAAGATGATGGGGACTCTTTTTGTTTTTTAACAAAGATACCTCTGGAGGAGGAATTCCCTGGCGGTCCAGTGGCTAAGACTCTGAGCTTCCGATGCAGGGGCACAAGCTCGATCCCTGGTTGGGAAACTGAGATCCCATGCTGCGTGGTGTGGCAAAACAAAAAATTCTTTTTAATTAAAAGAAAAAAAAAAATTCTGGTGTGTTTTGAAGGTAACACTGGAGGTCACAAGGAAAGAATTTGACCTCCTTTACTCCGTGATTCCAATACATCAAACACTGATATATAGATCTTTATAGACTTGATCACATCTTCACAGTAGTCATGGGAAGCAATCATAAAGTCAGTTATAGGTGAACATTTATTGAGTTGTTACTATGGACCAGATCGTGTAGATAGTACTTAAAATGCATCATTCATCTAATCGTCAAAAATAACCCTGTGGGTTTGATATTATCGTGTCCATTTTACAGACCTGAAGCTTAGAGAAGTAACGCAGCTAGTAAGTAGTCAAGTCAGAATTCAGAACTAGACCTACCCGACTCCAAAACCCAGAGCCTTTGCACTGAAGCAGTTACTCAGCAAAAAGGTGAACATATGGAATCAGGGCACTGCCTTGAAAACCATAAGCAACAGTTTCTCCTGAAGGAGAAGCAATAGGAGATGAGTGATAAGGCGTCTAGGCTGACTGCCAGTCTCTGAGCCTGAGAGTCTGAATGGATTGCCTTCGACTGTTCTCATAAGAAATATGGGAGGGAGTAGAATGCATTTGTGAGAAAGAAACTAATGAATTGTCCCTAGAACATGCTAAGTCTGAGTTAATCTAGCTAAGTGAAAAAAACATTCTTGAAGGTCATCAGTGTGTGGATGGCAATTGAAGCTCTGGGTGCAGGTGACAGACCCACGTACAACGTGGAGAGTGGGCAGCACGGCAGGGGACTAAGACACATGGACACTCAAGGGGAAATCAGAGGAGAGGGCGACACGGAAGGAGGTCAGTGGTTGGTGAGGACAGTGTGATGCCTTGGGAGTCAAGGACCGAGAAGATCTGAAGTCATGTCTGTTTCCTCAAAAGTTATCTCCCTTCCTTCCCACCGAGCCCCCCAACCTTCTCACCCCCACCCTAGAAGGGCCTGGAGCAGAGGCACCCGGGGCTTGATCTCTCACCCTTGTCTCATACGGTTCTTTCTCTCCCAAAGGAGAGCGCAAGGTTCCATGATCAGACTTGAGGTCTGACTGGATAGAGGCAGGCAGAGCAGATCTCTGGCTTGTCCAGTTGTAGGACGTTTAGGCCTCCCTGGCTTTAAACAAAGGAGGCCCCCCACAGCATCCAAATGAACTCTACATTGAACTTTGAGAACCAACGCCTTCACAGGTGATAAAGTACCTTTGCTTTGCTTTAGATTCTGCATGTGGCCCATGGTTGTGTGTGTGTGTATAAATGTACATATATATAAAGACATGTATTTTAGCATTCTATTAGTATCTAGTATTTCTCTGTGGTACTCATCACATTCGTAACAACATAACTTTGTAATTAGTTGTTTAACATCTAAGTCTATCTCTCCTGAGGGTTTGGACCATGAACAGGGCTGAACGCCAAAGAATTGATGCTTTGGAACTGTGGTGTTGGAGAAGACTCTTGAGAGTTCTTTGGACTGCAAGGAGATCAAACCAGTCAATCCTAAGGGAAATCAATCCTGAATATTCATTGGAAGGACTGATGCTCAAGCTGAAGCTCCAAAACTCTGGCCACCTGATGCGAAGAACTGACTCACTGGAAAAGACCCTGATGCTGGGAAAGATTGAAGGCAGGAGAAGGGGACGACAGAGAACGAGATGATTGGATGGCATCACGAACTCAATGGACATGAATTTGAGCAAGCTCCGGGAGATGATGAAGGACAGGGAAGCCTGGCATGCTGCAATCCATGAGGTCGCAAAGAGATGGAAACAACTGAGCAACTGAACAACGACAACAAATCTCTCCTGAACGTGAGCTCTATAACAGCAAAGACAAACAAGGTCCATCTCTCTATCCCCAGAAACTAACACAGTTGGTTGGACACAGATATTTTTTAAATATTTATCATTTGGTTGATTGATTAAGTAGATGGATGAATACATGGATAGATGGTGGGCAATGCTAGGTGTTATGGAAAGGTTAAGAGAAACAAGGATTGATGCTAGAAGATGAATTTGATTCGGTGGTCATTAAGAAACCTTGGTGAGAGAACCATAGTGTACTGGGGTGTTGGACGCCTGACTCTCCTGCAGGAGAGACTGAGACAAGAGCAGGGTGGGAGGGAACAGAGTCAGTGAGCACACCCTGCTCTCTCAGAAGCCCCATTGTGGGCAGGGCCTGGTCTAATGCACGCTTTTGGTTTCCAATTTTATATCCATGTTCTTTATTTTTGTCAAAGACCCTACCAAATAAATTCAGGAGACCCTAGCAGATGGTCAAGCTGGAGGTCATTTCTAGGTGAAAACAGAACCTGATTTCAAAAGTAACAGGACCAATCTTCCAATGTGATGCATAAACTACCTTCAAAGGCAACCCCAGTTGGATTACAAAACAGAAACATTTTGATAATAGCATCACTGAAACGAGAGTATGGCTCCCCAAGGTGACAATGTTAAACAAATTGTGTTTGGTTATAAGAGTTCTGCTGTTTCCTTTTGGTTTTTAGTCTTTGCGTGCTAAGTCACTTCAGTCATGTCTGACTTTGCAACCCTATGGACTGTAGCACGCCAGGCTGCTGTATCCATGGGATTCTCCAGGCAAGAATACTGGAATGGGTTGCCATTTCCTCCTCAAGGGAATCTTCCTGACGTGCGATGGAACCCACGTCTCTGTATCTCCTGCACTGGCAGGCCACTTCTTTACCACTAGTGCCACCTGGGAAGCCCTTTAAGTCTTTAGGGTTTTGCATAAAATAGGCAGAAGCAGCATGACTTAGAGCAGTGCTTTTCTAGAATGCTTTATACACTTTAGGATGATTTTTGCTGGCACCTGAATACATTTTTATAGGCTCGCCTGGTATTGACTTTTGAAAAAAAATGAGGTATTAACATCAAATTCAGATTATCACATATATTACAAAGTGTCTTGGTCAATAAATTTAAACTACAAATTTAAGTTTTAAATCTAAGTTGTTTAAAGAAACATTAAATAACCAATACTTTTCCTCTGACAAACTCTGTCAGGGTGATCTACAAACAGTTCAACCTTAGGAAACTGGTAGGAGACAGATCTCAGGCTTAAAGACCCAAGTTCAAATCCTGTCTCTGCCATTTACTAGTCACTGAATGACCCTGTGAAAGTTGTTTCACTTTTATGAGTCTCAGATTACTCATTTATGAAATGAAAATATCAATACTTATTTCACCAGGTTTTTCTGAGGACACAATGAAATCAAGCATCAAGGCTCCTGGCAGAACTGTGGGTGTCTAAGCTGGTGTGTGATCAATGGCAGCTATAATGCTTGATGGTCTAAACATTATGTACGTAAACAAATTCCAGGCATGTGGCTATTTGCATGTGTGCCCATTTATTCCGGCTGACCTTTCTCTTTTATCCAAAATATGTTTGAGCTGCAAGTGAGTACTCACTGGGCTGAAGAGCAGCATCAACAATAGCAAAAAAAAGAAAAAAAAGAAAGAAAGAAAAATAGAAGGAGCAGAAGCTAACAGGAGGCCTGGAGGCATTTGGACTCTGGTGCCTGAGTCGGATGAGGGACTCAGAGAGGCTCCCAGCAGTCAAACAGTCTGTGTTTCAATAGAGATGCTGCTCTTCTAAGAGCAGTGAGTGAGCATCAACTTCATAATTATTAACTCAGATTCTAAACATAAAAAGCCAAATGACCTGTGCAGAATGAAAGCCAGGGACAGTCTTATCAAGAATGAATCAGTCTCTTTGATCTTGAAGTAAGTCGACTCACTGAACATCAAGCTTCCACCTGGGGTTTTTCCAGACACCAACATAATTGCCTAATTCTCGGCTGTCTGGAGTTTCCAGTCTAAACTGGCCTTAAAAAAAGAGTCCCACCACCTTGCCAGAGGTCATACTCCATTCAAAATGTATACAATTCTAACTGAATCACTTTGCTATACAGCAGAAATCAACACAATGTTGTAAATCAACTACAATAAATTTTTTTAATATATGTGTTTCTAAGCTACTAATCCAAATAAATAGGGACTTCAAAACTATTTTTAACTAAGAACAACCCAAGTAAAATGAAGAGAAATTATTCCACCCAATTTGGAATTAAACATTCAAGTATAAAAAGAGGGGTAAACAGTATGGAAACAGAGGACCAGGGTGGAGGGTATTCACAGGTTAGGCAGAAAAGTAGAAAAAAATTGGAAAAAAGTGAACACTGAGGAGGGTAAATACAAAATACACAGAAAGAGGTAAGGCAGAAGGGGTGGTAGGAAGAAACGGGTGAAAAATAGGAAAAAGAAGGAAGGAGGGGCAGCTGAGCAAGAGCCGTGGTAATCAGCATCTCTCCCTCCAGTTCCAGAACCGTCTCCTACCTACCCACCATGTGCACTGTGCCATGAATTAATCAGCATGTAAATCGCCCCCTTTATCTGCGGAAATTGAATTTAGCTGCCAATCTTGATTGAGGGCATAGAGGCCTCCTCAGAGAAAGATCACAGCTCTCGGGGAGAATGCCTTTTCTCTTCTTAAATCAAAGCTTGCATAAGCCCATGGAAACAGCTGCAGCTGGAGCCACAGACATTGTGAAAGGTGGCAGGCTGAGGTCGGTAATTATAATTAGCAGTTACATAACATGTTTGTTCTTCAAAGTGCTCTACAAGCATCAGCTAATTAATAGCTTACTATGCCCCATGCAGATCCACTGGTTTTTCAGGGAGTGACTAATCCTAGTGCTCCCACTGAAGTCTGAATGGTGGGGGCACAAGCAGCTTGAGCCATGAAGAAAATGGCTAAGGGTCCTGAAGCTATGCCTAGCTCTCAGACCCAGTGACTCCGCAGGTAACTCTGGCCCAAGACCACCTCCCCAGATGTTGAATTCAGCAACCCACGAGGCAGCTGCCTCATTTCCTTCAAATAACTTAGAGGTGCTGTTGGAGAGGCAGTCATTGTTTGGGAAGACTATCAGTCTGGTTTGAAATGGCATTATCTCTTCTCAGTGTCTCCAATGATGAAGATGGGGATTCTAGAGTCCTTGGTGTTACTTACAGGTCTGCCCTTGCTTCTCTGTGCAAGTTGGACAAGTCAATGGCACCTAAGAGAAGGCTGATTTAGATCTCTGGGTTCTCATCCAAGTCTACCCCTCCTTATTGCTATGACTGCAGTCTCTAGCCTACATCCTGCTGCAGTGGTGGTAGAGATAACTAAACGTGGAAAATGCATGGCACAGACATGGTCTCAGCAACGGGACTGAGTTCTTCATCTTCTCCAAGGTTCTTTACCCAAGGATTTCAATATTAAATGTATATTTTTTATGTGCATTTCTTTGGAGAAAAATCTATTTACCCCATTGCCCTGTAAATTCCAAAAAGATAGTGTCCAGCAAAGTACCCCACACACAATGTATGCTAAATAAATATCTATTGAATGAATTGATAGATTTCTTCAAATCCCAGTCCCACAAATGGTCATAAACTCTTCCTCTATGGACAAATAATAACCTGCAGTCCACGTGTTATATTTGTTCATCCTAGACTTTCCTTTAGAAAACTTAGATTGACAAGACCCAAGCAGAGACATTACTTTGCCAGCGAAGGTCTGTCTGGTCAAGGCTATGGTTGTTCCAGTAGTCATATATGGATGTGAGAGTTGGACTATAAAGAAAACTGAGTGCTGAAGAACTGATGCTTTTGAACTGTGGTGTTGAAAAAGACTCTTGAGAGTCCCTTGGACTGCAAGGAGATCCAACCAGTCCATCCTAAAGGAAATCAGTCCTGAATGTTCATTGGAAGGACTGATGTTGAAGCTGAAACTCCAATACTTTGGCCACCTGATGCGAAGAGCTGACTCATTGAAAAGACCCTGATGCTGGGAAAGAGTGAAAGCAGGAGGAGAAGGGGACAACAGAGGATGAGATGGTTGGATGGCATCACCGACTCAATGGACATGAGTTTGGGTAAACTTTGGGAGTTGGTGATGGACAGGGAGACCTGGTGTGCTGCGGTCCATGGGGTCGCAAAGAGTCAGACACGACTGAGCAACTGAACTGAACTGAACTGAAGACACTCTGCCATAATTCCACTGCAAGTCAAGCCAGAGACCCAAACCAAAGCTACCTTGGGATTTCACTCTTCAGAAATCTGTCTTCAAAGCCAAGCAAGTCAACATCTAGAAACAAATTACCAGAGTCATTCAAGACTGAAGTGAAGTGAAGTTGCTCAGTCGTGTCTGACTCTTTGCGACCCCATGGACTGTAGCCCATCAGGCTCCTCCATCCATGAAATTTTCTAGGCAAGAGTACTGGAGTGGGTTGCCATTTCCTTCTCCAGGGGATCTTCTCGACCCAGGGATCAAACCCGGGTCTCCCATATTGCGGGCAGATGCTTTACCGTCTGAGCCACCAAGGAATCCCCATTCAAAATTCTTAGACTTGTGATAGTTGGCCCAGGGTGTGACAAATTGTTGTCACCATTCAAGACTAGGTGACAATAATCTGTCACACCCTGGGCCAACTATCACAAGCCTAAGAATCACTGCCTTTCCGCACCCTGTTTATTGGAGGCCAAGGTGAAATAAAGCATGTGGAAGTCTACACTTCTGACTCATGAGAGGATCTGCTTCAAGTCAGGCTAATAATTTCAGTAAAAGACCTAATATATGCACAGTGGTTTAAATTTTGAAATGTTCCCTGTAGATTATCTCATTGATTCTCTCTCGACAACTATTTGAAGTAGGAAAAACAGGCTATATGTCCCCCCTCTTACAGACTAGGAAACTGAGGCTCTAAGAGAATAATGCCTTACTTGATGACACACAGCTAACACAGGGGACTGCCAGAATTTGAACTGAAGTCTCAAAACTCCTTTTCACAGGTAATCCCATTTGAGGGAATATATCCAAAAGAATTGTGGGCTTCCCAGGTGGCGCTAATGGCAAAGAACCCGCCTCCCAAAGCAGGAGACAAAAGAGAAGCAGGTTTGATCCCTGGGTTGGGAAGATCCCCTGGAGGAGGGCATGGCAACCCACTTCAATATTCTCACCTGGAGAATCCCATGGACAGAGTAGGTCGTAAAGAGTCAGACACAACTGAAAGCGACTTAGCCCAGCAGGCACAACCAAAAGAATTCAAATCAAGGTCTCAAAGAGATATTTGTAAGCCCGTGCTCAGAGAGGCATTAGTCACAATAATTAAAAGGTAGAAGCAGCACAACTGTCCATCAACAGATGAATGGATAAGCATAATGCGTATATAAACACAGCAGAATATTACCATTCAGCCAGAAAAAAAAAGGAAATACCACCATTGGCAACAACATGGATAAACCCGGAGTACCATGGAAGGATAAGTACTAATGGTTTCGCTTATGTGAGGTCAATTAGCCAAACTCATACAGACAGAAAGCAGAATGGTGGTACCAGAAGCTGTGGGGAGTGGGAAAATAGGGAGTTACTCTTTAATAGTTTTTCAAGATGAAAAAGTTCAGAAGACTGGTTGCACAATGTGAAAATAGTTAACACCAAAAAAGTATTAAAATGGTAGATTTTATGTTGTGCATATTTTACCACAATTAAAAATAAACATTAAAAACCTCACTATACATGACACCACCTTTTCTCTGAAAAGCTGTCAACATGTGCTTAATTAGGACTTTCAAGTAAGTCCCCCTGTGAAAATGGTTCATAGAGAAAAGTCTCTCAGCCAACCAAGCAGAAGAGATAGGAGTCACTGTGATTTAAGGTGGGTTGCAAAAGACAGATGCTTAATGTTTTCTATTCAAATTATTTTCCCAATCCACCCTTTAAATCTTCAGGGTTTGGCTGACAAACCTAAAGCCAAGTGCCCGCTGGAGTAAATGGCATGGCTAGGTACAGTACACAGAGCAAGCAATCAAAGGCTCTAGGTTCCACACTCCTGCTAGCGATTTACCTCTAGGAGACAGGAGCCCTACAGAATGGGGTTATACCTGAGCAGGACGAAGCACTTGCTCTCCAGGTGCCCTTCTCTGTGCAAACGGAAGTGATCTTTCCTCCAGGGCTCTCAAAGCCCTCCAGACAGACATACTGAGCCACACTGCCCAGTCTGGAGCTGTGACTCCCCTCTAGGATCGCGTGCTGCACTTCTGGGGGGCGGCCACAATCGATCTCTGCAATAAGAAGTAGGACGGCATTTGTTACGACCCATGACTTCCATCCCATAATTCACCTTTCAGAAATAAACATTCAGCAACGATAGAGTCCATCCATATGGGATAAGGAAAGACATTAACCCCACCAAATAATTCAACTGCAGATACTTAAAATAAGACTGTTCAGAAGTAAAGAAAATAGAGTTCTCTGAGCTTAATGAAATTTACAAACATGTATATATAAAAAACATTCTAATTATGAGATTATTTATGCTATAGAGAACTCCATGGTCAATGAAAGAATCCATCTCAGGGTTCTTTTAAATACTAAGATTTTTCTGCTGTCTTTTACTGTGTATCTTCAGGTCATTAACTCTTGAGTACATAATAATATAACTGTAGTTTTTTTTTTTTTGCCAACTGAAGAGTAAACAAAATACATACAAAATCTCTGAACTTTTTAAAGGAAATTAAGGGTGAATGTTAATTAACATTCAATATAGATGCAGCTTTCAAAGGGAAAAAGCAACATAGAGGGAGACAATCCTGGATTTATAAAATGAATATGAAATTTCCTCTCTGAAACTCTGACTACTAGAAGACATTGGAAAACTTACACAGAACAATCTGAAGGACAAGGATTATGACATGGTCATTTTAGACCCAGCCAAACTCTACCTCATAGAAGAATAAAAGAGTCACTTTCAGGTATTTTACAATTCTTAAAAAATCTACGTGTACCTTTTCTGGGAAAAAATTCAAAAATAACTTCAACCCAATAACAAAAGTGAATCAGAATAAATACTGAAAGAAAACAGAAAGATGGGCCTTTAGAATGAAACAAGCAGGATGTACAGATAAGTCTCCATAATCATTTAGGTGTGACGTAGAGCTCGATAGACCGAACAGTAAAGAGTCAGTCTCTGGTCAGTGCAGATACAAATTCTGAGCAGTTATGCGACCAGAATGAGGTGGTCATTAAATAAAGCCTCCAACCCTGACCACCTCTCAATTCCCATGTTTGCCCACAGAGATTTGTTCCCTTCTCATACATGTTGGCCCGACACAAGACCTCTTGTCCCTCAGCATATCTTCCCAACATCAGATCTTTCAGCCTGTATACTGGCCCCAAACATTCCAAGATGTGAGTATATTTGTGTGTACATGAGCAACCAACTGAACAGATGGTTACTGTTTCCTAAGACTGCCCAGCCACTGTTGACATCTAAAACAGCCAGTTCAAGACGGGGTCCAGTTACAGCAGGAAATTAGAGGGATCATCAGTGAATAAACTGAGGGTATAGATTTATGTAGGTCTATGGGCTTCCCTCGGAGAAGGCAGTGGCAAATCCACTCCAGTTTTCTTGCCTGGAGAATCCCAGGGACTGGAGCCTGGTGGGCTGGCGTCTGTGGGGTCGCACAGAGTTGGACACGACCGAAGCGACTTAGCAGCAGCAGCATCATGGGCTTCCCTGGTGGCTCAAACGGTAAAGAATCTACCTGCAATGCGGGAGACCCAGGTTCAATCCCTGGGTCAGGAAGATATCCTGGAGAAGGAATTGGCAACCCACTCCACTACTCTTGCCCGGAGAATTTCATAGACAGAGGAGCCTAGCAGGCTGCAGTTCATGAGACTGCAAAGAGTCAGACATGACTGAGCGACTAACTTTCACTTTCTTTCATCCACCTTGAAGCTGGAATTCTAAACTGCACATTGGAGAGGTTTGGGAGGGAATCTGATAACAAGACCTCTGGATTAGGGGAGAGGCATAGATACTAAGGACTTTCCAGGGGGCACAGTGATAAAGAATCTGCTTGCCAATGCAGGAGATGCAGGAGACAGGGGTTCGATCCCTGGGTCAGGAAGATCCCCAGAGGAGGCCATGGCACCCACTCCAGTGTTCCTGACTGGAAAATCTCATGGACAGGACTTAGCAACTGAGTACAGCATATATATACTAAAGGTATAAACGTATAGAAAAAAATTGACTTTCATCTTGGACATGACCAAGAATAATGGAAGGCATGGTGGCTTTAGTTGAGACTACGAGATTCTTTTTTAACTGATATTAATAGATAAGAAATCAATAGCTTGGTCTCTAGGGACTCAGGTAGATGCCCAGGAACAGGCAATTTGGACCCAACTCTGTGACTTCCCGTCTCAGAGCTATTCAAGTTGGACAGTCCCTTGGCAAGAGATATTTAGAGAGGAATTAACACGTGGTTCTAAACAACAGCTATACAGTCTGAATCACCTAGGGAGCTTTTGAAAAAAATCACACAATGGAGTGTCTCTCTCTCTCTTTCACACACACACACACACACACACGCACACACCCCACTATCACCCAGAGCCAACTCTTCTGAATAAGTAGTAGTTTGTTGGGTTCTTGGTATCCACATTTCTACAAAGCTGCAAATCTGATCTGTATGCACACTCACAGGTGAGAACCTAAATTAAACGGCGGTATGAATGGCTACCCCTTGACATCACACGCATCCCAAATGGGCCTCAAGTATCTAACATTACTACTTCACAGTAACCCTCCATAGCAGAGATTATTTTCCCCATTTTACAGGTAAAGTGACTTAACATGGTTAAATAAAACATGCAAAGTCACATAGGTAATCGTGTGATGGTTAGAAGCCAAATCCACATCCATCAGATTCCTACAACCACTGCTTCTCTAGAGCAGCTCCATCTTTGAAAACCTACAGTATATGCCCCATTCTATCACCTTTCACCTTGCTCACTTTCTCTCTACTCAAATTACATGCTTCCTCCCTCAAATCTAGCAAAATCCTTCCCAATGAAGAAACTGCTCCATGACTAATAGAGGGATCCCTTCTTCCTCTGAGCTTTCATGGCCTGTGTTCATTCATTCACTTAGTCATTTATTTATTGAGCACCTAGTATATGTGAGACAGTATGCTATACACTACAGCAGTGAACAAAATGGATAAGATCACTCCCCTCAGAGAACTTAGGGAGGGAATAATTAGACAAAAAAAAATAAATAAACCAACAAGGTAATTGCAGATTGTGGTAAAAGTTAAGTAGGAGGAAAAATAATGTGATAGGATGGGAAAGACTTTTTACATAGCATGGTCAGGAATGATTTGAGCTCTCTAAGGAGGTAGCACCTGAATTAGGACCTGAAGGATGAGAAAGAGCCTGTCATGTTCAGGACCAGAGGAAGAACATTTCAATCAAGTGAAATAGCCAACACAAAGACCCTGAGGTGAGAGAGTTCTTGATGTGTTCCAGAAAGGGAAATGCAGCCTGTTGGCTGGAACACAGTCAGCAAGGAGAAGGGGCATGAGATGACAGTGCAGAGAAGAGCAGAGACGATCACAGAGGGCCCTAGGGAAGGGCCTTGCAAGCCTTAGGAAAGAGCTCGGAGCTTATGAAAAAGTAGTTGAGCGCGATGCAAGGGTTTTGAGCAAGGGAATGAGGCAATCTGACTTAGACTTCTAAAAGACCATTTTGACTGTTGGGTAGAGAACAGATGGGAGAACAGGAATAAAAGGAGAGGTGGGGCAGGGTCTATGACCCAGCAATCCCACTGCCGGGCATACACACCGAGGAAACCAGATCTGAAAGAGACACATACACCCCAATGTTCATCGCAGCACTGTTTATAATAGCCAGGACATGGAAGCAACCTAGATGCCCATCAGCAGACGAATGGATAAGGAAGCTGTGGGACATATACACAATGGAATATTACTCAGCCATTAAAAAGAATTCATTTGAATCAGTTATAATGAGATGGATGAAACTGGAGCCCATTATACAGAGTGAAGTAAGCCAGAAAGATAAAGACCAATACTGTATACTAATGCATATATATGGAATTTAAAAAGATGGTAACGATAACCCTATATGCAGGACAGAAAAAGAGACACAGATGTATAGAACAGACTTTTGGACTCTGTGGGAGAAGGCGAGGGTGGGATGAGCTGAGAGAATAGCATTGAAACATGTATATTATCAAGTGTGAAACAGATTGCCAGCCCAGGTTGGATGCATGAGACAAGCGCTCAGGGCTGGTGCACTAGGAAGACCCAGAAGGATGGGATGGGAAGGGAGGCGGGAGGGGGGATCAGGATGGGGGACACATGTAAATCCATGGCTGATTCATGTCAACGTATGGCAAAAACCACTACAATATTGTAAAGTAATTAGTCTCCAACTAATAAAAATAAATGAAAAAAATTAAAAAAAGAAAAAGTCCAACAGAGAGAGAATGAGGTCTTAGATGCACTTGAGAGGTGATGATGGAGATGGAGAAAATGGGATGGATTCCAGACATATACAGGAAGCAAAACAAGATTCTTGGTGACAGATTGGATGTGAGAGTGAGGAAAGAAGTAGAAAAAAGAATAATTATTTATCTGGATCTTCCTTGGTGGTCCAGTGATTCAGAATTCACCTGCCAATGCAGGGGACACCAGTTCTATCCCCCAGTCCAGGAACTAAGATCCCACATGTCATGGGGCAACTAACCCTGTGTACTACAATTACTAAGCCTGTGCTCGAGAGCCTGCATGTCTCAACTACTGAGTTCTCCAAGAGCAATTTCTGAAGCCCAAGGGCCCTAGAGCCTATGCTCCACAACAAGAGAAGCCACAGCAGTGAGAAGCCAGGGCACCACAGCTAGAGAGTAACCCTTGCTTGCTGCAACTAGGGAAAGCCTATAGGCCCACAACAAAGACCCAGCACAGCCAAAAATATACTAAATAAATAATTTTTTAAAAGAATAATTATTTATCCTGTTCATTTGACCTTTATTTCCTGCTTGAGGATTTAGTGGGGTTCTTTTAATGACTATGTCTTCCCAAATACATGAACAGTTCCTAAAGGACAGAAGCTTTAGCTTAACAATCTCTTGCATCCTCACAATGCCTACTTACATTTGTATGTTTTACATAGTAAATAATAAATAGTTGCTCATTGGTAGCTTGCTACTACTTCATCATTGTTCAAGATGCAATAAATATTACTTTGGGGCTTCCTTTGTAGTCCAGTGTTTAAGAATCCACCTGTCAATGCAGGAGACATGGGTTCGATACCTGATCCGGGAACTAAGATTCCACATGCCTCGGGGCAACTAAGCCCATGTGCCAAAACTCCCGAAGCCCCCACACACTAGAGCCCATGCTCCACAGCAAGAGAAGCCCACGCACTGCAGCTGAGAGCAGCCCCCGCTCTCTGCAACTAGAGAAAGCCCCAGTACAGAACAAAGGCTCAGCACAGCCAAAAATAAAAAAAAAAATCTTTTTCTAAATGTTACTTTGATATGACCAGAGCCCCTGAGGAAGGAAACACACATTAGTAAATTCTAAGTACCTCTAACAAGACGGGAGCACATCGCCTCTATATTTTTTTATCTAACAGAAGTAACTCACACCTACCAAACATCAAGTAGATGAAAGCTGAGAAAAAAGCCCACAAAAACTAATATCACTCTTGTAACGGTGAATTCTGGGAACGCTTTTTAAACCACAATAATTTTAATCAAAAATTTTAACAATTTTAATTTTAAAACAGTAGCAAGAACCAAAATCCAACTAAACATAAGGTAGTCTCTTCCATATACACAATCTTATTTATTTCTCATGGAAAACCCCACTTTCTCACGTAAGTTACAGATACAAAAATGGAGGTCCAAAGAGGTTAAGTCACATTCAAAAGTTACTTCACTATTAAAAGACAGAGCCAGTATTCAAACCACGGTTTTTGTGATCCTGAAGTCCAGGTTCATTCGATCCAGGTAGCCTCACATTGAAGGGGTTCATTCTAGGCGCTGACTTTGTAGGTTAACCAAAACCTCAGAAGAAAAGGTTGCATGAAAAAGCATTTAAATTAGTCCAGACTGGTTCTATGACAATTTCCTCTGCCCCCATCTTGTCTCCAAGAACTTAACCATAGCAAGAGAGTGGCTGGAAATGGATTTCCCCTGCCACTGTACTTGCCCTGAAGCTTTCTTGGTATTGATATTTAACCCTGGATCTGGCCCAGGTCTTAACTGGAACATAAGCCCATCATAGATATTTGCATCATGCTGAGATGGTGGCCACTTCTACTCAGGCCAAATGGGACCCAAGAAAGCCAGCGGCCCCAATTAAGTCATATTCAAAAATCAATCCAACAGAAGTTACAATTGATAATAAAACTAGCACTATTACAAGGAAAAAAACCATTTAAAAACAGTTAACATCCAAAGGAAAAAAAAGCTGTACAAATTTTGTGTTGCATATGCATAGGGGTGTTCATTAAAGCACACATATCTCTGGGTAATTATATTGAATCTGCATCAGGAATACAGTCATCTAATTATGAATGTGGCTGGGAATTTTTCCTTAGTATCCTATTATCCATGATTTTATTCAAATAATCAACTTCAAAATAGGTCTCCCTGGGGGAAAATGTGTTATGCTGGTTTCAAAGATCACATTAAGATTGTAACTCTGTTTCATATCTTGAAGGTAAAAATGCTTATCCACCCTGTTACCTTTAATATTCTACCCAAGAAAATGTTCCAGAAGGAAATTTGTTTGATGAAAGGTATAGGCAATTTATGGCATCTAATCAACAACTTACTGTATCAGCAATGACTGTTGTTTATTATACACATCAGCAAATAATGTGATTGATGATAGAAATAACAGTGTAATATAAGGCTTAATTTAAGACTGTTTTAGAGACCAATAAACACCAAGCTGAGAAAGAAAAAAAAAAATGGCCAATAATGTCCACAAATTGAGGCAGACATCTTGCCAAATGCTGAGGGAACCAATGATTGACCTATTCTATTTATTAATATTGACCCCCCCAAAAAAGAAAAACCTTTTTTACTTTTTTCTTCCCAGAAAAATAAATCTTTCTTCTTCCCAGAAAAATAAATCTTTATTCTTCCCAGAAAAATAAACTACTAAATGAAAAACTCTAGCAAAAGGGCAGCTACATGGATGAAAATGAAAGAAAATCACGTTCAAGTCAATTTTCATGTTTACCCAACAATAATAAGTCCCTTACTGTGCCTGAGTATCAAATCAGGGACTTGCCAGGTGGCACTAGAGGTAAAGAACCTGCCTACCAACGCAGGAGACTAAGAGTCAGGGATTCGATCCCTGGGTGGGAAGATCCCCTGGAGGAGAGCATGGCAACCCACTCCAGTATTCTTGCCTGGAGAGTCCATGGACTCTAGCTTTGTGGGCTGCTGCTGCTGCTAAGTCACTTCAGTTGTGTCCAACTCTGTGCGACCCCATCCCTGGGATTCTCCAGGCAAGAACACTGGAGTGGGTTGCCATTTCCTTCTCCAGTGCATAAAAGTGAAAAGTGAAAGTGAAGTCGCTTAGTCAAGTCCGACTCTTAGCGACCCCATGGACTGCAGCCCACCAGGCTCCTCCAATGCCAGAGTCTACACTACATTCATGCTCTAGATCAGATAATTCAGCACTTACACCTATACTCTTCATTTGTAAAAAATGTTCTCTTCCCCTCTTAACAGTAAGTTCTATGTGAGCTATGTCTATATCCTATATATTTAGAATATCCCCTATAGTCATGTGAGCTATTAATATTATTATGAGCATTAACTATGGTGAAGTTTAGTGGGTTCCAGTGTCTTCCTGTTAACAGTTATCAGCAGTTAGCTCTGATTTTACTGCTCTTTCAGGGGGAGGTGAGCACACTCCACCATCTTGAACCAGAATACTGGTGAAGTTTATATGTAAGAAATATAAATGTAGCCTTATGACAAAGTTTCACACACTTTATGACATGTTCTGAATCTGGCCAAATATAGTTAATTCAGGATCACTTGGGCATCAAACTACATACATATTTGGTGGTGGGGTTGAAATCCTAACACTGCAATATGAGACAACTTGAATTCAGAAAATCATATCACAATCATCCAAAGGAAATGGGAGGGTTACATAATTCCATGAAGCACATTCTTATAAGCAGCTTATGAAGTGCTGTCACTGAACTCATTAGTACCAAAAAGTCTACTTGACCTTAAGACGGTAGAAAGAAATTTTAGAAATTAAAAGGTAAAATCAAAAGGTAGAATTACTTTTTAGTGGATTTTGTATTCTGAAGTCTCCCATGAACTTTAACCTCAGTACTTTTCCTTCAGATCGTATCCACAGACCATTTGGAGGGAAAAGAAAATTTTCCATTTCTCATAAAAACACTTATTGTCAACAAACAGTGTCTAATATGGAAACAGGTAGAATCTGAACACTTCAGAAACATCGGAGGAGGTGATAGGGTAGGTAAAAGCGTGAGTGCTGGAAGGAAAATGAAAAAGTTTATCAGTATATTTCTTATAGAGATCTTCCATTTATAGAGGTGAAATGGTTTTTGATGCTTTGAGCTGTATAACAATCTTTTTTCAAGAAATAACACTAAAACTGTTCTAGCTGTAAATAGAACACATGAATCAAAAACAAATAAATAAAGTAAAGTGAAAGCTAAAAAATTTTAGACCTTCCCATTTTATGGTAGGATGTTTTAGAAAGACCTAGAATTTTTGTTAGAAAAATTGCCAGCCACTCCTGTCTAGATTATGACTCTCATATTCTGATGCCAAACACTTATCCAGGAGCTACTCTGCATCAAGCACAATGTCAAACACTTTTAATCATTATCTCATTAAAACTTCATAATAACTCTAGGGTGACAACAATTTCTCCTCCTTCAACAGAAGGCAACTGGAGTTTGGAGAAGTTTAGAGGTGGTGATGGAATCACTGAGCAGCTCAGCCAAAACTCACACAAGACTTTCTGATTATAGAGTTCATGTTTCAGCACCCTGAGTCTTATAACCAATGTCATCATTCATTTTGCATACTCAAGTGATGCCAAACATTTGTAGTGATATGTTTAATGGCATTTACTTGGCAAAAGGATCAGACAAGAGATCTGTTGCAAGCAACCAGTAAGTCAAGACAGTTTTCAAAGATCAGTATGGAGACTTCCCTGGTGATCCAGTGGTTGAGAGTCCGCCTGCCAATGCAGGGGACATGGGTTCCATCCTTGGTCCGGAAAGATTCTATGTGCTGTGAGGCAGCCAAGCCTGTGTGCCACAACTATTGAACCTGAACTCTAGAGCCCTCAAGCTGCAACTACTGAGCCCATGCACCACAAATACTGAAGCCCGTGCACCCTAGAGCCTAGGCTCTGCAACAAAAGAAGCCACCTCAATGAGAAGCCTAGCACCGCAATGAAGGATAACTCCTGCTCGCTGCAACTAGAGAAAGCCTGTAGGCAGCAGCGAAGACCCAGTCATAAATTAATTAATTTTTAAATTAATTTTTTAATTTAAATAGATTTTTTAAAAATTGGCTTCCCTGGTGAATCAGACAGCCAAGAATCCGCCTGCAATGTGGGAGACCTCAGTTCGATCCCTGGGTTGGGAAGATCCCCTGGAGGAGGGGATGGCTACCCACTCCGTATTCTTGTCTGGAGAATTCCATGGACAGAGGAGCCTGGCAGGCTACAGGCCACCCCTCCCCTGAATGCACTCATTTGTATTCCAACTTATGCCAAAGCTTTTTCAAACCCTCCCCAACTGTGTAGATGAGATTGGGCTCCACGAAGAAAATCTTAAAAGATGAAGAGTTGACTCAGCAACAACACACATCCCTCTGGGTGGGTTCAAGACCACACTGGGCAGGAAGGTAAGTTTGCCCCAGTGTCCCTCTCCTTCTAGAGCCCTCCAGCCTTTCACCATTGCCTCCCACCTCCAGGGCTCACTAAGGCTTGCTTCTATATGAAATTTGCCTTCTGGAAAGGTGCTTTGGGTTTTCAACATGGTATCTAAGCTGGTGACATAAGGTAAGTCACTTCCTTGCTCTGGTTCTTAATGGGAAGTGATACCCATTATTAGTTGAAAATGGAATATTTATGAAATGGGAAATAAAGCCAAACTAGTTCCCTAAATGGTTCAGCTGGTAAAGAATCTGCCTCCAATGTGGGAGACCTGGGTTCAATCCCTGGGTTAGGAAGATCGCCTGGAGCAGGGAAAGGTTACCCACTCCAGTATTCTGGCCTGGAGAATTCAATGGACCACGGGCTTATAGTCCATGGGGTCGCAAAGTGTCGGGCATGACTGAGTGACTTTCACTAAAAAAAAAAAAAAAAACAGTAACCACATCAGAAGGCATTTCTAAAAAGCAAAGAAAGCAGTGTTTAAGGAAAACCTTGTAAACCTTCAAGCTCTGGCTCTGCTGTGAGTAGACTTGAGAAACCATGTCCCACCCTTGTTAACCGACTCCAGGAAGAAACTCTGCCTCTGCAATTAGCCCACAGAGTTGTGCCATGCATTCTGGAGGGCCACAGGTATGGGGATGGGGAAACCAAGAGTCAGCCCCAGAGCCTTGTTTATGGGTTATCAAAGCATAGAAATGTCACGCCAGGGGAGACGCAAGCAAGAAAGTGCAGAAGACAGAGTAGGAAGGTGTGGAATCAGGAAAAGAGGAGGCCAGGGTTTCAGCAAGGCTGAGCCACAGGATAAGCTGCGGCGCAGTTCAGAAGCCAATTCCGCTATGCCTGCCGTCATCTCTGCCACCTTTTGGGGGCGGTTTGGGGTGCTTCCACAGGCCTTAGGTATGCCAGGCACTGTGCCAGGAGCCGGAGAGATGATACTGAAGAAGACGCACGGTTGATGTCCCCCCAGACTGATTTTTCATCAGTCTGTCCCGTAAAAATAATAATAAACAACACACTTACATCCTAAGCAAGAGGACGTCAGAGATGACACTTAAGCTGAAACTTGAAAGATGAAAAGGAGCTTGCTGTGCAAAAAGTACATAGCCTCCCTCAACAGATGAATGAAGAAATAAAATGTGGCGTATACGCACAATAGAAAATTATTCAGCCTGAAAAAGGAATGACGTTCTTCGAAAGTTACAAACTCCCAGTTATAAAATAAATAAGTACTTGGGATGAAATGTACAAAGTGATAAATCGACACTGCTATACATCACATATGAAAATTGTTGAAAGTAAATCCTAAAAGTTCTCATCACAAGGGAAAAACTACCATTTTTCTATTTCTTTTTTTTTAATGGAAATATCCAGTGTGTAGCTTTTATGTACTTATTTAGCTGACCTGTGAGATCCTAGTTTTCTGACGAGAGATCAAACCTGGGCCTCTTGCGGTGGAGGTGGAGTCCTAACCACTGGACCACTAGGGAATTCCTCTCATTTTCTATTTTTTTTTAATGTCGTATCTGTATGTGACAATGAATGGGCACTAAATACACAGTGATAATCATTTCATGATATGGTGTAAGTCAAGTCATTATGCTGCACACCTTAAATCTATACAGTGATGCATGTTGATTACATCTCAAAGAAACTAAAAGGGAGAAAAATGAGTAAAGTTTTATACATGCTGTAACATGGATGAACCTTGAAAATATGATGTTAAGTCAAATAAGCCAGACATAAAAAGACAAGTATTGTGTGAGTCCACACATACGAGGTAACCATAATACAAATTCACAGGGACAGAAAGTAGAAAAGAGAGAAGAAGGGATGGGGGGTTTTTCTTAAATGGGTGTAGAGTTTCTGTTTTGGATGATGCAAATAGACAGCAGTGATGGTTGCACAACACTGAATGCATTTAATGCCACTGAACTGTATATTTATAAATGGCTTATAAACAGCTAAAATGGTGAACTTCATATCATGTGTGGTTTACCACAATAATAATTTTTTAAAGCAGATTGTCAATTATTTCAAGTAGGGAGAAAGGACCTTGAAGCTGATAAGAGACATACTGGTTGGGAGAGAATATTGGGAGACGTAACCTGTACAGAAACACAAAAGGACCAGAGCCATGTTGGCTTCAAAATCCATGGTTATGGAACTACCCTGGTGGTCCAGAGGCTAAGACTGCGCTCCCAGTACAGGGGGCCTGGGTTCAAGCCCCAGTCAGGGAAATAGATCCTGCATGCCACAACTAAGATCCCATACAGCCAAATAGATTAATTAAATAAATATATTTTTTTTAAACCCATGGTTAGGAGTTAGGATCTTACTCTAGGTGCAGTGGCCACTTCACTGTTTTTAGAGGGGTTTTAAGCAAGAAAAAGCAAACATAGAAGTGGATTCTTAAGGGACTATTCAGAACCAGACCCCTCTGGTGAGAACTACAGCCCGAAAGGAAGATAAGGCCCCAAAAAGGATGGGAACAAACCTGGATGGTCCCAGAACCCTCAGCTGGTCCACCTACACTGCTAACCACTGTCACTAGACGCTTGCACAGGAAGCAAACTACCCAAATGTAAGAATGCAAATGCCAACTCTCCCTTGACCCACCCCATCTCTCCATCTCAACTCTCAAGTTTTTACCCATTTTTCTTACATGATATGTAAGAATTCACTCTTATAGAATAACTTGTGGTGTACCTGGTTTTTCTCCTTCCAGATTCCAGACTTGCCTAGTCACAGGATCTATCAAGTATAGCATCAGATCTGGACTCTGGATTTGTTGTTAATGATTAAATGATTTAACTAATGGTTAAAGTGACTCCCTTATCTTGCTCCTGGCTTGACTGAATTTTTTAAAACTCAAATTCTTTAAGCTTTCACAACTGGCACCTTTTCTGAAAATTAAAAAAAAAAAAGAATAGCAAAATAAAAGCTATGACGAACCTAGACAGCCTATTAAAAAGCAGAGACATCATTTTGCCAATGAAGGTCTGTTCAGTTACCAGTAGTCATGTACAGGTGTGAGAGTTGGACCAGAAAGAAGGTTGAGCACCGAAGAATTGATACTGTAGGACTGTGGTGCTGAGAAGACTCTTGAAAATTCCCTGGACAGCAAGGAGAGCAAATCAGTCAATCCTAAGGGAAATCAACCCTGAATATTTGCCCCCTGCAGTGGAAGAGCAGAGTTCTAACCACTGGATCATCAGGGAATTCCTCTGCACCGTTAATATTTTAATGTATAGCTTTCTGAACTTTTTCATAAACATATGTATATATGAAATTTTTCAAAATTAAGGGCATATTATTCATATAAGACTGATGCTGAAGCTGAAGCTCCAATACCTTGGCCACCTAATGTGAAGAGCCGACTCACTGGAAAAGACCCTGATGCTGGGAAAGATGGAGGGCAAGAGGAGAAGGGGGCAATAGAGGATGAAGTGGTTGGATAGCATCACCAACTCGATGGACATGAATTTAGCAAACTCTGGGATACAGTGAAGGACAGGGAAGCCTGGCGTGCTGCAGTCCATGGGGTGGCAAAGAGTCTGACACGACTTAGAAATTGAACAACAACAAAGGAAAGGCAAGCTAGAGATTGTCTTTTCCAGAGAGATGCTGGAAATGTGTGATAGACGTTTCCACAAATTCTTACCTATTTTGGAAGATGTCATCTTCCCTTCCATCATCCACTTCCGAGGCCTGCTTGAACAGGGAACTTATGTCACGGCCCCCCTCGATTCCCCCTCACCAAAGCAGCAGCAGAGCCGCCAGTAATTGGGAGAAGGCAAACAACAGGATCTGCCAACTGTACCTTCTCTGGGGGAGGAAGTCCGTCATCAGACACACACGCTGCCATCTGGACCACGCAGCTGCTCCTTTCCTAAGTACCTGCTCTTCAGCAACCAAGTTCACAGTTTGCTAGTGTTTTCACTGGAATTCCCAACTCCTGTGGCTTCGTAACGCTCAACTAAAAATACAGCGCCGGCTGGCACAGGGCCCAGATTCTGGAGCCCCAAAGAAGACTGAAGAAGGATAAATATGAAGGAGTGAGCTCAGAGAGAAGGCAGAGCAAGGAGAAGCCAGTGGCCATGTGGTGACACGGGGGAGGGTGTCAGCAAGCACAGGGAACAGTTATTACCGGAGGGAAGTAAGAAATGAAGACCTGCTAAGTGACAGTTCTTTGGGGAATGGAACAAGCACTCTTCTCTAAATTAACTTTCTACATTCTCAGTTCAATAATCTGGATGACGACTGATTTTCAAAGTAACATGAATTGTCTTATATGAAGCTTCTTACGTAAATCTCTAGGGAGTTTTTTGACATGCATTATGGCACATTTTAATCTCAGTTCTGCATTTTAATTGATCCACAGAAAGACAATGTGAGAACTAAAATGTACTTTTAGAATTTCTTAACCCCCAGGATGACAATTATCAGAATGCGATTAGAACCTCAATCACAAATCAGAATATCTAAAGGATTAACTTAGCCAAGCCCAGCACTGAGGTTTCTCAGCTACACAATAAATTCCATGAAAACTGCTTTATTTTCTTTTTTCCAAAATGGAAACAACTTTGTTACTTTGTCTAATGTGTAAAAAAAAAAAAAAAAAAATTCCTTCAATAACATTTTCGGGGTTTGTTTTGTTTTGGCTGCACCCTATGGCATGCAGGGGGGCGTCCCCAGTGACTCAGACAGTAAAGAATTCGCCTGCAAGGTGGGAGACCTGGGTTTGATCCCTGGGTGGGGAAGATCCCCTGGAGGAGGGCATGGCAACCCACTCCAGTATTCTTGCCTGGAGAATCCCCAAGGATAGAGGAGCCTGGAGAGCTACAGTCCATGGGGTTGCAAAGAGTTGGACATGGCTGAGTGACTAAACACAGCAGCATGGAATATAGGAGCCTGGTTTGCCCACCAGGGACCGAACCCGTGGCCCCTGCAGAGGAAGTGCAGAGTCCTGACCACTGGATCACCAGGGGATTCCTCTGCACCGTTAATGTTTTAATGTATAGCTTTCTGAACTTGTTCATAAACATGTATATATGAAATTTTTCAAAATTAAGGGCATATTATTCATATAGTTTGTAATTCAGTAATATACTGTTAATAGACCTATGTTAGTAAACATTCTTTTCAACATATTAGCTACAGAATATTCCATCTCATGTATATGCTATGATTTGACTAATTTCGTTATCGATAGACATTTGAAACTGTCTCCAATATTTCAGTATTATAAACACATATAACTACAAAAAGTAAGTGAGTGTAAAGTAAGTGAGTGCCTTACCCTTCTCTCTGCAAATAAATTTGAAATTGATGACTTTTTTAAGAACATGTAAATTACCAAAATGAATATCAAAAAGAATAGGAAACTTAAACAGGACCAGTAATTATTCATTTTTTTTAATATCCCAAGGACCACCTCTTCCCAAGTGCCACATCCAGATGGTTTTCCAGGTGAAATGTTCAAAAATCCTGTTTATTGTACTCCAGAGAATACAGAAAGAAGGAAATGCTTTCACTTCATTTTCTCAAAATTTAGAATAACATTAATAACTATATCACCAAAGATAATATAGAAAATAGACCAATCTTACTTATGAATATCAATGCAAGACTTTTAGACACAATTTAGCAAATATAATCCAGACTGAAAGAATAAAACACCAAAGACCCAGAAGAATCCATTCCAGCAACTAGTATTGATCATTATTAGGAAATTTAATAATATAAACCAACATATAACTGGTTAAAAGGAGAAAAGTATACATGATCACCTTAATACATGCTTAAAAGACATGATAAAAATAATACAAATCCCAGTAAAATGGAAATAGATGAATACTTCCTTAATATCATGTATATATAGCCAAAAACTGGTAAAATGATGAAAAGACAAAAGTAGAAAACAAACCAGAAGCCAACACCATCACAAAAACAGGAGTATACCAGAATGATTAAGCATACAACCTCTGAAACCAGAATTTTGAGTTCAAATTTCAGCTCTATCACTAGTTCGATAACCTCAAACAAATTACTTACTTTTCCATGCCTCAGTTTTTCCATCTGTAAAGTGTGATGATAATAGTACACATTCATAGGGATATTGTAAGGACTGAATGAGTGCTTAGAACAGAACTCAGCACACAGCACTCTATCACTGTACATAAAAACATAACTAGATGTCAGTAACATCAGAAAGCCAAAATCATGAATGATAATGAAATACTCAAACCACTTGCATAAGTCAGGAATAAGGAAATAAGGAATAAGGAAAGAAAATTCAAAGTCAATACTCCTACTTAAACTTTTGCTCTGAACACACTAGCTGAGTGGTCAGTTAAGAGAAAAACATGACTATTATAAACATGGCAAAATGAAAGATGGAATTATCATCATTAGCAGACAATTTTATTCCTTTAAATACCAAGAGAATCAACTGAAAACCTAGCAGAAACAATGGGAAATTATTGGATTTATTTCATTCATTCATTATCCCAAAAAGAGATTTAGAGAGAAATAGAAAAACAGTCTCCAGCTGCTATAAGCTGGGAAGCTGGACCTTTGAAAAACTCACCTTGGCAATTTAATTTGGGGGACTCCCACGTGCCCACGGCTGTGCAGCTTGAAACTGTATCTTCTGAGTCACTGAAGAATCCTTCTTTGCAAGCATAATGAACCTGACTGCCAAGCCTAGAGGTATAATTTCCTATAATATAGCCACCTGGAATCTCAGGAGGGGTCCCACAGTCTATTTCTGAAAATAAATTAATGTCAAACTTGTTACTATATAAACGTGTATTTTCAAAATACATAATCTCTTTCCATCTTTACTTTATCCTCTCTTCCCTCATACATACACACTCGAGTCATATTTTAAAACAGACTGGCTCATTTCTACAAGACTTCCGGGCACGTTTCCAATGAGTGTCTCTATTCAATCGTCTGGTCTTCCACAAGTAACAGCATAAAGCTGAAAGGATCTGGCAATCAGCTCTCACTAATTTACACTCACTAAATTTACAACTAAATTTACAACTCTCACTAATTTACACTCACTAAAGATAAGCCTATGGGCTTCCCTGGTGACTCAGGGGTAAAGAACACACCAGCCAACGCAGGAGACGTGAGTTCAATCCCTGAGTCGGGAAGATCCCCTGAAGAAGGAAATGGTAACCCACTCCAGTATTCTTGTCTGGGAAATGCCAAGGACAGGAGACTGGTGGGCTAGTCAACGGAGTCGCAAATAAGTCAGACATGACTTAGGGACTAAACAACAACGAAGAGAAGACTAGCCCAACAAAGTATTAATTTCGTTTTGCACAATATCCTAAAATATTTAAGCCTTTATAACTTCCTTGGTAACTTTTGAGATGCTAGTCCTTACCAGATTAGCTGTGTTTACTATCTAATATAATGGTTAATATCTGAACATCTATTACCTACAAAAATCCCTAAAGTTTTTTTAACTTTAATATAGCCCACTCTATAATGACTGTTATTGAATTTTATAGGTTATAAACATGCAAAACACAGATTCCCACCAACATCCTCAACACAGACCCACAGACTTAGGCTCAGAGCAGGAGAACAACATCAGAGCAGGAGAGTCGTCAACAGACTCTCACCTTCAGAGGATGCATTCTTTGGCAGGAACCCACCTGTGCATGACGTGGCATCTCTGGTCGGATGGAAAGGCTCAGGTCCACCTTTTGGCAAGTATCCATCCATACAGTAGCATTCATAGCTCCCACGAGTGTTCACACACCGTCCTCCACGCCTGCACCGGCTGGAAACCTCACACTCATCTATGTCTTGAGACCCACACAAGAAAGGAGAGCAAACCAGAAAAAGGAGAAAAGGGTTGAACATTGTGACAGCCATTTCTTCTTTGTGGTGGGGGATTTAACTTTTTATTTTGTATTGGGGTAAAGCCAATTATCAGTGTTGCAACAGGTTCAGGTGAACAGAGAAGGGACTCGCCCATACATTACACTTGTATCCATTCTCCCCCAAACTCCCCTCCCATCCAGGCTGCCCCATAACACTGAGCAGAGTCCCCTGCATTATACGGTAGCCTTGCTGGTTATCCATTTTAAAAATAGCAGTGTGTACATGTCCAACCCAAACTCCCAAACTACCCCTTTCCCTACCCCCCAGCAACCATAAGATTATTCTCAGTTTGAGTCTGTTTCGTAAGTTCATTTATATCATTTTTTTTTTTAGATTTCACATATACAGGATGTTGTATGATATTTCTCCTTTTCTGTCTGACTTACTTCACTCAGTGTGACAATCTCTAGGTCTACCCATGTTGCTGCAAATGGCATTATTTTGCTCTTGTTAATGGCTAAGTAATATTCCATTGTATATATGTGGCACATCTTCTTTATCCATTCTTCCTGACAGCCACTTTTCACACTCTCCATCTACACGTATAAGTAGATGCATTTGTTTGTAACTGTATCACAAATTTGTTGTATCCTTAAGAGCTCTTCTCTTGTGTCCTTCATATCATAGGCACCAAGAGGTGCTCAATAAATATTTGTCTATGTGTTCTGAAAAGTTATAAAAGCCAACAACTATTACCAACTCTCTTGACAACCCAACAAAATGAACCCAAAGAAGTATGCTAAAAAATTCAATTACTATAACATAAGGCTAGCATCAACTTCATGTTAAAATATCTGAAGAACTCCTAAAACAAAACAGCTTAGACCAGGGTGAAAAATGTTTCATAAGCATAAGGCAAGAAGAAAAGAAGCTACTTAGAAGGGTCTCACTAATTGTACCAAGATCAAAAGAGCTTAAAGCAGCCTTCAAGAAGGATAAGACATGCTTCTTAGCAGACTTTTCCCTTTGACTGAAGATTGTCAGTGGTAGCAGGTGCAGGAGTGAAAACCACACAATCATTCAGAGGCTGAAAAAGAGAAATCTTTCTGCAAGTTAGCAGTTTTCCCCCTCAGACTTGGCTTAGTGAACAAAATTTAAGGCTTTAGAAACTCCATCAGAGCCACAGACACACCAATTTCACTTAGAGAAAGAAAAGTACCTTAAGTAAAAGGGGACTTTTTCCAGGACATTTGCAAGAACCATCAGCGGGACAGAGGACAGGAGGAACAGTGTGACTGAAGAAAGTCGGGTTGTTCCCAGACTCTGGGATTTCAAAGACCTGTAATTTTGGAAGAACTGATATTATTGTTGATGTTGTTGTTGTTGTTCAACTGCTAAGTTTTGTCCAACTCTTTGCAACCCCATGGACTGCCAGGCTCCCCTGTCTTCCACTATCTCTGAGTTTGCTCAGATTCATGTTCGTTGAGGCAATGATGCTATCTAATCATCTCATCCTCTGTTGCCTCCTTCTCTTTTTACCTTCAGTCTTTCCCATCATCAGGGTCTTTTCCAATGAGTCAGCTTTTTGCATCTGGTGGCCAAAGTACTGGAACATCAGCTTCAGCATCAGTCCTTCCAATGAATATTCAGGGTTGATTTCCTTTAGAGTTTACTAGCTTGATCTCCTTGTAGTCCAAGGAACTCTCAAGAGTCTTCTCCAGCACCACAATTCAAAAGCATCAATTCTTTAGCACTCAGCCTTTTTTATGGTCCAACTTCCACATCCACACGTGAACTACTTGAAAAACCATAGCTTTGACTAGACGGACCTTTGTCGGCCAAGCGACATCTCTGCTTTTTAATATATTGTCTAGGTTTGTCATAGCTTTTCTTCCCAGGAGTAAAATTCTTTTAATTTCATGATTGCAGTCACTGTATGCAATAAATTGGGAGCCCAAGAAAATAAAATCTGTCACTGCTTCCACTTTTTCCCCTTCTATTTACCATGAAGTGATGGGACCAGCTACCAAGATCTTAGTTTTTGAATACTGAGTTTTAAGCCAGCTGTTTCAATTTCCTCTTTCACCCTCATCAAGTGGCTCTTTAATTCCTCTTCACTTTGTGCCATTAGAGTTGGTGTCATCTGCATATCTAATGTTGTTGATATTTCTCCTGGCAATCTTGATTCCAGCTTGTGCTTCATCCAGCCTGGCATTTCCATGATGTACTCTGCATAGTAGTTAAACAGCAGGGTGACAATATACAGCCTTGTCATACTCCTTTCCCAATTTTGAAGCAGTCAGTTGTTCCATGTAAGGTTTTAACTGTTGCTTCTTGACCCACATACAAGTTTCTCAGAAGACGGTAAGGTGGTCTGGTAGTCCCATCTCTTTAAGAATTTTCGATAGTTTGTTGTGTTCCACACAGTCAAAGGCTTTAGTGTAGTCAATGAAGAAGAAGTAGATATTTTTCTGGAATTCCCTTGTTTTCTCCATGATCCAACAAATGTTGGCAATCTGGTCTCTGGTTCCTCTGCCTTTTCAAAACCAGCTTGTACATCTGGAAATTCTCAGTTCACTGCTGAAGCCTCACTTGAAGGATTTTGAGCATATCCTTGCTAACATATGAAATAAGTGCAACTGTAGTTTGAACATTCTTTGGCATTGACCTTCCTTGGGACTGGAATGAAAACTGACCTTTTCCAGTCCTGTGGACACTGCTGAGTTTTCCAAATTTGTTGGCATACTGAGTGCAGCACTTTCACAGCATCATCTTTTAGGATCTGAAATAGCTCATCTGGAATTCTGTCCCCTCCACTAGCTTTGTTCATAGTGATGCTTCCTAAGGCCCACTTGACTTGACACTCCAGGATGTCTGGGTCTAGGTGAGTGACCACACCATCATGGTTATCCAGGTCATTGAGATCTTTTTTGTATAGTTCTTCTGTATTATTACCACCTCTTCTTAATCTTACCGTTTTCGTCCTTTATCATCCCCATCCTTATGCGAAATGTTCCCTTGATATCTCCAATTTTCTTGAAGAGATCTCTAGTCTTTCCCATTCTATTGTTTTCCTCTATTTCTTTGCATGGTTCCCTTAAGAAGGCCTTCTTATCTCTCCTTGCTGTTCTCTGGAACTCTGAATTCAGTTGGGTATTATCTTCCCCTTTTTCCTCTTCCTTTTGCTTCTCTTTTCTCTTCAGCTATTTGTAAAACCTCCTCAGACAACCACTTTGCCTTCTTGCATTTCTTTTCTTTGACCAATATTCTAATTTTCCAGTAAAGTCTTTTTTTTCCAAAAAAAAAAAAAAACTATTACTTCATTTTAAAAATTAAAAAAAGAACATTTTAACAATGCCCCCACCCAAAAGGAAGAATATAATCTCAGAATCCTTTCATATTTTTGTTTAGTGGTTTTATTAAAATTCATTATATTCTTTACACTGGTTTGTTTGGTTTGGGGTTTTGGACCAAGGAATACCTACCTCATTGCTAGCTGATTGTTGTCTGGGGAACAGTAATTCATTCAGTTGCCAGAGGAGACCCAAGGGACCAATTCTAATCAACCCACATCTTTGGGAAACTCTGTGGGAAATGGGCTCCAGAGATGGCTGTCAACAATCCCTCCCCTTCTTTTCTTGCCTCTCCTCCCATCAAGAATGGAATCCATTTCCCCTCCTCTTGAGCTGGTCTTTTTTTTTTTTTTTTTTTTTTTGAGCTGGTCTTGAGACTTGCTTTGTCCAACAGAACTTGGCAGAAGCACCATGGTGCCTACTGTGGGTATGACCTGGCAGCTTCCTCTCTCCCTCAGCTGGAATCCAGTGTCCATGCTACAGAAAACCCGGGCTGGGGTGCTTGGGAGACAGGCCAGTCAGAGAGGCCCTAAAGATGAGATGCCACGTGAAGGAGGACTCAGGTGGCCTGCTTGACAGCTAGAATCAAGGTCCAGGTGGCGATAGTGGTAAAGAATCCACCTACCAACACAGGAGACACAAAAGAGACATGGATGGAGCTCCTGGAGTAGGAAATGGCAACACACTCCAGTGTTCTTGTCTGGAAAATTCCATCCTATGGTCAGAGGAGCCTGGAGAGCTACAGTCCATAGGGTCGCAAAGAGTCGGACACAACTGAACACATACATACACACACCAAGGCCCGAGGCGTATGTGAGAGAGGCCTTCTTTCATCAGCCCAGCCTGGTCCAGCCACCAGTTGAATATGTGCACACAAGGGACAAAACCACCTAGCCACAGAATTGTAGCAAATAATAAATTGTTACATATATATGCGTATATACATACGTACACATATATACATGTTACATATATACATATGTGCATATGTATATACATATACATACATACATATGTTACATATATACATATATAAATTTAAACCACTAAATTTGGAGGGAGTTGTAGGGTGGAAGGAGTAGAGTTACTCAGTAAGAAATAACCAAGACATTCCTGACATAATAAGAGATGCTGAAACACAAATAAGGTTAAGAAGATACTGTAGTAATGAAAAAGGGAATTTCTGAGAGAAAAAAAAATGAAGTCTTGGAAATTAAAAACAAAATATGAATGCCAAAAATAAAAGCTCAATAGAGGCATTGAAAACAAATTCACAAATTTCAACTCAAGGAATTCTCCAAAACACATAGAAAGATTAATTATCTAAGACAGAAACTATGCGACAAAAATATAATATGAGGACAGACCCAAAACATGCAATATCTATTTAAAAGGAATTATGGAAGAAAATGGAGTAAATATATAAAAAATTAATATCAAAAGAAAAACTGCTCCAGTTTTGTATTCAAATAAAAATAGCCTTTTAAGGTGACAGGCATGAATGTTGAAAAATAAGTCATTCTGGGTTTCAAGGAAGAAGAGAAAAATCTATAAACCTCCTGAGAGAAGGGAATAGTAATTTATGAGGAAAAGAGAAGCAATCTGACCCAGGACTTCTTGTCTGAAACACTAAATGCCAGATAGCACAGAAGTAACATGTACAGAGTTCTAAGGAAAAGAGAGCAAAACATCATGCTATATTTAAGGAAAGGAATGACATTTTAGAATATGAATGATCTCAAGAACCACACTACTGACAAAAAAAAAAATCAGCATAAATATTGTCAAGAAGGGAGAAGACATCATAAAACACAACAAAGGGTGGTGAGAAGTGAAACTTGTCAAACAAACACTGTTTTTTGCTCTTTTTTCTATAATTTTATCAACTTATTTATTTGGGGCGGTGCTGGGTCTTTGTTGCTCCGTGGGCTTTTTCTCTAGTTGCAGCAAACAGGGGCTACTCTCTAGTTGAGGTGTGCAGGTTTCTCATTACCGTGGCTTTTGTTGTTTCAGAACAGGGAGCACAGGCTCTAGGGAGCACAGACTCTAGGGAGCACGAACTCTAGGAGCATGGGCTCTAGGGAGCACGGGCTTCAGCAGTTGCAGCTCCCGGGCTCTAGAGCACAGGGTCAATAGTTGCGGCACACGGGCTTATTTGCATGTGGGATGGTCCCAGATCAGGGATCAAACCCATGTCTCCTGAATTGGCAGGCAGATTCTTTACCACTGAGCCACCAGGCAAACCCAACAAACATTATTGATAACAAAATCATGGCAATTTGGGTAACTGTTAAGAAAGGATTCTTAAAATCAATCTCAATCTAGTACACACTTTAGAAATTATTTCAGCACTGTGTTCCGAGACTGGATCTATCATCTTAGCTTAGTAAGATTTTTCTCCCCCCACTGAGGAATTTGTAAAATGTGTTTATGAATACACTTTTAACACAGAAACCATTTTCCAGCCTGTCCACCTGCCCCAGATTCCTAAAAAGGAAGTGAGTAGGAATAAATTAATTTTTCAGTAGCTACTAAAAATAAAAGGTCCAAGCATTATTAGGCAAAAATGCAGTGGTATGGGAAATACTTGGAGTTTCTAGATACTGATTAGCTCTGTATGAGTCACTGCAGGCGTTAATCCATTTGCTTTGTATACATTCAACAGTTTAATAACAATAATTGTTATAATGACTGTTAATAACAATAACCCCTGCATGTCATCTTGTGCATGTCAAGCACTGTTCTAAACACTTTGTTATTTATTAATGATTATTTTCCATCTTATTTAATCCTCACAAAAACCCTGGGAGGTTGATGCTGTTATTATCCCCATTTTACAGATGAAGTAACTGAAGCATAGAATGGTTAACCTGAAGCCACGCAGGTTTAACAGCGGAAAAGCTAGAATCAGAAGCCAGGTGTCTGGCTTCTGAGATCATATCCTTAAACACTATGCCACACTGTTTCTTCCTTTAAAATCTAATTTTACCATCATCCAATCAATAATTCTCTGTCTTGTCCACAGAGATTGTCAGGAACATCAGTTGCCTTAAGGAAGTCTAGATGTATTTACCATATATCACTGAGATGAGTATGACATGATTTTGATATTTAATCCTCTGCTACTTCCTAATGTTTCCAAAGCATACCTTTACTAAACTGTTCTAGATCTTGACTGGATAGACATGTTAAGGTCATCATGTTAAGCTCAACAGGACAAATTCTCCATGTAGTGGTAGATTCTACTGGGTCTCCAAGCTTATAACATGTTTGCTTGTGAAGAAAAAATGTTCTAAGCAACCGTATTAACATAGTTAACTAATCAAGGGAGAAAATTCCCTATGCCTCATTCTATATATAAGATTATTTCACTTTATCCACAGCCAGAACCATTCTTTAGTAAAAAATAGCAAAACTGAGCAGGACACTCTGACCTCATCCCAGAGCCCTGGTGTTCTATATTTAAAATTATTTCATGGATTTGAAAGTCAAACAGACCCAGGTTGGAGAATTGATTCTGCTACCTACTAGTTGTACTAATGTCTGTTCTTTAACCTTTCCAAACCACTTCTGTAAAATGAAGTTAATTACAGTAGGGTTTTTTGGCACAGATTAAATAAAACATGTGGAAATCACTTAACACAGTGCCTGCTTGATCTTTGGTCCTCAATACTTGTTAGCCAATATGTGGATGGGCCTCACCTCTCTACTGACTCAGTTCTCCCTAGAGCACAAGCCACTCCTTCATAACCTACCCCTGACCTTGACCATGAACAATGAGCATGCACACGTACACATCTTCGCATGGGGTTCTTGACTAGAGGCAGGGGAGTGGCCACACAGCTTGTTGATTTAAATGCTAGATTTAAATGCTCTAAAACAAAGGCTACAGTCCCTCCTCAAACGCCAAATTCAGCTCAGAAACCTACATCTTAGGAAGTCACATTAGAGGAACACAAACACTCATTTAAGTTGGGGACCGTTATTGATATTATCCAGTGTTGGCAAGGATGTGAAGAAATGAAGACCATCATGAGGGACAATGATACCTTGGTCCAGGCCCCTGGCATTTTGGAATGCCCTCATGCTGCAAGTGCCATAGAGCTTCTTCCCCTGGGTTGTGGCTCATCTCAAAGCTTCCATGATCGCCAGGAGTCATCCCAGGGGCAGCCTGGGGACCAGAACATCTGTGGGTTCTCCAGCACTAGAACTGCTGCAGCTCAGCCCTCATCTATACTCGGCGACATCCAAGGAGGCCTACCTGCAACCAGCTCCTGAACTTGACCTGAACCCTGCCGAGCACAATGAACACCTAGGCACAGGAATTTCTCAGAATTCAAGAACAGGGATTTATAATCTTCTGGTTCCAGGCAAGCACTGGATAACTGCTGATACCCCAAAACTTGCTAAAGCTTCTGCCCTACCTAAAGTCCACTGGTGTTTCTGTGAAACTGTGATTCTGGAAGAAACTCAGTGTCCATCAGGTTTTACAAAGTAATAAATAAAGGCCTCAAAAAAAAAAAAAGTAATGGGAATAACTGCCATTGGATATGAGGTTTCTTTTGAGGGTTAAAGGAGGTTCTAAAATTGGATAGTGAAGATTGTTGCACAACTTTTTAAAATTATACTGAAAACCACTGAATTGTACCCTCTAAAAGAGGGCATTTTGTGGTTTAATGAATTATACCTCAATTTTTTTTAAAGGGGGAAGGTCACCAAATAATTATAAGAAGTAGAATAAATAGAAGCAGAGCCTAGATAAGGATTTTGTTCCAGGAAGATCAGCTCTTCTTAGGCTGACATCTATTTGGCCCTTGAATATAATATTTCTTTCTTTCTTTTTCTTCTTCATACCCTTTAAAAAACATAATGCATCCTTAGAAACTATACTGATACATACTATTATAAAATTTTTCCTGTCAAACTCCCACAGTCTTGAAAACACAATTTCAGGTGTTAAGTCCTCCAGAAAGCATCCCATCTCTCACCCACTTCCAAGGTAAGTGCCTCCAAGGATTCCAGACTCTGGAAAGCACCCTCTGCTTACCCATGACTAATACATTATACTGAAATTAGCTATCTACCATCACCTCCTACTAGCACAGCCTTGGCACGTAGGAAGCGCATGAAAAATGTATATTGAATGAACCATCATCTTCCAAGTTTTTTTTTAAGGCACCTAATTTAATTCTGCAACACTGCACTTCTGCAATCATGTAGCAAATAATTTGCTACCTAAAACAACAAGATATTATAAAATGTTTTCTCTGAGGGAACAGTGCTCATTCATGCCAAGAATAAATCAAATGTACCCTTTGAGGGAATTTTACCTTGGTACAAAGAGGGAGAATGAATCAGAGCATTTTCCCTGCGGTTCCTGGGAAAAAGATAAAAATGCTCTCCTCTCTCTTTGTGTCTCCCCCAAACCTTTAAATATCACAAAGCTTTTTAAGAAGAGCCTGCTAAGTTGCTCCTGTTGTGTCCAACTCTTTGTGACGCTATGGACTGTATGTAGCCTGCCAGGCTCCTCTGTCCATGGGATTCTCCAGGCAAGAATACTGGAGTGGGTTGCCATGACCTCCTCAAGAAGAATCATTAAGTCTACGCAAAACCATCTTAGAACCAGGAGTCTCTTCTTGCCTTTCCTCCTCATTACTGTTCAAAGATTTCCTTAGAAAATCCAAGAGCTATATTATCATGACATATAATCGTGAAAATAATACAGGAGCCACTGAAAATTAAGAGGCCTTTGCCCACCTCTTTTATTTGACCAACATATGTCCAAAACCTGACCTTCAAAGCTACTGAGGTCCTAAAAGTTGTGCTCCTCACTCAGCTTCTTCCTCCAGGAGACAGGCCCACACTCTAATAGGTGCATCACAGGGCTCACCCCTGGGGCAGGATGCACAGGGCTGGGGAGTACCACAGTCACTCCAAAGGTTACTGCAGAGATGGCACACCATCTCCAAGAATCTCTCCTTGCTGTTTGTTCTGAAACATTTCAGACACACTGAACAAGCAAAAGAATATTCCAGTCTCCGCTAGTCCCACCTCCACCCCCAAGATTCAACAATCATTCACATTTTGCCATTTAAAGTATCTTACAGATAAACACTACACCACATGCTTCACAATAACACTCCTAGATACTTTAGCACGCAGCTCCCAAAATAAGAATATTATCCTAAAATACTACAATATAGCTATTCCTTCTAACAAAATGAACAATAATTCCCTGATACTAACTAATACTCAGTGCATGTCCAAATATCCCCCATGGATAAAGGAGAGTCCCTTCCTTAAAGCACACCCCATCCTGGCCCCGCCCTCTCCTCCTCCACACCCCAGGGACCGGGTACCCTCGGCCGTCACCCCGTTGCCATCCGCAGCCCCCTTCCCGAGTACCTGTGCAAAAGGTGCCGTCGTTGGGGATGAATGTCTTGTTGTTGTTTGTGGCTCGATACCCTTCCAGGCAAATGCAATAAAAGCCTCCGAGTGTGTTGTGGCAAGATGTGTGGTTCCCACAGACCACACTGGTTCCAAATTGGCACTCATCTTTATCTGTGGGTACATTGAGACAACACACAGAAAGCGCTGTCACTCCATACCACGATCAACCACCCAGACTGTTCTCCTGCGCTATGGACTTGGAAGTCAACATTCTATGACAACAGCAGAAAGATCTATTTCCCCAGCCTCTCCTCCGCTCACTATACTTCTCAGACTCCGGGACATGGGCCCCTCGTTGTCTCATGCCAAGTGTGTACGAGACCATAAGAGAAATCCAACATCTCATTCTGATAGCCCGTCTTACTTGAAGACTGGGAGATGGAGATGCTTTTTGAACTTCTCCACACTTAAAAAGATCTTGTCATAGGCCTGGGGGGAAAAATCCAGCAGAAGCCCACTTTTCCAGCTCAGCCATTCTCTTGCTTTTTTTAAATAAAAATCAAAGTAGGATGATTTTGCATCCAATGATTAACTGGAAAATTTGTTACTTCTGAGTCACCAGGACACACAATGGAATTAGTGCTCAAGCCTCATCCGGGGGCAGGGCTAATACTGTGGCAGGAGCAGCTCCTGCTGATCGGTAGTGATCCACATAAACAATGTTAATCACCCAGTGAGGAGGGGCTGGAACCTGGGATGCGTGATGAGACCACAGGACCTGCCCTGACTAGTTCTAATTCAATCATTTGACATCAATGTCAAATGAACGTAAACCTCCCTCCTGTCCTCCAGCCCAGGGGTCAGCAAACTTTCTCTGTCAAAGGCCAGTCATAAGTCTCCGGTGGCAACTGCTCATCCATACTTTGGATCGTAAAAGCACACAGACCGTCAGTAAACAAATTAAGACCCTGTTACAAAAACAGGCAGCAGTGAAGTCTGGCCCCCAGCTTAGAGTTCACTCACTCTGCCTTAGACTGTACCATCAGAGGAAACTCCTGTGACCAATTTCTCTCACATCCTTTGAGAGGTGATATCCAGCTAGCTTTTTTTGGGGGGGTGGGTAGGATATCATCTGCTTAGGAACTGGAGTTTTTTATCTGTCACTTAGCGTTTTATTACATTACTGGTTCCCTCACAACAGTTCAATTGCCTCTCACAAATGCACACAATTCCTGCTAACCCCAGAGCACCCCACACTCAGTTCAAAATCTGGTAGGATTTTTCTTTCATTTTCCTTCTATTATCTTTTTAAAATGTAATTAAATCTATTCATCATTAAAACTATCTGTGGTTAAAAGATCTGTCTAAGAATACAGAGAGGCAAAATGGACCCTCAAGCCATAGCTAGGTCAAGTGTCCAGTCTGGCTTACTAAGCAGGGCACAGGGCTTTCAGACACAAGTCCACCTGCCCATAAGATGGAGTATTCCTTTGCTATTGTTCCTGAGGCATATCTCCCCTGCAGGCTTCATCAGAAGGGGCATACGCGTTTGTAGGGGATTCTAGAGTTCTTAGGTCCTGTGACTTAGCACTGGGCACATTTATGATCTTACCTGCAACCTATGGTGTGGTCTCAGCACACCAATTATTGGGATATATAGTATATAGTGTTTTTATCCTAAACAGAGAGGGTCAGGAAGGCCCAACTCCAGCCTGCAGGAACAGGCAAAGCTGTGTGATTGTGAAAACATGTACCTGTGAAGTAGAATATGAGTTTTTGAACTCAGGATTTAATTGTTTTTTTTCTTCAGGGAGCAAAAAACAAAAACAAAACAAAGATACCACAGTGAGATGGTATATACTGTCAATCCACAGCTACAAGGCAAAACTATCCATATTTTCACTGCAGGTAACATGGATGATGGAAGGAAACCATGATTATCCTAATATCCGCTACTGTAAAGTTGCTATGGAACTCTCTCTCTCTCTCTGAATTGGGCTTGAAACTGGATATTATTTGACTCACAGCATGGTGGATTCTCTGAGACAAAAAATAATTTCACATACTTCTAGTCTAAAAGTATTTGTATTTCTATAAGTCATCCAAGAGCTTAAAGGGTCACAACCACAAAAAATTTGTAGGATGGATTTTGGTGGACATAAGACTCAAAGAAACAGTATTTCTCACCCACCAGCCAGAAAAGTTCAATAGGCAACTGTGCTTTGTTTTTCCTCATGGTACTAATAAAAAAAATAGTTTTCTGTCAAAACAACTAGAGAAATTTAAAAAGACAATACTCACTCAAATTGCTAAGTTAAACCCAAGACTTAAAAACAGATTTCATATCTGTGTGAGGTCAGAGAGTTTCCAGAGGTTCAAGTTCAGTGACCTCTAACATGAGGGGTAATTCCTTGTAAACACTAAAGAAAGGATGTATCTAAACACTAAAACAGAGACTTACTGTAATTGACAAAACTCCTTATAATAAAAGCACATGAACAAAATAGCAATGTTTTCCCCCCAAGGACACCAACTCTTTAATACTGGAGAATCTTGTTTCTTGGTGAAGTTTTCAACTTAGCCAAGAGTCAGAACTTACCAATACAATGAGTCCTCCCATTGCCCACAAATCCATATTTGCACATACAGACGCTCATCCTTCCTATTTTCGAGCAGGTAGCATGTTCATGGCAAGTGGCACAGATATCCAGATGTAAATCTGAATCATAAATAGCATATATCAGGAAAAGAACATTTCAATCACCTACTTTAGATGAGTCACATTTTTGGTAGCAGACATTTACAATGGAGAACCAACATTTGAATACCAAAATTATAAAGGGTAGATTAAGGGAGGGGGGATCGGGAAGGGGAACACATGTAAATCTATGGCTGATTTATGTCAGTGTATGGCAAAAACCACTACGATATTGTAATTAGCCTCCAACTAATAAAAATAAATGGGAAAAAAATTTTTTAAAAACAAAATTATAAAGGGTAGATTTTATTCCATACTGTTCACACTGCTCACAGCAAGAATAGTGAAGTGGCTTACCATTTCCTCCTCCAGGGGACCAGTTTTGTCATTGACTACGCTGAAGCCTTTGACTGTGTGGTTCACAACAAACTGGAAAATTCTTAAAGAGATGGGAATACCAGACCACCTTATCTGCCCCCTGAGAAACCTGTATGCAGGTCAAGAAACAACAGAACTTGACATGGAACAATAGACTGGTTCCAAATCGGGAAAGGAGTCCGTCAAGGCTGTATATTGTCACCCTGCTTATTTAACTTCTATGCAGAGTATATCATGCAAAATGCCGGGCTGGATGAAGCACAGCCAGAATCAAGACTGCAGGGAGAAATATCAATAACCTCAAAAATGCATCTGATACCACTCTAACGGCAGAAAGTAAAGAGGAATTAAAGAGCCTTTTGATGAGGATAAAAAAGGAGGATGAAAGGTTGGCTTAAAACCCAATATTCAAAAAACTAAGATCATGGCATCTGATCCCTTCACTTCATGGTAAATAGGAGAAAAGTGGAAGCAGTGACAGATTTTATTTTCTTGGGTTCAAAAATCACTGCAGATGGTAACTACAATCATGAAATTAAAAGACACTTGCTCCTGAGAAGAAAAGTTATGACAAATCTAGACAGTATATTAAAAAGCAGAGAGATCACTTTGCTAACAAAGGTCTGTCTAGTCAAAGCTATGGTTTTTCCAGTAATTATGTATGGGTGTGAGAGTTGGACCATAAAAAAAGGCTGAGCACCCAAGAATTGATGCTTTTGAATTGTGGTGCTGGAGAAGACTCCTGAGAGAATCCGCTGTACTGCAAGGAGATCAAACCAGTCAATTCTAAAGGAAACCAACCCTGAATATTCATTGGAAGGACTGATGCTGAAGTTGAAGCTCTAATACTTTGGCCACGTGATGCCCGGAGCTGACTCACTGAAAAAGACTGATGCTGGGAAACATTGAAGGTAAAAGGAGAAAAGGGCAGCATAGGATGAGATGGTTGGATGGTATCACTGAGTCAGTGGGCATGAATTTGAGCAAACTCTGGGAGACAGTGAAGGACAGGGAAGCCTGGTGTGCTGCAGTCCATGGGGTGGCAAAGAGTTGGACATGACTTAGTGACTGAACAACAACAAAAGAACTTATCTCATCCTTAGAAACCTGCAGTGGTTACCCACTCCCCACAGATTAAAGTGCAAATTCTTCTACCTGGTAATCAATGCTTCCGTAAGTGTAACCCCAGACTAACTCCTGTAAGCCTCAATGCTTCCAAACTCAAATATACAGTGTTGTCCAGGGAAGAGGCCAACTGCTCTTTCCCACACAAACATGCTATGCACTGTCTTCGTTCATGCCCTAGTCATGATGTTCCTTCATCTGGAATGTCTATCCTTCCCTCTCTGGCCAACTAGCACCTATTCTCATTTCAAGACCCAGCTTAAATATCACACTCTCCCTAAGGTGGTCCTCATTCCTTCGTTCTTTAGGAAAATTAAATGTATCTTCCTCTGTGTTCTCCTAATGCTTATACATTCCCATATCAACCACGTTAATTTGTCAATATATTCTATTCCACCTCTGTCTTCCCAGCTTGCTATTATGAATGAGCTTCTCAAGAACAGGAATTATGTCATTTGCCCATATATCATGGCAGGGTAAAAACATTCAATATATTTTTATTGACCAACTGGATAAAGGCACCTGCAGTCCTACTGCCTACAACTTAAAAAGCAAATGTGGAAATTCCCTGGGCATTAAGAAACTCCATGCTTCTACTACAGGGGGCATAGTTTCAATACATGGTGGGGGAATTAAGATCCTGCAAGCTATGCAGCATGACCAAAAAATAAATAAACTACAATCGTTATTTTTAAAAAGAAGCAAATGGAAGGGAGAGGTACTCATCTACTGCCCTGTCCATTTCCCTTTTAGGGAAAAAGTGGTGAATGTGCTTTAAATGTCAGTGAGATAATAACCAGGTCCCAGGAGGATCACCAGATCCCAATTATTTAGATAAGCAGCAAAAATGTTTGGGGCTAAAATTCCTGAAACATCCAGATCTACCAGATGGTGATACATGGCCCAAGATCAAACAAGAATTTCTAGCCGAGGCTCTGTGGGAACACTGTATTGCACTCCCAGTGTCTGTAATATCAGGAGTTGACCTAGGAAAGAGAATATTTCAGCATGGAATTTCATCTTAGTCTTGGCTCCATTACTACCCAGGTAATAAAGACTTAGCCCTCAGACTACTCTAGGCATGAAACCAGCTGAGAAAGGGAGACATACAAATATTCTTACTCAGGCTTGCTTTTTATTTTTTTAAACAAAATACAACACAAAAATGAGACAAGCCATGCTTATCACTAAGAAGTACTGAATCAACCATAGGATATTTACAGATTTTATTATTTCCCAAGCTTTAAAGAAAAATGCAACGAATTTTAAAAAGTAGAGATTATAAAGGTCATACTGACTACCATGTAATAATATAATAAAACTACAAGATAAAACATAAGACTTGCATCTCCAAAAGTAAGCCTACTTGTAAACTACAAAACAGTCTCCTAAATAATTCTTGGAGCAAAGAGGATATCAACATTGAAATGTTTAATACCAGACATAAAAGCTTATCTCCTTCAGAAAAGCTGAGTTTGACATGTTTTTATATACTTTAAAAGAAAAAAGAAAAGCAGGCAGCCAGGGGATGGGGGAAAATAGAATTTTAATGCAAGAAGCTTGAAGAAAGAAAAATAGAGGCTGTGGGGTGGGGGAGTTAGGACTTAGTACAAAGATGTTAAAGAATTAGAAAATATATTCAAATTCATTGAAAAAAAAAAAAAAAAAAACCTTTGCCAAGGTCAGCCCATCATAAAGACTAGTAGTCAAACTCAAGATTGGTAAAGAAAAAAAAGAGTATATACAAACATACAACTAAAACATAAACAATTTGTTTTAAATTATAAATGAAAGACTTCCGATTAAACACAGCAGATTTAACCCACTCACAACCCTCCACCCCAAAATTTAAAAATGACATTAAGGACCACGAAGGTATAAAGCCTGGGAGAGAAGATGACAGCAGCCAAGGATGTTGACAACATTTCAGAAGGTGAAAGAGATGGACATGTGGGAATTGACTGAGAGGAAGAATTAAAAGGAAAGAAAAAAGAAAGAAAGAAAGGGAGAAAGGAAGAAAGAGGGAGGGAGGGAGGGAAAAAAAGAATAATAAAAATAAATAAAAGTCAACCTGAAAGGCTCAGGAATGAGGTCCCTAAGTGCCTCAGAAGGCAAACATAAAGGGTAGGGTCTGAGATTTGAGGAACAAGTGGAAAATATGGAGGAGATCCTCTAACTAACCCTAGCATAAGATGGAATTTTACAACCTGGAAAAATGCACCAGGAAGGCTCCAATTAAGTGAGCAACAGACAGAGCTGAAGGGAGAGATGAGTCCCCACATTAAATGTCCACAAATATGGGGTCAATCTATTTAACCATTTTTAATACACAACATTTTAAAACAGTACCATGAGGACACTGTCAATACATAATTATATGCAACCGAAATCCTGGAAATACCTTCTAAATAATGGATCCTGGGTCATGTCCACAAACCCAGCTGTGATCAACCATCTAACAGTGAACACTCACCCCAGCATGTGTGGGTAGTGCAATAATAAATATAAACACAAATTTTTTTTTGAAGTATAGTTGATGTACAATATAAGTATTAGTTTCAGGTGCATGGCAAAATGATTCAGTTATACATAGATATGTATATATCTATATTCTTTTTTTCTATTGATATAAACACTATACTAAAGAAATAAACAATAAAATGGTAAGATGTTTTATTTCTTTCCTATTTAAAATACTTATCTTTATAAAGATGGCAGCATTTTTATATTCATCCAGTTCCAGAAACATACATTAGATAGAAAATGATTATGTAACTCTTGAAGGAATCTAATAAACACACAAAATATTAAGAGGCAAAGTAGTGCCATCCACTAGGGTAACTGAAAGGAAGTCCAGTCTGAATTAGTGAAGGAGAGAATTTAAAGGGTTTTTAAATAAACAGAACTAAGTTCATTCAGTAAAAAGAAGCGGACAAAATACGGCCTTGGAGGAAGTCAGTCAGGTCTAGGAAAGCACTGGACTTGAGTCAGAATTCTATCCTCAATCAAGCTGAGAGTAAGTCATTGTGTAAACTTCAGCAAATCACGTAACCTCTCTGGGTTTCAGCTTTTGATCTGTAAAACAAGGGCTTTGGGCTTCTCAGATTTTAAAGTACATTCAAATGACCTGGGGATCTTGTTAAACCACAGGCTCTGATTCAATTGCTCTGGGGTGGGGCCCTACATTTTGCTTTTCTAACAAGCTGCCAAGTGGACCACATTACAAGGAGCAGGAGTTAAAGGGCCCCTAAAGTCCTTCCTCTCTAATGTTCTGACACTTCATTCTTAGAGCACCGGTTTTAATTACCCATTAAAAATAATTTAGCATAAGGTAGCCCCAAGGACAGTATCTGGCATGTTTGACTCAATAAATGTTTGCTCCCCATATTGGCAAAAAACACAAGATGTCTGTCAGGCTACCGAAGGCTTCCGAGACCATCTGCAGAAGAGAAAGTGGTTTCCAGAGAAAGAGGGACCTCAACCAAAGCCTCTTGTTCAGCCATAATTAGCCCATTCTGCAGGGCCTAGTAGGGAGAGCCTCTGAGTGCTAATTGCTTGTGGGACCAGGAGTGGGGAAGAAACCTATCCTAAAGAAAGGGGTAGGAAGCACAACCTCAATATAAGGAAAGGCAGGGGCTGGGGTGGATTTGGGGCTGCTTCTGATGCTTGTGAACTGTGGTGTTGGAGAAGACTCTTGAGAGTCCCTTGGACTGCAAGGAGATCCAACCAGTCCATCCTAAAGGAGATCAGTCCTGGGTGTTCATTGGAAGGACTGATGTTGAAGCTGAAACTCCAGTACTTTGGCCACCTCATGCGAAGAGTTGATTCATTGGAAAAGACCCTGATGCTGGGACGGATTGGGGGCAGGAGGAGAAGGGGACGACAGAGGATGAGATGGTTGGATGACATCATCGACTCAATGGACATGGGTTTGAGTAAACTCCAGGAGTTGGTGATAAACAGGGAGGCCTGGCGTGCTGCAGTTCATGGGGTCGCAAAGGGTCGGACACGACTGAGCAACTGAACTGAACTGAACTGAACTGAACTGACTGACCACAAAATAGTGTTTATTGATCAATAGCTCCTAGCTCAGTTAAGAATCACTAGAGGGCTTCTCTTGTGGTCCAGTGGTTGAGACTCTGCCTACCAACACAGGGGACACCAGTTCTAGCCCTGGTCCCGGAAGATTCCACATGCTGGAGAGCAAGTAAGCCTACGTGCCACAACAACTGAGCCCAAGCTCTAGAGCCTGAAAGCCACAACTACCAAGATCACGGGCTGCAACTATGGAAGCCCAAGAGCCTGTGGGCTCCGCAACAAGAGAAGCCACCACAATGAGAAGCCAGAGCACTGCAGCTGAATGGACCCTGCTCACTGCAACTAGAGAGAGCCTGTGCGCAGGAACAGAGACACAGCACAACGGAAAATTAATTAATTAGTTTAAAAAAAGAACCACTGGAGAAGAGCATAAATGTATACAATTAGTTTACAAAGTGATTTTAAAATTTAACAATGTTAAATTTTGCAGACATTAATCACATATTTATTCCTTAATTCCTTCCTGGAAAAAAAAAGTGTTAGTTGTTCAATACGTTTTTTTATTGTTAAGTAATAAATTACTCCAAAACTTAGCAACTTAAAACAATAATAAAAATTTGTAGTCACATAAACACCCAGAATCACTGGAGACAGAGTAACCAATTCAACCCAGGTTTAATACTAAAAGTCCCCTGTCCCAGGAAACCCCCCAGTTCCGTGCAAACCAAGACCATTGGTTACCCTATTTGGAGAGCTTGTTAAAACAGAATCCGAAGAGGCGGGTTTGGGTGTGGGCGGGGCCTGAGAATCTGCATTTCTAAGAAGCTCCCAGATGGACCACACTTGGCAGTACTGAAATGAAAGTGAAAGTCGCTCAGTCGTGTCTGACTCTTTGCAGCCCCATGGACTGAGTCCATGGACTTCTCCAGGCCAGAATACTGGAATGGGTAGCCTTTCCCTTCTCCAGGGGATCTCCCCAAACCAGGGATTGAACCCAGGTCTCCCACATTGCAGGCGATTCTTTATTACCTGAGCCACCAGAAGTCTCACTCTATATGAAGGACCCTGGGGAGAGAAAAGGCAATACCGAAGACATCTTTCACCACATCTGGACCAACATGACAGAGAGTATAACCCAACAGAATCCTCCAGGCCGGTGCCCGGGTCACTGTGCCTTTGCTATTACCTGGGGGCAGGGGTGGTGGGAGGAACTGGGTCAAGGCGCAGCTTCACAGCCACATCAAGGATGGTGTGACCTCTGTCTTCAGCAGATTCTGCTTAGGAGAGCAGAGAGGTGGCTGCAACGCAGTAACTGAGGGGACTACAACAGAGGTGAGGGACACCCCCCCCCCCCACCTTCCCCTAGGCCTAGGGATGCCTAGAATTACTGGCAGAGCAACAGAAGAATGCAAACTCCAAAAATCTAAGAGGACAGGTACCTGACAGGTACTGTTTCTATTACTGCATCTCTCAGCTGAGGGCTGTCACCCTAGATTCACTTCCCTTCTCTACTCTGCAGTGGCTAAGTCAGCTAAAACTACCTCCAACAATGAGAGCACCAGAGTCTCAACCTCAGCTGGAGTTTTCTCTCTTGCTCCCTGATTATGGGATCATAGGCAAGGAAACTCTCAGAGATCTGGTTTTAATCTGTCTGATGGAGATCACATTTCGAGGACTAAATGAGAAATATCAGTGCTTCAAGAGCTCTCGAGCACTAGACAAAGAGCTAATTTCCATGAATATTTATATCTCTTTCCGTAGATGTTGTTATTGTTGTTAGAAACAAGTCATGCATGAGATAGTGCGTGGTCTGGGACACCCTGGCTCAGAGCAGGGTTAAGACAGATCACTTGGGCTACAATCCTAGCTTGGCCACTAGCTAGCTGAAGAATCCTTGACAATCCTGTGCCTCAATTTCCTGTAATCTGTAATCCGAGGATGAAAATAAACCTACCCCACAGGCTGCTTTGTGGATTAAAGAGTAAATGAGTTCATCCATGTAAAGCAATTAGAATATGTTAGGCATTATTGTAACATCCACTCAACAGCTCTTCGTTAACGAATAAATGAAGGTACTGACAGCTAGCCAGCTCCCAATTATACTAATAAAGAGTCACGGAGAGCTGCACTGATGCGAAAACCCGAAGGAATACCGTGCAGACAGATGCCGACCTATTCAGGGGGTTGATATTCTGGGAACCAAAGTACCCTCCCCTTCTTGTTCACTCCCTGCCCACCTCCCACATCCTCTCAGCCTTCTGAGTAACATCTGACTCAGAAGTTGTAAGTTCAGCTTCCTCACCCTTTCAGCTCTGCTCACCCCTCCCTCTTCTCCATCTTACACTGCACATGTACGCCTAGACCTCAGGATGGAGGGGAGGCTGCCAGCCCGTATTTCAAAATTCAAGCAACAACTTACGTGCACCCTTGAAACAACAGCAGATTTTGTCCACTGTCAAGGGAAGAAGGAAGTTTTAAAAGCACAAATGGAGCGCTTGGATTCAAATCGTAATCTACTCCCCAGCCATTCACCAAACAAGCCCACTGCACAACCTGCCTGAGATCCTGTCTCTCAAACTCATGGAAACATGTGGAAACAGATCAGATGATCTGAGGAAGTAAGCAAAGGGGGGCCGACGCTCAGGAAGAGAAAGCATTCCCGAGTCTTCTACAGTACCACGGAAAACTGCATGGCTCCTAAGAGACTGCATCAAATTCCGGAGACAGAAGGAATGTGAGAGATCTCACAGTCTCTCCTCTCGAACATCCCTGACAGGAAAACAAAAGCAAACAAAAAAAAATAGCCTCTGCATTAAAAATCCGCCAAGTCAGAGCACACTATACTCTTTCAAGTAGCATAGCCCTCTCAGGGCAGTGGGAACCATCATCCACTCCCCTTCTCCCACAATGCAGGGCCACCATTCCCAACCAAGAACCTATAATCTTTCCTTGCATTAAATGATTATCACCCCTCAGCTGCATTGGCCCTTTTGCCTTCTGTCCACCTTCCTCTTTAATCAAGACCAACTTGCAGTAGGACTGCCACACCTGGCCTCCAGACCAGGAACCAACCCAGGCTGAGGGTCCCAACATCAATGCTTCGGAATTCTGAGCAAAGCAACCACACCCTAAGGTTCAAGTCCTGAACGTCACCCACAAACAGGCTGCCTCACATTCTCCAGCAAGCTGCATACCTTTTCTTTTTCCCCCCCGTAATCCACATCCAACCCCACCCCCACCTCACCCCCGTCCCCTTTGCAGACCTAAGGCCAATAGGCCACGTGCTACCTTGGGCTACAGAGACCTAAGAGCCCATTTTAGGATTTGATCAGAAGCCGAGACTAGGCCCAGGGCCAAGTTCCTGGAGAAGGTAGACAGGCCACTGTGGGAATCGGCCTCGTCAGCTCTAATCCTGCTCTGTTACTTTGAGTGACTGTAAATCACTCCAAAACAAGGCACTCTTTCCATTTCCCCCCTCTTTCCTCCTCTTCTCACTCTGAACAGAGTAGGTGCGGCTGTGATTCACAATGACAGAGTGAAAACCAAGTCTATGGGATGCAGATTCGGGAAGTCAGTGCCCTTCATACTATAACAACTTCCCCAACCTCCTCCACCATCGCTCCCCAAGCCTCTCAAGGCCTCTGCCCACTCCCTGGCTTTGCCAAACCTCAAAGGGCCTGAGCCAACAGGCTCCTCAGCCACTCCCAGACTCAGAGCAATACCAGGAAAAGGTAAAGAAACAAGACTGACTGGTTCCAGCCCTCTTCACCCATTACTAACCTCTCTGCTCCACTAGGGCTTGGCACCTCACCCACCCACCAACACCCTCCTGCTCTATCAACTGCCATCTCACACCTTCCTCCCGCTCAGGCTACCTGACTTCCGCTCCCCAACTCTCTCCCTGAAGCATCTTTGTTGGTGGTGGTGGTGGTGTTCAGTCGCTCAGTCATGTCAGACTCTTTGCAACCCCACGGACTGCAGCACACCAGGCTTCTCTGTTCTTCACCGTCTCTCCAAGCTTGCTCAAACTCATGTCCATTGTGTCGGTGATACCATCCAACCATCTTGTCCTCTGTCATCCCCTTCTCCTCCTGCCTTCAGTCTTTCCCAGCATCAAGGTCTTTTCTAATTAGTCAGCTCTTTGCATCAGGTGGCCAAAGTATTGGCGCTTCAGCTTCAGTACCAGTCCTTCCAATGAATATTCAGGGTTGATTTCCTTTAGGATGAACTGGCTTGATCTTGCAATCCAAGGGACTCTCAAGAGTGTTCTCCAACATCACAGTTCAAAATCATCAATTCTTCGGCACTCAGCCTTCTATATGGTCCAACTCTCACATCCATACGTGACTACAGGAAAAACAGTAGCTTTGACTAGATGGACCTTTGGCAGCAAAGTAATGTCTCTTATTTTTAATATGCTGTCTAGGTTTGTCATAACTTTTCTTCCAAGGAGTAAGCGTCTTTTAATTTCATGGCTGCAGTCACCATCTGCAGTGATTTTGGAGCCCAAGAAAATAAAATCTGTTACTGTTTCCACTGTTTCCCCATCTATTTGCCATAAAGTGATGGGACTGGATGCCATGATCTTAGTTTTTTGAATTTGAGTTTTCAGCCAGCTCTTTCACTCTCCTCTTTCACCTTCATCAAGAGGCTCTTTAGTTCCTCTTCACTTTCTGCCATAAAGGTGGTGTCATTTGCATATCTGAGGTTATTGATGTTTCTCCCGGCAATCTTGATTCCAGCATGTGGTTTGTCCAGCCTGGTGTACTTTGCATGGTGTACTTTGCATGTAAGTTAAATAAGCAGGGTGACAATATACAGCCTTGACATACTCATTTCCCGATTTGGAACCAGTGTGTTGTTCCATGTCTGGTTCTAACTGTTGCTTCTTGACCTGCCTGCAGGTTTCTCAGGAGGCAAGTGAGGTGGTCTGGTATTCCCATCTCTTTGAGAATTTCCCACAGTTTGTTGTGATCCACACAGTCAAAGGCTGTGTGAAGCATCTTGGATAACAGTTAAATGTAACTTAGCAATGTTACCAGTGAGAGACTGAAAATACAAATGGACAATGGCTAGATCATACATAAAAACAGAACTCTGACCTACAACCTGCAACCACTGGTCTAGTAAGTCAAACCACCTCTGTAACAGTAAGTCCCAAGTGATCAGGATTTAGTCAGTATTGGCCAGTTTCCCTAATATTTGCCCATGCCTAAAACTTAAGACCAATCAGAGAAAGCCAAATACACTCCCCTAACCAATGGGATGCCTGCTGTTAGAGAGAAGCCATCTCCAGCTTCCCCATGGCAACATCCTACAGCCAACCAGAGCACACCTGAAGACTTCCCTTTTCCACTGTAAAGTTGTGACACTCCCCAGCCTGTCTTTGAGTCTCTGACAAACATAAGGGATGATGGCTGACTCTCTTGCTAGAGGAAGCTCTATATAAACAGCCTTCGCCTATTCTCATGGAGTAGTCTTCAATTATTTCTATACCAGATTCCCAATACAAACCACAGTTCCTACTCACAAGGATCTCTCACACTAGTAAACAATTACACTGCAATATGGTGTAAGCATATAGGGCAAAGGTATTATATAGATATGTATGTATACAAGGAAGTATGTAGTGTCCCACAGAATATAGTACAGAGGCATGCATGTGGTGTCTCTGGTGCTGCAAAGGGAAATGGAAAACTCCAAGGGGCCTCCAACAGGGAGGACAGTTGGTCTGGTTTTGAAAACTGCTCAGCACTCACTAAGTAGCCAGCTGTAGGGGAAGGGAAGAGCAGGTCTCCATTCTTCTCCTTCCTTCCCCTCTCCTTTCCCACTTGCAGACCACCTTTGCTTTTTGACCTTCTCCAGTAAATCCCAATTTTTTTTTTTTTACATTTTCCATTTCTCACTCTACTGAATAATTCATCTCATTCTAAAATGTGTTAGATGTACTGATGAACCTCTTTCGAGTGAAGGAATACTGACACAGATGTAGAGAATGGACATGTGGACACAGGAGGGAAGGGGAAGGTGGGATGAATTGGGAAATTAGGATTGACATATATACACGACTATGTACAAAACAGATAGCTCATGAGGACCTGCTATAAAGCTTAAGAAGCTCAGCCCTGTGCTCTGTGATGACGTAGAGGGATGGGAGTGGGGCGGAGGTCTACGGAAGAGGGGATACGTACATACATATAGCTGATTCACTTCATTGTACAGCAGAAACTAACAAAGCATCATAAGGTAATTATAGTCCAATTAAAAAAATAAAAATAAAATAAAATGTGCTGGAGACAGCTTTACCACTGTTCTCCTGGCCTAAAAAAAGAATATCGTGCACTGACCTGGCCAGCCCAACTGAACACAATCTCCTATTTGCTTCGATCTTCTTTAAAGAGTATCTACTCTGGAGTCAAGGTCCTGCATTCATTCGAGCCCTCTGCATCTGGCTCTCACCCTCACTGCTCAGCTAGCTCTGGCTCCAACTGACAGAGTCACCAGAACTAAAGATTTGTTCTCAGTCTTCATTCCCATGGCTCCCATTCTTCTAGTTTCCTTGATGCTCTCCTAGTTCAGTCTCCCTTTGACCTATGTGGGCACTGCTCCTTCTCCTCCACATGTACCATCTGAACTTAGTCTTTCCAAGAATCTGTCCTTGATGGCTACTAAACACATCAAAAGAAGCTCAACGTCGCTTATCATTAGAGAAGTGCAAATCAAATTTACAATGACATATCACCTCATACTGGTCAGAATGGTCATCATCAAAAAAATCTAGCAACAATAAATGCTGGAGAGGGTGTGGAGAAAAGGGAACCCCCTTGCACTGTTGGTGGGAATGTAAATTGATACAGCCACTATGGAAGACAGTATGGAGACTCCTTTAAAAACTAGGAATAAAACTACCATATGAGCCAACAACCCCACTACTGCTCATATACCCTGAGAAAACCATAAACAAAAAAGACTCACATACTCCACTGTTCATTGCAACACTATTTACAATAGCTAGGACATGGACGCAACATAGATGTCCATTGACAGACGGATGAAAAAGCTGTGGTACATATATACAATGGAATATTACTCAGCCATAAAAAGGAACACATTTGAGTCAGTGCTAATTAGGTGGATGAACCTAGAGCCTATTATGCAGAGTGAAGTAAGTCAGAAAGAGAAAAACAAATATCATATATTAACACATATTGATGGAACCTAGAAAAATGGTACTGATGAATAGGTTATTTGCAGGGTAGCAGTAGAGATGCAAAAAAAGAACAGACTTGTGGACAGATATACAGGTAGGAAGAAGAGGGTGGGACGAATGGAGAGAGCAGCCTGGAAACATATACACTAACATATGTAAAGTAGATAGCCAGTGGGAATCTGCTGTATTCTGGGAATCTGACTCAGGGAATTCTAACTGGGGCTCTGTGACAACCTAGAGGGGTAGGATATGGCAGGAGGTGGAAGGGAGGCTCATGAGGAAGGGAACATGTATATACTTATGGCTGATCCACGTTGATGTATGGAAGGAATCAACAGAATTTTGTAATTATCCTTCAATTAAAAATAATGAAAAAACTGGAAAAAAACAAGAACAAAAGAATCTGTCCTTGGTCCTCTTATTCTTATCAACCTCAAGGCTTCAAGCGACCATTGAGTCACCATCACTGCAGAAACTTACACTCCACACACTCAGTTCCCTGTTGATTTCATCTCTCCAAATTCCTAACATCACCTTAAATTCAGGATCTCCAAAACAACTAAGCATCTTTCTTCCCAAATCTTTTTTTGTCCTCCTATAGAACCATACATGACAGTGGCACCATAAAGAAGACTGAGGGCTGAAGAACTGAGGCTTTCAAACTGTGGTGCTGGAGAAGACTCTTGAGAGTCCCTTGGACAGCAAGGAGATCCAACCAGTCCATCCTAAAGGAAATCAACCCTAAATATTCACTGGAAGGACTGATGCTGAAGCTGAAACGCCAAAACTTTGGCCACCTGATGTGAAGAGCTGACTCACTGAAAAAGACCCTGATGCTGGGAAAAACTGAGGGCAGGAGGAGAAGGAGGGTACAGAGGATGAGATGGTTGGATGGCATCACCAACTCAGTGGGCATTAGTTTGAGCAAACTCTGGGAAACAGTGAGGACATGGAAGCCTGGTGTGCTGCAGACCATGGGGTCACAAAGAGTCAGACATGACTTAGCAACTGAACAACAACAATGGAACCATATGGGGCACTAGTGGGAAAGAGCCTGCCTGTCCAATGCAGGAGATGCAGAAGAAGTGGGTTCAATCCTTGGATCATGAAGATCCCTGGAGTAGGAAATGGCAATCCACTCCAGTATTCTTGCCTGGGAAATCAGGCAAGAAACCTAATGGGCTACAGTTCATGGGGTCGCAAAGAGTAGGACACACCTTAGCACTATAGAACCATATATCCAAATCAACCAGTCCCAAACCTGTAGTGTTCTATCTTCCCTCTTTGGTTCCCTTGAACCTTAACATCTGTCATTAAGTCCTTCCAGTTTCCTTTCCACCTTATCATCTACATACAGTCCTCATTTCCTGCTGTTATGACTGTGGGGCCAGGCCTCAGGACTTTTAGAAGAGATGTAACAACTCCTCAACAGCCCCTAAGCCTCCAGTCAGTTCCCACACTGTCTACTGCAAGAAAACCTGCCCTTGATCACACCAGGTTCTCCACGGTTGTAAATGATGGGAAAATGTCGACATAGGGAGAGGAGGATCAGCCAGGGCAACCCTGACTTCCATTTCCCAAGATTCACTCCACAGCAGTTAAGCAGTTGCAGATGGCTGAGCTTATGTAGTTACTTTGGTCAACAGCTCAGCCCAGCAAGTCAACGGGAACACAGTAGACAGTTTCCTAGGCTACCGTCTTCACACGGAGATTCTGAAGTATGCTCCAAGCGTCTGCAAGCTTTTATCTACTCTGCTGTGGAAGATCAAGTTAGAGAATGAAGTTAGAAAGCCCATCAGACTATCTGATGTTAAAACAAAAGGAGGGGGGCACTTCAGGTTTGCCAACCAAGAAAAATTCCATCCAGTGATAGTGAAAGTCCCAAGGTAAAAAGAATTGGGGGGAACAGAGTAGGAACCACAGAGTCTCTGAGTATCTCCTTACATGGTATTTGCCATCCACTACAGGACGACTGTTTCATTTTATTAGGGTAGCTAGATGATTTCCTTATAGCTCTTTTTTTGGCTGCACTGCCTGGCATGTGTGATCTTAGTTCCCCAATCAGGGGTTGAATCCACGCCCTCTGTTGTGGAAGCGTGGAGTCTTACCCACTGGACCAACAGAAAAGTCTCTCTTGTACCATTTTTTATATCACTCACTCCCTGTACTAAACCTGCAATGATTATCAATGGCTCCTCACTGCCCAGAAACAACTAAGTCTAAATGCCTGGGTCTTCCAACTACAACGCACTGCCTTCTGGTGAAATCCAACCTACTGTTCTGCCCCATTTCCCACCCACCTTCTACACATCAGTCACACTGAAATGCAGACCCTGCGCGTTTGTGCCTTCATATGCTTTCTTACCCTGTCCCCTCCATCTGGGATTCATTCATTCTCAGTGGAGAGCTGCCTGTGCCCTCTGCAATGAGCTCGGATGCCTTTTCCTCACCTTCCCATATCGAATATTACCCATCCTTTTTGGCCCCCTTTAAGGGTCACCGCATCCTCGGGGCCACCAGATTCCCTTAATCAGATGTAGTCTTTCCCTCTTCTGACCACTCAACTTTTCAGAGCACTGATGGGATCCTAGGGCTTACCTGGTGGCTCAAGGCAGTAAAGAATCTGCCTGTAATGCAGGAGACCAGGTTTGAGCCCTGAGTTGGGAGGATCCCCTGGAGAAGGAACTGGCAACCCACTCCCTGGAGAATTTCATGAACAGAGGAACCTGGAGGGCTACTACTCCAACTGCCTGGAAATGAGTTATTTGCTTGTCTGTCTTCTCCAGAATGGGCTTCCCTGACATAAAGAATCTGCCTGCAATGAGGGAGACCTGGGTTCCATCCCTGGGTTGGGAAGATCCCATGGAAGAAGGCATGGCAACCCACTCCAGTATTCTTGCCTGGAGAATCCCATGGACAGAGGAGCCAGGCGGGCTACAGTACATGGGGTCGCAAAGAGTCGGACATGACTATGAAGTCAATGAGGGCCAGCACAGGGACCTCACATCTCTCTCGGGAAAACTATTCAAGGACCATTCATCTGTTAAATGAATGAACTGATTCATGAGTGCTTTATTCCCATAAACTTCCTTACACTTCTTTCTCACCATATTAGCACCTGGTTCTTCATCAAATATTAAAAATTAAAAGGCAGGAAGAAAACTGCTCCAGGGTCAAGAATTTGTCGCGCAAAAGCCACAGAGAGGCCGGAAGCGTGACAGTGCAGGCGGAACACCCTTCCACGCCCTCTCGCTCGGGGCGCGGCTCTCCCAGGGGGCGCCGCCACCCGCCGCTCGCGCCCAGCCCCCACTCGCGCCCGGTCCCCGGGGGGCGCGGGCCGGGCGGCAGGGCACTCAGCTCCCCGCAGCCCGGGTGCGAGAGCCGGGAAGCCAGCGCGGGAAGCCCACCAGGATCTCGGAGCCCCGCCCTCCCGATCTCCGACCTGCGCCCCACTCCCGGGCTCCGCGCCAGCCCGGCCCAGGGGCGGGGGAGCGCCGCGCCCGCTCCCCGCCGGCACTCACCGTCCTGGCTCCGCTCTCGGGGCGCGCCTCGGGCCAGGCTGAGCAGCAGCAGCAGGCAGCCTAGCGGGATGCCGACGCCCCAGGGTCGCCGGGCCATGCCGCCGCCGCCTCCCTCCCGGCGCACCCGGACTCCTCCTGCGGCCCCGAGGCGCCGAGATAAGAGGACCGGCGCCCCGGGGAGGGGACCGCGCTGGGCGCTTCCGGCGCCGCACGGGGGAGCGGAGGGTGCCGCGGGGTCCCGGGGTGGGGGAGCGGCGCGCGGGCCCTTCCTCCCCAGCAGGCCCGCGCCCCGGAGGATGCTCGTTCAGGCAATCCCTCCTGCACCGGCCGTGCACCTGCTGCGCGCCGGGTGCTGGGGGCCCAGGGACACCCGGCGGGCCCGGCCTAGTGACACCCGAACGTAGAGTTCCCGAATGCGCCGGGAGGAAACGTGTCCTGTGCCCTAAGCCTGTGGAACGATCGCGGGATCCTAGGGGCTCAGGGAGGCACTCCCGGGGTGGCAAAGGAAGAGGGGTGAGGGGCAGAAGGAACAGGAATCTTTCAGGAGCTGAAAGAGAGCTGGGTGAGGTGGCGGGAGCGCCAAGGGCGAGAAACCCGCCGGTCCAGGCCACCCCGGCGACAGGCTTGACCAGGCGACAAGACCGTCAGTGGCTTCAGAGCTGGTAGGACTTCCTGCTACTCCCGGGACAGTCAGCTTGGGGCGTCAGAGAGGCTTCAGGAAGATGTAAGCGAAGACCTGGGGGTGAGAAGGGCCCAGAGAGGAATCTAAGCGGTGAGAGGCGTGGGTAAAGAGACCACAGGGCGCGCATTCTAGAAATGGGGAGGGGGGCCACCTTAGAGGCAGAACGGACAGTTGGAGAGAGGCAGTAAGCTGCGGAGAGAAAGAAGACCTCATAAACCCAGGAAGGAGGTTGCTGAGAAGCCGTCACCGGGATCTCATCGGAAAGTCTCCCCGGGTTGGCTCTGTAGGACTGGGAAAGGGGCCCGGGAGGCAGGGAGCCCGCCCAGAGCTGCTTCAGAGAGCCAGGCAAGAGAGGACACGTCCCGGAGCGGAGCACTGGCTCGGAGTGTGGAGGGAAGTAACACGTGAGAGTAGCATTGGGTGGAATCCACTGCATCTCATGACCAGTGGACTGTGGTGGACAAGCAAAGAGAAATGACAGATGTCACCGGAACGTTTGGTTTGGGCAGCTGGGTTGATGGCGGTGGGAGTCGCTGACATAGAAACACAAAGGGGGTTGTGGCAAGCTGGGGTAGGGAGAGGCTGCAGGGAGTGAAAACATAAGTTCCAGGTTTGAACGTTTTCAGCTTGAGGTGTCTGTTTTGTGGCGCACCCCAAGAGCAGCGGCCCCCTCCACTTCTTCACCCATATCCTCACTGGCTTTCTGTGCCATGGGCCCACTCTCGCCCTCACCACCCAGGACCACACCCATATAAGGGCTCAACTTGCTGGGCAGCCTTAAAAAGAAGTGGTTAAAAATAAATTTCCTAGGCCCTTTTGCATCAGGCTTCCTTGCTAATTATTTTTTGCTTGGGGAAGATAAGGGCCTGCTTTGGGGAGTACTATGGACAGGGCAGGTAGTGCAAGCTATCTCCTATTATTTAGACAGTGTCTTTAAGCTCCGCTCACCGTGAACTCTGAAATCATGTCATTGTTTCAACAAAAATACATTCAGGACATTTTCACCAACCTATACCTCTTCGCTGCCATGCTCCGCTGCAAAATAAATACATACATTTTAATACTTTGGTGTACATATGCTTATAAATACGTGTATGTGTATAGGTCAGTGTGCTTGTGCTAGGTCGCTCAGTTGGTCCGGCTCTTTGCGACCCCATGGGCTGTACCCATCCCTTCCCCCACCCCCCACCCCAGCTCCTCTGTCCAGCGGGATTCTCCAGGCAAGAATACTGGAGTGGGTTGCCATGCCTTCCTCCAGGGGATCTTCCCAACCCAGGAATGAACCCCAAGTCTCTCACATTGCAAGCAGATTCTTCCTGTCTGAGCCACCGGGGAAGCCATATACATTTTTAATTGGTGAAGTCAGGGAAAAAATATCCAAAACTTGGAAATGGACAACAGATTACTGGGTGTCTTTTCAATGGGGTGCTAAGTGTTGTGTGGCAGCCCTTCTGAAGATTATTTTATTCTAGAGGGTTGTGCACCATTGGGGTTTTTATTTATTTATTTATTTATTTATTTATTTATTTTAATCTTTTGGGTGAGTCTCATGGCATGTAAAATCTTAGCTCCCGAAACCTGTGTCTCCTGAATTGGAAGCTCAGAGTCTTTCTAAATTTTGAAAATTTTATGTTAGTACAATAGATGATGCACTTATATCCTACATTAGATTGTGTGACTTTCATCAGTTCTTTTTATTGGCTCATTTTTTGTTTTGAAACAAATATTTTTTGTAAAAACAAACTACATCCTACCCAATGGTAAGTTCACGGAGTCACACAATGAAAAATTATCAGTACTCGTCGCTAGAATAAAAGAGAATATTGAACCAGTGTTAATTAAATTTGGCATTGAGATTATTACCAAGAAAATATTTAGCTTAAGAAAAATGTTCTTCTTTTAAGAGAGCACAGTCAGTACACCAAAGTCTTCTAAAAGAGAATTTACAGAGAACCTTTTTTTCCCATGATATCAAGATTTTAATGGTTTCATCAAAGAAAAAAACGACTTTTGGTTTCAAGATGGCATCATAAATTCTGAAAGAGCTCTCTCTCCTGTCTCCTCAGTTCAGTTCAGTCGCTCAGTCGTGTCCAACTCTTTGCGACCCCATGAATCGCAGCACGCCAGGCCTCCCTGTCCATCACAAACTCCCGGAGTTTACTCAAACTCATGCCCATCAAGTTGGTGATGCCATCCTGCCATCTCATCCTCTGTCGTCCCCTTCTCCTCCTGCCCCTAATCCCTCCAAGCATCAGGGTCTTTTCCAATGAGTCAACTCTTCGCATGAGGTGGCCAAAGAACTGGAGTTTCAGCTTCAGCATCAGTCCTTCCAATGAACACCCAGGACTGATCTCCTTTAGGATGGACTGGTCGGATCTCCTTGCAGTCCAAGGGACTCTCAAGAGTCTTCTCCAACACCACAGTTCAAAAGCATCAATTCTTCTGTGCTCAGCTTTCTTCAGAGTCCAACTCTCACATCCATACATGACCACTGGAAAAACCATAGCCTTGACCAGATGGACGTTTGTTGGCAAAGTAATGTCTCTGCTTTTTAATATGCTATTTAGGTTGGTCATAACTTTCCTTCCAAGGAGTAAGCGTCTTTTAATTTCATGGCTGCAGTCACCATCCGCAGTGATTTTGGAGCCCAAAAAAATAAAGTCTGACACTGTTTCCACTGTTTCCCCATCTATTTCCCATGAGGTGATGGGACCAGATGCCATGATCTTTGTTTTCTGAATGTTGAGCTTTAAGCCAACTTTTTCACTCTCCTCTTTCACTTTCATCAAGAGGCTTTTTAGTTCCTCTTCACTTTCTGCCATAAGGGTGGTGTCATCTGCATATCTGAGGTTATTGATATTTCTCCCGGCAATCTCAATTCCAGCTTGTGCTTCTTCCAGCCCAGCGTTTCTCATGATGTACTCTGCATAGAAGTTAAATAAGCAGGGTGACAATATACAGCCTTGACGTACTCCTTTTCCTATTTGGAACCTATCTCCTAAATCCCAGTAAAATATAAAATGTCCAGAGAGACACATACCCAATTAAGTATGCAGTAGTGCTTTCAAACAGGAAAAAATGACATCAGTGAACCAGATAGCTTTGAAAACTGTGTTAGATTAGATTTGCCACATGGCCTCCACAAAAATGTCCACTAAAAGAGATGGGAGATAAGGAGAAAAAAATTTTAAATACATGTGATTAAAATTTTTTTTAATTATATGCATAACTTTTGTACATATTAATATAATGTACAGTTATCATATTTTCAAATTTACTCCAGTACCAATGTGTAAGAATTGTTGAAATAAATGAAAAGTACACTTCTTCCTAGTTCAAAGCATTTTATTTTCCTCATCTGTGTACATATTGTTCACTATAATCTGCTCCTTCTTCAAGTTTCAGGCCAGCAAATGCCAGTTTCCTACTCTCCAAAAAACTATCATTTTCCACACTTAAAAAAAAACTTTAAACTTCTCTTTAAAAAGTTTTTTACAGTAATTTACTCATCAGTAAGCCTTCATATGATTAAATAAAATATTTAAATCCTACCTAAAATATTGAGGTTTACTGGCCAATATTGTGGAAGTGATCTTAAGGGCCATCAAGCAGTCTTGTATACATAATCCAGACAGCTTCCTGACTCATTTCTGTTTCCCATCATCGAAGTCTAAGAAATACTGAAGTCTATTTTAATATATCTTGCTACAAAATCAAAACATTCTGTGACAACAAAGAATGCCCATGTTCACAGTAGCATTATTCACATGAGCCAGAGGATGGAAGCAATCCAAATACCCATGAAAGAATGGGTGGATAAACAAAATGTAGTAGAGACATACAATGAAATATTATTTGACCTTAAAATGGAAGTAGGGACTTCCCTGGCCATCCAGTGGTTAAGACTTGACCTTCCAATGGAGGGAATAAGGCTTTGATCCCTGGTGAAGGAACTAGGATCCCACATGGCTCAAGTTTTGGCAAAAATAATAATAATAATAATAAGATTTTAAAAAATGAAGCAGAAGCAATATTGTAAAAACTCCAATAAAGACTTTAAAAACAGTCCACATTAAAAAAAATCTTTAAAAAAAGGAAGTAAATTCTGACACATGCTACATTGTAGATGAAACTTGAGAACATTATGCTAAGTGAAATAAACATTATGCTAAGTGAATAAATATAGTACTTATGGTAAGTATTATAAGTTTCCACTTATATAAGGTGGAAAATTCATAGAGACAGAAGTAGAAGGAGTTTGGAGAAGAGGGAAATGGGAAGTTGATGTTTAATTAGTAGAGTTTCACTTTTGCAAGATGAAAAGTTCTGTGGGTGGATGGTGGTGATGGTTGCAAACAAGATGAATGCCACTGAGCTGTACATTTAAAAATGATGAAAATGATTTTTAAAAATCAATGAGGAAAAAAATGTAGGTACCTATTTTTATTTTACCAGGCAGGCACTAACATATAGGACTCCCCACATTAACTTTGGATCTTAATAAATCAGAATTATAGGAAAGGTCTCTTGGAAAGCCCCATCCCCCAATCCCTGAGATATAGATGGATGGGATTCCTAGAGAGCCCTGAGTGGCCTGTGAGGCAGCCAGGAGTGTGGAGAGGAGAAGCCCAGCAAATAGAAAGTGGACACTGGTCCTAGGGTCTCTACATTTCCCCCCAGGCTGCTCTTCAGGGTGTCTCCTTACAATATAAAGTCTGGTGTTTGCCTGGTGGCTTCTCATCCCGACATGATACAAAGCCAGAAGGAGAAGGGAGACATGGAGGCTGGATATCAAATATCTTGGAACTTTCCTGGAAAAATCCCTTGCTTGGTCATCACACTCCTAACCAGAAATGACTTACTGCTTTCTCCAGAGGCTGGCTTGGGAATACTGGAAGGCTTGCAAATTGGAAATAAATTGCTTATCTGTGGGTGTTTCAGGAATGGTTTGAATATGTAATTGTAATGAGTTTGATAAGCTGCGTGTTGAACTTATTGCTTAAAGTTGGCATTAACTCGCAAATGATTTAAATATTTGAAGCCTCTGGATTACGCTGGTTGAAAAACTGAGTGCTTGAAATGATAAAAGTGAGCCCCCTCTGTAACACCACACTCCACGCTCACACACATTTGTCACACACATCTATCCCTAGCTGACATGACCTCTGAGAACACCGCCAGGCCACCTGTAAGAGGCCACATTGACCCTCCCAGGATGGAGTCAACCTCTTAAGCAGATTTGTCCAGACTGATAGCAGGAACCTGTCTCTATGGAGAAAAGCCCTGCTGATGACTGTCTCTAAGTCAAGTGCAGGTAAACTTGTCATTCTTAAAAGCTCAATGACTCTCAGACACTTCATTGTGATGGGAGAAACAGCAAGCGGGATTATCCTGCCTTCCTCCACACGCCTCTCCCTCCCCCGAACACACACACAAACCAAACATCCTACCTGCAGTTAGTTTGTGGAGCTTGGGCAACAAATAGACTACTGGCTGTTACATCTGACTGTGCGAGAAGCCATCCAGACACCAGGGTTCTCAGAAATCAAAGCAGACATGGGGGAAGGGGTGACTCAGCAGAACAGTGGCCCCCTCCCCACTTTGCACTGGCAAGTGCACTCTGATAGAAGATTTGGAATTTTTTTTTCATATGGACCATTTTTAAAGCTTTTATTGAGTTTGTTACAATATCGCTTCCATTTTATGTTTTGGTTTTTGGCCTTGAGGCATGTGAGATCTTGGTTCCTCAACCAGGCATCCAACCTGCACCTCCTGCATTGGAAGGCAAAGTCTTAGCCACTGGGTCACCAGGGAAGGCCCTGGAAGCTGTGGATTTGGAAGCAAACTTCAGACATTCCAGCTGAAGTTCAGAGAGCCGCTGGCACGGTATTGGCCCGTCCTTGCCCCTTCCCCCTCCCCTTGGTAGGAGGGGTAACACCAAGCAAGTCTAGGGCTCTGTCACCCAATTTCTCTCTCTCTCTCTCTCCTCACACACACACAAACACAGAGTCACCTGCCTCACAAGAGGAAGCCTCAGCTGTTGGTATGTTTGTTCCACAAACCCCAAAAGGAAGCCTGCTGACAGCCCATTTCCGGACCAAGAATCAGCCTGAGGACCCTTGCAGGCACCCACAGCCCTGAGAAGTGGGGTGCATCTAACCATGACTGACACAATTGCCAAGGAAGCTCACAACAGCTCTGAAGCCTGATGGAGCTATACCTTGCTTAATAAGTACCAGCCAACAGTGAAGACCCATCACTGACCTTAGCAAATAGTACAATCTTTAAAATAGAAATAGTTTACTCAATTATTTTGCAATGGTCTTAGCCACAGGTTTGACTGATTTCTTTGTTAACTGCTGGGTTTTGTGCCCTGTGGCTTCCTATTTCACCCTCCTGCTCCTCCCCTTCCTCCTTCTTCTTCAGCTTCTAGTACATCTGTTGAGTATCTCTTTCAGAAAGTGGTTCCTGGACGGTAAACTTTCAGAATTTTTGCATGTCCAAATATATCTTGATTTTTGTTTCCATCATTTACTTAAAGATTAACTGAGTTGGGAATTCTGAATTCACAATAATTAAATGATAGGGTAACAGCATCTAAGTTGGGTTCAAAATAATCTTTCCTTAGAATTTTGTCTTCTGTATTAGTGTTGCTGATGAGAACCACAGACTGATTTGATTACCGATTCCTTCCAGGTAATGTGTCTCTCGTTCTGCTCAACCCAAGCTTTGGGGATTTTCTGTCTATCCTTGGAATTCAGAAATTTCATGAGGGTGTAGTTTTTCATCATTCTTGCCCAGCACTCATTGAGCCCTTTCAATTTGTAGATTTGAGCCTTTCTTCAGCAGAGACATTTTTTTCTTTTGATTCATTGACTCTTTTATTCTCTTGATTCTATTTCTCTCCTCTGGAATGTCTGGTAGGCAGCTTCTAAGAGTTTGCCTATAGCTTCCATGGCTCAGTATGTATTTTATTCTCATTATCATCTTTGCGTTTATTCACTGAATATGGAGGACGGCTCTAACACTGTCTTCCTGTTCACAATTTGGTCTTCATTCATCCCTATTCTGCTCTTCAGTTCATCCACTGAAATATTTTTTTATTTCCGCATTGATGTTTTTCCCAAGCATGAATTTCCAAGAACTCTTTCTTTTTATAGAATGCCATTATTTCTGTAAATGGAACTTCCTGACTTCCTCAAGTATACCAACTATCGTATTTTAACTTTCTTTTTTTGGCCATGCCCTCATGACATGCAGGATCTGGGTTCCCAGACCAGGGATCAAATCTGTGCCCCCTGCAGTGAAACCTCAGAGTTTTTACCACTGGACTGCCCGGGAAGTCCCCCAACTATGGTATTTTAAAGTTCTTTTCTTTCTTGATTAACACTTTCATCAGCAGGTCGTTCATTTATTTGTAGCATTGGATGACACTTATGTTCGTTTTCCTCATTTGTTTCATGCTTTTTGAATGCCCGTTAGTTTTCATATGAGATTTTCATCTGTTTAGAATAAGAAGTTCAGTTATATTTCCCAAGGCCAGGTGAGAATCCCTGCTTTCTTAGGAGTAAATAGAGATTTGGTTACAGTGGTCCTAGCTCTAATGGTTTTGAGGGTGGAAGGGAAAAAGTGTACACTGGCTACTTTCTCTGGCTCCAGTGCCTTCTCTGGGAGCCTCAAGTATCATAACTCTCACCTTATTTGGCAAACAATAAGCTTTACTTAAAATTTTTACCTGGGGGATCCACCACTTCTACGGCAGAGAATGGGTGCAGATGTTTGCAACTCATGAATTAATTACCAGCTCACCGTCATATCAATTCCTTCTCCCTGTCCCTGATATCTCTGAACTTGAGGTTATTCTGGTGTTTCAAATAGAAAGTTCACTTTTTGAATAGCCTCTCTTTCTGTTTTCATGGGTTGTAGGTGCATTGGCTGTTTTGTGCATTTATTAATCTGATCACAATCAGCTTTATATCTTAGACAAATAACCTCTATTTTGGTGCTCTGATAATACCCTGCCTGGATTTCCAGTTCCACTTTTAGGAGATTCTGTTTTGTTTTTTCCTGTCTGTTTTTTTGTTGTTGTTGTGGTTGTTGTTGTTGTTTAAACTTACATGGGATTCCCAGGTGGCGCAGTAGTAAACAATCCATTTGCCAATGCAGGGGAGGCAGGAATCACAGGCTCGATCTTTGGGTTGGGAAGATTCCCTAGAGTAGGAAATGGCAGCCCACACTAGTATTTTTGCCTGGAAAATTCCATGGACAGAGGAGCCTGGTGAGCAACAGTCCATGGGGTTGCAAAGAGTCAGACATGACTGAGTGACTGCACACACACATAATTTACATACAGTGAAATCCACAAATATTAAGTATACATTTCTACTTCCAAAGTTTCCCTTTAAGTGACTTTTCAGCATTTGATTGTCTGTCCTTCCCATTAGACTCAGGGCTGTGAAGGCCATATTAACCAGCTATCCTTATATCTGGAACAACTCTTGGTATCTAGCAAGTATTCTACATGTTGGAAGAAGAAAGGAAGATTGGAGTCAAGTCACTGTCTGTCCTCAGTTGCCAGTGGGTGTTAATATTCAGCTCAGCTACTCATCCTTGGAGGAAGCCAATGTAGACAATCCTCAGATGAGTCACCTCCCTACACGTCTCATTTCCTGTTCATTCAAGGGCTCCATGGCTCCTGGATGATCTATCCCCAAGGGACTGTCTCCCACAGTGACTGTCTCCTGGACTCTGATGTCACCCCACATTGTACTGACTTGCTCCCACAGTGGTTTTCAAATGGATATGAGTGAGAAACTTTGAGTCTGTGCCAAAGTGGGTAATGGAAAAGGAAGCGTTGTATTAGCCAGTTCAAAAGATTTCTTGTGCTTTGATTTTCTCTGGCAGGTTTGTGGAATAAACCCTAAGCACTCACAGGTAATTTTTTTTAATCAAATTATTCTTTGTCATCATGGCAGTTACTTCTTGTGTATATCAATAATTTGCCAATATCTCATAGTATTGGGCTGACAGGCCATAGACCTTAGACGCTCACATAAAACACAGGCTGTCAAACATCATCTAAATCAAGTCACCTGCACCTTCCCAAACAGACTAGCTCTCCATATTGCCAACTTACCAGCTGCTGTCAGAGTTCCTCTTTCCTGAATCCCTCTGCTTCACTTCCCTGCTTCATACTACTTGGGAGACTTTTCATTCACATGACTTCATATGATCCAAAATGTTGAAAGCAAAACTGGAAGTTGTTGACTCCCATAATCTGAGAGGTGCACTGACAGATCTGACTTAAGGTGTGACTTGACGAAACGCAAACAGTGCCCCTGGAGTCCAGTTTCTATCTCTTAGCTCTGCTTGCTCTGTTCTTCAGGTTTTCACTGCATTACTACGTGATAGCTGCTGCAGATCAGTTCTTACATCATCTCAGCTTCAAATCCAATGGACAGAGAAAGCTTCTCTTCCCCAGAAGTGACACAAAAGCCTTGAAACTTTTTCTCCCTCGGGACAGAGGTATCCATAGCCACACCATGGTCCTGGATAAGAGGATCAACAAATATCCTAGAGCTACTAGAGCTCAGCCTGAGTGTGGGGTCAGCCTCACCCAAACCCCAAGGACTGAGCCAGGAAGGAGGGATTCACGATACAGGGAAACACTTTTATCAGCAGGGTAAATGGTGCCAGGCAGCAACAACAGTAGGTATGACTGTAAGTTGTGAGCACAGTGGCTCTTCAGAACCCCTCCCTTCTCAACTCACCAGATCTGCCTTTTCACAAATCAAAGCTTATCTGAGCTGGACTCCCCCTCCTTATGGCATTCTAGGGTGTAGCTTTGAGTCTCACCATTCTGGGTTAACTACTTAGTGTTTGATTATTGTTGTTGTTTTAAACAGTATCTACCTAAAGAGTTATTTATGCCCCAGACTGAACACAGTACTTGGGGAATAGATTGACCAGTGTAGAATCAAGTGGATCTTTTCCCACTGGTCCTAAAAATAAATCCTTGTAGTAGACTCACATTTTGTATAACTCAAGTGTACAACCTTAAATGCATACCCATTACATTGTTGGGTGCAGTTCATTACACTTACCTCTGGTCTTCTAGAACACAATGACTCCAGAATACCCTAGAAATGGCTTTCTAGAGATCAACTTTCCAACTTTTCTGGGAGTAATGAGCCTGAAGTTATCTCAGGTTAGCTCCCAGGACCTGTCTGTCTAGGGTGGCCTAAGGGGGAAGTTCCAGGCAAGAAGGCTCCATGGCTTCCTCCAGCCGAATTTGTAGTCTCTGCTAAGATGCAGGAAGGACTGTGGCTTCTAGGTCAGTCAAGGTTTTAAGAAGCATTTCTCTGCCTTAAACAAAATCCTATGGGGGTGGGGGTGGGGGCTTTCATTAGGGGGCCTTTCAGCTGCCCAGAACAAGAAAGAAATCATTAAGGCGGAAGCCTTCAAACTGGACCCTAAAAGATGAGTAGATTTTCAAAAGATGAAAACAGGGACCCAAAGGAGAACACAAGACAGACAGAAAAGAGTTTTTCTCTGGAAAAAAAAAAAAAAACGGCAAAGAAATTTGCTAAGGGTTGGAGACACTCAGAGAAGAAAGTCAGAAATTGAAAGGAGAGTCTTTCCTGGTGGGTCCAGTGATTGAGAATTCAGCTCCCAGTGCAGGGGGTGTAAGTTCGATCCCTGGCTGAGAAACCAGGATCCCACATGCCTCAGGGCCACAAAACCAGAACATAAACAACAGAAGCAATATTGTGGGAAATTTAATAAAGACTTTGAAGGTGGTCCACATTAATAAAGAAAAAAGAAATTGAAAGGAGACTCCTGCTTATGCCCCGTGCTAAGCCTCCAGGCTCTTCAAGACTTTCCCCAGGAAGTGTCTCCAAGTCAGGGTGCTCTTTAATTATAGCAAGAAGAGCCCCCCACTCTGAACCCCACTTTTCAGAGGGTCCTGCCAATTACAAACATTTGCTCAAAAATTAAATGTATTAATGCCCGTAATAATCCTTTCTGGTTCATCATCTGATTATGAAAGTCATATGAGTGAATTAAGGAACTTTTATTTTTTAGACATTTGAGAAATAAATAGTCTTTATTAGGCTCAGATCAGGACCCTGAAAGTCTTGAGGACGTCTGCGTGTTCGTCAGTTTTCTGCTCCACGTTCTTTTCAGCCTGTTTCCGTAGCCTCGTGAGCTGTTCTTCCTTCCTGTAACCGATCTTACCCTTCACTCCTTCTACTTCTCCTCCAGCGGGGCTGTTGCTGCCAACCTGTGAGCCAGAAACCCGGAGGGGAAGCAAACTTCCACACAAGCTTCACACAAACGGCCTTGAGGGCAACAGGAACCACTCTTTGCTTTCCCTGGGCAGAGGGCAGCGGGGTCCCATCAAACACCTTGAGGGCTCAGGGTGGCCTGGCATCACTTGGTTTTGGGGAAGGCCTGCCACGCACCCTCCAAAAGATGCGGCTCAGAAGAGGCAGCGGTTGCGGATAGATTGGTGTTCATCCACTTGCAGAGGAAGATCTGGATTTTACCTTGATTCTGCAGAACTGCCAGAAATGTTGGTGCCCTCACAGCACACGTCCACCACCTCCCAGCCCAGCGGTACCTGCTTGATCGGGAAGGGCATCTGGTTGCCCAGGGAGATGGACAGGGCCATCAGCCTAGGACCAACGCTCTGCCACCTTGGGCATCCGCCTGGGAAAGGTAAAACATTTTAATACAGAGAAGTTACAACGAAGAAAAGGAAAAAAAAAAAAGACTTGGCAAAAACTTGAAAATTAATTTAACAAAAATCACTCAGGGACTTCCCTGGTGGCGCAGTGGATAAGAATCTGCCTGCCAATGCAGAGAACAGGGTTTGGAATCTCCCCTGGTGCTGGAAGGTTCCACATGCCCCAGAGCAGCTAAGAACCGGGGCCACCACTGCTGAGCCTGTGCTCCGACAGCTTGAGCTCCACAAGAGAAACCAGCAGAGTGAGAAGCCTGAGCACCCCACGAAGAGCAGCCCCTGCTCACTACGAACTAGAGAAAGCCCGAGGAAAGCAAGGAAGACCCATGTGGCCGGAAAAGAAAGTCCTTAAGTTAAAAATCGCTCAGCCTCCTTAGCAATTTGTAACTCTAAACATCCACGCCCATGATCAGCCCCACCCAGACTCAGGAAATGTTTCTCCACGTCTGTTGCCCCACATTATTGAAACACAGTGTCGCAGCTAGCTTCCAGATGCCCCAGGAGATTCTCATTGTGTCACTGCTGACATCAGAGGTAGATGCTTCCGAGGGTAGGGAGGTTTGAGAACTGAAAGAACATAAAAGAGACAGAACACAGATTAATTTATTAAATCCCTTCTCTGTGATAGTTTGGATGTAACAGATTTTTTCATGATGAAATACCATTTTCCAGCAGTGCTGAGGGTCCACTATCTGTTTTTCTTCAAGTTATAGCTAATCCATGGCTCACCAGTTTGCAGTTTTGCAACCATTGCCTCTGACCGTTGAGGAATGTTTTGCAACATTAAGAATTCATGTGACTTTTAATTTTGTAAACATATTGCTCTACATCTAATGTATAGGAAGCTGATCCCAGTTCTTTACTGTTGGCAACTGAGTATTAAAGTCTGGGACTGTGAATAGTTTTATTTTTATAGATGTATTTTTTAGATTTCATAGGCTTAATCAAATCTTTACAAAATTAAAAGTCAGAGGGAGGGATGTTGTTCATGTTGTTGTATGGCAGAAACCAACAGAACATTGTAAAGTCATTATCCTCCAATTAACAATAAAAAATTTTAAAATAAAACTACAAAGAAATGTGAGCTTTATTTAAACAATTTTTACATCAAGTGTTGATATTATCCCACCATAATTTGTATTTTACTATTGATTTTAATGAAAGAGTTTGACTGTTTTAGAAGACAATTTCTTATTATATTAAAATAATTTAAAATTTTGATTTACTGTTTTTGATAAAATATATTCAAATTTTGTACCCTGTGAACACAGTAACATTTTATTTTTAATGCTGCAGGATTAAATCAGACCCACCACCTGGTTTTGTTTTGTAAGTAAGGTTTTACTGGAACACAGCTAAGTCACTCAGCACCTACAAGCTGTCTATGGCTGCTTTTTTATTCTGGGCTTTCCTTGTGGCTTAGCTGGTAAAGAATCAGCCTGCAATGTGGGAGACCTGGGTTCGATCCCTGGGTTGGGAAGATCCCCTGGAGAAGGGAAAGGCTACCCACTCCAGTATTCTGGCCTGGAGAATTCCATGGACTAATCTGTCCATGGGGTCACAAAGAGTCGGACCCGACATTCTAGTGACTGTGCTGTGCTTAGTCGCTCAGTCCTGTCCAACTCTTTTCGACCCCATGGACAGTAGCTCGCCAGGCTCCTCTGTCCATGGGGATTCTCCAGGCAAAAATACTGGAGTGGGTTGCCACGCCCTCCTCCAGGGAATCTTCCCAACCCAGGGATCAAACCCAGGTCTCCCACATTGCAGGCAGATTCTGAGCCACCAGTGAAGCCCATTCTAGTGCCAGAGTTGAGTAATTTTCAAAGAAACCATATGGCCCACAAAACCTAAAATTTTTACTATGTGATCTTCCATAGAAAAAGTTTGTCAACCTCTGCGTTGGATGTTTACTGTCAAGACTGTACAAATTATGAGAAAATCTTCAGTATGTCAATATAATTTTGCTAAAATGAATAGAAAAACATGGGGGTACATGCATACATATATATATATATATATTATAAATTGTGTATGTCTTTATTCAATGACTCATCCAAACATCACTGGCTACTCAAGAGAACACCCAGACATGTGCAGTAATAATGAAATTCCGTCATCTTAACAGTCTGCCAACTTTCAGCTGTATAAAAGTCAGAGCGTTTGAGATATTTTTCAACTTTGTAGGGAGACATATTATTCAATATGGGGCATGTTTACTCTCGTCCCAGGCTCTGCAAATGTAGGGGTTGTGGGGACTGCCAGCCTCTGCTGTGAAAGCTGCCTGTGTTCTGAGGTATGGAGGGCTGGGCCTGGATGCAGGAGCTTGGGAGATGAACCTGCTGCTTTCTTTAAAATAAATCTTTGGCAGCCCGTGAGCTCTTAGTTCCCCAGCCACGGATTGAACCCACGCCCCTGCATTGGCAGGGCAGAGCCTTAACCACTGGACCACTAGGGAAAGCCCTGACCCTGTGGCTTTGATGAGAGTTTGTATGGAGGGAGCAGGGTTGCACGGCTGCTAGGATGTTTGGACAGACACAGTACCTCCAGTGTCTCCTCTCCGCTTCTGCATCAGACCACGGGGGACCAGCTTTGACCCTAGAAGCCCATGTGAGCTTCCAGGCCAGGTGTGTGGGTGGCTTGGCCTGGGTGTGTGGGAAGAACTCCTGAGGGATCGTCAGCACAGAGACAGCCCTCTCGCCCACACCAGCAGCTCTGCATTTCCTCCAACAGCTGTGGTCTCCTGGCGGCTGTCCAGACTCCGCTCTGCCTTCCCCAGCAGAACCTCCATGCCTGCAAGAGCCGTTGGGGCCTGTGGTGACCATGCCACTCAAAATGTCAGGCTGGTGCTCAGGGCCCATCCATCCTGGGGGTGGCAACCGATCACAAAATGCTGCAAACCTTTCCTTCACTGCCAGATTTAGCAACTGAAAGTAAAGGATTGTTGTTCGGTCGCTCAATTGTGTCCAACTCTTTGCAACCCCATGGACTGAAGCACGCCAGGCTTCCCTGTCCTTCACCATCTCCCGGAACTTGCTCAAACTCATGTCATTGAGTCTGTGATGCCATCCAACCATCTCATCCTCTGTTGTCCCCTTCTCCTCCTGCCTTCAATCTTTTCCCAGCATCAGGGTTTTTTCTAATGAGTCAGTTCTTTGCATCAGGTGGCCAAAGTATTGGAGTTTCAGCTTCAGCATCAGTCCTTCCAATGAATATTCAGGACTGATTTCCTTTAGGATTGACTGGTTGGATCTCCTTGCAGTCCAAGGGACTCTCAAGAGTCTTCTCCAATACCACAGTTCAAAAGCATCAATTCTTCAATGCTCGCTTTCTTTATGGTCCAACTCTCACATCCATACATGACTACTGGAAAAACCATAGCTTTGACTAGATGGACCTTTGTCAGCAAAGTAATGTCTCTGCTTTTTAATATGTGGTTTAGGTTGGTCATAGCTTTTCTTCCAAGAAGCAAGGATCTTTTAATTTCATGGCTGCAGTCACCATCTGCAGTGATTTTGGAGCCCAAGAAAATAAAGTCTCTCACTGTTTCCATTGTTTCCCATCTATTTGCCATGAAGTGATGGGACTGGATGCCATGATCTTAGCTTTTTGAATGTTGAATTTTGGGCCAGTTTTTTCACTCTCCTCTTTCACTTTCATCAAGAGGTTTTTTAGTTCCTCTTTGCTTTCTGCCATAAGGGTGGTGTCATCTGCATATTCGAGGTTATTGATATTTCTCCCAGCAGTCTTGATTCCAGATTATGTTTCATCCAGCCTGGCATTTTGCATGATGTACTCTACATATAAGTTAAATAAGCAGGGTGACAATATACAGCCTTGACGTACTCCTTTCCCAATTTGGAGCCAGTCCGTTGTTCCATGTTCAGTTCTAACTATTGCTTCCTGGCCTGCATACAAGTTTCTCAGGAGGCAGGTGAGGTGGTCTGGTATTCCCATCCCTTTAAGAATTTTTCGCAGATTTAGCAAATGAAAATATACGATACCCAGTTAAATTTGAATTTCATATCAACAACAAATACTGTTTCAGTATAAGTATGACCCATGCACTCATCATGCACACTATGATATAAACATCTCATGCCATAATATTGCATAATATGATATCATATGTCCCATGTATCACTTCTTAGACAAGCAGTGGGGTGAGTAAGAACTGTGGCCTTTGAGGATCATTGCTTTTTCTGTGCTAAGGAGACTTTGGAGGTCTTGTGTTTTAGATGGTACAGCAACCATGCCTGGTCCATAGAAATGAATTTTATTTATTGTTGGAAGCTGTGAATGTTTAGGGTTTATCTGTTATCA